>NC_061770.1:2255000-3455000 GCF_022458985.1 Mugil cephalus | reverse complement strand
TGGCGTGTGACCTGTATATGACATGACAGAAAACACTCAATGCTTTGGTTACTCTCCCAGTTTCCAGTTCACCTCTTAAACTGGGCTGGTGTTAAAAGGATTGAGTGGCTAAAATGCTGCCAGACCTCTATCCCTTCTCTGCTGCAGCGAGCTGGTCTGAGTTCGAGTCCAGCTTGAATTAACAGAATATAAGAGTATAATACTATGATTGAAGAATGATTCTGATAAACATGTTGATTTTCAGTGATTGAATGTTACACACAGAGTGTAAGACGAATAAATAGTTGAAGCAATGTAACCAATGTTTGTGAAATCAGGAGCAGAATAAGAAAAACAGGATACAGATTTCAGGCAGTATGGACAAAAAGGGGAACTTTTCGGTTCCCCTTATAGTCTCACCACACAACAACTTTAACCAGACTCAACCAACACATCAAACTTACTGATAACCCAGAGCATGGCAAAGACCAAGGTGGAAAAATACATCATGGTTTCTGTGGTGTTCGAAGACCTGCAGGGGAATAAACAGTCAGGGGTCAGTCTATAGTGACAGATGTCCCCACTGCTTCCAGCACATGAACACAGGACAACATGAAGAATAACAGGAACAATCACATCTTACAGCTCTGAAAGCAGCACAAGACACTGAACTGCAGGAGAGTAGCATAAAATCTGATCTGTAGAGTGACAGCCGCACATCGTCCACTTCCACTATTTGATGGCAGATTTGTAGAACAAAGCTCTTGCATTTATTGCAATGCTGCAATATTTCACACTCACAGAAGAGGGAAAACAGATGTTTGTCAGAAAGAAAGTGTCATCTTCTAGACTTATCTGGTCAGTTAACCTCTCTGACATTTCTGTAATAATCTTTCACTCTGACACATTCTGTGAGTTGTCCAATATCAAAAACATGACACAGCAGTTCTAACTGTGACTGTGCATAATACCTGCATATTTCATGGTTATTTGGAGCTAAAGTGAAAATTAATCTGAACCCACTGGTGGATAAATGAAAGGATTCTCATCTTAAATATGTCTGTAGGACAGACAGCACAAGCCAGGTGTTTGTTTTACACCAGGGTCAATTACAACTATTGTTTACTGTATCTATCCCTTCTCTGCTGCAGCGAGCTGGTCTGGGTTCGAGTCCAGCTCGGGTGGAATTTGCATGTTTTCTCTGCGTCCGTCCGCTGGTCCGCCGCTTAAACGGCATGGAAGATGAGATGAGACTTGCAAAAAGGCTCCATGCCTGCCCCCATCTGGTTAAATGGTGTAATAGCAAATATGTACATGTGGGTAATCGATTTGTCTTATGACTTGACCTGTCTTATGGTGAAAAAGTTTTATATTTTAGACTTTAAAGTAGCCACCTAATGCTAATTCTGTATTTTTTTTATTACATTGTTTCTTTTTCTTTTTCTTTAATTTGATCTCATTTGTTGCTTTCTTGTGTTTTTTTGTGTTGTTTACTTTTATGTGCAGCAAAGTTACAGTGACAAAGTGATTTCCCTTGTGGATCATTCAAGTCTGTTTAAGTCTAAGTCTAAATCATTCACTAGAGTGTGTGTGTCTGACCACGAAGGCCAAAGGAGAAGAGGGCAGAAAAATATAATTAATTATGTCTTATTCGTCTGTCCAGACCTGCACTTTCTCAAAGATCATCATTGTGGTGATTTGTAGCATGTAGTGTTGGTCACAAATGACAAGGTTGTTTTTGAAAACGTACTTCATTTGAAATTTTGTAGCTCTGTCTATACTGAATACAGAATCACGGAAAACATTGCATTAGTGGTCACACTTACCAAAACTTGCCATGAAAATTGGTTGTGCATCAAAGAAAAAACTCACAAGCAACTCAAGCAAATACAGACGTCTGCAAAAAAAAAAAAAGAAAAAAAGTGACGTGGTGATTTCAAGATGTGCAGTAAGGAGGCACTCAAACATAGATAGCCTGGACAGTGGAGCTGCCATGAAACGAACACTGCTCCCACTGTGAAGCATGCAGGTGGTTTCTGTTTCTTTAGAATTGTGTGAGCTATAGCATGCAGGGAATATTCCCCAATACTTTTTCCTTTTGGAGAATAATTTCCCAGTTTCATAAGTCTGGAAGCTGGGTGTGGGATGCATTTAGACTTTCCACGGACACAGTGGTGGGGTTCACACTGAGAGCAAGGTGTAACACAACAGACAGACTAGGAATACAGGGAGACCTCCTGAGCTACTGCCGCTCGTGTTTTTTCCTGACCTCTAGAGGATAAGTGGTTATAGGAGATGAGAATGAGGGAACATGTCTTCTTCTACAACTCTTTTCATCAGATAAAGGACCAGTATATCTGCTGACAGTGGTCAGATCTTGGCCAGCGTCATCAGGCCATATGCGCCGACAAACATACCTGCATCTCAGTTTCAAAATGTTGACTGCTCAGAATTGCTCAAACGTACAGTTGCCCACTTTGCTTTGAACTAGACCTGCAGCTTGAGGATTGGGGAAGATGAAATTATTGATTTTGCAGATCAATGTGAGAGCCAGGTGGTTAGAAATCAAGGTTTCTCTGCACAACGCAAAGGGTCAGAAACATCTGAATGCACAGACCATGCTTTCCATAGGAGAGGGAACAGGCCTGATTTCAATAAAAGGATTTCTGAACAACTAGCTCGGGCCTTTCTGGGTGGAGTTTGGATGTTCTCCATGTGTTCGTGTAGGTTCTCTCCGGGTACTCCGGCTTCCTCCCACCTCCAAAGACATGCTCGCTAGGCTAATTGGTGACTCTAGATTGACCTTCGGTGTGAGTGTGAGTGTGAATGGTTGTATGTCTATGTGTTAGCCCTGCAATGGACTGGCGACCTGTCCGGGGTGTACCCCACCTCTCGCCTGATGTCTCTCGCCCCCGCGACCCTAGTGCAGGATTGGGCGGTATGGAAGATGAGTTGAGATTTCTGAACAATTTTACTGCTCTTCTCTGCTTCTCGAAACTAGGGATTTGCTGTCCACAGTCTACGGTATAGATACTGCAACTACCTCATACAACTCCACTCCACTTTGATCAACGTACTTCTCTGCTCATGAGATGAATGTCGTAAAAACTCTCTAACTGAGCAGAGCTGATTCCTAAATACATCTCTGCCTTGCTAAATATCAACTGCAAGGACCTGAGGTTACTTAGGTCTGCCAGTGTCTTAACGCTGACGGCCCTCCTGCTAAATAAGCTGCTAGGGAAATTAGTGTTTTAGCATTTTATTACAACCAACAAGAAGATAAATGCACTGAAGAAGACCAACTGAAACATCTTACAGCAGCATACTCTTTTTTGACACCAATTTAAAAAAAGATAGTATTTCAATAATGTAAAACATTCACCTTACTTTCCAAATGACATAAAGTACAGATGTATAGATAGGACGATCTCTGTATGCATGATATTTACATCACTTGATATCAACAGAAAGATATTGACATTTTTTAATGTATCAAAAGAAAAATAATTAAACAAGCAAGCATACATAAAGTTCCACTTTTTAGGGGTCAAGATGTAATATCAGTCAGGCTTTTGGAAAACACTGAGAAAATGAAAGGAACAGCCTGTTTATTACGTTTGCTACATAAAGCTACTGGCTAACTGAGGTTGTTAAATCATTTTTGCATGTAGTGAAATACTCAACCGCAAACTCCGACTATCTCGGTGTAACAAAAAAGAGGGGCTTTGTTTTTCTGCAAGCATGTGATCAAGGAAGGACATGGAGTGATCCTTGAGGTTCCTGGGTAAAAGGCATTGTCATGACAGCAGTACGGTATATTGCACGAGAGAGTCTGCATTTAGGAGATAAACTATGCCATAAACAAAAACTGAGCTGAGATGTATAAAAAGGCAAACACATTTAATGTTAGTTTCATGCATCTCTATTCACAGTATTTATCAATGAGGCCTTCACACTCCGTCCAAACTGCTTGTCAGATGCTCCAGAAACACTCGTCAGTGGTTTGTGTGACCATTATTCACACTCATTTCGTGCCACAGCTGGCCAGTTGTGCAGAGAGCTTCTTAAGTTAGTCACACTACTGTTTGTGGCACTTCAAGCATACAATGGAGTGCAACACTATGTTTGTGTCTCTGGAGAGAGTCTGACTCTACCGTTACCCTCAGGTCTTTTAAACCAGTTCTGTCAGACCCTAACCCGACTCCAAGGAGGCCACAGTGATTTTCTCTTCACACGCTGTAGCAGCAACATTTGCCTGAATAAAATATGACTAAACAGCAGTTGAAAACAGCATGCGATGAGTATAAGAGGTATGCTAAAGGAGCTGTACCACAGTAGTTGGACTAAAGCCAAGTTGGTAGTAAAATTAAAAGAACTTGTACCTATCAAATATCTCAAGTGCGAAAGAGGCAGTTTTTGCCTCACTTCCACAATGAATCAAACCATTTGAGAGTGACAGTAGATAAATGAGAAAGTCCTTCCCCTTTACCTATTTACAGGGGGTGATCTTGTCTAGTCCTGGCCAGGCTGGGATGTAGTAACGAGGCAAAGTGCCCTCCATGAGCCTCTCCATCCACAACCCCAGGCGATCCAGTTTGTGGTGGATCTGGAGGGTGGATATGCTGCGGGATCGATTGGATTTGCGCGATGGGTGGTCGTCACGGGAACTGGACCTGGACCTGCCTCCAGAAGCGGCCCCTTCATCCTCAGATGACTTACTGTCAAGGTCTTCTCCAGTGTAAACAGGCTTAAACAGACACAGGTACTTCTTGTAGCCATTAAGTGCCAGCACGTAGCCCGTGTAGTCCACCTTGTGGCTTCCCCCATCATCCTCGTCTGCATCGATCTGCATGGCGTCCTGGGCATATTCCAGCAGCGTGTTCATCCACTCGGTGTGTTTGTCAATATTCAGGAAGGAGAAATGCAGCGTCAGGCTCCTGGAGAGTTGGAAGAAAATGCAACATGTCCTTAAAGAACCCACACAAACTCATACAACTGACTTCTGCAGGGAATATTTAGCTCACCCTGTGAAGGAATAGACCTCTTTGGCAAACTTGCTAAGCAGGATGTTCTTGGAGGCATCAGTGAGAACCAACACGATGTTCATGTGTCCTGGCCTTAACTTCACAAGGTTGCTCACGTAAGTGATGTCTGTCAGCTCGGTCACCTCCACAAAGTTCTTCTTGGGAGCACGACTGAAATTGACAGCACAAACACAGAGTTTAAAACCACGACAGTAAATCTTGCACTAAAAAACTGTGTAAAATGTATTCTTGCCTTGAAGTACTGCTGGACCCTGATGACCCATTTTCTGCTTTTGTTCCATCTTTTGCCTTTGGTTTTGTCTGCTTATCATCACTTGAGTCGCTGCAGACACACAGAGGGAAAATGCAAAAGGAGGTGAATAGGGATAGAAGAGGAACATTCAACAGCATTACTGCTTTTCTCTATCTTCTTCTTTTATACTGTGCCTTCCTTAGAAAATGAAACACCAATCAACCAACCTGAAGGCCTGAATGACCACAGTTCCAAACAAGATAAACAAGGCAGAGAAGATGAGGGACAGAAGAGGCATCATCTCACGCCTGCAACACATCAACAAGACACACTGTATTAAAGGGACAAGTACAAGCTGTGTTTGTTGTTGTGGAACCAGGAGAGCCAGGGTTAGGGTTAGGTATATTCAATTACACCAATCCTTATAATTACATTACCCCTTAGTTTTCCTGATGTGTCTTTGGAAGAGTGCACACCCGTCAGAGCTGTCTGACAAGCTGGCGCCTTCTCATCATATATACTTAAACGTTCTTTTCTTCCCAATCAAACCAAACACATTCACATACAGAACACTGCAACTTTCAGGTCGGTTTTTGTAAAGTGTCTTGAGACAATTTCTAGTGTTACTGAAGCTATATAAATAAAAGTTAATTGAATTAAATTGAATTGGTTCAAGAACCACAGAACAGCAATAAATGCCAGTGCATTTATCTCAATGGCTTTGTGAACAGGAGCTGAACTCAAAGTTAAATGTCACATTGTAACAATAGTGGATCAATTCCTCCCTGGATCAGAATGAAACATATGGGTAAAATATTGCTGTACAGCAAATTAAAATTGGGATCTAAATGGAAGCAGGCGTACCTACCAGTTGTTATGTAGAATATCATCAATGACTTCAGAGAGGTAATCGTAAGATGCATAGATCCATCGAATTACAAACATCTACAGGGTAAAAGTATTAGTAGTGGTTAGTAGCAACACTGGAGGTTGACGTGTAAAAAAAACTTGGTTATAAGAATATTAGCCAAAAAAACTTTTACTCAGAGAGAACATACAGAGGCAAACTCGTTGTTGAGTTCGGGCAGCATGACGTCATGGATCAGGATCGACGGGTCCTTTTGAAGTCTGTCCAACTCCTCCACTAGGAGCTGCTTGTCCTCCTTGCTGCCGTTCCAGGCGGTGACCGGCTTGTACAACGCCTTCCCCGCAGCATTGCGCCTCTCCAGGATCACCACCTCCACACACAACCACAACAAAGTAGTGGTGACACACAAAACACATCACAAGCTTAAACACTATATACACTATGTAACTGGAACAGGAGGCTGCAGTGCTGGGCATGTGCGAGTGTACCTGCGGTGGTGACTGTGCGCTGTCTTTGTTTTGCATGAGGATGTCACAAAGTGGTTGCTGGAGTCGTTGGTACACATATGCAAACCTCACAACTTCTCTAGTATTGGTGGAAGCAAATGAGAGAAATGCCTGGTTTCCAAAAGAAAAGGTTTCCTCATCACCTGTGATCAGCAGCACACAGTATCTGTGGGGAGGAGAGACATTATAGTGAATAAGAAAAAAAGAAGGTGCATAACTTCAAGTTTCAATGAAAGCGTTCATATATGACTGTATTGCGTGTCAGCCGTATGTTTTTCATATGTTTCCTGCACTCTGGGGTGCTCCCTAGCAGGACAGACGTTGCTGAAGCAAATAACTCTGCAATATCTGTTTCATGAAGACTTTATAAGGGCTCAGATAAGGCTGGCAATTACAACCAAACAAAAGATACATTTCATTTGCACATTTCCATTTCATCAGGTACGAACAGAAGATAAAAACGTTGAGTCTCTCTTACTTCCTGCGTCTGTGGAACTGTTTGACAGGACAGAGCTCATCAAAGAGCTTCTGATTGACCAGCCGCGGTGCAAGGAGAAACTTGTTGTTTGCCATGAACTCATCAATAATTTGCTTCTTCATTCCTTTAGCCTGTCGACAAAAGAAGACATTTTTGCAAATGCTGGTAGAAAAAAAAATGGAGCGACTTCATTTCAATATGTCGCACACTGCTTTGGTTTACCTGTATAATGTCAGCTGGCTTGTCAACATTCTCTTTGAAGACCAGCATGGTCGGTGCGTACGTGTTGATATTAAACTGTTTCTGCAGATTGCCGGTCTCTGAAAGGCCCTGGTCCACATAGCCAAACTGCAAGTAATCCTTATAAGCAAAAGCTGTCAGCTATAGAGAAGCAAAGATAAATGAGTGTTTGCATTAGCAATGTAGTTAGTTTTAGTGACATATGAACTACATTTCACGTAAAACACATGGCAAGAACCCACTTTGTATAGTAGAGGAACAACAGGCACTTGGTCAAACAGAAGCACATGGGGTTTGTTGAGCTCATGCCAGCTGTTCAAGAACTGCAAGTTATTCTTGTCTGTAACCTGGAATAAGAATATATAAAATGTCATAGTCAACACAACCCTTTGTGTATGTGCATTGTAAATAAGTTTTCCTGCGTTTAATCATACGTAAAATACAAGGTTTATGACCAGATCTGGATATTTACCCGCTCCACAAGTCTCTGAGGAAGAAGGTCTTCTACAAACTGTCTCAGGTGCTCCTTTGCAACAGCATAATGGAAAAACGTCACCTTGCCACTGATGACTCCTAGTATCGACGGAGTGCGGTGAGCACCGAGGTGATTAGCTAGCCGTCTCTCGTAACCAACATCCACAACACCTACTCCGACACCTGCAGAGACAGGATATCCGCAAACGGAAGTCAGCCTTGCGAACTCACCCTTTCACACAGGCCAGGATTGCAGGAAAACTTTGAACGATTTCTAGATTAATTCCACACCTAAACTCTCCATCTCCTGCACCACCTCTTTCCAGACAGGCTCGATATGGATGCAGCTGAAGCACCAGTCAGAGGTTATCTTTATCAGGTACGGCCTCTTGTAGCTGTCGGGCACCACGTCGTTAACATACTGGTTGAAATGCAATGTGTACTTGCTGTCAGCAAAGTCTCTATGGTTCTTGCCGTTGAAGGGAAAGTTGAAGAAGGACTCGTCGAAGTAGAAGCTGTCCCGGCGATGTGCATAGCGGCCATTGCCATAAGGCTGGGTATCATCAGTCTGCCCATAGCGGTCATAATTGGTGCGTTTGTCCTCACTGGACAGGATCTGGATTGAGACAGGATAAATATCAATGAGGAAGACATGCATGAGCGACATATTGATAAATCCCTTTGTTTAAATGACTGACCTCATACGATTTAGTAATCTTTATAAACATGTCCTCAGCTCCTGGATTTTTGTTTTTGTCAGGATGCCTGGAGAAGGAGACACTCATCAGTTAAGAATTGAAATCAGCATTGATATTTAAAGTGTCACTAAGGGGAAATATTTACCATTCTTTTGCGAGACGCTTGTAGACCTTCTTGATCTCAGCCTGGCTTGCACTCCTGGTCACTCCCAGGATTTTGTATGGGTCCATGTCAGGCCCAGCGTGGGTTGGTCCTGCCAGCAGCACAGACAGGACCACCACTACAGCCAGCGGCAGAGACATCTTTGACCACAGTTACCTTAAACACACCACAAGACCTGTCAGTACTACCAAGTCACGGTGGGCTAAGCATCTTCACACAGATCTTAAACGGTTTGCAAATCAGCCTTTCCACCAAATGTCGTTAGCCGTGAAGAGCAGACTGCCAGGGTGCTAGGAAATGACGGAATGGCCCTATAGCATGCAACACAAGAGAAGTAAACTCGGCTATATTCTGAAACAGGCACCAATAATACTGTTGGTGGTATTACGAGGCAATGTCATTAGCGCTGCTTTTCGAGAATGAAACGCATTTTTCTATTAGGGTTAGAGTCGTTGCTAGAGGGCTAGAGCCGTCTCCACAGTCCTACATTCCAAGTCACCTCAAACGGATGCGGTCAGCCGCTACTGCGCCACATTTTAGCTGAAGGTTTTTTGTCTCTATTTCGGTTCCTAGTTCTCGGTTAACGGCGAAATGCGAAGGGTGTGTTCGGCTGCATCCCACAGTCCCTCCTCGGCGAGCTGACAACCTGCTGCTACTGATGCTAAGCAGGAGTAGAGGGGGAGGCGGTCAGTCGGTGTCGAAAGGCACGTTGGGAGATTGAGTATTTTTTTTGCGAAGGTTTACGATTATTTTGTGCGTTAGGTTTAGCCTTTGGGGCGCCGCGATGTTTGTGGAATTGATGCATCGCTCAAGGCCGCCCACTAGATGGCGACGCACCGTGAATAAAATCGAACGCGCCCTTCTTCGGGCCAATCAGAGTCTGCGGTGATGTAAACACGGAAATGCCCAACGCAACCGAGGGAAACAAGAGAAGTAACAAATATCGTTTCACTTTTGCCAAAGAATAGGATCTCCGCGTACATTTTAGGTTTCAACCGCATCCTGACATCCCATATTTCACCTTTTTAAGTATAGTTCTATTGCACATAACATCATTTACTTGGAACTGAATGGAAAATGGAGGAAAAACACAAGAAAATACTTCAGCGCAACAGGACTAATGTGGTGAAAGACTTGGATCCATCTAACATCTACGATGGCCTTCTTGAAAAAGGAGTGTTCACCCAGGACATGATCGATGAGATAAAGGTAGGTTTCAGTTGGTCAATCGTCGGATTTTCGGATATTTCTAAAATAAAGTAAAGGCTGATTGTGCACACGCTTGACTGTTCCCTATCAGAGCTCGGGGACCAGACGAGATCAAGCCAGGCAGTTAGTCCGGGACTTGGAAACCCGGGGGAGTCGGGCCTTCCCGTTATTTCTAGAGTGCCTTCTAGAAACAGGTCAGCACAGTTTGGCAGAGATCCTTCAGAGTGGAACTCCAGCAGTTCATCTGCAGCCTGCATCACCAACTCCAGTTGTGCGCCCTGTTCTCCAGCCTCTCCCAATTTGTACGTCTGATTATTCTTTACATTCACAATGTCAGGGCATTTAAATAGATTCAGTCATTTGTAATTGAACACTGATGTGTTTTTTTTTCTCACATGCATGCTCTCTGTTTCTTTAATAGACTCTCCTATGGATGATGATAAGCCAAAGAAAGAGCCTCTCTCTGTCTATCCATTACCTAAACCTAGTCCTGCTCCTAGTCCATGTAAGCTATGCAGTTCATTTAATATTCATAAGTCTGGTAACTTCTTTGATGCTGAACATGTATTAATGTGTATACCACAGCACCTGACAACGATTTCTTGAGACTAAGACATCAAGGTAGAACACGACGGGATAGTCTTCAGGTAAGTTCCACTCATTTATCATGCACGTAACAACCAATCCTTTTTTACTCAAACTCTTATATATTGTTACACTTCTTTCTCTGTATTTTTGTACTGCTGTATGTCAGTGCTACAAAATAGACGCTAGCCCCTGTGGTCATTGCCTCATCATAAACAACGTGGACTTCGAACCCGGGAGCGACCTGAACGATCGCAAGGGCTCCAACATAGACTGCGACAAGCTGGAGAGGAGATTCAAGGCTCTCAACTTCATTGTGGAGGTCAAAACGAACCTGAAACAAAGAGTAAGATGTCCGTTTTTTCTGCCACTGTGTCTGAGGCTGGACTTATGACTTGGCCAATGTGATGCTAACACTTATCTCCACATTTCAGCAAATCAAACATGAACTGTCATGTTTGCGTAAAAAGGACCATTCACAGTACGACTGCTGTGTGGTCATCATGCTGTCCCACGGGACCGAGGTAAGACCTGTTCTACCATATATTTGTTTTCTCTTGTTCCAGCCCTTCTAACGTTGTGGACACTTCACATTAAACAGTTCATCTTCATATTACTTGGTACCAGCCTCTGTAATTATGCATAATTTAATATCATTCCAGCTATTGTATTCCATCACAGCACAACTTTCTCTGTGACTGTAAAGGTTCCAACAAAGCATCACAAAGGAATGAACTGTTCTTTGGTGATACATATGTGATACATAGGCCAGCCATTCCCTGCAAAGGACTCTGAACAAAGCATTAACAATGAACATTTTATTCAGGATTAGGTCAATTTGTCCATATGTGTTTGAGCTCTTGAAAGTAGACTGCATGAAAATCATTATAATTTTTTAAGCTTTTGTGACTCTTATGTGAATGTGAATTTAAAGCTGAGGTATATTATTATATACAGTAACTGTAACTTCATTATATTTTGATTAACAGCCTAAAATAACAAAAGATGTGTCAGTGTCACACACACATACAGTATATATGATGTAATTTGTATTTGTTATATGTTTGTAGGTGAGTCACAACCGCTTCCCTGGTGCCGTGTACGGTGTGGATGGACTACACGTCCCGGTTCAGCACATCACAAACTACCTCAACGGCCAGCATTGCCCGTCTTTACAAGGCAAACCTAAACTTTTCTTCATTCAGGCCTGTGGAGGAGGTAGCTAACCCTGAACACACTGCTCAATAACTCGTAACTGTAATACGTCTTGTGTGTGTAAAGTATTATTATAGGGAAACTTTTTTTTGGCCTTGAGGTGAAAAAGACACAGGCTTTGAGGTTTCCCCTGATGAGGTCGAACCATCCAGCGGTGGAGTAGACGACGAAACAGACGCCATCCCGGTGTCATCCAGCAGCGACTCTCTGAGCACGTCCGACGAGGTGGATGCCAGACCCACGCTGCCAACCCCGAGTGACATCCTGGTCTCATACTCTACATTTCCTGGTGTGTTTGCGTCTGAATGTATATTTAATATTTAACTTAATAGTATAGTCTCTCCAATAGAAGTCAGAACTCTACATAGACATATCTTTGTGACAGGTTATGTGTCCTGGAGAGACACCCAGTCGGGCTCCTGGTACGTAGAGACACTGGATCGTATCCTTGAGGAAAACGCTGCTACCGATGACTTGGTCACAATGTTGATGATGGTGAGCTTTTTTTACTATACCAGCAAAGGTGGCTGGAACCATGTTGGATCCCATTAGCCACTGAAAGCCTTTTAATATATATTTCAAACAGAGGTATATCTATCTAATCATTCCGTCATTGTGCTCGTTTCCAGGTGAACCACGAAGTTTCCCAAAATTCTGCAAAAGGCCTCTACAAGCAGATGCCTGGCTCCTTCAACTTCCTCCGCAAACTCTTCTACTTTAAAACACAGACGTAGCGCAAAAGTTAAATTGTCAGGGAACATTTGTCTACATCTACACATCTGCACAAAAAAAAGATGTCTGAACTGTGACTGTGCTGTGACTGTTTGATCATGTCTTACTGTGCGTTCCTATCATTTCTCATGTCTTTAAATGGTTGTTGATTTTTATAAATGAACTTTTGGGGAGCAGGTGTCATATTAGAAAGACAAAATTTAAATACTATTTTGCTGTAAAATCTATTAAATTGATTTTACTTAAAAATATACACTGCCTCAAAGTAAAGTAAATGTAATGCATTTTATTACAACTACTTGAGTATATAGTGCAACAGACTTTAATTTATTAAGTCTACTTAACTTACCCTTACTCTATTTAACAACAACAATTAACCACAAATTCCAAATGAGTTGTACTCACTCACTTATTCAGGTTCACCCAATTAAATCATATAAATTTTATTTTTAGAAATGATTTCAATATTAAAGCAGTGGTGGTGGGCCGGAAGTGCAGAGTTGTTTGTATACCTATTTAAAATATTCAATTTTGTGTATTGTGCTTTGCATTTTTGTATTTTATATTTTTGTTTTATTGCTATATATTTGACTTCTCTTACTTTTGCACATTTTTTATTTTTTGTTTGTGGTTCTACTTGGGGACGGGTTCAACTCATTAAAAATACTCTCGCTAGACACTCAGTACAGGACGGACGGATGGACAGATAGACAGACAGATAGATACTTTATTTATCCCTCGGGATAAATACTGAAAAGGTAGCTCCTGTTGTTGGACAGATACTGTATAACATGGCCAACCATGGGAGGATTGTTTGTCTTAGGGCTTATGCGGCAATACATGTGTGATTCAACCTATTAAACTGTGTCATCAATGTAACTTCTTTCAATTATTTCAATCAGAAATGGTGATAATATACAGGGTTATGTTCAAAAATCTTATGTTTTGGTTCAAAATTAAACTTTAATGATTAAAAAAAGACTTTTGCGCACGTAGTCAGTTATAATACTTTTATAATGCTATGTTCCACAGCACACTGGAAGCCATTGGAGACTAGAAACCTCTTTTGGTGTCACTGGAGAGTCCAGGACACTGGATGGCTGACAGGATCAGCACTCTCCTTGATGGAGAACACAGCAGATAAAAAATGAGGACCTCTCTTCCAGTCCACCTAGAAGCCTTCTGGTTACAAGTCTTCCTTGGCTACTACTTCCGTGGCTGCCTGTGTCATGATGCCAAATCTAAAGAGATCTCTTTCAGGAAAAAGGAAGTGTAGCAGAGGTCTATGAGTGGGATATGCATCATAAAAAGATCTCCAGATAATTTTAAACACACAATTCCCTAGTTTGCAAATGACTGTTACAAAAACAAGTCTACAATATCTTCAAAATTCTTCAGGCATCTCTCCCTGCAGTTGTCAGAATGTCTGTCAGAAAGAGAGGATGCAAATTGTACCTGCCTGGAGACATGTCAGGAAAAAGCTTTTGTTATCCAAAAATAAAATCCCAGAAAAACTACAGTTTGTCAATGAATATACAGGTGAAGATCAGACTGTTAACGTGTCAGAGAAACAAATCAGTAATGGAGATGTCTGGACATGAAGACAGCTTTTCAGTAGTCTTCAGGTATCTGCGCAGCACATGGTCATTGATTCAACTCTGAATTCTGCATCATATCAAGGAGCACTTGAAGTCTGAAAGCTAATGTTGAATCTGAAGTGGACTTTTCAATGTGATTTTAAGCACACTATAACAACCACAGAGGGATTATGCATAAAAGAAATTCAGAGTTATTGACTTTGAGGTTTTGAGCCCAAACTTCACAATGAACAGTACACACAGGAAAACTATCACCTTGCACCTTGCAACTGGAGGACATTGGCATGGAGGAGTGGAAAATGATGGCTGTCATCTTCACAAAACTTTAAGAATTTATTTCTGCTAAAAAGTAGCTTCTGAGGGCAATGGTATACTTACCTTTTCCACAAAAATTATTTCAGCCTCATATTTTATGCTCAGTACATCTTAAGTCAGGCGGCACAGCGGTTAGCGCGTGAGTTTTCTCCGGGTCTTCCTCCCACCTCCCACCAGACATGCTCGTTAGACTAATTGGTGACTCTAACCTGACCCTAGGTGTGAGTGTGAGTGTGAATGGTTGTTTGTCTCTGTGTTAGCCCCTGCGATGAGCTGGTAACCTGTCCAGGGTGTGCCCTGCCTCTCACCCAATGACAGATGGGGTAGGCTCCAGCAACCTCCACGATCTTAGTGAGGATTAAGCGGTAGAAGATGAGATGAGATGAAATCAAAAGTCAAAGGCACTGTGTGAGTATTGTTTATTGACTTTTCCAGTGCCTTCAACACGATACAACCCTCGCTTCACAAGGGGAAGTTAGAAGCAGTGGGTGTAGACAGCCAGCTGACGGCATGGACCACCAACTACCCCAAGAACGGACCACAGTGAGGCTTCACACCTGTGTGTCTGATGACGACACTACTGAGGCCCTTTTATGACACCATCATAAAATCACTTTCGTCAACAGCTGGACACCTTTTGGAGTGCAGCAATCTGCAAAAAGTGTAGAGCTGCATCTTGTAAAAGGTCGCATCTCCATGTGTCAGAGAAGGACAAAAAAAATGGACAAACTGATAAAGAGGTCCAGTTCCTGGGCTGTCCTCTGGACTCAGTGGAGCAACCCCATCAAGAACAACCCCTCGCAGCCCCTGTGAGACTTTAGTTGGGACTTCAGGTAGCTCCTTCAGCCAGAGGCTGATTTATCCACAGTGCAAGACATCCTTTGCCCCTTCAGCAGTCAAACTCTTCAACATTAGCATTTCTTAGCTCTGCTACTGAGTTTCTTTGTTGGACATGTAAAAGACATCTGTTTATACCTACTACTACTACATACTGTGTTATATCACCTGTCTAATTCTGTCTTTCTTCTTTCTTTTTGCAATTGCAATATATCTTATCTTATCTTTGCTCTGTATGTCTGGATGTGAGTTTGATGCCTGATGTTAGGTTAGGTGAAAGTGTACTTTCCTAGATTGTACATGTCACTCCCCAGCAGATGGTGTGTGTGAGTCACAGAAGTCTTGAGAGGTTAGGGTAAGGGCGTATTCACACCAGGAAAGACAGATAGTTCACTTGTTTTGGTCCAGATCTTTTTTTTTTATTAAAAAAATAAATAAAAAAACTTGGTTCGGTTTGTATTCACATTGCATTTGTTTGACAAGCAGACCAGTATTGTAAACAGACCCACGTGTGACCCGTAGCCACTCAATCAGTGGATAAAAATTGATATTAGCGGGATCTTTGGCAAAGTTTTTTCACTTTAAGCCTACACTACGTCTGAGTCTGGGTAAAGCCTTCCTTGGACAGTCTCTCTGCGATTTGGCCATAAATGTCGGCATCTTTGTGCATCAAGCAGCTGATATATGCTCTCCTCCGACTATATAGCAGGAGTCAGTGCTCTCTTCAGTGCCCCATGTTAACCCACGGCTCATTTACTGGTATAAAATAGAAACAACATTTTTTGTAACTTTTTTGTTCCTGGTATACCAGTTAGTTTTTTTTTCTCTGCAGAGGTGGTCTTGGTTCACTTGTTTGGTCCGCACCAGAGTCCGCTGATTTGTACACACCTACCCAAAAGGTCCAGACCAGAGAAAAGGTCCATTTCCAGCGGACCAAACTAGCCTGGTGTGAATACGACCTAAGACTCTTATTTTCCTCCACTGCCACCAGAGGTTCCTGTAAAATTAGAAATGATCCACCTCACATCAAGACAAAAACATATTGGTATCTTATCTCTGCTTTCCTTCACGGCTAAATCCACTATGTTACATAAACATGAGCTTTGTCACTGATATTCCTGTTTGTGTTTTTTGTGTCCCGGCTAGAATTGGACTGGACAATTGGATTGTTAGAGTGAAATGTCCACATCTATTTAAACAATAAACAAAAGGGACATACTTGTGTAAGGTAGTCCACTGTATGAGCATATGTCATTTTTTTTTTTGTTGTTGTTGTTGTTTGTTTTATTTATTCCCCACTCAACAATTTATACACTTGAATCATTTTATCTTATAACTAAGACAATGTGGATCAGATTATTCAGACTATAGTCTTCTTACTTTTCTAAACCCTCTGCATACCAAATGTGCATGGGCCTCGCCCCATACATGTAAGTGTTTCTGTCATGTTTTCTTGTCATTCTAGTTGCTTTTTCTAGCCATTGTCTGCAGTTGTTATCAGTCGCTGTGACCTCGTGGTTTTATTCACTGTTTTTCCTACACCCGCTTGGCTTCATATTTTCCAGAACAGGTCCTGCTGCAACATGACTCCTTCCCTGCTTTAAGATGTTCAACCTGCCCAGTCTTCATGGTCTGCAGTTATCCACTCCAACCTGCCTACAATACCTCTCATATTCAAGCATTATAGCAGCTAACTCACCTGTAACAGAGCAACAGATGTCACTAACAGCTTTATTTCTATTCATTGTCAAACTGTCATGTAGCATGTTATTCTTCCTGGTTGGTCAGAGAACAGTCTCCACCTAGAGGGATGTTTGGATGTGTATTCTCATAAGCATTTACATGTATGTGGATATTAAGCTTGATGAACTGATCAGTGAATAAAGTCCTAACTTCTGCCTCTATAAAATGTGAGTACTGTACATGTACACAAGAATTTACCTTCACCACTCTGACAAATAATGAACAAGATGAGACATTTTTGTCTTTTCTATATTTAAAACAATTATTTTTCTTTAACATTATTTGCTGAAGCCACAAACTGGATACAGAATGTTCCCTAATCTCAAAGAACAAAAAGCCAACTGAATGTCTCTCAAAAACCATTTTGTAGGAGAAAAACATAATTTTTCAGTCCAGCCTGGCTAATATTTCGTCAGATCCAGCTCCCTATGCTTCTTTCCCTGTGTCATCTGCTCATACAGGCCACTAAAAACATCAAACTGCTCCAACCTCTTCGAACTGGACGTCTGCCCTCTCTCCCTCCCTCTCTCCCGGGATTATCATGTTATTCTGATTTTGGTAAATAACAGCCAGCTGAATAAGTGCCACTGGAGTCAGGCTCAGGTTTATTTTGTATCACAGACCCAGCCTGTCCTAGATCTTGAGAAATATATACAGAGTGTCTGTTTCCAACATCAGTCTCACTGGTCATCAACCGCAGTGAAGCCATGCTCCGCTTCAGCACCACACTCTGTGAGTATACTAATGGCAATACTACAAATAAGTAACAATATGGATTTATGAAAATTCATTATTGAGAAAGACAATGGTAAATTATTGCAAATAATTCTGTTTTCTCTTTCAGTGCTGGCAGCAGCCTGTCTGCTTGCAAGTGCAGGTAAAAAAGTCTGCATTATGAAGATGTATGCATTTATTTTACACAACTCTCTGTTCATCTTGTGTTTCTGTCTGTTTTTTCTTGTTTTTTTAAGATTTTCCTTCAGAGATAGTCACCACGTGTCTAGTCGGCACTGTCCATCGCCTGAGCTGTGGTATGACATGTCAGCTTCCCGTTCACACCAGCGCTCACATTCACTGTAGTATTACACTTGGGGCTATATGAACTGATTCAGTTGAATCAAAACACAAAATAATAGGTTACTTCATCTGAGCTGCCACATAGTCTTTTCTCCTTTTCCAAAACAGACAGTGGCGTGATCAGTGTTCAGACGTCGATGTACGGACGATCGGACAGTGTGACTTGCAGTGAGGGAAACTCTCCAGAAGACATTGCTCAAACCGACTGCTCTGTGGCAGGAGCTGTGGATGTCGTCAAGAAAAGGTACACGCATGAAGTCGATTGTGGGAAGAGTGTGTGAATGTAAAATGTTATTTACAGTATATAACTCAAAGTCACATGAGTCTCAGTGGACTTAAAATACAAATGTGCACACATTAGAATCCCTGCACTAAAACTCCTGTATCCTGTGATGTGCAGTCGATGTTCAAACAGCATCAGAAAAGTGGTGATTTTACTGTATGATCGCTCTAGAGGATGTACTTTGTGGTGCTGTTAAACTGGATTAAACTAAACTCTGGTGTGTTTCTGTTGCTTAGCTTAGCGCACTGACTGAAATGTGTTTAGCAAAATAACAGAAACATGTGTCAGTGAGCCACAACACAGCAGTAAGCAGGATTCTCTTTATCGTGGGTTCTTGCTTGAAATTCTGCGGGAATCCTGTTCTTATTTTTTTCTCCCTGGCAGGTGCGATGGAAAAAAGGTTTGTGAACTAAACAATAGTGTCTTCGAGACGCCTGATCCCTGCGCCAACACTGTGAAGTACATACAGACCAAGTACAGCTGCCTCCCAGCAAGTCAGTCCGTAATAAACTACAAAACTCCTTCAGCTTGGTTTTCACTTGCTTTAGACGCTCATCATTAACTTATCATTCTAACTTATCATCTTCGTGTCATTTTTACAGTTTACCAAGTGACCTGTGAGCACTCCTTGGCATACATGAAGTGTGGTAAGATTTCCTCCTCTCTGTATGCATGGTAAATTAATAAACTGGTGCGTTGTTACATTTAGTTTACGTATATTTGTAACTCTTCCTTCACTTTTTGTTAGATGAAGGTCAAGTTATATCAGTGTACGGAGCTGATTATGGTCGCCGGGACCAGACCACATGCATTTACGGCCGGCCAGACTCTCAATTCCAAAATATTTACTGCTCAGAGCCCAGCAACAAGGTGGCTGAAAGGTACAGATGGAAAGCTTTTTGTCCTTCAATGTGAAGTTGTGGAAATCAAATGTTGTATTGTATTGAACTTTATAACGGCAGTATTTCTTATAGTTGCAAAAATATCCAGATGTCACATGTTCCAGTTACATATGTGTTATTTATTTATAATATTACTTCATGTGCCTCCACAGCTGCGACGGGAAAAACAGTTGCATTGTCAGAGCGGGCAACTCGGTCTTTGGGGACCCCTGTCCAGGCACTTTTAAGTACCTGGAGGTGGCGTA
The DNA here is from genome assembly GCF_022458985.1 of Mugil cephalus. Lineage (NCBI taxonomy): Eukaryota > Metazoa > Chordata > Actinopteri > Mugiliformes > Mugilidae > Mugil > Mugil cephalus. The sequence continues at coordinate 3,435,576 of NC_061770.1, read as the reverse complement.
TACGTGCTTGTGTAAGTTGCCTGAAACACTATTGCACATTATTGAAGCTGGTGTTTGCTCTAAAATGCAGGGAAAGCTTGACACACAAAGCAGTAAATTGGACAAAAATCAACATTATTCAAATATCTGTGCAATGATCAAAGTCTTAAAAGTCTTGGTTGTAAAGTATAAAATGTCCCATAAGTCACATAGAACGTCTACTGAAGTGACTCTTTATTCTGTTGTTTTTTTGTTCGTTTGGTTTGTTTTGCAGATCCTGTCGTCACTTAGGATGAGTCTGCGTAAACATGCAGGGATCTCAATCAGATCACAGTAAAGATGTCCTGAATAAAACACATCAAAGCAGCGTCACGCTTGGGATTATGCTTCATTATTTTTCATGCACAGCTATAACATAAATCTAAATAGATGCACACAGGAATCCTGTCAGATGGGAGATATCTCTAGTGGTAATTCTGGGTCCTCCAGGAAGTCCAGAGAGAAAAATATAACAATAGGTGCTTTTGGGTGTTCCAGGAAGCCCACAGCAGAAAAACAAAACACAGCTCAGAGAGAAGAATGTTAGTGAAGACAGAATAACAACACCTGTTTAGATAGATAGATTACTTTATTCATCCCCTAAGGGTAATTAGGTGTCAAGCAACGGAGCAAAAGTGTGTGTTAAAGTGAAGTAAACTCTGCCTCTTTCTCAGACTCCTGCTCAAAATAAAATCAATATATCTGATATCTATCACTAATATAGATAGATACTTTATTGTATACACTACCGGTCAAAAGTATTAGAACAGCATCAATATCCTCTGGTATAGTCGGTCAGGGCTTCATCCTACAGTTAGTTAATGACCCTAAACTTTAGTCCAAGCTCTACCAGAACTACTTCAGGACAAAAACAACATAGAAAGCTTGAAAACATGGAGTGGACCGTGGCCCAGTGTCTAGACTTTTACCCAGTGGAGCTGGTTTGTGATGAATTGGACAGAAGAGTCAAAACAAAGCTCCCTACAAGTGACACACATTTCTGGGAACTCATGCAACAAAATTGGGAAGAACTCTCTGAAAAATATTTGATTTCCATTTTAGAAAGAAAGAATGTCACAAGTGTGTTCACATGTTAAATCAGCCAAAGATGGTTACTTTGATGAGTCAAACGTCCAGAGTAGATTGTGGGTTATATATTGTTTCCATGATTTTTTTTTTCAGTTGTTTATTTGGTTTATGCTTTAAAATATTGGAGTGTTCTAAAACTTTTGTACACATTAGTATCAGCAATGACCACAATCCAATTGTCTCCTCACAGGGAAGCACTGTATAATTGTAGAGCCTGGGGTGCAAACAACCTCCTCAACCTGTCCATGGAGCAGGACAGGTTGAGGAGGTTGAGATCTTCTCATCTCATCTCAGTAATTATTTTTTAAAATGATCAATATAATTCAGCTTTTTTGACAAGAATTCACAAAGAAAAACTCCCAAAAAATCACGCACATACATATTTATCGTGAGAGTAAAAACAGATCTACAAAGTAATACCAATTACTGAAAAATGTATCGTGCAAAAATCAATAGTTACAAAGGCATTCAATGATTAACTTTTTAGGAGACAAGAACCAGCACGTGTGCAAGGAAATAAGTGAGGGTAACATTACAGAAAGATTTGAAAGAGATCTGAGACATGACATTTGCACATACCCTGAAGGTCGGCTTTGTGTCGCTGTCCCTCCCTTGAATGTTTCCATGTCTCACCTCAGGACATTTTTCTGTCATGTGAAATGACACAGAGACACTTTTTGTAGTAAGTCATTGTTCCCCTGTTCATCCTTGTTTCACCTTAATTAGTCGAGTGTTCACATTCTTCACTGATAGGAGCCAATTGCATAAGGTCAAGCTATTGTTCAGTTCTTGTCCCTGCAGAATAAAAACCAACCACACTTCAGAGCCACAGTTCAGACCAGATCTTCAACACCATGCTCCTCTTCAGACTCTGCACAGCACTGTGTGAGTACTCAACTTAATTATAACTACACACACACACACATATATATATGTGTGTGTGTGTGTGTGTGTGTGTGTGTGTGTGTGTGTGTGTGTATTCAGATTTTGAATATAACTTACATTTGGTGAAAACAGAAATTCACAGATATGTCTTCCCATTTCCAGTGCTTGTTGCTTCAGTGGTTTCCACAGAGAGGGCTATCACTTGTGACGGTAACCGCTTTGTCCAACACCTGAACTGCGGTATGACTTATTTTCTATGTCTGTGTACACATTGAATAGTATGTTTTATTTTAAAGAAGTTAATAAGTGTACTTGATAGATTGATTACCTTGTCTTGTAAAAAAAAAAAAAAAAATTATTTATCTTACTGTAGACTGGCCCTCATCTTCGTTTTTGTCAACACAAGTACTTTGATAATGATTTGAAAGAAGCTCATGCTAATTGTTAAAGTTCAGCATTTTTATACATGTGAGAAAGCATTTGAATGTACACATTGTAGACTCAAAGATGATAACATAGAGTACATAGAAAGGGACACTTTAATACTAACGTTACACACTCCCTCTTACATTGTATTCCCCTGTTCATGTGCCACAGATAATGGAGTGATCAGGGTACAGGCGGCGCAGTATGGACGTAGGGATGGTGAGACCTGCAGTGAGGGAAGACGCAGGGAACAGCTTGCTAATACAGAGTGCTCTCAAGAAGGCACTGTGGATGTCCTCAGGAAGAAGTACGCATCATATCTATTTCAATATAATAAATATTATACGGCAGTCAAGTCTTCTCGTTGGATCAGTGTTTTAATGTAACACATCCAGTAGTGCTCGGCCTATTCTGTGAAACAGTCTGCATGATGTAGGAACAAGCAATATAGTAAAGGTGAAAAGGTAGTGTTTAAATAAGGAGGTTTTTACACTGAACACATATATTTATTCCTTTTCTTACCATTTCTTCTTTAAACTCACCTCGAGACAAAAGATTTTACTACATTGACACAGACTACAATTTTGAGAAGAGTCTAATCTGTTGACGTTCACAGTTTATATTACTTTTAGTTAAACAGATTTATTTATGAAACTTTTCACAGTAGTAGTAGTCTTCAATGCTGTGTTGCATAGTTTATGGTAAAAAATAATACTCTAAATACAATTATTGCCCATAATAGCCTACTGATGACATAAAGACAAGCTTTAACTTAATAAAGCTAATCTGCTTGATTTTACAGCCACAGATAATATTTCAGCAAGTCAGCTAACCGTGTCATGGTTAAACATGTTATCATGCCACACAGCTTTTTAGCAATGGTATAGTAAATGTGCAATGTACTTGCACATGGTAATATTTAGCATCACTGAGCTGAATCTAGAGTAAACTAACAAGCTAATGTTTAGCATGTTGTACTGTTTGATAACGAATGCTAATGTTTAGCATTGGTGGGCTACATGTTTAGTATACTAAAACACTACTGTTTAGCTTTTGTCAGCTTAATGCACTGTTAGCACATGCTAATGTGTAGCGTAGTTAAGGTAAACATATACCTTACTGATGTGCTAATATTTAGAAATGGTATCCTAAATATACAATTAAAAAAAGTTTTTTAAACTAATGTTTAGCACTTGCATGTGGGACTAAGGGACTATGAAGACTAAATGCTATGGAAAACTGTTTTAAGGGTTTTCTTCAGGGACCCAAGGGTTTGATATTATAACCATTGGGCCATGCGGCTTTTTATTTAAAAGGTGACTCATACAGTACAGTCAGATATTTAAAATGATCTCTGTTGTTTTTTGTCATGCACGATTAGTTTCAACATGCTTCTATTTTCTTCTAATACATTCTCTCCTGTCATTCCTACAGGTGCGATGGCAAGAAGGTATGCGAGATAAACATGAATATTCTTCGTACCTCTGATCCTTGTGAAGACACCTACAAATATCTGGAGACCAACTACACCTGCTTCCCAGCAAGTCAGTCACATGCCTGCATGAAAATATCAGCGATGCAAAGCTGAGATTCAGTGGGATATTTAACGTTATTCATGTCATTTTAACAGTTCGTCTTGTTGCATGTGAGCACTCTTTGGCCTATTTGTTCTGTGGTAAGATCACTTGCTTTCCTTTTTTGCAGTTATGGAAAATCCATATGACAAATAAGAAAAATTACATTTGCCCCTTTAAAATGGTTGCTACTTTTCATTCTTCCTCCTCCAACTTTCCTCCTCCTTTGCCAGATAAAGGGCAGGTTATATTTGTGTATGGTGCTGACTATGGACGCCGTGACCAGACCACCTGCGCTTACAAACGGAGCGCCTCTCAGGTTGAAAATGTGGACTGCTTGAATCCCAGTAAAAAAGTGGCTGACAGGTAACAGAGGGTGTAGTTCCTATTGGTACATATAGATCAGTGAAATGAAATAATTTCAAGGTTTCCTTAGTGAATAAACAATAAAATAAAATAAATGGATCACAAATTTTGTTTTCACTTAATTCACTCTACATCCGCAGCTGTAATGGGAAAAACAGCTGTACCATCAGGGCTAGCAACTCTGTGTTTGGAGATCCCTGTATCGGGACGTACAAGTACCTGGAGGTGGCTTACGTATGTGAATGTGAGTAACTGTCAAATGTGGCAAAGAAAATCTGCTGTCCAGCTGTGCAAATGTATGCAATGATGATATATGTGTTGATACAGTGAGACATACTGTTGCTAGTACCCCTCTGAATGTAATGTTTTCTGTTTTACAGATCCTCTATTCCCCCCAGAAAAGTGACTGCAGTCGTACTCAAATGATAAGAAACACAGCATATCACACACTCATTAAACGTCATTAAAGCAAACTACATCCGTTGCTGTGATTTTGTCCAGTGTTCTTGATGCAAGTACACAGTACTAAAATAATGATATTTAGGTTACAGTGAGTTAACCATTAAAGAAGAACAAACACTTTCCAGAATTTACATGACTTTTATTAAGCAGGTGACTTCTCATCAGTACAATACGTTTTTAATATCATATAGAACTTTTTAGACAGCTTTTGTGTCCAGTGCTTGGTGGTTTAGATAGACCCCTGTTTCCAGATGTTTGAGATTAGCATGAGCAGCTATAGCTACGATGGCTGACAAACTCTGTGGGGAATGTAAAATCTGAATGAGAACAACTTAAATTAATTTCTTAATACATGATTAATAAAGTTTATTAAACCCTACTGAGACATTATGTCTCAATTCTAGTTAAGTAAACAGTTAAAGAGGCCAGTAAATACAACACTTCCCTGCAAAAGTACAGGTTTTTTTTTTTTAAATTAAAAGATGAATATGAGAAAAGAGATCAACATTCCAGCTTTTATTTCCAGGTGTTAACATCTGGATCAGGAAATAGCACCTTTTCTTTCAGCCTTCCCATTTTTCATGTGATCGATAGGTGTGGTTTTACGCTCAGTTTCAGATATGGGTTTCCCTGTGCAGACTGAATTTGTCGTTAGAGGAATACCAGAGAGCTGTCTGAGGGTGAAAAACAAGCTGAGAGAAGATGGAAAATCAATCAGGACCATTGTGCAAACACTGGCTATAGCCAGCAACCATTTCGAAAGTCCTGAAGAGAGGACACGTTGATGTGAAAACAGCAGCAGTCAACAACAGAAACATTGCGAGAGCTGTAAAGAAAGACCCTGAAACAAATCAGCAACAACCTCCAGAGGGCATGAGTGGGGGTTTCACAATCTACTCTACAAAAGTACAGAGCCTACACCATAACATGTAAATGCCTCATTTGCAAGAAGAACAGGAAGGCCGGAATTTGTCTAAAGGTACAGAGACAAGCCTCAGAAATTACAGGGCAAAGTTTTATGGGCTGAGGAGACAAAGATGAACCTTTACCAAAGTGGTGGAAAGGCACTAGAGACAACTGATGTTTGCCAACTTTAATAAACCCATTGCTCTATTTATCTGGTATTGGTGGGTTCTGTATAGTATGTGTTTTTGTACTAAGCCTAGTATTATATTTCTGTATTCAAGAGTGGTTACCCAAGACTGGGGTCTTTGTGTAGTAATCACATCTGTTTTTTGTTGTTGTTGTTGTTAAACCCCCTTGACAGTGGTGATTTTTGGTTTCCTCAGAGATGATTTTTGTTTGTGTACAAAAAGCCTGAAAAGTAGTTGTATTCATTTTTCATTAATAGATTTCTTTTCTTCGTCTAAGATAGTTGAGCTCCGTTGGAGTCCTCTTTTTGTTATGCATTTTTGGGCTGGAGTTTGAATTTTTATTATTTTTTCAAACATCTGTTAATAAATCTTTTTTCCCTCCACGAGCTGGGTCGTATCAATTAACTTGAATCTATTTTATCTGTTTAGCTTCTAAGTTGTGTGCCGGGAATTGGCCTTACTGTTCCAATACTTTAGGAGGGAAGTGTACATAAAAGTCACTGGTCAATGTCAGTTAGTCAGTGTCGGTTAAATTAAACGTGACCAACTCTTCGGTTTTAACGTGATACAAAAATGGACATCTGGAGAGTACATCATGTGAGGATTGCGCAACGATTTATTAAGGTATTAGCCTATATGTGTTTCAAAAAGCTGTACATAAATCAGAGATGTTAACATTTAGTCAGACAACACTCATTTCCTCAAAAATCAAACTGTGAATGTTCTAAACTCAAGAAATTTAAGTGCTCCCCAAAGTAAAATGATGCAGCCACACTCTCCACAATGTCAATGAGTTAAAATTAAGCATGTGAATGGATGTAAACGTCAGTGGTAACCCAAAGGCCAACTACCAAACCACAGTCAAGTTGCCCATGTCTTTGGAGAGGTCCGTCTTTGAAGGGTAGACGACTTTCAGGTTCCCATCTTGGTCAACTGTTCGGACCTGCTGGACGATCAGTTGGCTGGAGGTCTCACTGCTGGCTGTGGGCTCTGGTGGGGCGTCCCCTTCCCCTTCGGACCCAACCTCTTCCCGGTGCTCCGCAGTGAACTTGTTCAACTCTGCCATTTTCTGTTAGGAAGCAGAAATCAGCTTTTAATAAGTGAATAAAATGTTACAACTTCGATTCACTGATCTCTGTTTTCCTTTACGTTTGAATTATTCTTTGCACACAGCGACAATGGAGAAGAAAGAGAGGAAGTAAGAAGCTTACAGCAATCAGAGCGTCCATAATATCTTTGCAGGTCTGCAGGCTGGTTGCACTCGTCACCTCCAAGAACAACTCCGCGGTTGTCTTCCTAATCTGTAAAGTAAAGACAGCATGTTCAGCTCTATTACATCGTGAAAGGACACGAAAAACAACAAGGTAGCTGACTACAATGGGACGACCTGGCTCAAAACATAACCTGATGAATGAAGAGAAATGTTACAGTTCTTTCTGTAAACATCAGATCCATTGACATCGGACATAAACACTAAGGCAGTGTGTAACAGGAGGCCAGGATGCCTGCACACAATTAAGGAAAAAAATTGTACACTCACCTTGGTTTTTTCACTGTTGGTGATTGGTGGGAATGAGATCACATGTCCCTCTGCATCCACTAGGCAGGGATAGAGGGGTTTTCCTTGCAGAAGCTGCAGGTATCTGTGAATAATAATAATAAATATACTAGTTGTAACTTTGATCAACTTGGAAAAAATGCTCAGCCGTCACATAGACTCTCTGCAGGTTTGATGTGGTGTGCGTGTAAGACAGTGCCCGTCAAGTAATCGTTTTGTCTTCTAAGTGGTGTCTACTCAACTGGCAGCACCTTACTTTGTTGCTTTAGCCACAGCTACAGAAAAAAAGTGGTAGAGAATTTTATCGGTTATTAAAGTCAGCTGTACTAATTTAAACGTGTCATTAAAGGAGCAGATTTTTTAACGGCTTAGTTTTGGTTGCAGAGATAAAGAAAACGTCATAAGCTGTAAACCTGACCAAAAAAAATAAAATAACCTGACCTGTTATGTGTTTAAATTATGTGCTGCTGAAGACAGACTAGTTGTGGTTGGACATACTTATGCTGCCCTCATGTGTTCAAACCAGTTCAGACACAAATAAGGAAGGAAGTTACAAATATATCCGGTGTGCCACGAAATGCAAAGTGCTCATCGTGTCCTTTCACCTGGTCATCAATCCAGCCACGCCCAGGAGGTTATAAAACCGTGCCTGGTACGACCTGCAAAGCTATTTCCAAAAAACCTGTGACATTTTCCCTTTATCTGTATTTGGTGTAATGGTGTTTATCAGTGTCTGACCTTTTTTTTAATCTTAATTTGGATCTCCATATTGTGCAAGACAAATGTGAAGATTTGGAAGAAAACAGATGCATTAGTGACATGAGTTATCAGCTTTACCCTTTTAAAATACTTTAATTAGATTTAATTTGTCTTTGCATAATTTTATCGTTTATTTACAAAATCCACCTGTCCATCCACCCACCATCACTCACCCCTCTGCTGTTCGTTAAATAAACTGTTGGAACGGCTTCTTGGATTCTGTGTCTCAGTGGTCACACCACCATTGAGCAGCATCCTGAGTACAGCGTTTTCATAAGATGCTTAATTTTTGTGTTGAAAGCCAGCGTATGTCAACACAAAGCTTTGACTGAAAGAAAACCTGCTCTTAATCCAGCCTGTATTAAATATCAGGACCCAAGTGGGCCCTGTGTGGAGGAGTCATCTGTGGTACTGACTTGTGGAGGCCAGTGACGTTCTGCCTCTTCTTCTGCTTCCTCAGCTCGTCGGCCTCTAGATGAAGCTGCCTTACCAGCTCGACAGCCGTCATCTCCTTCCGTCCCAGTGCCACAATCTAACAGGTATCATTTTAGGTTAGAGAATTTACTACGCAGCGAGTTATGGATTTTCTGAATGTCAAAAAACACTGGCATTGACACTGTATGACTGCTGGAATTTGATTTAATTTGAAAATAATCAGAAACGGCATACCTTCAGTTGTGTAGGCGATCTGACGTCATACGTCAGGGGACCTTTCAGAAGCTGCACATCATGAGTCGCAATGGTTGCGATGGTTCTTTTGCCACACAAGTCATCATGAAGCTTTGTCTAATAACCCCCCCCAACCCCAAAAGAAATTAATTATTTTTGGTGCCAACATTTCTTATTTTAGAAAACACTGCTGTGGAGGTTCTGATTGATCTTACCTGAGCCATCAGGAAGCGTTTGAGAGCATTCCCAGGTTTTAGGTTCATGCCTCTGACCACACAGCAAACCAAGTATGGTCGAACATCTTTCACCTCTGCATTCACTGTGACCGTGAGCGCAGTGGGAGCGTCCGAGACATGGAGAACCCTCACCACCATCTTGTTCAGTTCCTCCTCCTCGTCCTCATCCTCTGCCACCTTCTCCTTCTTCTTCCTCTGCTGCTGCCTTTTTTTCTTGTCTGCGTTACGCCCTCCGTCTGCGTCGCCCCCCTCCTCCCCGTGTCTTCCTCTTCCTTTTCCTCTGAGGTAGTCCAGGATGGACTTGGTCTGGCACCCGTTGACCATCTTCTCCAGGCGCTTGTCACTCAGCTTGTTGCCCTTGAAGTTGATCTCCTTCAGCTTGGGGCAGTCGCTCAGATCGGAGGGGATCTCACGCAGCTTATTGTTAGACAGATCCAGCACCTGCAGAGACAGATACGAATAAAACAAGTGTAGCAGTTGAGGTTTACACTCCGTGGAAGGGCATAGGGTAGCAACGAAGTTTTCAGTGTAATCATTTCAAATTACAGAAACAGACATAGCACAGCGAGAATATATTGCACTGAAGCGAGCACAGACTTGATATTGTGTCTTGTAGCGAACTAGGTTGAAAATGGTGGTAATTTAAAAATGAATGGCATATTAGCAAACATGAAAAGTCATTAGCAAGAGTTTAAGACACACACCAATACTACTGACAGCTTCTCTCAATTTCTGCTTATATTTGACGCCCTGAAAATGCTTATTAAAATAAAATGTAATTTGTTCTAACATTTAACCATTATGGTAGCTGTAGTAGCTGCGCCAATTAACGACAACGTATTGCCTACACAAGAACGCAGTATTTATGCATGTTTGTTTTTGGTGGAAAACATCATGCCTGGGGATGAAGTTCGGCTCACCTTAAGAGCAGCTAGCCTGTGGATGTCTCCACTCAGCTCTTCGATGGAGTTGTCAGAGGCCACCAGGGTGCTGAGCAGATCCAGCCGCTCGGAGCACAGATCTGCAGGGAACCCGGAGATGCGGTTCTTGGAGATGTTGATGGTGGACAGCTTGGTGCACTGACTCAGTCCCTCCGGCAGGACCTCCAGACTGTTACAGCTCACATTGAGAGTGTTTAGCTCCCTCAACTGAGCGATTCCCACTGGCAGAACCTGAAGGTTGTTGACTGAAAGGTCCAGGACCTTCAAGGACTTGAGGTTGCTGATGACATCCGGGATGGAGGCGAGCTTGTTTCTGCACAGGATGAGGCTTTGGAGGTTTGTCAGATGCCGGATGCCCTCGTGGATCTCTGTCAAACTCGGGCACTGGCTGACTTCAAGATAATTCAGCAGCGTCAGAGAATAGATGGAAGAAGGAAGTCCTCCGATAGAGGAAATTCTCTTGTCAACAGCAGGGCCCTGTAAAACCAGTTCACGCCTCTTCTCTGTCGCTGCTTTCTCTACTTCTGGCCATTTCTCCATGTCATCCATGCTTGTTGGGGATACCAGTGGTTGTGTAGTTCGCGAAGATAATGGATGTAATACTTCCGTTTTGAAACTTCAAACTAAGTCAATATTCTGACCGTGTCGATGTGTGGAAAAACAATTGTGTGTCAATTTTATACCGTGAGATATATAATTGATGATATATGTGGATTTTTATTTTTATTTTTTTACTTTGATGTGTTGACTATCATCCAGGCAATTGATCAAACAGGTATAACTAACTGGAATGAGGTCTTTGTGTCCAAATCTTTAAAACCAAAGTTTGAGGTAATTTTATTTTATTTTATTTACATTCATTATATTGACTTGTTACTAAACCAAATAACAATGATGGTGAATAAGAACTTGAAGGTGTCGCTGCTTGTTAAGCTTTTATTCTGGAGAGCAGAAATTACTTCCTGTATACAATTGTTGCGTCAACCTTGTCAGCCCGAAAAACAGGAAGGATTAAAAAATTAGGAGATAAAAAAAATATATATGTATAAACGTATACAATTAAATCCGTGCATCTGCACAAGACTTAAAAAGGCAAATTTGACGTCCAAAACCAATAAAACTACACTGTCCATAATTCATTGGGACTGACCCACGAGCCCTCTATTGCGCATGTCAGCTATGGTTGTTGTCAGCGGTGGTTATGGAGATGAGATGGGAGTACGAGCTGTCAACACTACGGTAATGTTCGTGGTAAGATATCTTTGAAATACACGTAAGAGCAGGTCAGTTTACTCCTGGACGGACAATAACAAAATCTATGACATAAAGAATGATACTTGTCAGGGCATTTTGTCAGAATTTAGCCGGGCAAAATACCTTCAGGAAACGGGTAATGTTAGGTTAGCTATGCAGGCTGATTGAGCAGTTAGTTTAGCGGTTAGCTAATACCTCCCCCGGCCCCCTCAAGAAGGGCTGGTCTGTTCTCCTCAGGAATATTATGTATGCTTTTATAGCCTGGATAGTAATATTCCACGAAGATATACTATACCACATACTAAACTTAATGCAGCAAACTGGCCCTTTAATATTTTTACCTACAACTTCCCTTTGAGAAATTTTCAATTTTTTTTTGTTAAAATTATTAATGTGTACTCTTTTGCCAAAAGTATTCGCTCACTTGCCTTTACGCGCATATCAACTTTTTCTAGAAGCACATTTGTGAGGTCAGGCACTGTTGTTGGATGTAAAGGCCTGGCTCACAGTCTTCGCTCTAATTCATCCCAAAGGTGTTCTGTTGGGTTGAGGTCAGGACTCTGTGCTGACCAGTCAAGTACTTCCACACCAAACTCACTGGTGCGCAGTTATGTTGGAACAGGAAGGAAGTCATTCCCAAGCTCTTCCCACAAAGATGAGAGCATGGAATGATCCAAAATTCCTCCCCCTTCCACCAACTTCACACTTGGCACAATGCAGTCAGACAAGTACTGTTCTACTGGCAACCTCCAAACCCAGATTGGTCCAGATGGAGACATGTGATTCATCACTCCAAAGAACGTCTCCACTCCTCTAGAGTCCAGTGGCGGTGCTTTACACCACTGCATCTGACACTTTGCATTCCACTTGGGGATGTTTGGCTGGGATGCATCATCTTGGCCATGGAAACCCATTCCATGAAGCTCTGTGTGCACCGTTCTTAAGATAATCTGCAGGACACATGAAGTTTGGAGATCTGTTGCCACTGACTCTGCTAAAGTTGGTGACCTCTGTGCACTATGCACCTTAGCATCAGCTGACCCCGCTCTGTCATTTTACGTGGCCTGACACTTTATGGCTGAGTTGCTGTCGTTCCCAGTTGCTTCCACTTTGTAATAAAACCACTGACAGTTGACTGTGGAATATTTAGTAGCGAGGAAATTTCGTGACTGCACTTGGTGCACAGGTGGCATCCCATCACAGTACCAAGCTGGGGTTGATTGAGAGTGACCCATTCTTTCAAAAAGGTTTGTAGAAGCAGCCTACGTGACTAGGTGCTTGATTTTATGCACCTGTGGCCATGGAAGTGATTGGAATTGATTGAACTGATTTCAGTTATCTGGATGAGTGAATACTTTTGGTAATATAGTCTGTGTTTACTTCTGACTAGTAAATGAAGCATATTTTGGTTGAAATAAGTGTAGTTACATTGATCTATTTTGACTGCATTTCTAAATGATAAGTATGGGCTTCTAGGACAGAACACATGTTCATATTACAGTATAATACAAAATATGCATAAATATTGCTAATGTTGTGCCCATACAAGAACACTTAAAGAATTGAAGGAAAATCCGAATTCAGAACTATTTAGAAAACTAAAACTAACATACTTACATGGCATAGACACATTTCAGTTTGCAACTCACACACATAGAGAATCCAATTTATTGGTTTAAATTAAACATATGGACGAGAAATAACTTATCGTTAGTTGAACATTATGTGTTGGATGTGAATGATCCAAACCTGCATAATTACAACAACTGCAATTAACCTTATTGTTCATCGAGCCTGTTTGACCATCTTCAAACTCTTAACTCTAAATATCAGCTATAAAAATCTTGTCTGTGTTTTATAAGTGTCCATCAGTAGCATGCCCAGGAAGATAGGATTCATTGTGGTCAACTCTTCAAGTCATGAGGACAACTTCAGTGCCAAGGAGCTCATGGTCCATGCGCCCACAGTCAGTGGCTGGAGGTCCAGCAGGTACAGTAACTCACTGTACAGTAAGCTAGAGTAGGACATACACATAGACATTTTTTGATTTTTCCTTTCCCCGTTCTTCCTTTTGTAAAACAATAATACTGTAGATTCAACAGCTACAAACTAGTTGTCTCTTAAAAAATCCTTTCCTCTTAAAGCAATTCATGCCTCTGTGAATTAAACACTCTTTTTCAGGCTGTGCTCCTACCCTCAGCACATCACCCTCCAGCTGGTGGAAAGAAGTAGGGTAAGGAAGCTGCAGCTGCTGGCTCACCAGTACCTGATCCCAGCCAAGGTTGAGTTCCATATCGGAGACACTCTCCCTGAAACCAGTACTCCAGCCTTCCCCACGCAACTTCGCAGACTTGGGTGAGTCTACAGACTGAGTTTTGAGTTTGGTTTTGAAGCATATTTATGTGCTTTGTGCATATTAGGTTAAAACAGGCCGCTTTAGGAAATTGAGCTTAAACAACTGTAGCTATTGGGTTTCGCACATGCAAAGAACTGAAGATTTTCTTTTGTGCCCTTTGCACAGACCCCCTTAGATCTGCAGTTTATAACATAAGAATAATCTGAGTACTTCTACCACTAACCCAGCATTTTCCTATTTCCTATTTTCCTAGTGGGGCTTTTAGCTTAGTTACATTTAGCCGCCTGAATTTGCAGGTTTAAGTAATTACGACTTCTAGGCAATTTGATTAAGGCGCTGACCAACAGGAGTTTTTCGTGCAGTTCTTCACAAACAGAGTCCTGCAGGTAAACTCAACCACATTCACCATGCTGACATCAAGCTTAGAGAGTTGGTGAACCTAGATGGAGCAGCGGATTTTTAGATGTATAGAATAGAGAGAAAAAGAGAGCGATGATGGCAAGACAAGAGCTAGCTCTGTCCATGCACTAGCAGTGTGTTAATGTCCTCTTTGTTTCACTTGGAGAAATTTGGGATGGCAAAAATACAAGAATGTTACAAAAGAGCTTGGAATATCCACTAGCAACCCACTGACAGCTACAAAGACAGCTACAAGTCCAAACCAATGTGAGAGATATTATTCACAGTGAAGAAGTCAAATGAGTTCAGTAATATCTTGTAGATGTAGTAACAAAATGTATCCACTCTGGATGCAGAGATGCTGTTCACTGCTACTAAATATGTAACCACTAAAGTGACATTAAGTAATGGATTTTATTCTTGTACATCCCCATTCCTTGAATGCCACAGCAGAGAAGTTGATCCAAAATAACAACTGTATTTTCTCCCATAGGTATGTGTCTTTGTCGGACAATGAGAAGACAGGTTTCAAAGCTCGAGAGCTGAAGTCGGTCCATGTGGATGCCATTGGAACGTACCTGAGAATAACCTTTCATAGGAACCACATCAACCGTCACAATCACTATCATCAGGTACTTTTAGCTTTGACCGATACAGTCTGGCACTCGAAGCAGTTTGTGTTATGTGGGGTTGTGTTTTGATTGTGTGTTGTAAAAAGGTGGTTGATTAGTAGCAGCCTTCCAGAAGTAATTAAACTGTATTAATGAGAATTTACAAACTATAATTACACAAAAAACCAACAACTGAAACAGCAAAAGAATATTTCATTTCACCTTTCACAGCACCTCAGCATGGAGCCCTTTCTGTTAAAACTCTTCCTTATATTTTACATCATATATACACTACAGAAGAGCATATTTTCCAGATATTTCCTTCAGTGTTTTGAACGCTGCAGTTGTTTCGTTGTGATTAAGGCATGAGGCTCTTTGGAGCAGCAACACGGACCACCCTCTCAAATGTAAAAAAAAAAAACTGTTCAGCAGTCACCTATTCATCACATGCATTGATATTTTATTTTTTCTCACAGTTGTGTTTCATTCAGCTACCTCACCACCATCAACGTTTGTTTATGGTTTCAGGTTGCTTTGGTTGCCATTAATGTTCTGGGAGATTCTTTGGATGCCAATGCTTTTAACACAATCGTAAGTGAGCGCTCTCTTCTGAACTTTCATCTGTACGGCAGTAGGTGGTGATGTTGTGCTGTGGTTTTGTGAGACATTTGGTGGGTTGAAGTTCAATTATGCAGCCGCTCAAAGTGAACCCACTATGCTGGTTAGAATGTTTAGCATGTTAAAATGGAAACAGATCGATTAACGAGAAATGGTAAAGTGAGTTCCCATGAAACCTCTGTTTTCTTCATATCATTTATATAAAATCACTTAGTGGTGATGGACAAAAATGTAGACTTAAAAATTATAATGCTAATTCACTAATTAATGTAATTTATTTTATGTTTTGAAAGTATTTGGTGGTGCTGCATTGCACCATTATATTGTGAAGACATACTGGATTCTCTGATACGGTTACAACATGCACTGTAACTGCCTGTATGGCTTGTACACGTGTGCGTGGTGTATGTACGGTGGTAGGTGTGTATATATGTGTCAGGCATGTAGTAATGAGACACAAAGGGAGCGCAGTATGTAATCAAACAGGAGCCCTTTAGTTAGTCACTGTAATCAGATAGTTTTGTGGAAAGACAGACTCTGGAGGAGAGAGAGCACCTTGAAACACACACACAGACAGACATGCAAAGACACAGACACACACAGATTCCAGCGAACAGGCTGCACATTGTTGGTCCACTAATCCGACTCTGAGCACCTCCATCACAGCAGTAATCTTGTCTGGAGGGTCGACTAGATCTCGTTCTCCTATATCTGCTCTGTGGCTGGAAGTTGTGTTTGTCCCATAGAGGGACACTGTTGTGAATACTGGGAGAAAGCTTAATTTTATGCTCTTTTAAAGGCTTGGTTTACCCAAATTATATATATAAAAAAATACACGTACAATCCGTTCTTTGCCACTCCCAACGGACTGATTCTTCATTTCAGGTGATGTTTACGCTCACTTTATATCTATGTGTTATATTTTTAATAAACATTTATCTGTTCTCAGACTGGATATTTTTGCTCTTGTAACAAACCAATTTGTATGTTATTCGTCAGTATAGGAATAGAGCAGGTGTTATTGTTAGAATTTACAATGGCTCTGTTTCACACAACAGTCCCATTACTCCGCAACAGTGAGCCAGCATACACAATACAAGTAATCTGAAGGGAACTGATCCATTTTTTTTTTTTTTTTTTTTTTTTTTTTTGAAATGTCACAGTGTGTTCTGGGAAAATGGTCTATTGTTGACCATCATAATAGTTAAGTAACACTCAACAGCCTCACAGGTGGCTGATTGACTGGCTTTATTTATAAATGGTTTTGGTGTTTATACCAGGTTCTGTTCTTTCACAGACTTGTCTCCCCGGGTACATGGGGGCCATTATTTCAATTCACAGAATACATCAAAAGCAACAAGCACCTACGTTTCATAACATTCAGTTCACTTTCACTGTTCACTTTTGTATCTGACCAAGAGTGATATCGCCAATCTAGGATATACAACCGGTTTTGTAATTCGGGTAAATGTATAATTCATGGATTAGTTAAACAGGGGACCATCATGTGACATCATATTCATATTAATAAGGTACAAGGTATCTATAGGAAAGGGAACCTTAAATGACTTCTGTTGTGATCTGGCGCTTTAGAGATAATACAATTAAATCAAATGAACTTCACCTTCAAGGAGGGGTGGTGGTCTTGTTCTGTTGGCCACAGTCATTGATCCAATTCCTGTTCTATGGACAAGTTTGTCCTTCATCATGTTACGTGCATTTTTATTTCTTTTTGTCATTTACACAATTTTCATTTCATATTTGTGAAGTGGATTGCAAGTCCACCATTGCCATGTAGCTAGCTCTGGTTAATGACTGTGAGGTTGTATGTGGGTGTGTGTGTGACTTGTATGTACGTTTGTATTACTGTCATTGCAAGTTTTTGTACATCTGGCTGATCCTCACTCTTAATGGTTAGTTTTAGGATAAAGTAAAGGGTGAAGTTGCGGGGTCACCCTAAAGCTATTTGGGAATAGAAAATAATGGTGAAGTCTTCGTGAGAACCAAAATATGAGAGTATGCTGTATATACACGTGTGTGTAATTTGTCCATCTGTTTACCCCCAGCCAAGCAGAGAGCAGCTGATCGAACACTACCTCAACAGTACCCAGCTGGAAGCTGCTTTGGACACGACCTTCATGGGGTGAGGCTAGGCCGTTGAACTCTGGTTTCTTTGTCTTGTGACAATAACATTGTCCAACAGAGCCATTTAGTCTGGAAGCCAACCAATAAAGCATTCAAGGTCACATGCATTGGAAGAAAATGCAGGTGGCCGCCAGCGCAAAGAAAAAACACATTTAGATTTTTTCTCTTTTAATATATCGACCCCCAAGGGACATTTCACCTCAGGGTCTCAATCCTGGTGTGGTGGTGGAGGGGAAAGGGTGGGGGTGTTTTTGGTCAGAAATTGCACAATAACCTGTACAATTTGCTGAGTGTAATGCCACATTTTCTATTCTGCACTGGCCTGTTCTAAGCTGACAGTATCTCATATTGTTTAGACACAAAAAAGATTCTTCTGTTTTTATATCTATATGTTATTATTAGGCATTAATATGTCCAACGTTTGCTGTCTTTGTGTCCTGTCTTAATTTCAGCAAATGTGAATCTATCTCCCCCTTGGATGACCTGGCCTTTGATATGTACCAGGACCCTGAAGTTGCACACATCATTCGTCTCCTGGACCAAAAAAAGCAGGACATGGTCCGGCTAGAGAAATTTGAGGAGGCCAAGAATTTGAAGCAGGCCATCGCTGATCTACAAAAGGTAGCTGCCAGGAGGAAGACAGCTGGCTACACTATATTTGCACCTAATATTTTGTACACTAAAGACACTTTTTTACCATGCCACAGCAGCATTTTAAAGTTTGGCTTCACTATTTACCTTTGACATTTACATTGTAGTGTTAATGGGATTTGGTGAATGCGTCTTTGTTATAGCACAAACATGGAGGACATGAGCACACAGGCGCACAGATGCTTAAACAAATACATGCTAAATATCCACGGATACTGCAAAGGTTGGTAGATCTTGGAAAAAATTCCCAGGAAAACACCCAAATCTCTATTCCTTGTTTTTAACCCTATTTTGGACTTAATTTTAATGTTTTTGCCCAATTCCACTATTCTAACACCACACTTTCAAATGTCCTCGGGATTATGAGCATTTTCAATGTCAGAATCAGAATACTGTATTAATCCTTCAAGGAAATAGCTTATTGAATTGTTGCTCATGGCAGCAAAATCAGGATCATACAACGTACAGTAAACTACAACTAGAATAGCCATTTCCACTTCTAGGCATTATATTTTTCCTGTTAATTGCAACCTTGGGGCACCTTTTAACAAATATGTAGTGTAAATTCACAGCTGTTTGTAACAGTAGTTGTTAAACATTGTTCAGATTCCTGTTACTGACCTCCTTTGTATACAGCGTTACTATGCAGACCATGAATTCTTAATAAGCTCGACAGCTGCAGTGAGGGTACTTGGGTAGGGTCTCTGCGACTCCTAGCCACAAGCCCTTCTGTAACCAGATAACACACACATACAAACACCTTGTTCGCATATTAGCATCGCAGACAAAGCAAGTACTAAAGTAGTCATGCTGAAAATCCCTTGTTGAGCACCCTCAGGATGTCAGGGCATGGTTTACGATGTTATGTGATATCTGAAAATACAAGACAGAGAAACAAAAGGGCTGCAGGTGGAGCATTGGACTGCTATATAACTTCCAGTTTCACAGCCCAGTTTTAATTAACGCGGTGAATTATCAAGCTATTAAAAACTGTACATTTGTTCATTATGCTAATTCTGTCATTTTTTATTACACTTTTTATTTTTATATTACTAGATAATGCTTTTTTTTTATTTTAATCTAATCTTATTTTATTTTGTCTTTCTTTTTACTTGTAAGTTTATGAATGTGTCCTTTATGTGCTAAGCTACTGTGACGAAGTAATTTCCCTCATGTATCTTTAAAGTCTGTCAAAGTCCAAATGTTGCACATCCTTGATATAAATTTGTGTAAGCCTAGTAGTTTGGATTAGTTCTTTCATCCCAAAGAGAAGAATCACATTTGAGACTCATTTTGAGTGCGTTGGTTCCTGGCCACCAACTTAACTAAGCCTAAAGATATTTCCTTACGTAATAATTACATGTCCAACTTACTGGAAGTTGTTTATTTCCATCCTGTAAATCTCAATGATTCATCATGTGGCACTCTTACCGTTGTTGCACTAGGGCTGGACTAAATGGGCCAGAGCAGAAGTCCAAGTCATTAGTTACATTTAGTATAAATCCTATAAATCAATATACTGTCACTTTCCTAAACATTAGGTGAAAACTAATGCACATATATAACATAACTATAAAGCCCCATGATGACTGAAACTTCATGGAGTTAACATTTACATTAGAATGCAGTCATTTTCATTTGTGTACCTAATGAACTGGCAAGTAAGTCTATATATACAGCAATAATCTGTAATTATCAAGTTAAAAAAAACAATGGGCCACAAACATGAAAGTCAGTCCACACTTCTTCCATGTTTATCCGTCCAAACATGCAGTGCAGAATCACTGCAGGCCTGCAGGACTGAATTTACCAGTCCTTGTCCCTGGCTCTTCCAGGTGGGGGAGCGTTTGGCTCGATATGATGTGGAGAAGCGATGTGCCATCGAAAAGGAAGACTATGACCTGGCCAAGAAGAAGAAGGAAGTGATGGAGGAGTACAGGAGGAGTGTCTACCAGCAGCTGGAAGTTCACAACCTGCTGGACATGACAATGGTCAGTCACCAACCTCTTATGACATATGTGGTAACAGAAGGGACGCTGTTTGTGTGACAGAAAAGATCAAGAATATGGTTTTAGCCCATGGTGCTGTCGTTTTTAAACTATTCATTTATATGCTAATTTATATAGCGCCAATAACAATACCAATTGTCTCAAGACCCTTTACAAAAATCAACCTGAAATCTCCAGAGCAAGCCTGAGGGCGACGGTGGCAAGGAAAAACTTCCTTTTTAACAGGAAGAAACCTTGAGCAGAACCCAGCTCATATGGAGGGACCCATCTGCCGAAGGCCAGCCAGGTAGAAACAGAGAAGATAGAGAGAAAAGAAGAGCAGGAGAAACAAGATAAACAAACTTCTGTCATAGATACATACATCAAGCTGAAGGAAACATGTAGGATCTAATAATATAACACATAGCTGATGATTGATCTTATGTGACAGTTTGAGAGTATAAGAGGTTTTATGGGCAGGTTGGTGAATTGTTAATCCAGGTAGGAGTGGACAACTGGAGGAGGCCATGATGACTGGGGCAGCTCCACAGGTCAGATATGCAGCACTCCAGACCAGAGACCCTCACAAGAAGATGGAGAACTAGATGGGAAATTATAAAATGTGGAGAAATTTGTGACTTATCATGCCTGAACATAATTTTGCTGTATTTCTCACCAGATCACCAAAGCAGCAGATTCATTCCCAGCCCAGTATTCTCCCCCACTCCTGCCTTCTCCGGGTCGTCGTTCAGTCCCCACTAGGCCCCCTGTATCCACGGACACATGGAAGAAGGCAAAAAAACCAAACACTCATCAAAATCAACAGTCACCCGCGGAAACTGCTGCACCCAAACTTAGCAGTCAACCTCAGACACCTTGCACCCCTGCTGCTGTACCCAAGATTGACGTGAGCCACTCCATTTTTTAAATGTTTCACTGAATTGTTATGCAGCATAAAACATGTCCAATCAGGTGGACATTTAACAGTAGAAACTTTGCTCATTTGATCAGACCCACCGATGATCCAGTTGCAGATGGCTACACCTGTAACCTGCATAGAGTTCTGTATTAAATAATCTACTCCACTGAGGCACCTTGGGAACAAACCTCTGTAGTATTGATACCTAGAGCACACAGGGAGATTATGACCAGCGGGGGTTTTTGTGCTTTACTCACCACCTACTAAGACCGGCCCTACTACTGGCTTCGGTTTCACTATTTAATTAAAAGCGTGCAACAGTTGGCTGACTCCTGCGGCTGCCAACCTGGCCTCATGGCTGGGCTTTGAGCCTTGGACTGCGTAGCAGGGTGCCAGTTGGCCCAGGGGCACAGGAGACAGAGTTGGCTGGCACGAACCTCTGTTTGTACGAAAGGTGTTCAACGTTCACTGTCATTTTGTTGTTGAGCGATTGACCTATTCATTGGTCAAATCCTAGTGAGGAGCAAGAGGAGAGCTGATGAATTTTTCAAAATAATGTGCATCCTTTTCAAGTGCAGCTCAAATTTCTTTCCTTTCGAACTGAGACATCTCTATTACATGCTCAGAAATACAAAAAGAAATCCCAAACACAAAAAGGGTAAAACCTTATAATGTTCTATATGTAAGATTAGATCCCAGTGTGTTTTCCTTCTTTTGGTAGGTTGTCAGTGTGCCTTATGATGAAAAGCCTCTGCCAGCCCTTCAGAGAAAAGATCTGCCAGTGGAGGCTGCCCAGAGTCCTGTAGAGCACTCCCCCAAATCCGATGTGCAAAGGACACAAAGCTCTGAGATGGGTGGAGAGGCAGAGCCGCTGACTGAGAAGGCCCAGAGGGAGGCTAGCCTTCCAATAGAGGTCTATGGAGAAAGCTTGGTAAGAATATGTAAGAGTGAAACGCATGGACAGCTATTTCTGGAAATGAGAAATATGACTTGAGTGTCTGTTCAGTCTTTTCTCTTGAATGTGTGTTTGCTGAATTTGTTGTGTGGAAGTCTAGCGACCACTTGGGGGAAGATAATGGAGATAAAGCTGGACCTGTTTAAGTTTTCTTGAAGATGAACTCAATTTAAATGAGTGGTGAAATGAAAAAGAAAACATCCAATTTTAGCTTTGTTAGAGGTAATAGTCTGATATTTTCCACCTATTAGTGATGTAAATCTGGCTTTGCCATCACAGATGTTTTAACATCAGGTCCAAGCTCATTTAAGGTTGAAGTCAATGAGCAGAGTAACAACAGCTGAACCCCTTCACTACTCTTGTACTTTATTCTTTCACAGGTTGCTGGAGCCTATTCTAAATCCTGGTGTTATAGAGAGGATGCTCTGCTGACTGTATACAAGAAGCTTTCGGAGGTATCACCCACCACTCCCAAGGAGGAGTTGAGAAACATGATAAGAGCTGCAATTTTCCTGGTGAAGAAGGCCCTCTTGGATAAAGTCCCATCTGTGAGTCAGTTCCTCAAAGATAAATTGCCTGAAAATCATCAGTAAGACATGCTGGATGTCGTTACTTTGTCACTGTCAAAGTCTTCTCCAATATCCTGTTCTCTGTATTGCTGTTACAAACATCTGTGTTATTAAAATATAAGTGCACACTCACACATGGACACCCTTGACAATGTTCCCCCTGTGCTGCACACAACTCTAGTTCTCTCTCCCAGAGCTGGCTTCTATAAACAAACAATTTTGACAAGCATGGCCTTGTAATTCTGGGCAGCTTGTATGGTAATGAAAAAAAGTAGCGCCTCAGTAATTCTAGTGGTTTATTTTTCTAGCCACACTTATACACAGAACGCTCCATTAAGATGTTAACTGGTTAATTTGCAGCTTCACAAATGTGCTTCAGTTAGTTATTTCATGTACAGCCTATGACATACGCTCTTTACATCACTTGTCTCTATTAAATACAGCTCTGGCTTTGCATGTAGCCCTAATATACTGTATACTGTATATACCAATGAGCCACAACATCAACACCAATGATGGGGGAAGGAAATAACATTAATAATTTTAATGATTTTGTTGCTGAATAGCCACCCGCAGCCCATAGCAATGAGACTTCCTAATGAAGGACAATGAGGCCTTCCACAGCACAGCTAAAAAAAAACATGAAGAACAGCACAAGGTGTTGACCTGGTGGGGAGATACTTTTAATGTTGTGGTTGATGAGTGTATCTAGTACAGTAATCCTGTAATTTTGATAATGAATTCAGTGTATTATTTATTCAACTGACCTGTGAGAAAAATTTGTTGGCATCTTTGTTCTTTATTAGATAAACATTATAAATCGATCTCCAGTAGCCGTTCACAGTTACTGCATACCCCCTGTATACAAGCTTAAAGTTAAACACTGCTAGCACGTCTAAGTCTAGCCCCTCGGCTGAGTTACTTCACAGTGGTGATAGCTTTTTAGGAAAGTTTTGAGCTTGACTCAATCTTTCTCCTACCTTAGGTTTTCCACGCCTCACTAAAGCTTCTGCGGTTAATCCTGAGCCAGCTGATTCCAGGTCTGGGGCTGGGCCGGGCTGAGGTCAACCACTGCCTGGAGCAGACCTGTCCCAACCTGCTGACCAGGACTGGAGACTCTGCTAGCCGCGTTCGGACTGCAGCGTCCGCCTTCATACAGGTATAGTAACACAATGGACACCAGTGATAATGACACTGCTGGAATTGAATCACAGATTTTGTTTCATATTGTCAGTCTGACTACTCTCTTGTACCTTAGCAGGTTCAGTTTTCAGTTTTCCTTTGGTAGAGAAGCTTAAACAATCTTACACCCTTGTATAGGTGTAACCTATAAAGCTTTTGCCTGACAGTTACACCTATACAGGGGTGTAAGATTGTTAAAGTGTTTAAACACATCATTTACTCATCGGAATTACCCAGTTTTCTGATCTTCATTTAAATTGGAGGACCTACTGCTACAGAGTTTCAGGTTATGGACACCCACATAATCTTTAGTGTTCAGTGGTATGGTCACGTTAGATTGTGTTGAAGCAGACAATGATTCCTGTAGGACTGATTTTAAACAGCATTTTTCTGGGCTCCAGTAGAGAGTAAACTAATCTCACCAACCAGTCCCAACCACCATACATGTAGGCATGACACAGACTCACTGTTGGAATATTTAGATTTCTATACAGATTTTCTGTCTGAAATATACGCAGTGTCCCTAGTTTCACTTTCATGGAAGAATCTAGTAGTTTAACATCTCTTGTGGCTCTGGAGGAGCTTCACCTAGGTATTTAATGGACAACACAATGATATTACTATGACATCAAAGACCAAAGATATACCATCACTGATTACAGGGTCCTGGTTGCAACTTCTTGAGAATAATCCCAGAATCAAGGGATTTTAAAGTTTGATAAACCCACTTCCTGTTCCATCAATTTAAGCAAACTTTAGCTCAGAAGTATTGTGATATTAAGATAAGAATTGACACTGGACACTCTACATACAGTATAAAACTCAAATTAATTTATTAGAAACAACAGTGTTCTATACAAATTGAAATTGAGAACAAACGGTGTTCTTTTGAGCATGCAAACATAGATAAGGCTGCAATGAAAAGTGAAAACTTTTGCATTATCCACAAAGATATTTGGGTATTTTTATTTCATAATTTTTTCCTCAAGATATTTTTATTTTCCTTTTAACAGCTTGGGTTACAGTCACTGAGTACATTCATGTAGTACATACATTTATAGAAAAAACTGCTAGAAATAATCTTCAATTAAATTAAACTAAATATAACAACTCAGACCAAAAGTGATTTTCTCATTTAAACAAACAGCAGTCAGTGCAATCATATACAGTATATCTAATGTAGTATGAATGACATACTAGGCAACATTCAGCCAAAACACAAACACAAAAATGCAATTCCCACATGAAACTCCTTTGTCCACATTGGTCATGAGATTGTTCTGCCTAGTCAAGTCTTTAACATGTAATGAAAGGTCTCCGCATATTTTTTTTATCTTTTTTACATGACTCATAGTCAGACCAGCTCTCGCATGTACAAAACTCAATGTAACTCTCTATCAAATGCAAGCTGTGTACAAACTGTACTTGATGCTATTACAGTTTTATCACTGTGTTTTGTTTTTGTTTTTTTTTTGATTGCAGCAATGTCATGGCTAACACGGTGCTGCTTGTTGTTCATAAGCAGGGAGGTTTTGTTTTAGTACAGTCAAACAGTGCTATCACATTACATACTCTGTTCTTTGGCTGTAAACATGTTAGCCAGAATTAAATCGACCCCTGTAAGTCAAATTAAATGGACAACACAGTCTACATTCAAAATGATCAGATAGGTCACACTTTGAAACTCCGTACAGTAAGAAATCACAATGAACAGATCCATCACGTGCAAAACTCAATCCAGCCTTCCTCCAAAGGCAAACCTTCAAAAAGATTACCCATGTCTGCTTGGTACAGAGTGAGTGAACAGTTTTATCTCCATACGCTGCTGTATCTCTCACAAACTGCAAGGTTGTTCCAAACAAGACACGCTACAGAGAGGGGACAGACACGTATGTAGTCAAGATTGTGAAAACAATATTTACCAATCTTGACCATATGTCACTGATAAGATTGTGAAACCCGCACTGTTACACAGAACAGTGTTTTATTTATTATTCTGTTAGACACCAAACTCTCGCAACTATTAAATGATTTTAAATTCATCTAAAAATGAACACAGAATCACAATTTTACAGTACAGTTCATACTATTTCTACTCCCAGATCCCTAATATTTGTTCTCTGTTATTATTAGCATATGGATATTTTTCCTTTTCTAACTGATAGTGCATCGATGAATGGTAAGCGGGAAGCATGGGAATGACCATCAGCCTGTGTTCACCTGACCATGTTTCTGTTTATGACAGTACAGCATGCTGGTTGTGTGGCCTCACTGCCTGCATGCTTGACAATCAGGGTGAGTAAATTATTTGAAGCAGTACAGCATGTGACATGCTGTCATCCTGGAAAACTTGAACAGAGCCACTAGTGCGGGTGTGGGAAGTTTGTTATGTATGCACTCTCTCATGTACTACTGTCTAAGACTAGACAGTGTCTAGATTAGAGTCTCTAAATTTTCCCTTTGGGGATGAATAAAGTAAAAATATCTATCTATCTATCTATCTATCTATCCACCACATCACATCCATCATCCATCATCATCATCCATATCTCCATCCATCCTCATGTCTGTCTGTCTTTCTGTCCCTCTGTCTGTCTTTCTGTCCGTCCGTCTGTCCGTCCGTCCGGAGATGATGTACACGTGTATGTGCGGTTTTGCTTAGTCGCTGTATTCTCATACATGGGTGTGTGTTTGTAAGAAAATAAGGGAGGATGTCTATGACCTCAGTAGCTCATAGACATCATTACCCAGCCCTTCTGGATCCTGAGTTGTGTTCAGAGCAATGATTGAGTGCCTCTTCATACGTCAAGGACATATTGCAGACTCCTCATGTGTGTCCCATATTTTCGACATACATTCCACTCATCTGAAGAGGCAAAACAACAGGGAGTGTTATCTAAGAGCCTTCTTCCGCCTTACTTTAATTGTACATTTGTATTATCTGTCTGGACTTGCCTCTTTGCTAGTTGCTCATGTTGAGTGATAAATTACCATGTGGCAACAAACACATATACTGTAGGTTATGAGAGGCTTACAGCATACGTATGATTTAGTTTAAAGGTGCATGCACACACATAATCCCAACACTGTCATTTTCAAGGTCATTGTCTCTTTCTCACGTCCGCTGTTTAGGAAATTGCTGTTTTGAAGGATGTCAGAGCCGTGCCGATAATTCCCACTGAGCTGGTGAAGCCCTTCAAGTCCAACTTCCCCTTTCGCCTGGCTCAGAGCCGAGCCGAGCTGCTGGAGAAACTGCTCCCCGAGCTGGGAACAGAGAACCTGGGCCTCACCCTGGACAACGTCATGACGGTGAAGATTTTTAAACCTATTAACAGCTGTACTACAGTTAATAACAATTCTATTAACCAGATTACAAGATAATTTATTATCTTTGGAAATGAATATTTTCATAAACGTTAAAGCTATTCTACAATGCAAACAATAGTCTTGAGGCCAGGTGACATATTGTCGGATATTTTTGCTTGTAAAAACAAAGACCGTCTCTTTAGCCCTCAGGTAACACAGATTTCTATTCTTAAGCTCTCATTGACTGCTATGCTTCTTTGTCAGTATGCCAATTCCACAGTTAACTTTTTTCCAATCTGGAAAAAGATCTAGCGTGTATTGTACAAGATACAAGCAGCATATTGTTCCATCAGGCTTTCCGTTATATTTGGCTTAGTAGTGACAGTGTGACTAACTGAAAGGGTGCAGTCCCTCCCTGTGGTTGTTCACATCAGCAGGCTTTCTGTTAGCTCCAGTCAGTCAATGTTGTCACCACTGGCACCCACTTTAACGTCACCCTGCAGGTTTCCAGCAGTGATCTAATGTCCATATGCAACTGATCCAACTGTCATCTTGGCGGGACAGGCCAGCAAGCTGTCTCATCTTCCCCACTTTAGTTTACAACCCGTCCTCCTCCCACCCACCCACCCACATTTAACCCTCCTCTTGACTCTGCTTGGCTTTTATCAATGAGAGCAAATTGTTAGGTTTGTCGTCTTGAGTTGCTCCACCTTCTGAAGCCGGAGCCGTGCAGGTGGCTCTGTGGAGGCCTGTGTTTGCATGTTTGGGCATGCTTACTCAGCTCCTGACCCCTTTGTGTTGGCTGCCTCACGTGTTTGCTTGGAAAATATTCACTCTGGATTGAGATGTGACAGGAGAGCTGTGCTATGTCCCACAACTTGCAGTCTCTTCTGCGTCTAAAAAATCAATTGCTTGATAATAATAAAAAAAAACAATATGAGAGAGACACCACATCTAAACTTTCTAAATTCAGTTTCAGCATTACAGCAATTCATTGACTTGTCTTTGATATTCTGTTGAGATACTTTGTAAGCTCCTGCACAAAACAAACCCGGGACGACAAAGACCAGGGGGCTAATCAGATCATTTTTCATGTGAGCTTTAAATGTTTTGTCAGTCCCCAGAGCAAAAGCAACAGAGTTTGTCAGGATGACAAATATCCCCAAGGTACCTAAGACGTTTTGAATCCTGGATTTTTCTCACTGTGGATTTCTCAAACCAGATAAATAGAAATATTACACAATATATCTTTTAATAAGAGAGTTTAGATAGTTCAGGGTAGATGTTTGATTCCTCCACTAAACCTGATTGTGCAAGCACATTACAGATAGATATTCTATTCTCAGAGTGACTGAGCAACAATGAACCAACCCTTGAAGTATCTACAGTAACATGTAACAATGTATGCAGAACACATGTAAACTAATAAATACATCAAAATGCTGTTTTGCTCTGTTAGCAGTTGCAAAACAGAAATCAGTTAAATGTTTAAGCAACTAGATGAATTACAGGCTGAATCGTTACGGCAGAAATCCATCTGTTCCTTTATCGACTCTTTATCGGCTCATGTGTCTCTCTGGACAGCCCTACAGTGGTAGCTCAACTATAGTTTAAACATTTTTCCTCTCTCCCCTGCTGTTACCTGGGTGATGTGCTCAGAGACGGGGGCCAGGGTGAAAAAAAGGAGGTGATTAAATTTCCTGCAATTAAAATGAGAAGTGGTCAGCAGAGACAACAGAGAATAATGGCAGGCTGTCCCTGAGCCTGTTGAGTGAGGTATGGGTGGCGTTTGTGCGCAGTTTACCTCTGGATGCTAATGTTCTCCACTGGCAGGATTTGCCTTTGTGCTGTTACTTCACAGAGTAATCTTCACAGAGATTATGTTGGACAATTGGTTCTTTACGTCATAGTATGCACTTCTTCCAAAGGACTTTCTCCACAGTGCTGCTGGTTTTCACGAGGTGCTGCAAATATAGCAAATATTGCATCATCATCAAAAGCAAGCAATGAATATTTCCTATTTAAGATTTGATTCATTTTGTGCAGCACAGAATAAAATTCAAACATAAAGATTAAACACAACACAAAGTCCAACAACATCTAGATATTTTTTTATGTACTAAAAAAAATGTGAGTACATAAAGGAGTATGAATTAACAGACAATAAGTCAGAACAGTCATAGCATTTGTATAAGGTGTTTGTAGTTTAATAAAGAAGCCAGAAATGTATTATGTAGTGGAGTTTTTTTACTTATTAGTAATTAGATGGTGCATTTGACCATCCCATACCTACCACCCACGTTTACTCTGGTTATACCAAAACTAGAAGGAGTTAACATGCACAGGATATCAGGCTAGCAATCACATGTTAGTTGAACAAATAATCTAATTTTAACTGCACTTTAAAAGAAATTGACTTTGAACAAAGAATCACAAGTGTAATAATCTCTTCAGTCATACACATGGGTGAGATTAGGGTGAGTAGATTGAGAACCTGGTTATTTATAGTCATTGCTAAGAGATTACTGTTGCTTTCTCAAAAAGAGTTATTAAAATCCTGGATTATACTTAAATAGACAAATATAGAAACAAAGATGTAGTGACATAAAATGTATGGTGGGAGAACCTCTGTTAGGCTAATTGGTGTCCCCAAAATTGAGTGAGTGTTTATGGTTGTTTGTCTCTGTGTTAGCCCTGCCCAGGGTGTACCCAACCTCGATGGGCTCCAACCCCCGCAACCCTAGTGAGGATAACTGGTAGTAGAAGATGAAAAAGGATCATATTCATTAAATGTGCAAAAAGACAGAGGCGGCTATGTTAGCCGACCAGTCCATTTTGTGGTCAAGTTCACTTCTTGTTAATGGTTACAGGCTGTAGGTGGGGCCTGGACCTCCAAAAATCTACCACCATTTCCTTGATTGTTGCTGTGTGGATGTGTAGGTGGTTTCAGGAGCATGATCACCAAAATTAAATTCATTGGTATATTTATTTTAATTTTTGGTTTCTAACTGTATGTTTGAATCGTAATATGTAGCCATTTATATTCATAGATAATGTCCTCTGTCAGTTCTGTACAGCAGCGTTGGAGCACAGTGAATCAACAGTTCGAGAGCTGGCAGTGCGCATAATCTTATCCATGTACCAACAGCACAGTAGTGCTGTTCTCAACTACCTACCAGCCAACGATGCTGCAGAACGGAAAAACTTCCTCTACAGAACCCTCTTTGATGGCTTTGCCAAAATTGATGGTAAACTTGTGGAGACTCAGGTAAGTGTTTTCTCTTTCTTTACTGCAATTTAATTTAGTTTGATTCTTAATATATGACATCTTCAGTTCAACTTTTCATTTCTAACTAAATGTGATCATGTAAATGTGCCATCTTTCTCTGGTCTCTATTCACTATGGTAAAATAATTTGTATCTACCCACCGAGCCAAAGGATGTGCTCACAGTGTGGGCTTTTTTTTTTTTTTTTTTTTTTAAAGCACATTGTAGTCAGGGGGGAGCAGCTGGTAGGTGGCCCATGAAACTTTATAGCAGATGGCAGCACTCTCCAAGCAGAAGCTCATAGTTCAGCCACTTTGAAGAGACTGTAGGCTTTTTTTTTTTTAAATAAAATGGCAACAACAAGGAAAGGAAGTGGTTTTATGCTCTACTTGCATGCCAGTTTTCACTCTGTTATATTGCAGCCATTTGACAAAATCATTTAAGTGACGCCCCCCTGAGTGGCAAAAACAAAATGAAATGTATCAGTAAATACAGCGAGACTGGGGAAAATGTGGATTATCAGATCAAATTAAGGACAACTGGACTTGACAATGATCCATGAATTTGGAAAAGTGGACTCGCCTCAGTTTCAGTTAGTTTTAGTTCATTTCAGTTACGATAACCATAGCCATACAATACTGTAGCATCCAAGCGGGCGTTAAAAGGATGACAAGGAGTGATCACAAATATTCTGTTTGTTTTATTATTATTTACTGTTGGAACTGAAACAGTTACTGTCGGCCTTAACTACGCCAAAACAACATTGACAAACTTATCTGACAGCCCTCCAGAAAATAACATAAGAAATAACTTAAGGTATGACTTCATCAAAGAATACAGCATAAATTAGTATTACACAAAATGTGAACCACAACATTAGGTTTCTTTGCCTGGTCTTCTTTACCTCACTAAAGCTCTTCTCCCCTGATTGCTCAGTTTTGCTGGACGCCAGCTCTAAGAAGAGTTCGGGTTGTCCCAAACGTCTTGCATTTAAGGATTATGGAGGCCACTCTTAGGCTCTTAGGGCCTTAAGTGTAGCAGAAATTCTTTGGTAACCTTGGCCAGATCTATGCCTTGTCACAATTCTATTACCGACCTCTTCGGGCAGTTCCTTCAACCTCTTGATTCTAGTTTGCTCTGACATACATTGTGAGCTGTAAGGCCTTATATAGACAGGTGTGTACCATCATCCTAATCAAGTCCAATCAGTTTAATTAAATACAGCTGGACTCCAATGAAGGTGTAGAACCATCTCAAGGATGATCCAAATGGGATGCTGAGGAAAAAATCTACTTAAATTATTTTAGCAATTGGCTGCAATACGACAAAGAGTGGAAAATTTAAGGGGGTTGAATACTTTCGGTACCTACTGTAGATTTTTTCCCCCACACCAATACATCATGACCCCCCTCATCACCAGCTGCACTGTGTGTAAATTTGTACTAGCAACAAATCTCACCCTTTCATATTATCAACCCAAAAAGTCTCTCCTCATGTCTATTGCTGTAATCAGAGTGCAAGTAGTTTTGATTAGTGATGATCAGTCACACAATAAGTCACATAGTTCCAATAGTTGTTGTTATATCAGTGACTTTGCATTCCCATTATGCAAGAGTTACGCTCATTTGCCTGAGTTTCTCCAGCACAACCACGCCACTCTGTAGCAGACACAGTACAAGAGTCTGCTACAAGCCTGTGTATCTTTAAAAGAAGAAAATAATGAAACAATGAAATGATGTAAAGTGATGTAAATGGGATTCACTAAAAAAGTAAAAATAATTTGGTAAAATGGAGGAAATGACAGAAAAACAACAAAATGAGTTAATGTCAGCCACTTCTCATCCAGACTTTGAAGAAGGGCAGTGGTCAGCAGGATGGTCAAAAGGAGAAGGAGGAGATTCAGTCCCTTCAGGAGCAGCTGGCTGCCTTGAAAGAGACCTCAGTAGGTGGAGCTGTCATCAGTATGCAATTACATCACCTCTTATAACAATTGCTAATTTGTATTTATGACTCCACACGGACTTGGTGAAATTTTTCTCTGTAGGTGGTCACACAAACTAACTGAACTCTCTGTCTGTTTGTGAAGGAGCGGGGGAATGATGGCACCAAAGGACAAGTGACTAAAAAGGAGCCTCCCAAAGTTGAGAAAGAGTCCCCAAAAGCCAGCAAAACAAGTATGTGCACATGCTCATATTAGACAGAGTAGAAAAAATTAGAAAAATAGTAATAACAATAATAATTGGTGCACCACATCAGTGACCTTAAAAGCAAACATTTTACTATTTTACTGTCATTGAAATTTGATCGTCCAGATGTGGATCGACGTTAACTGAAGTTTGGTATTACTGTTTGTAATTCAACGGTGCTGCATCTCATTTGGTGGATGCTTGAGACGTTGCCCCTTGAATTAGTGAGCATTTGGCAAGTAACAGATACTATCTTTTTCATTTCCAGCTGTCCCAAAAGGGTCTCAGAGCAAGACAGCAGACAGTGTAGATGTCAAACAATCAATCAACGATCTGGACAAGTAAGTAACTCAAAACAGCCAGTGCTTTAAGTTAGTGACGCTGATGTAAAGGATGAAGGCAGATTTCTGGGGCGGTAGAAAGAAAGTTGAGCTGGTGAAACAAACATTAATAAATGGTTGATGCTTCATTCTTTTACTGGGAACAAAAAAAACTTCACCAGTTCACCTTTGATGCATGTCCTGCACCAACAAGGGTCTAGCACCACTTTGTAGCTTCATATCATCAGCTCCATCAGCTTGAACCCATGACCCATCTTTTCCAATAGCAGTGAGACTTTTACACACCTTTAGGATGTATTGTGGGCCATGTTTCCACTGTTCCAGAGAAACAAAATACCTCTGTTCACATTTGATAGTCCTGCAACCAGCCAGAGTGATTTTGTTGGAAACGTGTATGTGTATGACACTTGATCATGTTAGAATCACACAATGTTTGAAATCTGGTATGAAACCAAATCGTGCTTGAAGTGGGTACTATTCCGAGGCAATGTTAATATTGAAATGAGGATATGCAGGTTGCAAATCTTACATGCTGTCTGGAAGTGTCACGGTTGTTCTGAGCTGACCAGTCTGTCTGAACCCATGCATAATAATGCCTGCAAATTAACAAGGCAAACTCCTCCAACCTGGGCATGTAGTCCCATGCATCAGTGCAACTACAGAATAAGCTTTGTGGGTCATGCACAGAGGAACATTGTACACTACATCTTCTCAGGTAAATTTGGTTTAGCAGCTCATTGGAAACCCTGGGGTGGGTGGTTAGAAGGACCGTCAGGAAGGCTACCTGGGAAGGGATAATTGGGTGGGTTGAAGAGTCTGTAAAACATTGTAACTGTTAGTAGTCCAGTCCCATGTTCACAAGTTATTGTTTGATGTATACCTTTTAGACAGCTTTTCTGCTATTACATGATCTCATGGAATCTCCCCTGTTTTAGCTTGTGTATATTCTGTGGTAAAAAGGATGAGTCATTCACAGAAGATGGATTGGACCTTCACTACTGGAAACACTGTCCAATGCTGCGTCGCTGCGATGAATGTAGACAGGTAGATTGTTATATTTCCAAGAGGTTTGGCACTTAAAAATAAAGTAGTGCTGTTTAATCGCCACCTCAGTAACACCTCAAGACATTGTGTTTGTCTCTTTGTTGTTTTTCACAGGTGGTTGAGATAGCCAGCTTCACAGAGCACCTACTGGGTGAGTGTGAAAACAGGGCCAAGTTCAGCCAGTGCCCACGCTGCTCAGAGGCTGTAGCCGCCGAGGATCTGACTCGCCATATTCAGGGTCCCACCTGCAACCGTGAGTTCTCTCTGGAAGATTTTAATCAGTGCATCAAAGGTCCCAATCCATTATGGTGGATGTTTCACTTACATACGCAGCTTAACCCCCAGGTTACTAAAACACCTATGTGAAGTTTTCTATGTGACAGGGAACTTAAAAGAACTAGAAAAAAAAGAGGTAGGTAGATAGATGCATAGATTATAAAGCAAATATAAATAAAGATTATTCTGCTCTTTTATTTTCCTTCCTGGTTTTTACCTTGACCTGTCAAGTCTTGAATTTTTTAAGACCACTTTAGTTTTTGTCTCCATTTTTAATACATTTGGCTCATTTATTAGTTTCGTCTTTCCAGTGCTTCAGTGGCTTTAATAAAATTTGATAAAATCGTCTTTGATTTTTGTCTGTGCTATGTAGAAACTTTAAAAAATCAAAAGTGCTTTTCCACAGTCTTGGTTTCAAGCTCATACCTTGTTAGCTTAACTCAGCCTTTTCACATCTTCCATTTGTTCTTTTTTTTTGGATAGCTTAAAAAAGGAATCATCAGCTGTATCCATGTTTTGAGATCCAGCTACTTCAATATTCTTCAAATAAAAAGCCAGATGCTGCCACTTACACAACGTCTCAACCAACGACAATGTTCCTTAAATAATTGACATCAGTCAGTCTATTGTGTTACACTTAAAGTCTCGCTTACGCCTTCCGGGTATAATTGAGGAAACAGAAGCTGGAATTATGAGTCAGCATAGGTTTAATTTTCTACCTTTTTTAACGTGTCTTGTAATTGGATTAGTCCTCCTTCATAGTTGTTTTTTAATCATTTTCTTTGGGGTTTATGGACCTTGTCTGTAATTGTATAACAAGCTTCTTAAAGGTTCCATGTTTCTGTTTCAGCCCCCATCATGGGTAAAAGCTCCAACCACTGCCCATTGTGTCACAATAACTTCATACCCGGAGAGGAGGTGAGATTGTGTACATGCAAGTTACAAATCATTTTAATTTTAAAAATCTGTGTATTTTAAAAACAAAGTGATGTCCATATTTATTGCTGGAGCTCACACCAGTCCCTTGATAGGTAAAACCAAGAACTCATCAAAATATATATTGTTGATAACCAACAGGGTGTACAGTGTGTAGCTCTTTCTGATGTATTTCAGGTGTGAACTGCATTATGCTTGAGGGCCTGTTCAGTCCTTACAGGAAGATTGAGTCTGGGCGATACCAACATGTAAAAGACAGGCGTGAACACCCCCAGGATGCATTGAGATCACATTTGAGAGATCCAGTCTCTGACTACATTTGGAGGTGGTGTGGGTCACTTGTGTCGACATTCCTTTGGTAGTGTGAATGTAATACATCCTGAGTCACCTTAAACACTCTCTGTACTCAGCAGTGGCGTTTCTTTGTCAGTGGAGTTTCACCTCATTCATTCAGAAAACAACATGCAACCGCTGTTATAAATGATTGCCTGAAAAAGAAAAAGCACCAGGAGTAATGAAAATTATTAAAATATTCTGTCCTTATAGCTGTTAACAAACTAAAACAACAAGTAAATCTATGCAACCGCTGGGGCAGCGGTAGAGATCCATTAGAGATTACTAGATGATGTCGGGGTTCATTTGCATACAGAGCGTGAAACTCGGATCAGATCTGGAGAAGAATGTTAATACCTGGTGTGAACACACGTATCTAAAGCTGGTCAGTTTATTTGTCTGAACTTTGATAGAAGACTCTATCACCACAGCTTAAGTTCAGACTAATAGAAGAGAAGAGAGTAAATTGTAGCATCCATGCAAATGATTGAGCTGATGCGTAGGCCATGGCTTAAGCAGCTTCCTCCTGACATTTAATGCTATGCAGATTGTATTTCTTTCCAATGAAGATAAAACAACAACGATAGACCGAGATAGTCAAATTTATGCAGAGGCAGACAAATATGATCAAATGCAGGTCTGGTTTTGACTCAGTAAGCTCTTCTATCTCGGTCATATCAAGACAGAAATTAGAAAGCATATAATTTGAGGCTTTAGGAGTGAACAGGTGTGGAGGTAAAACACAGCAATTGTTGGCCATTCAGGTCTTCAAAGGAGGCAGAGCCTTTGTTCTTAAAGGACTCTCAGGATGAAGAAAATGCCATCACATTCCTCACATTCTCATTCAGTATCTTTTAATAGTGGTGTTTCCCCTTTTTCCACATTGGTGTTGTTGAGAATAATGCCGTGCTTTGTGTTGTACAGGTGATGTAATTCATGTTTCCTCTAATTCCAGCAGGAATGGTAGGTTTCCTGTTGAGGCGCTTCACTGCTCTATATTAGTGGGACAATGTTTCTTTTGAAGCTGGGAAAAGTTACTGCTCAACTAGTTCTGGTCATCTCATATCTGTATTGATCTGCTACATAATCAAAACCTGTAAGTCTCAACCATGCATTGATTTTAACCTATGTTTTAAATGTTACAAAAAATAAGCATGGGAAATAGTTCCGTCTTGTCTTCTTTAAATAAACAAATGCTACCCTTGAACCTTCACATCCTCTACTAATTCTTAGAGTCTCAGGGAAGTTTCAAATGGAAATGCACCGTGCCTCACAAAGAGATGCAGCAGTGGTGTCTCCTTTCGTTTCTCTTCCGTTTGGCTTCTGTCTTTGTTCAGCCTAATGAATCATGCAGCTCATCTCTCAAGGAGCCAGCCATCCTACAAGAATCACTCTGACCTGCACTTGTCCTGGTCCCATGTGTCCCGGTTTGCAGCAGCATTTTGGACCTCTGACTGAATGCAGGGCCAGTTAAGGGACCAGCAAGGAGAGTGCGTGGAAGTCATGATTGTTGATGGAGATTAGCAAATGTTGTTCCTGTTGATTGATTGATGAAACCAGAAAGAAAGCAAACCAGTGAACAAAAAAGTTGTGACTGTAGAGTCAAGGGCGGGTTCGCCACTGTCTTTGGCCCAGTTACTGGTATACAGGTGATACATACTTGTATAGGACTGTAGGAAGTAGGAGCCGGCATTTGGTAAAAAAATTAACAACCACTCATTTAAGCTCAAATGTTTAATTCCATGCAGACCTGTGCAGCAACATGTTCCAGTTTTATTTTGTGTTAAAACATCCTGGTTCACGGTGAACACTTTAAATGAAAAGCACGGGGGGGAATCACAGCAATCATCGATGGAGTATTACTCATTATTATTCATCATTATTCATTAACTTTAACCTTAGCTTTATTACGAACGTAATGCGTTTCAGTTTTTAGTGCATCCTGTCATCTGTTTTCACACCCTGTAGGTTTTGACTGTTTAATTTATTAAATGTGAGAATATTGAAGTAGCTGTACAGTGACACTTACGGTTCAGCCTTAGCGCTAATCTGTGTGTTCGACATGCCGTTTCTCACCTCACACACCCTTAAAATTTCGAAAAAAAAGGTACAGAAAGTTGCCAGGGCTCCGGGAGCAAGGCCAGTGAAAGGCTGCAGTGTTAGTGTCGGGGAGGACGTCCGCTCGGGCCATGACTGAGCTTACAGTCGCCCCGTGGTTCTCCCAGTCTAGAAAACGCCTGAGAGAGAACTGAACTCACTGAGCTACTTTGTCCCCGTTCCAGGCCTGGAAGGCTCACCTCATGGGCAGGGAGGGCTGCAAACAAAACTCGCGCAGAACTGCGGTGTCCCAGAGAACCCAGCCAGCACAAGGTAGCACATTCATGCACCTCCTGATTACACCTACCTCCCCAAAGCTTGGTGTGGGAGCTATAGAAAGTGCACACACATGTTGGGAGAATGTCTTGTTGCAGGTTTTCCACTACAGCTTTCTGAAGGCACATAAAAATAGTGACAGATTTATGATTTTATGAAGCCAGATGCCCAATATCTGGCATTACTGTTTACATTACTTTGATGCCAGAGTGTGACCGTTGGTCTTGTTCAGTGTTCTCACACTAGAAGACCAATGCTGAAAATATTTCATTTCCACCCTTGACTGTTTGATGCCTACATGTTTTCACTCTGCTCTGTAATGGCCTCTCTCTGTATAGCAGTTTCCATTGTCACTGGCCTCCTTTTCATCATTTACTAATGCACACGCGTGTATTTCCTGTATCAGTGGTGGCTGGCATCGTTGCCCCCCATCACACTTCTGTTTTTCTGAGAGAGTGCCGATACTACCACTGTTGCTCAAACAGTATAGTTCACAAAAAGTTTCAACATTCTTTTAACGATTTGGACATTCTATTATTCCACCCTATACCTTTTTCATAGCAAGAAGTATTCTTAGCACATGACAGTGCACATTCTTCCCTCGTATGTAGTCAAATTACCTCACTGTGCTGACCTCATGAAACCTCCCTGTTAATACTCATATTACATGAAACGCAGGCTGCTTTGTCTAGGCATAAACTGCTTATAACAACCAACAGACTCTTGTGTGTGTTGTTAACGTTGTGACTTTGCACATTTTTGTATTTCCAGGTAGGGCGGTCGGCGGAGCCAAACTGAAGCAGGCCTGGTCAGTCGGGGCTAGAGCCAAAGCCAGGCCCATGGGCAGAGGCAGTCGAATCCCATCGCTCGCACCACTGGCCAGAGGTTACACACCAGGGAAGCGCTGAAGCTGGTTCAAAAGCCACCCGGAAAGCGGTCTCTACCTAGAGACAACCCAACATCAGCAAACAACACCTCCCACTGCTGTGGTTTCCCGCTTCTATATTCCTGCATTTAAGCACTTTTAAAAGCACTTCTGTGTCAGATATACTCACTGATATATCAAGAACATTAAAACTACTACTGGTACATTCATCACATTAACACAGAGAAGAGAAAACTGGACTCAGTTTTCCAAACTTCACTGCATGTGTGTGCTGTTTACTTACATCTCCTTACAGGACTTTTGGGTTTTGCGGTTCTTATTTTTCTCACTGCCGTTTAGTGTGCAACGTAAAGGGGTAGTACCTCAGTAAAGTACTTTGTACCCATTAGATTTGGGTAACTTACAAGACATTCAATCCAAAAAAGTTTGGTAAAAAAAAAAATAATAAAGCAGCAATTTCAGATATCCTGAGTTTTAGTTTCTAGTATAGGACAACCTTTTGTAGTGCTTGGTCCTACATTATCCATAATGCAATGTACTCATGAGACCTTGTCTCACCAGTAAATGCTCGCATATGCACACTCCATACATCTTTGGTGTCAGTAACCAGCTCAGCTGAGAACCTTGATGACACATAATGAACTCTGACATCATCAGGGCTATTTGTTTCCCACAGGCTAGTGAAATAAACTCCTCTGTGTCAAGTTTCCCCTTAAGGCTGCTCAAGCTATTCAATGCTGCTATAAATGTAAAATTTCCATTTTTAAATTTTAAAAACCAATTTAATATATACAACTAACGTGAAAGCTCACATCAGTCAGAACAATCAGAAGAGCTTCCTGTTGCTAACCAATGTCATAACCACTAGATCCTGTCTGAAGGCAATGAATGATATGTACGAACACTCGTCTACAAGCAGTAATGAGAAGAACAAAGTAGACGTTTAGTTACAAGCAGCAGACTTACTGCAGCAACACTACAGCACAAGATTCTTCGGTTGTTCTAAAGCGTTGACAACATATAGGCAGCTCCAACGTTAGCTTCACATCTATTGACGTGTTTCCTTTCATTTCATGTCCATGTGGAAAGAATGAAAAGCACTTTGCCAAAGGGATGATGTTACACTGCGGAAACTTTGATACAGTACAAGAACCCGCTTAAGGCCTGCTTACAATCTTAAGCAATCTTAAGTTGCTCCAAAGTCTAGTAGGAGAGACAAAGAAGTTCCTTTACTAATTATTCGTGGAGATTAATTTACAGTAGGCTTCATCCGCCTTTCCCCAAGTATTTATTTCAGCTGCACAGATCATAAACTGAACCCTACACACAGTGTGATGCGCTTTTAACAGTTTCAACCAGAAGCCAGACCAGATCTTAGCTACCATATTTATATTTATCTCTGGTGTTTTACTTCTCCTTAACAACAAAACTGAAATAAAAATAGTTTTATAGTTTAACTTCTCCTGTGCGCAGTTTTTATGACAATGTTGATGTAACACATCTGAAGACAAGATCTGTCAGTCCGTACAGACGCCTCGTAAAAAACATTTTTAAAACTGTAATATTAGTCATAAAAATGACCTCAGTGATCGGACCACCTGTTGTATTAGTGGAACAGTAACTCAACAGAGAATACTTGCTTTGTGACCTCTCTGTGCATCACCTTGGCTCTGATATGCTTCTTTACTGAGAACTACTGTGCCGCTGGGTATTTGTGTTTTCTGTGCATAGTAGTCAGTATTTTCTGGGTGATATTTTTGGCATCAAATGGCTATTTTTGCTGCAAATGTATCTGTATTTGTTAAATAAAGCCACATTAAGCTGGACGTTGGAGATTCCCTTTTACTATTTCAACGTACAGTAAGAGTCGGCCGTGATTAGAGGCTCTGGAAAGAGACGAACGTCAGTTAGAAACTAAACAGGCTCTGAGCTCAGCTGAGTGTAGACTTGGAAACAGTGATACTATTCCAAATCTCTCCCAGAGCGCTGTTCAAACATTGGCGTGAGTCAAATGGTGCAACAGTTTTTCTTTATGTACAAAGCTGACAGAGAGCTCTAGTTTTATTTACACTATCATACACCAATTACAGCCTGTTTGGTTTCTTTGGTTTAGGCCTGCCGCTGTAAATCATACACAGTGGATTAAAAAAAACGTAAAATAACACAATATATTAACTTTAAAAAAAAAAAAAACATTTGATTTTTACAATGTCAGAATAATTGCAGTTCACTGTAGTACAGTTTGCAGTCACAGAGAAATCCTGAAATCAGAAAATGGCGACACAGTAATAGACTTCAGGGCAACACCTGGATGCCACAAAAACACATTAAAACAACGTAGTATTTCAGCAGTCTATTTCAAATGAAAGGGTGGACAGTGAAATGTTGAATGGCACCAAGAATCGGAAACAGACATATTCTCATTGTGGAACTGTAGTGGTTCTTCAAAATGGAAAATCACAGGCATACAGGGGACGTCAGACCTGTTCAGACTGGTGGGGAAATGTTGGGGGCAATATGTGGACTATCTGCGTGTAACCTATAGCGTCAGATCTCAAGAAAAAAAAAAAAAAAAAAAAAAACAACTGGCGTGACTCCGCAGATCCCGCGAAATCCGCTGTGCGCTCAGTTAACTGGTCTCTGTGTTCACTTAGGGAGCTGATCTTTGGATTCCTATAAACTGCCACTCATATGGAGGTTATTCGAGCGCAAACTAGCACCTCGTTGTGAACCACGCTCCACATCTTGAGCAGCTCCTGTGCGCTCAGCTTGTGCACCACGAGCAGGTTTTTGTAGAAGCAGGGCTCTCTGTTCATGGGGCTCACCTTGCGTCTGGTGATGCCGAATGTCCTGAAGCCCGGATGCAACTCTGGGGCCAAATGGAGCTTCTGCAGACACATCCCCAAAAACACGTCGTCGATGGGGTACAGCTCCAGGTCCTCCGAGACCACGAACAGCCTCCTGGCCAATCGCGCGGACATGAGAAACCCCCCACCTCCGACGTAAGGGGGATATGGCTTGTCGTATAGCTCTTTGGGGATGTAGTATTTGCTCTGCCGGTTCCGGATGGGGATCGCTTTGGAGATGGTGTCCCCCACAAACAGGTTCTCGTCTTTGTGCTCCTCCACTTTGAAGGCGATCAGCTCCAGCAGGTTGTTCGTGTTCACAAACACGTCGTCGTCTCCTTTGAAAATGAACTGCACGCCGGGGCAGAAGATGTTGAACCACTTGAGAAAGTTGACCTCTTTCAGGGTCAGGTTGAAGAAGGTGTCCATGAAGTCCCACTGCAAGATGTCCCCGTAGATCTTATCCTCGTATTCGATCAGTTTCTGGAGGTTCTTGGTGTCTTTACCTGTGTTCGGGCTGCCTAATAGAAATAAAGTTTTGATTTTCTTTCCGTCGACAGTCTGCTCCTTGCCCCAGGTTTTACGCACCGCCTCGCGCCGGTCGTGCTGCTCGATGACGGACTTGACCACCATGAGGAGGTGCACCTCTCCGTCCGTGCATTTCTCCGGGTGGTTGATGAGCATGGGAAAATACCTGCAGTGTCTATGCAGAACAAACTGGTGGAATCTCGGGTCCAAGCGTCGGAACCAGTCCTGCGTCTTCACCGACGCGTCCTCACTACAGTTGAGAACCTGCGCGTCCCAGGACGCCGGAGTCCCGCTGGTGGCCGCCTGCGACTCCAAACCGTTGCTGGGCATCCGAGAGTCTGAGCTCCCCAAAGTAGTTTTCACCACTCTCTTCTTGAATGAAAAACACTCCGAGCCGCACCATCCCGTGTCCCTCACATGCTTGGCTCTCGCTCTCGCGTCTTTCTCTGACACTTTGAGCTTGTGGATCATGAGAAAAGAAGCGAAGATCAGGGACAGACTCAGCAGCGGTTTCAGCAAACCGACCCGCTTTCTCCGAGAAAAGTGATCCATGTCTGTCACCGCGGCGCGCAGGGACCCTCAGATGCTGGACGTTGTGCCTTCATAGTGATTCACACCTGTGCGTCCGTGGGGAGTCCGTCAACCGCTGCGCCTCCTCTCGTGGACACAAGAAGTTCCGTCCCTGATGGCAGCGAAGTAGCTCCGGGGCCGCTGCTGCCCATCGCGGCACAGTAGAGTCACACGTCGCTTCTCATCGAGAGAAACCCGCCAAGGGTGTCCGCGACTTTCCTCCCCGGCTTTCGGTCAGACTGGAGACCTGTGCTCAGATGTAGCCAGCTCACCCCCACTTCTCCACATCTCCTCCCCTCTAACTGTCAACGCAGACCAGTGGTTTCAACGCCCCCCCCAACCCCCTCCCTCGCCCCCCGCTTTCTCTGTCTGTCTGTCTGTCTGTCTGTCTCTCTCTCTCTCACACACACACACAAACGTACACACTCTCTCAAACTTCTTATTAAAATGATCAGATATGATTTGAACACTAAACTTTATCTGCTACGTGACCCTTTTTAAAAAAAGAAAATAGATCAAAGTGCTACAGTTTTTAATCACCACTTTGTGACTACTTCCTTCCCCTCGCCCTCTTTATTTCTCTCTCTCATTCTCTCTCACACTCAAACACAAGCATTATTTAAAAAGGATAAGACTCGGAAGTAAAATAAGATATTACCTTTTTTTATCTTATATTACTGTCTCATATTCTGAGATCATTTGATGTGACTTTAATAAAATACCATTCCTGTCTAAGCACAATTAAACGGATACTTTTATTAGTTTTAATGCAGGTCTAAAGAGTCTTTCATCAGTTTG
Source organism: Mugil cephalus (assembly GCF_022458985.1). Classification (NCBI taxonomy): domain Eukaryota; kingdom Metazoa; phylum Chordata; class Actinopteri; order Mugiliformes; family Mugilidae; genus Mugil; species Mugil cephalus. The sequence goes on along the minus strand of NC_061770.1, from coordinate 3,392,162 downwards.
TGAGATACTTTGTAGCTGCTGTTTCTCCCCTTCTTCTAAGCGTCCCCATTCCATCTGCGATTTCCTGTCGTCCTGTGATCCCAGCCCGTCTCCGTGATGTTGAGGTCAGTGCTCTGCGGGGGTCCACAGCATCTGCTGCAGGAACCCTTGTTCTACTTGGGGCGGACTCTGGCTGGATCTGGATCCCCTGTCATGCTGAATGTAGGATACAGCGGCCAAACAGGGACCTCCCTCCATAATTGTAGTGTGCAATGGATTATAAGGCTTATTCAGTGTTGAGCTGAAATGAATTCCTTTTTGTCATTTCACACAAACCAGTAGGACCAGATTTTAGCGTGCAACTCTCCACTAGAGATTGAAAAGAAGAAACATAATCATTTAAAATGCATTGAAAATGCAATATAAGACGGAATGTAAGGGTGCAGTGTTGCAATGTTGACTAGTGGTGCACAGTGCATCCATAATGTTTTATTACCTTTAGGAGAGTGCTATAGTAGGTAAGATAAGGAGCATCATCATCAGCCATTGTATTTACTAACGACCCGTAAACACAGAGGGTGTTTAAAGGATTGAGGCGCCGCCCTGTGGGGAGTATAAGGAATTGCACATAATTTCTTCATGTCGAATGAAGTCACAGATAATTTAGAGTTTATTGCAACAAACTAGAGAGCAGCTTAAGGCAAGAACATAGTTAATTGTCCCGATCCATGTAAGCTGACGTAACTAGTGATCCTGTCACTGGGACACTGTAACATACTGACCTCTTTCCCATCCTGATATCTTAACACTCAGAGCAGTTCTCAGGAAGTTGTGTTTCAGTCCTACGTGTCTGTACATCATCACAGCAATATGTGTGCATATATTTTGCATAGCATGCATAATACAACATGAAGTAAGCCAGAGACACTTGGAGCGTTTAGGACATCCGTCTCAATCCTAATATTTTATTTGTACTCATTTTAAACTAATGTCACGTACCGTGTCTTCTGATTGTATTTCTTTTGAGATCAGCAATCAGAGGAACTGACACACAATCTGGGTTTTAGATCAATTTGAAAAGCATTTGAGAATACACATACATTCATACCGCAGGCAAGTTTTAAGGTTATGACCTTTTGCTTTGCATTTATAACTTTTATACATGTGTAACTTCCATAGCAATAATCATTCATTTCTTTTATGAGTTTGTGAGTAAATGTGTATCATTTTCATCAATACATGCACAACATGTCATGGGAGAATACAAAGGGAGTTGTAGTGGTAGATTGAAAATTACTGTGTAGTCTGGTGTCTTGAAAGGAAGTAAGATAAAATCTAGACATAGTGTAAACTAAAACTACTGAAACAACAACTTCCTCAATAGCTACCGCCCCGAGTGTCTCTCACTTTATGGCAGGTGTTAACTTCTATCATCTATAGAGGCAGACAAGCACATAAATATGCCGGATTATAGCAACAATGCTAATTTATGCTAATCTGCAGAGCAGTCCCTAGGCAGGTAACACAAAAACATGACATAGAAGGTTGAAGGTTTGTTATGTGGGACACTTCCTCACAAAGAGCAGAAGACTAGTCCAGACCTCACTGGCCTTTACAGGAAAAGCATTTTGTCCAGCAATTTTTTCTGTGTGGGAACTCACAGTCCTCTCTAGATGAGGCCCTGGTCCTGAGACCAGAGGCTGGGAGCCCTTTTTTATACATGGGAGGTGGAGCAAGTCCATGTAACACCTGTACCATTTTCAAGTAGCATTTCAAGTAACAAGTAAGGAATGAACGTTTGGTGATGAGCTTTTCCTTGTTTTTTTTTTTTTTTTGTTTGTTTGGAACAACTGTTGTTACTGAGCCAGGACCTGTGATTATAAGGTCTAGGTCTCTACTAATAATGCAAGATTTTTTTTCTTTCAATCAACTATGTATGACAAAGCCCTTGAGCTTTTAGTTCTTGCAATGTTGGAAGCTAGTAGCCAGTCTACAAGTGAGAGGACTATCTTACATATACATTTGGATGTTGTTTCAGAGTCTTTTACTTGAATCTTCTCAATGTACTCTACCATGTTCTATGGAGCCCTGAAGGTGACATGGGGCAAAAAAAATACAAAGAACTATCTCATGCATCTGGGGGGGTCCCGTGTATTCCCACGGGACTAATTTGACCTGGGACGTCTTGTGATTCAGATATCACCCATACGTCTAGTTTCATGTGGCGCATTCGCAGAGGGCAATTTACACTTTTGACAGCTTTAGTTACTTTGTAAATTATAATGGATAATACAAAACATATTTTTAATACTATTTATCCCGGGGGACAAATTGCCAACGACCTGTCAGTATTTAATCCAGCTCCACATTTGCTGACACTTAAATGCTTGGTGTAATGATTTTATCCCTGGTCTAAATGGGTGAATGGGTCAGAGACGTCTCCACTGCGCTCCCTCACATCAGACCAGACTTTCATTTACAACGTGATAAGTAGTGACAAGAAACAGAAAAAGATGTGAATCGAGGAGAGGAAGTGAAATGATTCGCACTGAATTAGTTTATCATGTTTTATAACATGTTCATGTTTAATCATGCTCAAATGACCACAACACACATACAGTATGACAAAATAATCACAACTACAACAATGCGCTCTTGCATTAAACAGCACTGACTCTCGCCTGACAGTTAACCTGATTTCAACCCCGATCTTTGCAAAAATGAATGACGTAAGAGACCACAAAGCGCGCATATACAGAAACATCCTCCCACTCACACACAAACATCATGTACAAAATGTCCTTTGATGTTAGAGGCATTGAGTTCAACAAAATACAAAGGTTTTTGTGTACAACACAGAGCTGTCAAGAGCTGTGTTTTACATATAACATAAGTGTTAATGCCTGGGGCTGTGTATGAACTGGACGAGCAAAAATATAGTTGTGTTGATTTAATAACTCTTTTGTCACTGCACAATGGCTGAAGGAGGAGGATTTGGTTGAGGATTTACTGTCAAAGCTATTTTCAAGACTGACTTTTCAAGAGTAGCTGGCAGGGCCGGCCCTAACCAATCTGGCGCCCTGGTCAAGATTTCAGGTGGTTCCCCCTCGCATCGCAGTAAATTCCACTGCCCGTTTACATATACTCACGCAAGAAACTGAATAGCTTTGTCTTTGACATTTTAGATGAAACAGTTTAGAGAAACAATGAAAACCGTTAACAATAAGATAATCTACAAAATAAAACTGTAAACAAGTGACATAAAATAAATTCTAAATATAATATAAATAAGGCACTGCACAAAATAAGCAACAAGAAAGCTGAAGAAATGCTCTTTAACCTGTGGTATGTCTTCTATTGACACTATCCTGATTATGACAGAGGGCTGCCATGTGACTCAGATCAGGGGTGCAATCTAAAATGATAAAGAAATACTTCGATGTTTTGATCTCTATCTCAATGCTTTCTATTATTTTTGAACTGATGGAGTCTATCAGTTCATTGTTTTGCCCAGATAATGTATGTGACTGCCAGCTCCACTTTCCACCCTACAGACATGCTGCTTCATTATTGGGTCAAATTTGGCCATAAGCTCCACCTCTCTTAGAAAATTGCCATTGTCTGGTTTATTTAATGTGTCTGTGGACCCCCTTAAAGCCATGTTTCTTTCAGCTAAGGACTGAATTTCCAGTAGGGGCCAACGTTAAACCACCTTTTTCTCTCAGCCTCAGTGAGGGCCATCTCTTGTTTATCTATTGTTGAGCCCATTCACAAAACGGACCTCCAAGTCCTTCCATGTTGCCATGTGAACATTACGCTCCTGGTTATCCTCATGGACCTTGAGCAAATGGCTTGTATTTTTCCAGTCATTTAGTCCTTCCCTGTTCAGTTTATAATCTTTCTTGGAAAACATTTTGCAGCAGAAGCAGTGCAAGCTATCATCCTTTTTCGAGTACATCAGCCAGTTTCTTCTGTTTTTTTCTCCATTTACTAAGTATCTGTAAATGGCCCAGGACTTGCAGGAGTAGGGTTTAGAAAATTTAACAGCACATCTGAAGAGAGAAGGGAGTCAGTGACATCGTTGGGTGTTAGAGTCTTATAATAAAAGATAATTCCAAGAATTACTTCACTATGCTGTATATATATAATAATGAGGTATTATTATTATTTAATAGGCGTTGCTACACAGTACCATTAATGTGCTTATTCTTTTCATACTAAGAAATAATAGTATCAATTAGTTTTAGTATAAAAATATAAGTAGCACTTTTTTTTTCTTCCCCTCATCATGGCGCCCATGGATGGACAACGCCCTTAGCATTTGCCTATACTGCCTATGCCACTGGCCAGCCCTGGTTTTCTCCAGTGTTATTTGGGTAGGCTAATTAATTGTTAAGCTACCACCACCTTTGTTAAACAGGTCTGGTCCAGGGTCAGAGGTCTGAGAATGATAACAACAACAACAAAAAAAAACACTCACTTGATAGGAAGGTCAAATAGGCTTTATTAGGAATGCAACAACTTTAAAATGTGAAACATATGACCCCTTCTTTCCCCTCGTCTGCCACGCCCTCCTCCCTTCACCCGGCTCCCCCATCAGCCTCCTCCTCCTCCTTCTGCTGGAGGCCGGGTCCTTGCTGGCCGATGGGCCTCCTTGGGGTCTGGTGGGCCCCGGCGGCTGGGGCCATGCCTGGCGTCCCGGGGTCGGTGTCTGGGAGGAGCGGGGGGTGTCCCAGTTGGATTGATTCTCTTTGACAAATAGAGACAACATGGCTAACAATGTGTGATTAAATCACTCAATAAGGCCATCAGACTAAGGGTGGTACTGGGAAGTCCTTATTTTGTGAATGTTTAGAAGCTGACACATTTCTCTGAAGAGTGTAGACTCAAAAGCTCTGGCCCCAAACCTGCACACCCACTTGTCCACCAGCACCTTAGCAATAGTCCTGGTTTGGCAGAGGAAATACCTCTGTCCATTTGGAGAAATAGTCCCCTATCACCACAATATATCTATTTTTAACAATTGTATCTGGCACAGGGCCCAGAACGTTGAGCTTCACCCTTACATACGGTCTAGACACGCTTGATGTCTGTAGGGGAGCACAAGCGGAACGACCCTGCTACATGCCCATCTTTTTAGTTGTGGCCACAATCTGAGTTAAAAGCGAAGGAGCGGGCAGATTCCCATACCTGCCCCTTCTAGTTTCCCTGCAGATATGTGCAGTCATGGCGCAGGTGTCAGTCACACCCACACTTCCAACTCACACCAACATGGTTATGATTTCTACGGCTGCTGGTACTATTCCCAGAGCCACCTGTAGAATCAGACGCCTGTGTAGATTTGTGGAGGAATTGGGTGGGACCACTGAAGGCGTTTTCAGTACCTGTATTACAGACTGCATGGCCTAACCTCTTAATGCAGGCTAACTTTTGCATCAGGGGCAGAGTGAGCTTGCACCAAATTTCTAAGGAGCTCCATTTGAACGGCAGCCTCTAATGTCTCTGGCTTTGCAGTGCAGAGACAAATGCGGAGGTCTTCCTGTCTCTTCATCACAGTATTGTATTTGACTAAAATTATCAGAATCAGAATCTGAATTACTTTATTGATCCCAGGGGGAAATTACTTTTCGTTACAGCAGCTCCAACACAAAGTGCACCAGTGTTTAGAACAAAGAGCAATCAGAATAAGTAAGAGACAATAAGAATAGTAAGAGGATGTAAACAATATAGGAAATATATATATATATAACAATATGTACAAGTATAAGTGAAGCGAATCTGTATTCCTAGTTATTGCTCAACAGAGAAAAAATTATTGCACATGGTGAGAAATATATAAGGAAATATATACAAGTGTATGAAAATAATGAAGTTATGCTTGTGTTACTGCACAATCTCAGGGTCAGTATATTTATAAACATGGATTATAGTTATAAACATTATTGCACATAGTAAGACCAGACTCCCCTAGTATACAGGGAATGTTTACTGGTATATGAGATGAGGTGAACATGAATTGTTGCATTATTGAATTATTGCACATAAAATAAATAATATGGGTTCTACACCCTCAGAGTGAGGAGTTGTACAGGTTAATGGCCACTGGCAGGAATTATTTCCTGTGGTGAATCGTGGTGGGATGAGTCTGGTGCTGAAAGAACTCCTGTGTCTGACCAGCACGTCATGGAGTGGGTTCGACTCATTGTCCAGGATGACTTTCACCTTGTGAAGCATTTTCCTGTCTGACACCACTGTCGGAGGGTCCAGCTTCCCTCCCACAACGTCACTGGCCTTGTGTATCAGTCTGTTCAACCTGTTGGCGTCCGCTACCCTCAGCCTGCTGCCCCAGCAGGCAACAGCATAGAAGATGTCACTGGCCACCACAGACTCATAGAACATCCTGAGCATAGTCCTGCAGATGTTAAAAGACCTCAACCGCCTCAGAAAATAGAGGTAACTCTGTCCCTTTCTGTACAGGGCGTCTGTGTTCTTTCCCCAGTCCAGTCTATTATCAATGTGAACCCCCAGATACTTAAAATCCTCCACAATGTCCACATTGGCCCCCTGGATGGAAACAGGGGTCACCTATAATTATCATTATTAAACCAAAACCACATTTATTAGAAAAACTTCTCGTTTCACTGCCAGTTACCACTGACTCCTCAAAATACTGTCTTTGGGGAATTTTTAAAAGTGAGAAAAGTAGCCAGAGATAAAGAATAATTCACCATTAACTTTAATTAGGTCTATTAGGTTCTGTATTCTAGCCAGTGAATTACAGTGTACGCCCTGATTTTCCCCCCTGTGTAACAACCCATTGCTAGGGACGCTGCTTGTTTCACGTACCTGTGAATAAATGTGGTATTTATTATTTAAAAAAAAAAAGTCACAAAAATGACATAGGTCGTTATTTTAGGAAGGTGACTTAGATAGTAAAACCAACAGTTTTTAAAAAAATCCAAGCACCCTGTATCATAGCTACATGTGTGACCTTTTTAACAAAACGAACCGTTTGGAAATCGGTCCAAAACTAAATGAACTTAAAACTGCGGAATACCTCTTTCCTTTGTTGCTTTACATCAGAGGTCCCCAAACTTTTCCCATCTCTGATGGAGGGCCGGGGTCAGTTTGTAACAGAAAAAGTGTGACGATTGCAAGAGTGCCTAAACGTAAAAAAATATTGTTTTCCAGAAAGCACAATCAAGTAACCCTTTCTGGGTTCTTCACAGAACAAAAGTCAGGAAATAAATAACAACACTATTTACTCACGGCATTAAAGACATCTTTCTTCTCGAGACACACCTCCTCCGCGACAGCCTTCATGCATTTCTTGACAAACTCTCCATCAGTGAAAGGTTTACCGCTGCTTGCTATCAGTTGAGCAACCCGAAAGCTGGCCCGAGCAGATGACTGGTTCAGCTGAGCTTGGCGTACAAATGTATTCTGCTGAGCTAACAGTCCATTTTTCAGCTTTGAGGGTTTGTCTGCTCGCATTTGGCCTTGCAAGCTATCATACTTGTCTTTATGACGGGATTCATAGTGTCTCCGCAGATTGTATTCTTTGAATACCGCCACCGCCTCTTGACAGATGAGGCAGACAGCCTTTTCTTTGCATTGAACAAAAAAAAAAAAAAATAAAATAATAATCGTTTGTCCACTGCTCCACTGCAGGTTAAATGCCCTGCATTCTGAATCAATTTTTCTCTTACCTAATCTTTTCGCCATTATTCCGCTCTCTCTTTGAGAGGGGCGGGTTGAAGATTTTTTGCTGGGGGTTGCCAGATAGGGGCACAGACCGCAGAAGGGTGCAACAGACGTCAAGTTATATGCGTGTATGAAATAGTTTACTTACTAATAGTTAATAATGAAAAAAGTTCATAACTAAGGAACATTTTATTGAAAAAGTCCAACGTAATTATCAAATACAAATACATCTATGAAAAAAAAAAGAAAATACTCTCTGGTATTGTTCAGGGGGCCGGACCAAATGTGGAGGTGAGCCGGATCCGGCCCGCGGGCCGTAGTTTGGGGACCACTGCTTTACATGCACCGAGGCCTTTGCTGGAGCTGAGGTATGGCAGCGCCCTTGTCGGCCATTTTCCCTGCAGTTGGGTAGGCCTGCTCCTGGACATTTTTATATGGGCGAACTAGGGAGTATACCTTTTTATTTATCTATTTTTATTTTACTTAACTACACTTATGAGTGAAGGTGTATTATTGCAGCAGCTCTATTCATAATTTAGCTTTGATTTTTTGTCATGAAATAATAATAATAAATAAATACCTACCACTTTTTTTTCCCAAGAACTTTATTGGAAATTTGTAAAGAACATAGGAATGAAAAAAGAAAAAAAAAACACCTTAGAGTGGATATTCATCAGTGCTACACATTTTCCGTTTGTGACCAACTTGAGAGATTTAAAACAGTGATCCGCTTCAATCAAAACCAACTTAAGTGGAGATGATTTTTGTAATATACATGGCTGTGGAATCTTCCTGACAAAATATAAACTACTTACAATGCTACGCACTTTCTTTCCTTTGAATTCGAAATGAGTACTAATTTTTTTCCCTTCCCTTGTTTTTCCCTCCCTAATGTTTTATAATAAACACCGCGGAGCACAAGTGACCGCTGACATTTAATATTTCCGATCGATTTTTTTGCTCGCGTGTCCTCCGGATAAAAACCAAGGAAATCCTTCATGGCGGCGACACAGCTGCTGTTCCCCTTTAACGTGAGGTGGAACCGAGGCCACAGTGCGGTGCGGAGGACGTCATCATATCCATGTCAGAGCCGCTGTAACCTTTGAGTGAACCATAGCAGGAAACAAGAGGAGGCGGCCCGAGGAGAACGGAGCACAGCGGCGGAGGCAACACTTCTCGTAAAATTATCACTTTTGTTTTACAGCCGGACGAAGACAGTCGAGCTGTTAGCCGTCAAACAACAAGCGCAGTCGACACGGAAATATTTTAGCCGCTGAAAAAAACAAAACAAGACTAGCGCCGACAAATGGTGCACAAGGTAAGCGAGTAGCCGAGCGAGTAAATTAGCAGGAGGCTAGTAAATTAATTAGCTCGGAGCTGCCCCGCTAGCCTTATTAGCTTAGAGCTGAGCCGTGGGAGCTGGTGCGGTGGTCGGTTAGCTTTGTGACAACAACACGTGCACTCCACTTAAAGACTCTTAAGGTTAACAATAAAAACGCCCTTTGCCCTCATGTGGTTTTAATGCGTGACGCGAAACGCGACTCCGTTTCTCTACATTCACCGTGGATTGTTGTAGTTGAAGCTGCAGTTACGTAACAAATGGTGGCGGTGCTCGAAGTTAAAAGTTAAAACACCGATGAGCTTTGATTCGGCCTGGCCTTACCGTGTCAGAAATGTGGAGAAACGTATTGTCTGTGTGCTGGAGAATCTGAGTAACAGGGCGTTAAATTGATTACATTTCAGTAGAAGTTTGGCCCGCGGAGGATTCAAGGGTCTGTGTCGGGGGAGCTGGGCAGGTGGAATCTCAGTCATCTTCACTGCGAAATGCATATCAACAATAGTGGCCATCTAAACCCTAGAATTAAAACATCTTAAATATCTGCACTGCTGTTGCCACTGATGCCAAACTGCATTTCGTCGCTTTCGTATGCAATGACAATAGAACTGAGTCTAACCTAAGCAGTGATGGCCAAAATGTTTGCATAAGACTAAAGATCGCTTTTACTGTCATTGCATGGCACATACAGTGGTACATTCAGGAATATGATTGCTGTCCCATCATTACAAAAATAAAAAATAAATGCAAACAGTTCCTTGGAAAATATCTGAAGTTGAAAACAGTTGAGCTGATCTGCTGTCCTGCAGGCAGAGAACAACTAACAATAACCTTTGCTGCACCACTCAGTCATGACACACAGCACATTACACAATATGTTAACCTGCCACATTTTTACACAGCAGTAAGTCACATGCATTCATATCGATGCTTCTGATCAAGTGAGGCTGCACATGTCCTGTCATGACCGTTGTGATTTTGTGCTCTCTGAAAGTTACAGCGAAGAGCCAATCTAAAACCACGCGTCTTTAACATTCATCACCAACAGTTGTCATCGTAAGTGTCAGAGGCGTTTGTTTCCAATGCACTGTTTTTGCTGGTGTCCACCCTTGACTGACTGCGAAAGGAAGTTCACCAGAGGTTAAGCATGCCCATAAAGACGTTGGAGCTCACTCCCATGAGAAAACTTTCCCAATAAATTCCCCTTAACCAACTCTTTTACTAGCCAGGGAAGCTGAACAGGTGCTTAGCAGGAGCCTGTGAACTTCTGGTGCTATGACCGCTGCCTCCAAGCTCCTGAAACTAAAGCCTTTACACTTAACTGTTCATGATAAGGAAGTGTTGGCAAAAAAAGATTTAACCAGCCATGTTGCTTTGCAGATGCCTCAGCAGCTGGATGACGTCAAGTCCAGAAAGAGGAAGAGCAGCTCTGAGAGAAGACGCTCCAGAAAGGTTTGTGTTCGTGTTCATGAGATGATAAAGAGCTTGTTCAAAGAGCTTTGACATTGCTAGACTTTCACATCTGAGGCCTGGAGTGGTCACACTCATGCACGTTAGACTCACTGTGGTTAGCTGTAACATCGCCCTGACTCTGCTCTTTAACTTTCCATCTCAGGCGTCTGCTACGGAGAGGGGATGTATAAAAAGCCAGAACACGCATGTCACGGCAGAGACGCACTCTCACATTGTCTGTGAGTGTCACCAGTCCGCTGGCAGGAGGAGATGCTTGGCCTCACCTGTGCTGGAGGGACAGGAGGGGAAAGAAAACGAGCGTAGGATGGGGCAGGAGTTGGACGGTTATGAAGTGAACGGCCTCCGGGACAAACAGGAGCCCGAGCGTATGGATTATGAAGAAACTGATAAGACCATCTTCCTAGATGACGACAGTAACCAAATTCTTCCCGTGGAGCAGTTCTTTGGAAACTTGGACGTTGTTCAGGTGACACTTCTTGATTTTTCTCTTACACTAGAATGTTTTTCTTAGAAGGAAACATTTTCAAGCTGATCGTTAGATTAGAAGAGGCCCCGGCCAAATGTGATATCAAGAAAATATTCAACTTGAAGGTGTGTATATATATATATATATAAGCTTAAATTTCAGCAGGAACATGAGCCAAAAGATTGAAGATGAACTGATCAAATACAAAAAAAGGCCTTAAAGAGCTTCAAGTACAAATTCAAGTCAGCTTTTCCACTTTCCCATCCATCGGTTCAAATGTTTGGTGTCCAACTTTGTTTTTTTGAGTCTCTATTCATCCTCATTCACAGCTAACATCATTAAACTGATATCTTACCCCTTTATAAACCCTGTTCCAGCAACTGGAGTAATACAGAAGCAGTACATGCAGTATTTAGCCCCAATTTATTTTGTTTTGAAAACAACATGTTGAGTCCGTCACATATAGATCTGCAAATCTTTACAAACATACTGGAATTGATTGTAAGTAACCAAAGGATAAACCAATCAATAATCAATTGAAAAAGTAATTCTGTATTTTCCTAGGATGCAAAATTACCGAGGTTTAACTCATAAGAATTAGCCCTCATCTCACTGAGACTTCAGATACACTGCCTGTTGCAAAGTGTGTTCAACAACAGAGCAGGAAAAAAATTCAGTACATCATCAACTTAATATCTTTGTATATCCATAGAAAGGATTTTTCTTTGTGCGCCCCGCAATCAGCCACTTTGATTTAATGGTTGCATTCCACACATCCTACAGGACTTTCCTCAAAGATCGTCATCAACCTCTGTCAGCTCCCACCGGGAGAAGAGGAGGCGACACTACTACGCACGTGAGGACAGCGACGAGGAGGAGGCGAGCTTCAGCGGCATTGAGCGAGTGGATGGAGCGGGCACTTAGTGAAGAGCCGTGCCACGCCCACCGTGGAGCCTGTGGAAAGACATGAAGCCTCCTCAGCACTGAGGGAGGATCCAGCCTGTTCAGAGACTGCATTCAATCCGTCCATATCATCTCACTAATATACCATGGGTGAGTGAGGGAAGAGTGAAGGTGCTGTGGTAGAATTACAGACGACACTATGTGACTGTACACCTGCAAACCTGCGATCAGTCACTACTCAAACACTGATGGAGAGAAACTCCTTCCATTTTAAACCCAAATCATTTTAACTCGACTTTTAACAAATGCAAATTGTTTTCCACCTATAGCATTAGCTCTGATGCATAAAAATGTTATGCATTTATTTTTATGAAAAAACATAGATACAGTAATATTAATACCATAAGTGAGCAATACCATGGTGCTTGTTAAATGATTTATATTTAGATTCCCGCTCACTTCAACCCTGGTTTAGTCCTTACTGGCCTGACAAAGCACTTTATGACCTGAGAATACTGCTTCATAATCTGAGTGCAGCTTTGCAGAGATTAGCCTTGTGAGATTCTAGAGTGCTGGATTCAGCTTACAACCTCCAAAAGTGCTGACAAAAATGTTGACATGGCAGAAGCAGCGTAGTGATGGATGTAATGATCTGACCTCAGATTAGATAAATGATGAGAACATGCACCAAAGAGCAGGTCTGTAATGAGAGAGTTTAATGCCACAGAGTCACTGTTCCAGATGAATGTCATGTTTTTTGCATAAAAGTCATTTATCACCAAGTGTCTAACATCCGTCCTCAACACATCTCGGTGTGTGTTCAGTTTTAGGGCAGCTTTTTTATAACATAACACATGTCTGTATCGATACATAAAAATGCAGCTACTCATTTTCCCTGATCAGATTTGTGTTGAATATAAATTTACCACTATACATTAAAAAGTATTTTATAAAGTCCACACTGTGGAAATAAGTCGAGGCTAGATTCAACCTGACTTTTCACGTGTCATCTAATCCTCTAACCTTACGGTTAACAGCACTTGTTGTGATCATTTTGTATATACCTGATTGTTCTGACCATTTATATATTTTTTTCTGCCTTATTTATGCTAAAAGCTTTTCATACTCTTCAGAGTGAATGCCTCATTCATAAAGCAGCCTTTGTAATCGATGCATGTATTTTACATCACTGTGCCAACGTAAAGAACAAATAAACGTTTTTCATGGTTTCATTCAAGTCTAGACAATCATTTTTTTAGCATTTAACAAAACTTTAAAAAAAATCCTGGTTTGAAAAAGAATCATGATGATGGTTAAAAAAATAAAAATAAAGTGAGGTTAAAAAATTGGTCTCCCTGATGTGATCTTTCTAATTGATCTTGGAATTTTGCAGCTTATATAAATATTTTCATAAAAACGATTAAATGTTCAGACTAAGCGACTTCTCTTCACTTTGGACTTCTTTGTTTTATCTGCATCACTGGCCTTCAGAAAAATCTTCTTGGTGTCACACGTCAGGTTGTGAGCATCTTTCTTGTGGCAGACGATGTGGACGAGCTTCAGGTTGTCTCTGGTGAACAGCAGCCGGTAGAAGTAGTTCAAGTTGACGTCGGTGCTCTTGTGATTCTGTAGAGCTTCCGTCAGCGCGGGAATGATCGTCCTCTTTTTCTCAATCCTGGACACGAGGTTTACAAAACATGTAAAGAATAACAAAAAACAAAGGAAATTGTGTTAACATAACTTGAAATGTGTCTCTGAAGTCTTGAATGTCAAGGGTCCAACCTGTGGTCCAGGTTCCAAGTGCTGAAGACGATCCTGCTCTCTCGGCTGCTGTAGGGGTTGATGGAGTGGAGGGACTGGCACAGCTTCTGGTCAAATGATCCCTGAAGGTTATAAATATAGGTCCACTTCTTACAACATGTCTGGTAAGTTTACAGTGACTGAAGCCCAGTGCAGACAACATGACTTTTAAAACCTTTGCTGTACTACAAAACACTTCAGTATATTTTTTGTCTGAGTCTGTTTTGTTGAGATAACAAGAAACTGAATATTTTTTATTAGTGTATAATCTGTTATGAACAGAGCCCTTCATATCTACATTGAGAGCATATTCCTACAGTAGCCCAGAATGGACAAGTCAACCGCTGACTGAGGGTCATTCACACTTTGCATGTAAAGCTTGATTTGATTTAGATTTCTGCACTGGTTCTATGCAGATCCTACACCATCATGAGCGTTTATGGTGCAGAAGCATCTATTTAGATGGTTGTAATCTTGAACCAAAGCTGCCACTAAACCCTACGCACTGGTCTTTTAACACGTTTCACATGTGTCAGACATCGAAGTAATACCCGTGTTAGTTTTTCTTGTCCATCAACCATATTAGACCACAGTTTTTAATCTCTTGGTACCTGGCATGTGAACCATCCTTCTCGAGTACAGAGGCGATCTTTCTCATTCACGGTCCTGTCGAAGTAGCTGCCGTTGTACCTGGCTGTTTTCAGCATTTCTGACAGGTACTGTGATGTTTTCAAAAACTCTGCCCTGACTTTAGCTTTCTCTATAGTTTTGGTAGCACCGTCCACCTGAGAATAGAGGCACAAAAACCTTTCGTAAAACACAATGGAGGAGGATTCAAATAAAGACATTAACGTAAGTGTTTTACCTCCTTCAAGTAGCCTCGTATCCTGTTCTCACAGTTATACTTCATGTAGGCCGACTTGGTTTTGAATCGGGTATCTGTACCTGGAACGAGAAAAACAAAACACCATAACAAACCACAGATCTGTTAAGATTTACATCAAGTCTTCAGAAGGACACATGCAGAGCTGCTTCATGTTGTAATTACTTCTGTCTATTATCAACTTATTTTGCATTAACAACATGAGTGTGTGTTCAGCCTTGCATGAACAGATTAGATACGATGGTGGTTACTTCCTTTCACAGAGCACCAGTGATTAGATAACAGTAACACACATCTTAAAGCTGCACTAACAGTTTACAAATGGTGTGATGTGGATTTTGCCGGATGTGAGTTAAACTATATATTTGCTGCTAATAATCTGTCTAACTCGTGGTTGATCCAGAAATAGGCAGTGAAGTAGACATTAGTGGGTCTACGACAGGCAGGTGACAAACCTAGGTAGAGAGCATGCAGACCTGTGAGAATATCCACCAGGAACATAATGTAGCTTTGCCCAAAATGATCTCATCCCATCCTCACTAGGGTCGTGGGAGGCTGAAGCCTATCCCAGCTCTTATCAGATGAGAGGCTAAGGACATCCTGGACAGTTCACCAGTCTATCACAAGGTGTCCTTATTATGCCTGATTTAAACCTTAATATAAATTAAACAGGTAAGTTATGTAAAAAGGCTGTTTAAACCATAGACTGTAGAAAACACTTCCTCACATTTGTCTGAGTGAAGCCATGTTATCAATAACCCGCTCACATGTCTACCAGACCTACTAGCTTTTGCATTCGATTAATGCTGCTCTCCACTCTACCTCGGCAAGTTACAAAGAAATGTTGGATTATACACTCTATTTATTTTTTCCTACTCGTACGGTCCTATGGGACAGTTTCACAGAGCGTTGTCAGTGGCAACTACCAATCATCATGACTGACATATGACATCCTGTAACATCAACAAACAAAAAGGTAAGTTCTTAGAAAAATGAACAATGAACATGCATCAGAATTATATTACCTACATGAAATGACAGAAACCACCCTTAAAAAATGTTTAGAGGATCAATTACAGTATCCTCTTCACACTTAAATATGAGAAAAGTTGACAGAACACCGGTTTAGTGAAGTTGAGATCATGGCAGAAAGCTAAGCAGTGACAACCTCCGCTAGTTTGTCTTCGTAACATTCAGGCCTTAATGAGACTGATGGTACCTCTGAACCAGTCCTCATCCTCGTCTCTCTTCTCCAGATCAGACCTGTCCTCCAGGTTCTGTAGAAGGTCAGTCAGTATTTTACGCCTTTTAGAAGACTTCTCATCAGAAAGTAGTCCCTTCGCTGCTTCAATGATGCCATCAGCATGTTTGTCTGTGTTCAGTAACTGACTGATGTCACACACAACTAGAATTAGAGGCACAAAAGTTGTGTAAGGGTTAGTCATCAACTGTCATACTACACCCACTTCTTCTCTTTGGTCTTCAGTCCAAGTTGAGCAGGATATCTTGGATTTGAATATTTATTTGTT
The DNA here is from genome assembly GCF_022458985.1 of Mugil cephalus. Classification (NCBI taxonomy): domain Eukaryota; kingdom Metazoa; phylum Chordata; class Actinopteri; order Mugiliformes; family Mugilidae; genus Mugil; species Mugil cephalus. Next base: position 3,376,089 of record NC_061770.1, on the reverse strand, counting down.
TTATATTAACAGGGACTGATTTATTTGTGTTTGTTCTGCTTGAACAGCACTTTAGTTCAACTGAGGTTAAAGGAGCTTTAGAAATAAACTTTGACTTGACTTGACTTAAACGTACAGTTTGTCTGGACAACAGAAAAACTAATCATGATCAAAATGTTTGTCTTTGTTTGTGTCTAGTGTAAAGTTTGGTTGACGTACCTCCACTCCATGTCTGCCCTTTAGACAGAAGAACTAGTTCGGTGTTGACTGACAGAGTCTGGAAGAACTCTTCCGTCACGATTGTTCCATCCTCGTACAAACAAACACGAGCACCAGAGAGCGGCAGCTACAAAGGACAAAATAAAATAACATGCGTTATTTAAATTTAAGTAGAACATATGGAGTCATTCAGATCATTCCTGTCTAACAATAGTTTGATTGTCCTAATTACAATTCAGTTCAATTCAGCTAAATTCACTTTTACTTGTAAAGTGTCAAAAACAATTGTCAAATTGTCACTTTACAGAGGAGATGTGCCTGAAAGCTCCAGATCAAACACTGAGGTAACAGTGACAAGCAAAAACTTCAGATGAATTTGATGAAACCACGACCCAGTATCCAAATAAATCATACAAACATGGCTCAAACAAGAGTGTGTGATAGGAGCTGGTGAGTGATGCATCAGTGTTGGATAGAACAAACAGATAAGCCACCATTCAAAGTATATGCAGATAGCATGGAGACATTTCAGAAATATTTCTTTTATTTTGCTAAAAACTGTAATGGAAACGCAACTATTGAACTATCTTCTTCTATGTAATTTTCGCACACCTGTGCACTAAGGGATCCTTTCAGTTTCAGTAAATTTATTCGAACGAGTGCAAGTACGGAGATGAACTACTACATACGAGCGTTTCATCTAGTCAGAATGATATATCTAAAACATCTCGACAAATAAATGTACATGTCATCTCACTACATACAGCACGTCTTGTGTCCATCATGTGCCGCTAACTTCCTCAGCACCGTTTATCTAATCATATATGCAGGCAACTGTGTCGGGAACATGTCGACATGTCTCCGTTGTCTGAACATGATGTGAAACATACATATATGCAACAGTTTCACCCTGGACTTGACCAAACCGTTTCCTTGACGAGCTAAAGCTAAAGTAACAACAGTACGTTTCTGTCTCTTGTTTGTTGTTTTCACCACAGTAGAAAAAGCGAAACCATAGAGGAAGGGATACAAAGCTACACACGGCTCACCTGTAATAACTTGCAGCCCTTTTTCAACAACTCCTTCACATTTTTTGCTCCAACTCCGTACTTTTTGCTTTCAGTGCAACTTCTAATTTTCACTGGCTTGTTTTTGTCGAAAAGTCCGAACATTTCAGTTTGTAACTACCGCTTCCTTCTTCTTCTTCTTCCTCTTGAGGCTCATAGGCGCATTAGCGGTGTTTTGCTGCCCCCTCCTGGTTTCATGCTTCTATTGTTTCGGCGGCGTTAACGGGACCAGACTAGACATTTCAAGCAGGAAACAATCATTTGTTCTACAAATTTATATACTCTCAAACACAGCCATATCAGACTTTGCAATAGAATGGACAAACTTTAACGCTAAAGTTGTCTTGCTATGATCTGAACAATGAACAATGATCTGATAATATACCATATACTACGATACATCTACAGGTATAAATCTTGGTCATATTTTTTGACCATTATAAAACACTTGTATTTTTAATTTTGTTGAAATTAAGATTATTGTTAGTATAGATAACTGAATAAGCAGGCATGCCAATAGTTTTGTCGAAGTCTAGATACACATGGCAACGTGAACATTACCATAGCAACTGATGCAGCGCGAAGGGAAATACCAAATGAAAGGTATGGACGATTGAAAACATCGATTGACAATTTTTTGTTTAGACTTTAAGTTTAGAGGATAAGCATCTCATTATCTACTAAAATATGTAAATGTTCAATTTACGATAGCTGTATATTTAATTTGCACAATAGTACTTCCGATTAAGTCACGGATTTATTCAGTTACCCCTTCATATTAAATGGTATGATCCGACTTCAACATGGCGGCGGAGGGTTTGGAAATGTACACGGATGGAAAAGATGATATTCTGAATAACGCTTAAGTTGTTTATTCGGGGTTTGCAGCGTCCTGTCCGTTTGTGTTGTAACTAAACGATATGGTGAAAACAGAAGACGTATCTAACATGGAGGACGGCTGGAGAGAAGTGTTTGAAAGAAGCCGGTTGCTTCCTCCACCCAGCCAGACAGTCCGCCTGGCGGTGGACAGCCACTTCAACCAGTCCTACGGGTTCCAGCTCAGCCTGAACCGGGTCACTGCAGCTCACCTCCCGCAGGTGATTGCATTCAAGAAACGCAACGGAAAGATTTAGAAAGCTCTAAGAAGGGCAACCGTGTGTCAGTGGTTAAACAAACCTAAATTATGTGACGGTGTCTCCCCGTTATTCTACGTCTGAGGAGACCTGAGAAAACTCAATTCAAAAGTACAATTTTTCATGACCCTGCATCTTGTCAGTCGCTGAAACAAATGGACCAGTAACACACCTCGGTGTAAATGTGTCATCGATCCTTTAGTAAATTAATTCGGCCTAGAGATAATCCATCAAACACTGGCACACGCACCCTTTCTGTGAGTAATTGTCTGACCCTCACTGTCACCCCCCTTAATCACTGAGCATCCCCGCAGAGTTAGGGATTTTTATCGTGTTTGAAACTCACACTTATTTCTTAATGAAGTTTGGGCAATGCTAAACTGGAATATCTGTAAGTATAAAACACAGAAATGAACAGATGTGTCTCTTCCCTCTTGACTTAAAGGCGATGTCCATGGGGGAGCAAGATGTAAACTTCCAGCTTCGAGTGACCCTGTTTGATAGAAATCACCAGCAATTCTTTGGGAAAACATGGAAGAGTTCAGCCCAGAAGATGAAAAACAACAAGATCTCCTTCAATCAGGTAACTTTATTCTACTAGGCAGGCAACTACAATAAATCCACAATTTCTTTGATAACAGCTCTGATTTACTGTGTGTTCAGTTTGTTTGAATCTCTTCTCATGCTGTTTGGATGTTTAAATAGTGGAATCCATGATAATACAAGCATAAATTACATTCATTTATCACTGCCATTACTTAATTACAACCAACTCAAAAGCCTTACCCATCAGCCATCTCTAAATTAACATCGATGATTGGACTGTGTTCTGCAAGTCACAAACTAAAGTGATTAACTTCCCATGTTATGAATGCTCTAGTCCACTTTCTCATCCTGCAAGTTGAAGAACAGAAAAACTTTGAAATATCTGCAGGCCGTATTACGTTTTGCTTCAAAGTAGTATTCTGTTGGTCTTGTACGGTTAAAGGGTTGATGTATTTCAAATCCAGTTTTCTTGCAAAGCATTCTGACTGATTTAGAGATCAAGCTTTTTGTTCATTGGGGCAATGTGACAACGCAACACCAAAGGGAAAAAGAAAGTTTTTTTGTTTCTTTGTTTACATTAAACCAGATTCTTTGGCTAGCTGTCAGTGAAAGTCACTGTTGGAGACATCTGTGCTTGAGTCTCAGTTAGAGTCCAGTTAGCATGAAACTTTGTTCCATGGAGAACTACTGGCCTGTCATTTTGGGCAGTTTCAATATGGCTGACAATTGCTCAGATTGTTCTCATAAAGTCTTATGTTATGTACTTGATAATTGTATTGCTTTTAAAAGCGATATCGATGTAACTTCAGTGTCATTTTAATAGCATAAGCTGTTCAATAGCTGAAGTATAAATAGTTTTAATGCATGAATTTAATGCACATTCGTACTCAAAATGAAGTATATTATGAACATCCATAGGTTCAAACGTGATAAACAGCAGCCTTCTGTTGACGGTCACTGTGCAGTGTACCAAGTATACAGCCAAACTCATTAGAGGCACTGGAAACGAATGTCTGGTAGAAGCTGTTCACAAAATATTCTTAGTTTGTAGCTTAAGCAGGAATTTTTACATAATGTTTCTATCTTGTGGTTACTGGTGGTATTGCTGCTTGGGTTAAAAAACAATTGGTCAGTGCAGTTGAACGCGATGTCTACTCAGTCTGCTGTTTATTTAACCCCTGAACTCATCATCTTAGACGTCATTGCAACATTTCCCCCTACTGTGTGAGATATGGCAAGAGCCATCACTGCACATGATGACAGCATGCCCAGCTAACAATATGTTCATTATATTTGTACAGAAACAAAATACACAGAAGCTACCATTGCTAGCATGTTAGCAACAGCAGCCCACAAAGTTGTAAATTAAAGCATCTCGTGAAAGGACTGAGAATAGGCCACAAATATGTTTCACCTGGTATCAATAAGAAAATACTGAGAAGCATTTTAACTTGGTGGCACCATAGGATTAAATCAATTAAAATAAGTCTGAGTTAGTTTGTGAGTAGCCTAGTGTCTTAGTATTGTGGCGCTGAGTCATTTTTGGTGCAGCGGTTGTGTTTGGTTCTGTATTCCTGTAACATTAACGACCAGGTAAAACGAGCCCTTCACTTGTCTTGTGGTCATCAATGCCTGAAATGCTGCCAGTCACACAAAGTGGAAGCCTCCTCCGTTCTGACTCTCTGACTGAACACAGGTGATTAAAAAGGTCGTCTGTGTTCAAGAATTTTGCATTGTATAGCTGCACTCCTGCCTCCTCTAATTGGTTCATCACGTTTGCCCCCCCCCCCTCCCCGCTTGCTTGTTGTAACTGCCATTATAGATTTAACTTTTGCTATCACTGGATTCAGTAGCCCTGCTGAGACCCAGCACCAGTTTATTAGCAGCAGATACACAAAATCTACAAGAAGCCCAGTGAATTCGGAACAGACTGTTTGGCTTAACTGCATTCATCAATCACCTTAAACATCACAGCTAAGTTGTGTGGAGCCACTGGCCATGGCTGCATTCTGATTCAGACCAAATGACTCTCTGCAGCACACTGCAGACAGGCACCGCAGCCAAAACGTCAGTTTATTTCACAAGGTTTAAGTTTTACAGTTGATCTTTATAGCTGCACCCTCTACTATATTGATCAGTCACAGCAGCAACTTATGTTCACTTTTCTGACGCAGAGACTGGTCAGAGCATCATTCCTCTTCTTCCTTTTCTTCTTCTTGATCTTATTAAGTCTATTTGACTGATTGATTAGCTTCACTCCTCTTTCTATTTACTTGACAATACATATGACATATTGGGCTAATTAATGTGAGCTGATGGCTAGTTTGGTTATCAGTACATTTATAATAAGCAATAACAACTGCACCTCTATTAAAAAGAATCCTTTATCTTGGTCAGGCAACTTCGTGATCATGGTAATTTGTCTGACAATTTAGAGTCCTCATTATTCAGTAGTTAATAAAAAAATAAATGAAACAATACCTTTGGTTAGTCACAGCAGTAAAAAGTAGAACAGTTTTCCTCCACAGACAGAATCATTTGTTTTGGTTTGTTTCCTCTTGTCATCATTGTTCGCTCCATATTAGTGTTTATATACTGATTGTTTTGCTGAAAGCAGTGTGTGTTGCCCAGTATTCAGATAAAGAGTTATCTCCAACCATTAGGATCTCAGTTCATTGTGGTTCAGAGGGAAATTTATCACAGTTCAATTCTAATCTATTTACTGTAATTTAACACACTCTTCTGGGAGTGGTAATATTTCCGCAGTCACTGGGTTCTTCTATACAAACAGCTTTACTAGTTTATTGACTTGAGCGTGGACGAAGCTTCAGCTGAGTCTCACTTTGTTGCAGTTGTTTTATTTCTTTTCCTAATCGTTGTTCTTTGGGTCTTTTCTTCTCTGCAATCATCACCAGACAAAGGGAACAAAGAAACACATTTTTTGATATCAAGCCGTGTGACGTACTCTTTGAAAGATATGCTTTGATGATGAAATTTCCAATTATTTATTGAAAATGCTAAAGAGAATGTCGTAACAGTGAAGGACTTGAGATACAAAAGATAAAATGTACGATCCTGATATTGAAATATAATACAAGTCAGATTATGTTCATGGTGTCCTTTCAGTTTAACTAGGGGCCCTCAGGACTATGTCCATGCTGCTTTGGTGCCTTTCATTCTTTCTTGTATTGGAAGTAAAGTTGGAAGGTAAAAGAACTTTTTACACACCACTGGGCAGCCCAGAGCTTTTCTAGTCAAACCAATGATGCCACACTTAAGCATTGTTGTAGCCGTTGTGTAAGTTCCTGTAAAGATCCACAGTGTGATGGCAAAAAACAACTTGAGATTTAATCCCTGACCCTAACCAGCTTTCTCTATCTGCAAAGAAAGCTGTTTTAAAAAAAACTCAACAAATGTTACTAATAGGATTTTAAATTTAATCGTAACTGTTACATGCAAGAAAACCCCCATGCTTTTTTTTTTTTTGCGTTTATAAAGCGTTTCTGTGGATTCATCTGACATTAATTTTACTAGGCTGTAATGTGTTGCATCAGTGTAGGAAGTTTAGTTTTCAAGTGCAACCTCAGGTTTTGATGAGCACTGGTTGTCATATTTGAGTTCCACATCTGTTTCCTTTGATGCTTTCCTTACGTCAAGTCTTAGGACTGTGCATTGCTAAAGTCTTTTGAGCTGGTACAATACCCAAGCGTCGGTGCTGATCTGACTTTTTTTTTTTTGTAATATTGCTTTGAAAAATCTAAGTGTGCTTTTCCTCAAAGTGTTTTCTTTAGTTTGATGAACAAAGCCAAACATCTCTAATGTTGCATGCTGTCAAAACACAAGGAACCGTACAAGAACAGCTAAAACATAAAATACGCCAACTTTTCAATGAATCCAGGAAAGGTGTATGAATTTGACCAGACATTTCATTTCATGTGCAGCCCCAGTGGGGGCCTGGTCCAGCAAACCAGTAAAAAAAAGTTTTATCAAGTCACACGTTTCCTTTGTAGTGGATGCCAGTGGGGGGGTTCTGAGAAGGCTGCCATCATCTGTTTGACTTTCTGTGACTTTTCTTTGTGACTATCAATAGCACTAATTAACTGCATCTTTTTATTAGGATTCACTTTGGAAAAGATTTTGGTGCTTTCAGATGTTTAGATAAATTTCCATTGTGCAGTCTTAGTAAAGGCATCTTATCTGTCCCAAATTCATTCTGCAGTAAATGATAACATCCCAAATATGCAGCCATCTTCATATAAAAAAGTAAAATACCTTCAGCAAAAGGAAGAACAAGGAATCCTGCAACAGATGGTATGACCCCCACAGGGCCTTGATCTTATTAGCAAAGGGACAGAAGCAGCTGAGATGGCCTAAATCCACAGAAGAGGCAAGTTCCCCGAGCTGCCTGGAACGACCCACCTGCTTCATGCTGGAAGCAAACGTTTTGTGCCTAGAGGGAGGAAAAATACAAGGAAAAGTGAGGCTTTCACTTCTTCTCCTCCATCTTTCATGTTGGCATTTTGGGAATCTCCCCCTTCAGTCTGAGAGAAGCGTCCAGCAGCAAATATTTATCCCCTCTGACATCTTATCTCTTTCTGCGGCAATAAAACACCAGTCCCGTCCAGAGGAGCGGCCCTGCTGACGGCAGCCTTTTGACATTTTGCAGTCTGATGAAGTGTGACTACATTACCTGTCGGAGAGTTTTATGTGAAAGGGCCATCAGTCGTGAGCTACAAAATGCACCCTGATAGTCTCACCCCCTGAAAAGTTGTCTCCCAGCATCATGCTTGCCATCTTTTGCAAGTCGTTTTGTTATTTTTGAGCTGATATCTCAGGAGCAGCTGGATGTCTGTGTTCCCTCTCAATCAGACATCTGAAGGTCCCTGTACATCCTGGTTGGAGGCCAGTTTCCAACTGTTTTATGATCGCATCAGAGCAATGTGGAGCTCCTCAGCAGTTTCCGATGCTGAGGCTGCCTCGCCTGCATACAGCGTCTGCGCTCGTACAAGATGTTTTGAGAAAGTCTTTCAATGTGAAGAAACTGAGGGATGTAGCCAGCTGGTATAAATGTAGGGTGTTGCGTAATTCTTCTTTTATTTATTTTTTTTCCAGAGACACCAATGAGTCACAGCTATGGCACATTCTGATTTCCAGTTTTGTCACCATCTGTTTTCTCCCCTTTCCTCTGCGTGATGTTCTTTTGATTGAACAATCTCTCACAGTGTATGACCTTACTTTGATCCAGTAGAATAGTCATAGCCTGTATAACCTGGTATCCCAATAAGCATCCAAATCCCATTACCCATCCAGGGTAATAATCTAAACCACATCATATCCTATCAGGATGATAAAGTGGGCCCGGCCTTCTCTGTGTCGTGCCGCAAGAGCTGCACCAGCTTTTTTATTGGATTTGGCTCGATGCACTCGCATTCATGCTGGTGTTTATGAGTGGCAAATTGCTGTTTGATACCCAAATAATGTCAGAGGAGGGATTCCCTCCTTAGTTACAACAGTGCAGTGAAAATTGCACGCCAGCCCCCTCCCCCCAGTCAGCCATGATGGATTCGTTTTAATATCTGGCGAAGAGATCCACAGTGATTAAAGTTAGAAGAAGAGTGATCTTACTAAATGTCTTTTCTTGCTTTGTCTCTGCTTGACTTTCTTGATATTAGTGATGTCTGTGAGCCTTTTGCCTCAGTCGAGTTTTATTTTGAAAGTAGAGTGCACCTTTCTGAACAGTTAGATGGGCTTGTAAAAGCTGTTATGGTGTTTGAATCTTTTGAAATAGCGTTTGTGTATGAATTGCAGACGGTTTAGTCCGAAATTTGGACCATTTTGTGATCCCATTGACTTTGGTGTATGAGCCTTTGAGAAATACCACTAAAAAAGCAATTGCAGCCTAATGGCAGTATTTTTTATCTTTCTTTTTTTTTTTTTTTTGTCCTGGTACAAATCAATATATTTTAAATGACCCAGACAGCACTTGACAGTTGCTTGTTTTCATAAATCATAACTGATTGTTTGAAAGCTGTTCGGATATTTCCGTGTGAGGCAGTGACAGCTGTGGTCAGTAGAGGGCAATGTTGTGCTGCAGATGCTCAGATAGAAAGGTTGGGAAATGTGCATCTTCTGCATTGTCTCTCACTGTGATCACTCCATTTGAACTCCCTACCTTCACAGGGAGCCAGTGGTTTCTTCTCATAGGTGCAACATTATCAGGACGACAGCTGGGCTTGGGAGAAAAGGCCAAGCTTTCTTCCTGTCCATGTAACCTCTGTTTTCCTAGGTCCCCTGAATGCTGTTTGCCACTGTTTGGCCACGCATATTTGATTTTTCTATCCTTTACCTTGACTACCTGTCTTCAACTAACGCTTAGGGCACACCTCAACAGTGTGGACTACGAGGACTAAAACAGTACACGGCAACGTGCACACAGCCTTATTACAACACTTAAAAGAAATGAAAAGCAGAAGAACACAGTTCACAGATGGAAAAATATGTGAACATCGGTCTTGCACTTCTTCCACTTTTATTTCTTCAATAGTTGTTCTCTAAAGACCAAACCGGTTTGAAAGTGAAGAATCCCTCATGGTTCAAACTGGAGATCACAGTAATGAATACACTGCGGTACTTGCCTTCATCCTGCAAAGCCCCAGTTTTTCTGCTCTTAAAACATACGATAGAATGCCAAATTTAAGCTGTCAGTGCTGTAACAAAGCTACGGTTAAAGCCCTCGCCTGTACCCTTTTCCTGCTTTGCTCTCTAAAAGCAAAGAGATACTCTGGAAAGGCTTGCTCAGCTGAAGAGAAACTTCTCTTTGAAGTATTGTGTATTTGTTGTTGTGTGCTTTACAAGATGTCTTGCAGTCTACCTCATTTGATTGCGTACATGATTCACAACCGTTCAAGCGTGGACATTCGACTGTCACATATAAGGAAGCTGTGCCCTTTTCTCCTGTGTTTAGGGAGAAGGTGAGATCACCTGACTCTTGTGTCAACTTATCACTTCAATCCACTGGCACGCAGACTGTAAACAGAGCCATTTGACAGCAGGTATTCTGAAAAAAGTCCAACCTTAAATGGTAATGAAATACTGATGGAATGAATGAACTGCCCTGGAGCAGTATTTTAGCTCTAACAATTCAGCCTCTGGAGCATATCTAGGAAGGGTTCATCCTCAATGCCAACTGAACTCGCGTGGATTTCAATATAGGAATATATGGCAGTATTTCCATTCAACTGTTATAAGTTTGAGTATGAAATCATGTAATGAAAATTTGCATATTTGTCTTTGAGAAATCCATGGTCCACCCACAGAGGTGCCTTCACTGCCCCATTAGACTTAGTTCCTTATCAGCGCAGCTTTGAATGAAATTCTTTTGACTAACATTGCTTCCTTTCACTCTATAAAGATGCTAGATAGCTGCTACACCTGGGTCAAATGATACAAAGCTACATCTGTTCTGGCTTTTGGTATACTTTGTGGATGACACAGGCAGTCGATCTGGATGAGGTGGGGGTGCTGCCAGCATGGTAGACAACACGGAAAACAACTTGGAGCTGAATGGCTCCAAGACTGAACAGATGTTGGCAGACTTTAGGAGGAAGAAGCAGGGAATTCCTAACATAGCAGTGAGGATGTAGTGAACCTGGAAGAGAGATTGAACAGTTGCAGTTATTTTGGACTTCACATAATGGTCCAGACATTCACCTCTAACCTGATTGTTCACCAAGAGCGTCACTGCCCGGTATGGTAACTATGGATCTTTTCATCTCATCTTCTACCACTAAATCCTCACTACGGTCGCGGTGGTTGCTGGAGTCTATCCCAGCTGTCATTGGGCGAGAGGCGGGGTACACCCTGGACAGATCACCAGTCTGTCGCAGGGCCAACACAGAGACAAACAACCATTCGCACTCACACTCACACCTAGGCTCAACTCAGAATGGTAACTATGGATCTCAAAGCAAACATCAAACATCACTTCATAGAGTGATGCCCAAACACTCCACCAGGTGTCCTGCCTCCTGCACTTTCACACTGGTCCAGGGCGAACCAGATCTTTAAAGATACTCACAGCTCCAATCGGCTCTTTCAGCAGGGTTGCCCTCCAGCATCCAACATCACCTCCGTTCCCCCATGGCCACTTGCACTTGCAGGCTAAGAAGGAGCTTCTGGCTTCAGGCTATATGGATCATAAAAACTTTCAAAAATATGAAACTTGTTCTTTATATTTTGTTCCTAACTTGCATTTATTGCTTACATTCTTTTAAAACTCTCATATTTATTTGATGTTTACCTTTTATCTGAAATGCATACTCTGTAGCATACATGGCTTCTTGTGTGTTTGCTTTTTTTCATAGTCAAAGTCTTGATTTTCAAAATCAGAACCCACCATTGCTGGCCAGACCAACAATCACGCTATTGTTGCCTAGAGCCAAAAAATGTTCTCCATTGTCACAGCCACAGTTAGAAATCATGGTGGACACACCACTAGTTTTTCTTAGGATCAGTTTGTGAGGACGTTGTTATTCTATTAAAGTAATCTTTTATGAGATTACTAAATGAGTATGTAATTGTGTGGGTGCCGTTTGCTCCAACGTTTATTTTGCACGCTTGGTTTGCAGTTTGTAGCCCATATTCTTTTCAACGTGTTGATTTACACCACTGCCAAAACTGGGGAAGGTTGGTTAAATTAAGCCTGGGCCCAGCTCTTTGCATGTAGTCAGGCATTTCGTTAGAGATATTTTGTGACTGCTTGAGAGTGTTTGAATAAACAGTCACTGTGGAGCAGGTATTAGACTGATGTCGTTGGCATGGCATAAACACACACCATCAGAGAAATAAATGACTGACAGCAGTCTGCGTAGCCACGCTGAGTATGAGCTTAGCTTTAGTTTGACATTAATCCGTCACACCTGGTTTGGAGATGTTTTGCTGAAAGTGTGGCATCTGCCTGTCATCTTTAAAGTAGTCCTCCATGAGCTGTGTGAGAAACAGCAAGTGATGTTAATATCAACGGGTAGTCATATCTGCTCTGCTACCTTCAAGCTCGCAGGGAGCTCGGGACTCGCACTGTGTATCATATGCAGCTATATATTTACCGTGGTATTATCGTGTTTTTCATATTTGAGTTATTGATTTAGTTGATGGTGTAGTCACTTTGGAAGTCTCCACTCTTTTCAGAAAGTGATTTCAATCAGCATATCCTGAGGACAGACACTCATGAATTACTAATGACTACAGAATATCTTATTTTCATGAATCACCACAGGTATTGATCTGAAAACACAAGACTGAAAGTATATTATATATTTTTCTGTATATTTTTACTGTTAAAAGTTTTCTTCCATGTCCATGACATTAAACTAGTTTATTTTGAGCCATTCCCAATACAACATCCTGCTGCTGTAGAATATCTGCTGGTACCAATTAATTCGCAGGTGAACAGAGTCCCCAACAAATACACAACTTATTTCGGTTCTGCTTTACAGCGGCCTGCTGCTTTAGGAAATGTCACCGCTTTATATTTAAGATATTTTTCTCAGACCTGTTTATGAAGAGGTGCTTCAGAAGGAATGGAGGAATAGGTTTGGGTTTAAGTGCCACGAGGAAGTATTGAAAGACGGAATATCATGTTGTTGGTTCTCGTATTTATATTGAGTGTGGTAACTCTCCATTGGGATTTCATTATGGGGCATGTTTAAACTGATATATTGAAAAAATAACCTCTCTATACAATTGTGTATTCCTGCAACCAATCACCAACTTCAATTTTAACTCCTCAAACAAACTGGGCTCTTCTGTTTTCTGTCCAAACAAATTGATCGGCAAATCTTTGCTGTGGCATAAGCATTTCCCAACGGACTGGATCCAGACCAAAGACTTTGTGGCTGGGGAAGTTGGTCTGGCTTCCAGGCTGGTAGGAATGCTTACTGGTCCAAATGAAGTCCTGTATCCTTTTCATTGACCTGCTAAGTGCTCAGATTTATAGTGAGCAGTAAAACATGAACGTTCAGTATATTGAGTCTTGTTGTGTCCTATCTTCCACTCTCTGATTTTCTTTAAAAGGCATAGCACTTCCTCAAGTGAAAGTAAGCAACCTATAAAAAAAAACAAAAAAAAAAAACGCTGCTTGAAAAGCTGCATGATTGATGGACAAAGGGGCTGCTATGGCAGCAGAGACAGGCCTTCTGCTTACCTCGGAGCTTAATTCCTTCTCCCAACTGGCATTCCATGCTAAGAGATATAGACTTCAATTATACATGGGGACGGTGGGGGCGAAGGGTTCGCTGCCTTGCCTGAGAACTGATCAATATTTCAGCTCCAAGGGGACCAAACATCTAGCAGAGCAGCTGCTGTTTAACAGCTTTACACAGTGGAGTGGCACGCCCCGCAACACACAGCTATATACTGTGGGTGTGTGTATGTGCAATCGAGGGACTTCAAGGGCCACAGGAGCTACTGCCGAGGTGACAGTGGGGAGAGATGAGAGCCTTGAGGAGGTTTTACTGTAGGTGTGTGTTTGTGTGTCTGTGTGTGAGAGAGAAAGAGACTCATTTCTCCTGTGTGCGATGCGCATTGACTTGATTCTTACTCGACTGTCCTTTCTCCATCCCTATCTCATTTCTCGTTCCATCACTACGTCTTTTCCCCACTCACACTTTCTCTCTCACACACACACACACACATACACAAAGAGCTCATCCCTATAATTCGGCCTTCAGCTCTCCCTGGGGTCTGCACACCTGCCTTGTGTGTCTGTGTGCGTGTGCGTGTTGAGGAGGAGGAAAAGAAAGAGATCGTGTCTGTCTTGTACTTTGTGCTCCCAGGCTTTGACATGTCACTTCCATCTTCACCTGTTTGCACCTGAAGTCTGGCAGAGTTCCTCTATTTTCTGTCATTGTTTGTTTATTTCCTGCATTCCTCTCATATTGTGATACATCTCCAGCATTCAGGCAGCGCCCACAGTTTGTTTGTGAGGCATTCCAGACAGACGTTTACAAAGTGTCAGGAGGCAAAAAGGCTGGGTGACAAACTAAGACTTTACCTATCGCGCTCTGAAATTTGTTGTTGGCAAATCTTGGGAGGTTGAATTTTCTCTGAGTCAGAGAGGAAGAGTTGAACTCGGTGGACACAAAAGTTAAACTCGAGGAACTTCAGGAGAAGGTTGGACTGGTTGTCGGGTTTTTATCAGCGTTGATGCTGACTGGAGTTTGGACTGTAACTATTTGCTTTAATAATACTTAAAAAGCATTTGTCAATAATACAGGTAAAAGCGGCGGAAATGTGAATAACTGTGTTCCCGCAATTTAGAGTTAGAATATGATCTGTTGCATTATAATAACAGTTTACAAATTGTTTTTGTATAGATTGAAACTGAATTAAATGGTTAAATTGCTAATTGAATAATACCTCAAATTAATTAGCTCTCCTAATTAATAACAATATGCTTAGTCTTGCAGTGATCCTTCAAAAACATTTTCAGCTGTTTTTTCATCAATTGCTTCGTTATTTACCAGCAAGTTTTCATGTACCTGTATGTTGTTTTGACGTTAAATTGTATTGAAAAAGCAGCCCAGAGCATTTAGAATTTACCATCGTACAGTGGTGGCTGAGCCCCCATATACAGCCGTCACCCTGCAGCGTCTCCACGCCTACAATCTGATCACACGCCATGACCTAGTGAATACAGATGCGTCTGGTAACTCCCTCTAAGCAGCATGGACTGCAATGACAACACGAAAAGATTAGTGATTCAGGTGAAAAATGAAACAATACAGACTTAATTAGCGTCATAACAAGAAAGAAATCACCATGTTTGTGCAGTTCATCCATTGTTAGGGTATAGAACCAATTTATTCAGTGAGATGCCAAAACAGAGGTAATATAAAATGCTGGGACAAAGTTAAACGATGTTTTTTAACCAGTTTGTGGCCAGATGCCTGTATATCTTTAGCCTGAGAGCATGTGCAGCATCAAATCACATCGCTGTTGCTCAAAGAATAGTTTTAAGAAGCAAATCTCCGCCTCGTTTCTTTATGAAAACAATAGTTTGATCTGCTGTCCTCGCAATTCTGTTACTTGCAGTATTAAATTGAATTTACCATTACCAATAGTAACTACAGGTGTTGCCACGTCAACCAGGTATGAAATCTTTAAGATTGTTGCTCACACTGTTAAATGTAATGAACATCAACTGTTCATTTGTATTTTTTATTTTGTGAACATGTATATGCTTAGTTTAAGCATGAAGGCACTGCTGTATAACTTTTATACTGAGTTCTTACACATTTTTTAATCTCTCCAGTCTTATGCGTTTCATTTATTGGCTCAATTTGCTCAAACAATTAGTAATTGACATTCAAGGCCCCCTCTCTATACCGTTCTGTTTATTTGTAGACATGCAGATCAGGTGTTCTCATCCACAAGGACAGTAAAAGGTTGTTTTTTCCTAATACCTCCAGTAACTAAAAAACAGTGCAGCCTAAAATAACCCAGGATCCAGATTTTTGAAATATGAGAATTACTGAATTACTGCTCTGTGGAAGTGCTTGCTGGACACAAATCGCATCACTGTCACCCCCGTTCCTTAGAGGGATTCCGCATAATTGGGCTGTTTCTCCAGTAATTGCAGCACTCCTCTCATCTTTGGTTGATATCTCAACATTTCGTGTCCTTTTTTCTCTCTCTCTGCGTTGCCCTCATGACATATCAAACTATTTATTTTTATTTTTTTTTAAACATTGGCTGCATTGCATTCCTCTGGAGACGATGCTTATATTGCCTCTATTAACACAATCCAGGCCTCTTTTCACCTCTCGGACCACAAAGAAAGACCAGAAATAAAATAACACTGATCTCTGACCCCAGCTTCACAATAAACACCATTACTCTTGTTTTTTTTTTTCTTTTTTGTTGTTGTTGTTTTTTTCACTTGTCGAGCTTTTGGGCTTTACTAGCTATCTTCTCCATTTATACACCATTAATGCCTAGTGTCTAGTGTCTATATTGTGTTAAAAGTAATATGTAGGCCAGTCACTGCTACTGTTTGATTGTGTGTTTATAGTGCAGTTTATATGTGAGCCTAATGCAGAATAAAATATGTTAGAACAACATAGAATTTGGTATGCAGTCGAGAAACGACAGGGGACCAGTGTAGCTTGGTAATCCTAACAATTGCTGTTTTGTTTCACTTCATTGCAAATAAATTAGCTAGCTAGGTTCATCTCTATCTAGTCAGGTAAGAAAAGGTGTCTGAGTATCAAATTGAAACACTTAGTATTGAACAACAAACGCAAGCAGGAAACGTGTGTGTGTCGTTTTGATTTCATTCTGAGTCGACATATAAGCTGCTAGGAGCAGTTCATTTTTGCTAAAAGGTTTCTTTTTGATTCAGCTGTCACACATATACATACCAGTCCTATCTGCCCAGCTACGATCCATGACATTCCTGGCCATAAGGAAGCCCGGAGCCGCTATCCCTGTCATTTATTTCTGCCTCTTTATCATCCAGCCTGCCATCTCTCATCTCTCCTGTGCTGGTGACAGTCATGGAATTTCACACCATGAGGATTTGTGATGCAGATACCCGCTGGTTCTGTGTCTGCGAAAAGACTTGCTGTATCTCTCACTTCCTCCACCTCAAGGCGCAGGCCATGCTGCCAAAACTCATATCAAAGCAATACTAGCTAAGAACCTTCCTGAATGCATGTGCTCTCTTAACTTTGCAATTTTTCATGAGCTGAGTTATATGACTGTGAGGTTTTGACAAAATCCTTGGGTGGAAGCCCACGGTATCCGGCAAATGTAGTCGATATACAGCAGGAGCTCACGGTTTTCTGTACGCTTATATAATGCATAATCCCAACTGTGTATTCTTTTTTTTTCTATTCTGACAGTCTCTGTTTGTCTTTGTTTGTCTTGTTTGTTTATGAGAAGCCTCCGGGGGTCGAACAACAGGTCCATGCCAATTATACTCCAGATGCTTAGGACCTCTCTTTGCAAAACCAGTACTCAGTAGCAATCTTGTTGTTTTTTGCGATACCTGTGATTTTTCTGAGTATTTCAATGACCACCTCGAGGGGGCAAGAAGAATTAGTACTTTTACACATTGATAGCACTGTGAGGGGGAATCGTTATGGCTTCTTTAACACCAGTGGCCAGAGATTCAACGTTATGAAGCTATTACAGTTTTTCCAAAAGCAAGTTAATGTTAATTCCTAAGGCACATGCACACATTCCGTCAAGGACGTCAGAAGAACACAGTTAGCTTATTTAAATAAAGCATTAGCCCAAAATGTTGCACTTTATCTCCACTGTAAACAATAGCTTATGTTTCACAGGTAAACTCCCTCACTCTTCCATTGGCCTTTTCCCTGCCAGCGTTAGGTCCTGTGTCAACCACAGAGGGGTCTCAGAAAAACAGGCCAGAAGCTGCAGACAGGCTGGCTGATGAAAGTGACAGCGACTTCAAGCTATATGCCTCTGTGCTGATGATGTTTTAATGTCGCCCCATTGCTGTTCTCTCCTCTTTACTGGAGTGATAAGGGCATGGATATTTGCCCCTGCGAGGATCGATTACTGCTTTGTTGACAGTCGCTGCAGAGTATAACCTCTCATTAGGGTCGACATATGCTGTGCCTGGCGTTGCAACCGACGCAAGCTGTTTTCTCAATGGCATCTCCCAGTGCCCCCGCGGTGCTGGAGGAGGAAGATCTCACAATGCTGCTTTAATGTAAAGCTCTGGTGAAAACTGTAGTGCAGTGTGTTGGTTGTGAATTGGTAAAATTCTTTGTTCAAGAAAACTGAGCAAGTGAATGTGAGAACTAATATATTTCCAAAGCGATGTCTTTGAGAGCCTGCAAAAACAGAACTCAGTTTCCTTTTTTTCCTTAAATATTCTTTGTCTCAAATGTTTGTCTGCAATTAATGCACACACCCGGGCATGCCGATACAAATATATTTGTCTGTCATTAGCTAGCTCCAATGTCCAAGGTCCAATCTGTCATAAAATCAAATTTAACACTGGAGATATGGCCTGATTGCTTTGTTGATCCAGATGATGGGCGCTTAAACCAAGATGAACTTATCAGCTAGCTGCTAGATGGCCTGACAAAACTGAGCTGGGTCACAGGGGTTGAGAGTTTTTAATGAGAAAATATTTATATGCAGACTCTTGATTAGCCCACAATTATAAGTTTACTGATCTTGTACGTATTGAATTCGGTCAAACTCAAAGCAAACATTGCCTAGTCTAGTCCTCCCTTGTGAGGGCTGTTTTAGCCTAGTTTGGGAACCATGGATGTAGAGGCTACAACTGTCAAACACACTGTTTCTAGTTCAAATGTAGCTGGGGAATATTTGTTGCGTGTTATTTCTAATCTCTCTCAATTTTCTCTTTTCTGCCTCACAATTAAAATAGTGCATCTTCTGTAACCTTACATGCCCTAGACAAGAAGGTTTCTACCAGTGACAGTTGTAGGTGTTAAACAGAGTGTAGAGCAACAACAAGGCAAAGGGGCCCAGCTTTTACTGCAGCTTCTAACCAATCCTGTCAAAGCTGTGTGGATGAAAGAATACTCAGACTTTTTTGTGTTAGATCAATACTAAGAACAGGAAGTATGTATTTAATACTACTGAAGATGATAATACTGTCAGTGTTGCTGCTACCCACATAACTTCATTTCTGAGGAAGTGCAGTGACTACGGCAGTGCTGTAGGTTAGAGATGAAGCGTTGTCATTCACTGGCCCCACAGAGCAAGAATTAAACAACACAGAAATCTCCAGCTGTGAATTTATACTTGAAAATTGGAGTGTGGCCAGGTGCAGCTTAAGCAAGCAGCACCAGTCAAGGTATTTGTTCTATTTTAGTATTATTTGACATACTATTTTAGTTCATTTTATGTGGCTCAGAATGGTCATAATCCATCAGAGCTTTTGTCTTTAGCTCTTGAGTTTTCTGAATTTTCTCAGAAGAGGAAAGAGAGAGTTTTTTTTTTGTTTGTTTGTTTTTTAACCACAGACTGGACCAAAATCAATTTGGAGTTGTATCAAAGCAATTGATCATATGAAAAGCGATTCCAGTTTTGATTCGGAATTCTGTAATGAACTATGTCCATGTTGGTATTGCTTTGAGACTCGGGACTATATCTTTCACCACAATGTAAATTCTACATTGTAACAACAGGATAAAACTTTGATGAACATGATCCATGACCCATTCCAACTTCTTGTTTGTACAACGCAGGGTAGGTTCAAGAGAGGTTCATTTAAGATGAGCATTTGATTTGGGAGTTAAGGTTGGAAGGAAATAAATAATAAATAAAACAACTGAGAGGAAGTGAAGTTTTCAGTCCATGAATACTGAATGACGTGCGTCTTGGGACTGAGGATATTTTTACTTTCTCAGCTCAGCCATTGTTTGCTACTGCAAAGACATCTGTCTGGGCTCGGGAAACAGAGTAAATGCACTCTACTTAGAAACTGTTCTCTATAATTATTACTACCATTAGGCAGATTTCCAATTATTAGATACAAATTGATTTCATTCAGTCATATTAAATTTGCTCCCCACTGAAAGCCCACCTGTGAACATTTCCAAGCTTCTGTGTTCGGGCCTTGCACAAAAATATATCAATGTTCATCAATCATTTACAGCAGGACACTTTCATTTTAGCAGCCACAGTATTATGTGAATCTCAATATCCATGTCGGCAGTGCACATGACAAACAAGCAGACAAATAACTGAATCAAACTGAGTTTAGACGAGATCTTTGCCTCCCATGTTTTACATTTGCATTCAGATGTGTTCTAGTAATTTAAACTCATAGTGCACAGAGATAAAAGTCTGATGCGGCCAAAATAGGAATGCCTCAGAGGCCTTGAATCTGAATATACAGCTCTGTGGCGCCTGATAACTGGGTCTACAGATGAACGGGCTCTGCCACAGTGGGCTGGGAGAAATTGGTTCTGTATTTCAAGGTGGCTCACGTCTATTTAATGCGTTTTTACTTCCTTTTCCTGTTAATGTCCTCATGTGCTTCTTTATGGTTTTGAAAAATAACAGGCCTCATTGTGCTCTGGGACCAATGGATCAGAGAGCAGTTGTGTGTCTCTTTATCATATCCAGGCCTTTGTGCATTTAAATCAGCGTGGCTCTGGTGTAGGTACGCTTTTATTTCCAATTTGAATGACACATCAGAGTCTGCATACAGTGGCCCCTACCTGGCATGGACTACAAACAAGCTCCCAAAAGGGGTTGACTGTCTCCCCCTGAAGTTGTGTATGAATAGTGAGATCAAATCCCCCATGTATTGTGATTGGTGTATACAAGGTTGTCATTGGATAGGTTTGTAGTAAGGGTGATACAGTGGTAGCATTTAACTCAGTTTACTATATGTTTAATAATTTCATCTCTTAAGCTAAAGAGGGTCAAGTCATCTTTGTGCCTTCAAGTAATACAGTGATCCTTGTTGTATGAAAAAGGTTAGCTCAAGCTGAAAGATACTCATCAGACTTTTATGCATTTTTACATCATTGCTACGCTGCTAACCAACAGTGGCTAGTCAGCTGTGCCGTGGTTCTCTGTACTTTGTACTCTGTACAACAATGGCGAGTGGAACTGAGCAGATTATGGGTTTAAAATGAATAAATGTTGAGCAACTGTTGAAAACTACACTTTGAATGAGAACTACTGGCTGGGCAGCGACCAATGAACTCCACACGTATATTTTTCTATATGACAACTCATATTCCGACTACAACATGCTAATGCTAACTGTGTTGCAGAAAAATCCAACATACCTGGTGAAAGGTCCAGTCTATAGTTGTTTGTGCTCCCCTGAAACCCCAGAGTCCTGATCTAAATACTATGTGCATGATGTTATTGGGATTTTTGTCCAGTAACTCAAATAACGGCAACAGTTGATGCTTCAAGCCAAACTAGCTACCACGGGACTGTGCACCATCTGTACTTGTTTATAGGTCTTTTCCCTCAAGTGATTTTTCAACGTGTTGTTTATTGGTTATTATCATTGTGTATATCATATACCCCATCTTGTTCTTTCTGCAATATGCTTATTCTCAGTTGCACTGAAAGAGGACATTAGCAAATTAGATCTGCCAGTGTGGGAAACGTATGAATCCCAGAAACATGTTTAACTATCTTTTTTAATAACATTTCTCTCGTATGTGACAACATATATAATTATTCCTTTTTAATGCTAAGCTGCTGAGTACTATCGACATACGTCTCTGTGCACACTTATACAGGTTGTGTATCAGCTGTGGATTGTGCTTTCAGTGTGCTTCCACTGGAGCATACATTTAATTAAAGGCACTGAGAGCCCTTATTTGTCAAGTCCTTATCATTATCTGTGTACATACGTGTGTGTGGGGTCTTTGTGAGTTTCCATTAGTTCTGTTGTGGGGCACATAAAGCACCATGTTGCATATACTATGTGCTCAGAATACACATTTGTACTGTAGTTGTGAATCACCAGTTGTAAACTTGTTAAAGATATCTGCAAGAGGGATGCCTTGCGTATGGTATTTTCTCACACACGCATATTTTTTTAATGAAATATATGTTCTACATAAAATATGTACCAACCACTTAAACTAAGTGAATTTTTATGAGCTTAAACTAGTTTTCACAATGTGTTCACAGAAGAACAAACTGTGGAGTTAATATCTTTTTAAAAGCTTAAAATATTATTGACCATAATTTGAGTTCACCGCATTCATTTGAAAACTACGGTATATGTGACCTCCTTATCATAAAAACTGGGCAATTCTAACTCTATTACTACAAACTAGCAATCACTATGGCTTAGGCAGAGCTAGTCAAGCTATTAGGGTAATCAGTAACTCATTACAGCAAACTGTAAGACCAACTATAATTGAATTGAACCAGAAGGAAGAAAATGGCCTTTGGATAAATGGAAAACATCAGTGTTTAAAAGCTTGATGACATTTTCTGATGATGTACTGTGCAGCCTGCTAATTTACTTTAGATTATGCTTTGCCCACAAACTCTCGTTTTCCATCATTTTTAATTGAAATGTTTTAAGTTTTATTCAGAAAAGTTAGCATGGTCTCATTGTTTAAACTGTATTTTGAACAAATTAGAGGTGTAGGATGGATGATGTGTTTCTTCACTTTCGGTATATGTTTCCCTAGGTCCTTTACTTCCATACGTCTTTGCTGCTGCCCAGCTCGCTGCTGGTTCTGGAGCTGGTGTCATTGGCATTCAGGCCAGACGGCTCCCTTCAGGCTCAGGGACGAGGCTTCTCTGTCCTGGAGCTTTTCAGTGACAGGCCGGAGGCTCCGACCGCTGATGGGGACAGAAGGTGATTAGCCCATTCTTAATTACTCCTTAGAAGAATTAATTAACATTTTAATACGTAAATCACATATTTATAGTGAAGGGGTGGTTTTCTAGCCTTCTTTTGTTTAGACGTAGACAGGCTTTATTCATCCACAAGGGAAATTGCTTGGTCATAGTAGCTCAGTTGCACATAAAAACACTTGTGGTATAAAGAAAAGAAGAAAGAAAACCACAGGTAAAAAGAAAGTTTAAAAAGTTAGGTACAACATTTATAACTGTCAAGGTTTTATTCCTCCTCCTCCTCCTCGTCAGGGTAGGGTTAGCTCAATAGTCCACTAGCTTTATTAAAGCTTGGAGTCATTCAGGTTGGTTTCATTTCATCTCCTAGGTTGAATCTACACCACGGATCGCCGAGAGGCCTGGTCCACCCCTTGCTGAAGGATGCTGTTGACTGTAAGGCTCTGTTTTATGTACTATGTTTGCAAGTATTTTCCAGTCTGTTCAGTTTTGGTATTTGTCCCTAGAGTCATTCAGTGCGACAGCTGAGAGGGCCACAGTACACGAGGGGTTTAGCAGTGTTTATTTCCAGGCCAGTGAGGCTTCCTCTCCTTTCTAAAGACAAACAGATCATTGTTAGCTGCACATGATGACACAGTTCTGAATCAAATTACAGTGAGTTGAGGGGTTCTAAAGTGACATATACCTATGAGTCACTTACAGCTCATCACGTCTGAAGGGATTATTTCACCAGGTGAAGCCTTTGAAGACTGTAATCCCCAGCAGTGGTGACCTGTGCCGCCAGTTTAGCTTTGCAGTCAGTGTGCATAGATTACTCTAAACTAACTCAAGTTTCTAAATCAGATTGTGGTAAAAAAAAAAAAAAATGAAATAAAATACAGGAGAGCAAAAATAAAAATTTAAATCAGTTCAAGTGATCCCACCAACCTTAAACAACACTAAAGATGCTAAATTGTATAAAGCTTTAGTGTGGGGTGAAAAGAACAAATCCCCCCTCTTTTGTGGTGCCAGAATAAAATACGGAACATGGATTGGCAGCATACTTGACAATTCTTTTACAGCGATAGTAATCAGTGAGATGTTACATCAGTAAATATTATGTTAGCCCTCTGTCATGTAGACAAACTTTATTGTCATTTTGTATGCACAGGGTGTATACAGAACGAAATTTTGTTGCATGCAGCTCAGGACAATGTAATAACATTACAAATAAGATAAAATACAGCATAAAGTGCAGCAGCGATGTAGATGGTGCATGTATCATAGTGCAAAAACTGTTTAACAGTGAAAAATATTCGGTGCAGAGAATGATAGTAAAAAAGTATGTTCAGTTATGTACAGAATTTAAGGGTTCAAGTCCAGTTCAACAGTCTGATGGCAAGGGGGACAAAGCTGTTGCAGAAACTGGTGGACCTGCACCGGATGCTGCGGAACCTCTTTCCAGACAGCAGCAGGGAGAACAGTCCATGGTGGGGGTCATTGACGATGTTACAGGCTTGGGACATGCAACGCTTTGATGAGGTGTCCTGAATGGAGGGAAAAGGGGTCCTGATGATCCTCTCCGCTGTCCTCACCACTCTTCCAGTCAGAATGCTCTCTATGGTGCTTCTGTAGAACGTCTTGAGGATGGGTGAGGTGGGCTCTCCTCATCCTACGCGGGAAGTACAAAAGCTTCTGTGCCCTCTTGACCAGTGACGTGGTGTTCACAGACCAGGTGAGGTCGTCTGTGATGTGCACCCCCAGGAGTTTGGTGCTGCTGACCACCTCCACAGCTGAGCTGTTAATGAGCAGTGGAGCCTGGCTGGGCCGGTTCTTCCTGAAGTCGATGATTATCTCCTTCGTCTTGTCCACGTTCAGGGTCAGGCTGTTGTCTCTGCACCAGCCGTCCAGCTGCTCCAGCTCCTCTCTGTAGTCCAGGTCGTTGTCGTCTCTGATGAGGCCCACCACCGTTGTGTCATCCTCAACTTCACGATGTGATTGGTTGCGAACCTGGGGACGCAGTCATGTGTCATCAGAGTGAACAGCAGAGGGCTCAGGACGCAGCCCTGAGGGGAGCCTGTGCTGAGGTTGATGACATCGGAGGTGTGCTGTCCGACCTGCACTGACTGAGGTCTGTCGGTGAGGAAGTCTAGCAGCCAGTTGCGCAGGGTGGTGCTGAAGCCCAGGTCCCAGTTTTCCTACCAGATGCTGTGGGATGATCGTGTTGAACGCTGAACTGAAGTCCAGGAGCAGCATCCGCACATGGGTGTTCTTCTCCTCCAGGTGTGCCAGGTGAAGAGCAGAGGAGATGGTGCCCTCAGTGTAGTGGTTCCGCCGGTAGGCAAACTGGAACGCTCGACTATGGAGGGGAGTCTGGGGACAGTGTTGTTTTACCAGCCTTTCAAAGCACTTCATCATAATGGGAGTCAGTGCAACAGGCTGGTAATCGTTGAGTGAAGTGATTTGAGGTTTCTTCAGCACCGGAATGATGGAGGCAGTCTTGACACATGCTGCCACTGTGTAAGAAGACACAAACATGTGTTTTCTGTCAGCGAAGGCTAAGTATTTAATTTTTTTACCAGTTACCATCATGGAAAGATGAGACTCAAGATGCAGAGAGAGAGAGAGAGACCTATATCATACTGTAGTAAGGATAAGACTTGGCTCATGACTTCTAATATTGTGTGAAAATGATCATCATGATACATTTCAGACAATTTTCGAAATAGTTACTTATGTTCCACAAATTAACCACAAATGACAGCAGACTGCCATTACAGATTGGGTTTAGGTTTACACTAATATGCGGCTTATAAAACTGGTTCCATGATGCGTTAATAATCCTCTTCATGATATCCATATATACATGATTCATTCCTGTATCTGATCACTGTGTGGTGTTTGCAGGGTACATGTGATGTTTACAACACAACCCAGCAATGAATGAAAAATACTGAGGATGTACGTGTTGTATTGGATTTGATGGGCCTCCCCGTGGAGCCTCAGCATCAGTTGCATAAGCTGATGTCAACACCACCTTCTGCAGTGGCTCAGAGCCACTTCTTTGGTTTTGATGTTTGGCTACATAGTAATGTTTCTCTTCCGCTGTGAGCTGAATTTATCCTCTGTACGTACTGGGAGACTGGAGCCCTATAGCTTGATTTTTACAGACTTGAATAGGCCATTGTTTTGATGTTTTTTCCACGTCTGAACTGCCAGTCCTATTTCATTCTTTGACTATAAAGTAAAAACCTTTTTCATCATCGTTCCAATGGTGAAAGGCTTTCATTACTGTCATTGTTTGATTTTCAGAAACCAGGATAGGATATACACATGCAACCTGAGATGTCCAGATCTGATCTTTTAGATCAGTTTGGAACAGATCCAGGCACTGGATGGCATAGCCAAACCTAGTCTTTTCTATTTGTTGTTTTGCGGCTGCCCTAAACCCTTTCTAAGGGAAAATGGACTTGTGTTTTGTGTGTGGACCTACAATAAGTGATGGTGTGTGAAAGACATCGCTGCTAAAAGCTACCCGCATGAAACTGACACTTCTGTCTGTACACGGGGTAGCTTTTATGTGCCAAAGCCTGACAACATTTTTTATGTTACTGTCGAGCAGCTTACCAGAGACACTGTGCTAATCTGCTGGTATGTGAAGGAAAAACAAAGGGCCCGGTTTACAAAAGCTTGAAGATGTCACCCTCCCTCCTTTTCCCTTGTCACTGTGGAGCTTTGTCCAGACCAAAAGCTAGTTACCAGCAACAAGGCAGGCTATACAAAGGAAGCCTAAACCCAGAGGTATTCCTACCATGGTAGAGAGCCTTGAATCTGGAAACAACTGGAAAACAATGATAAATAAAATCAAAATCTTAATGCATTGCAGTTCTCTTCAACTGTTAAGCATGTTGGCCTATATTAGATTGATTGGATCGGATGAGCTGATACTCAATATTTATCTGATTGAAACTGGATCGTGCATATGAACACAACCCAAGGCTAACTTGAAGTACTGTAGCCAAGCACCATGGGTCAATGAATGACTGACTGACTATGAAAACATCTATGTTTTCCTTTAAGTCCAGTTTTTTACCTACCTTACTATTTGTCTGTTTGGCAATCCTTTGGCCTGAGAGGCCAGAGAGTTGTTTTAGGTTTTAGGAAATTCACTACTTATTGGATTATCCTTGAAATCTTGAAATATTGGGTTAGCTGCTGATGCTCCTGGTTTGGCCAGATATGGTATGTCCTTGCTTGGACAAAAAAAAAAAAAAAAAAAAAAAGCCTATGAATTACAAAACGCAGTAGTGTCTTGTGGTATGAATAACACTGTGCTGAGTGAGAGCCAGAGTTCCTGTCTTGGCTATCATGTCCCATGAATATTAGAAAAGCCTCTCTCAAACAGACTCTTATGCTTGCTGAATTATTAACGTATGCCTGTTGTTTAGCGGAACGTTGCTTCTCAGGCTTAAGAGCCATGTTGCTGCCACTCCTACTGTTGCCCTTTTATGGTCAAAACCTCTTTTCATCACTTTTAGTCTCGTCCATTGTCACAAGACCACACAGTCCTATCTGTGGGGTGATGTGAAACCCTTAGGGGTGTGAATTTGTAGAGAGACGCAAATATCTAAGAGGCCCTTTGTGCTAGAGTGAAATAAGAACATTTATTTTTAGGGTCATTCATGTCTGATTGTGAGAAAGAATTATAATGAGAAAATGTTCCCTGGAGGCCTTTTTTTCTTTCTTTGTGTCATTCATTCATTACAAATCCTCTGTTATTGAGTTAACCTGACTGTTTTTGAAAGAACTCATTTTTTTTCAGATGAATAATATCAATATTATTTCTGAGAGTGTTTCAAATAAAGTTGGGGTTCAAAGTTGAACTCTGTGAAAGGAATTAATTTAAATTATAAAAAGCAGGATATTCACATATCTATGATGTTTAATTTACTGCAGACGGTATACTTAAGCTACAAGCTGCTGGCTTAAGATACGGCATAGTCCGAACAAAGATAAAGACAGCACCTATACAACTTATCTGCATGCAATTAGATACTCCAAAACCAACAAGAGCCATTGTGCTCTAAATAAAGTCACCTCCACAGCGCTCAGATGTCCATCACTGCAGAAAGCCCACTGATTTGATTGGCGCGGCAGATCTTTGCCAGAGCACCTTCTGAAATCCCTATTACAAGTCAACAAAATGCCACATCATTGTAAAATTTCAGTCCATGCATGACTGAATACATTTCTTAAGTGATCCATCAATTGCTGTTATAATGGTCCACTGTCCCCAAGTGGAACTGCGGCAATTTGTTTTTTTTTTTTTTTTTTTTTTTGGCTATGGTTGCCTTGTAGCCTGTGTGAACACCTGCTTAAGTTTCTACGTATGTACACTGGTAAATTAAGTAGGTGTTCAGACTCATAAGTTTTGGAAAAATTATTTGCTCTTAGGTGTGGGAGATTTAATTACCAAGGAGTCTTCTGGCTCTCTTAGGCCACACTATAACATGAATGCCTTTGGTTGCTAATCAACAAGAAAAGGAAGCAACCTGCATCCCTGTGAACGTGACAAGCCTTCCAACATCACTTGACTCCCTGCAGTCTCTTTCTGTGTCAGGGCCAGGTTTTTTCAGACGTCTCCTTGTGTCAGTAACTATATTCTGAGCTTGGCTTTTGTTTCTTTTTCCTCTCAATAAATCAGGTTCAACAACTTTGAAGTATTTTGTTGATTTTGTAAATCATAGTAAAAAAGCTTTCCAAAAGACGCCAATATTGACTGACAGGCTGTATTTTATAACCTATTATTTGGGCTCACCTTGGGTTCACCTTCAGTTTTATATATATATATATGTTGTGTGTGTGTGTACCTTGTGCACCTTGTGCATACCCTTTACATACTATATACGTGGTATAAGAAGATCAAACCTTGGAGGTCATTTTCACAGTGGAGCTTATTTTCTGTTCCAAGGCTAGCAATTGTACTCCGTGTCCTTGGAGTGTCCCCGTGTCATTAGGAGTACTCTGGTGGGTCATCCTCCTGTTCAATGTTTGCAGTGCAAAAATACTTCCCTGAGAATGGTCTGCTCCATCACAACATGCAACAGAAAATGGTTTTATAACTTTTGCATGGAGTATTGTGTCCAGGGTGACCTCCTAGCTCACTTGGTTGAGCTCTAAACTGAGGCTACAGTTCTTGAGTGGTGCATATTCAATATTCTTTGCTGCTCATCATTTCCTTTACCCGACTACTCCCTGTCACTCTCTACTATGTGTCAAATACATACACATTGATGAGACACAATCTCCCTGTATGTGTATTCAAATTGGCATTGTGTGTTTTATCATTTGCTTTTGTTGTTTAATTTATAGAAAACAATAATGGGACACGAACTCAGAACATTTTCATCTCATCAACCCATTTTAAAGAGATACCACACAATGTTGCATAGCATGTTCACAACACACAACAACAGAGTGTATATAAAGACAGACTCTTCAGTGACAGTTTCCTGAAGAGAAGTTGTAAATGTGTAAATCTGGCCTTCGCCATCTTGTCATGGTCTCTGTCAGTGTCTGACTATCTGGTGGCTAATTTAAATATATGTGGAACGTGAGTGGAGCTGAGGTGGGTTAGACAGACATCGACATGTGATGGCATCTACCTGTCAGTATAAACAGCCATGTCCTCAATCATGCAGTACAAGCTTTACTACAATACGCAGCGCGATAGTTTCCTGAACCAGCTTCTAGTGGACATTCAGAGAACAGCAATTTTTGGCACTTGACAAAATGGTGGGAGACTCATGCCACAAAAAGCGACGTGCACAAATTTGACCTTCACATTTAACCCTATGAGAAACTATTTTGTATCACAGAACTACTACCCTTGTTCAACAACAAATCCCTTCTTCTATTTTTTCATATTCCTTGAAGACAGTGCATGTTATCCACATATTTGAACATTTGTTTAGTTGTTTAATTAAAAACAAATGTAGTTAGTGAAGTAAACTTGATCGACAGTCATAATTACAATATTTCAACTTGACACAGACATAGGCATTTCATTACAAGTTAATAGAAACAAACAGGAATTTGTTTAATAAAACTTACTAGATTGTATCGTACAAATGGTAAACTAAACCTTGAGAATACAAGAGAATACAACCTTGAATTACAAGAGAACTTGTTTTGCTGTGTAATGAATCATAGAGTAAGACTTTAATTGTCAGAGATCACTCATTGAAGAAACAAAACTGAGAGTCTAGTCTGATTCGTCAGCTTAATGATAATATGCATCTGAGGCATCACAACTTTGTGGCAAAGAATTTAGTTTTCATTGTTTACATAGCGACATGTTTCTTGAGAGTCAGAAAACTACACAATAATGACAGGCCTATTTTAACAACAGTAACGCACATAAGCACAGAACTGTATGTGAGGAGACAACAACTCAGTTCTATTGTATTTTTTCAAGTAAGTGCCAATGTATAAACTTAGTGAGATCTTCCACAGGCTTGTCATAGCAAAGCCTGCAGATTTGCGAAGATCATGACCCGCTTTGACAACAGGCTTTTTTTGAAAATATGTCATATTACTAAGAAGTGATGCTGAAGGATATGCTTGTGAGAATATACATACTGTATGTGTGTTTGTGTGGTGTGTAGAGGGATGTAGCTGGATGTCAGAATAGGAGAGGAGCAGGGTGGGTGGCTGCCAAATGCATTGGTTTCTATGTTCCACTGCCTAGTCAGGCTCTCTGCCACTGGCTGAGTAGCACACACACTGACGCTCGCTCTCGCACTTACACACGCACACTCCTCTCTCAGGGTTTAGAGTAATTAATGGATATATGAAGAAGAGGAAAGGGGAAAGTGGAAGCAAGAAAGTTGAAACGGTTTGTCTTGTCAAAGACACTTGGTGGAAATTTAGGGATGCAAATTAATGAGAAATTTAAAGTCTCATAACTCGGATTCAAGCTATTGTCATACATGAACATAACTGGGTTATATAATTGGATGTCTAGATCAGATTTGGCACTGCCCTGATGAAAATGTACAAAGTGGTGCAGATAAAACTATGAAATATGATGACTTCAATAAATACACATTGCACTTCAGGTTCTCTGTAGGTCAAACTGAGTAATTGTTCTTTTAAAACCATAAAATACAAACTGTATCAAGGAAAGATGGGAGAATGAAGTGGAGACAGATCAGTTTGAACTAACATGGAGAAAATAGCAGTGAATGTACACAAGAAAGAGATGAGAGAGCAGTGGTGGCAGAGAAATCAAATCCCTTTATTTTCCAAAGCTGGATTCAGGGTCAAGAGGCAGGAAATAGGAAAAGGAGGGAAGATAGAGGGAAGGAAGTTGCCTTAGGGGCTTTTGAAATTCCTAAAGGATGCGAGGCAAAAATGGGAGGCAGAAACAAGCTCATTGGCTTGGGCTTAGCTTCTCCTCTCACCAACTGGGAGAAAAGAGGAAGGGGCAGAGAAATGAGAAGGATGGGGAGCTGCGCTGGGGACCTCTTAATATGATTTGAAGGCAAACAGATGGTACATTGTGTTCACATTAGCATTTCTTAATTTGAAGCAACACCACTATGCATTAATTCATTATGTATGTCTGTGTGTAGGGGACAGAAAGGTAGGGCCATGACAAATTTTGTTGCTGATACACCAAGGACGCTCTCTGTGGCTGAGATTTTCTGTGTATCTAGCGCTCAGACATCCCTGGTGATTGTTTGTTTTCACCACCTACACCAAGATTTATTGCTTTTTGGTTGAGCATCAAACATCAAATAAACTGAAGTGTTTTTACCCTGCTGTGATTTCTTCACCTGTACCACATTGAGTTAAAATTTAGCTATGGTAAACTTTGTTTTACATATCTGTCAACAATGATATGACGCAATGTTTAAATCTTATACTGATTGATAAAGCACAGTATTAATTCCAGCTCTTTTGGGCAAGTTTTTCTCAAACAATGCTAGCAATATTTCTACTTAATGCCAAAAAGGTTCACAATGCATTCTGAAATGAAATCTGGAGACATTTATAGCTCAGAGATAAAAAAGAAAAAAAAATACTTAAATGTTATCAAGATGAAATAAAAAAACTTGGACAATTACGGTTTATTTTGATGTGGCAATAGCAGCGCGACCAGCTGCTGTAATAGTTGATGTAGTCTGCGTGCAACATTTATTTATTTATTTTTTCTAATTCATAAAACGCTTTCAGGGACAGCTTTAGGTTCATGGTCTTGTCGTTCTGCTGCTTCGTTCTTCGGACATTTCAATCTTCACCACACCTCGCAGTGAAGCAGTCGCACCATGCGTGTTTAGAGGCGCTGCACTGAAAATGGTCTGGTCTGAAACAGTGTCTTGTGGCGCAATGTTGGATAATCAAATAGACCGGTATGCTGGTATATTAAAAATTCATATCATAACGAAGACCTCACCATCTTAACAATGAAGGCCATTCTCTTATTGGCCTTATTGGCCACATACATGTTCACACATAGGAGGAATTTGTTGTGGTGGCTAGTACAATACAAGTATACATAGGTATGGAAAAACAAACAATAAAGAAATATACAAATAATAAAAATAGGATAAACTGTACTGTACATATTGTGAATTAAAGAAGGTGAGCATTAATTAACAAAACGTGCGTTATTCACAAGTTCAGTTGTCGATGGACAGAAACTGTTCCTGTGGTGTGAGGTTTCGGTCCTGATGGAGGGGTGCAGCTCAAAGAGTTTGTGTCCAAAATAGGCAAAGACTTGGAGCTAAGCTGGGAATAGATTGGCTAGGCAGCTACACTTCAAACTCCTCTGTACTGATAAAAGTTTAGAACTCTTATTCATGTTTCGGCTGTAAAGTTGGATATTTTCCAATAGGCAACTTCTGTGGCTGACATCTTAACATGGGAAGGCCCAGAACTTACCCAAATCGCCATTTATGGCTGGCTCCAAAAGTAAACAAATTCCCATAGACCCTTGTGCTAAAATATCTCTGAGTGACCAATGGGTGTCCTCACATGTTCCTATCTGTCTGCCTCAATGTCACCCATCACCTCTTCTCCATTCAGATGTTAGAAATCCTGTAGTCCTGAATCCTGACAGTAGACCACATTCATATCAAATAATGTGATATAGAAACCGAGACCGACAATACATAAGGGAAACAAACATGGTGAACAAGAGTAATAGTTATGCTGATAACTGCACACAAGCACCTATGGAGCAAGTACACATATTTATGTTTAATTTAAGAATGTTTTATCAATGCATAGTTTAAACACTCGTCTTGTTTGTAGCCTCCTTGTTGTTTTTACAGTTTGTCCTTAAAGCACCCCAAAACACCAAAGTCGGAAAAATGACTTCTAAACTGAGGAAAGGAGACCGTCCAACAAGAGTGTTACTTCACCATTATGCTCTCGTCTTACTTTCTTCTTTCCCCCTCAACCTTCTCCCAAAACCGCTGCTTCTGTTTGTCTGATGCCGAGCCATTTTCTGTGTTGTTTTCTTTCCTCCCACTTCTTTGGTTTCACATCTCTTGCCAAGTTGCTGCTCAATGGACTCTGAGGTACTACATTACTGCTGTAAGGAAATTCGGAGGTACTTTGCTAATCTATGCACAACATCTGACTGAAGCCCTAGCTTAATGCATAATGAATAACAAGAAATAAATGAGGAAAAAGTTGCAGACACCTGGGCACCATCTGTGTCACGCAAGTGTTTGATTTCCCCCTTTACTTTCTCTTCCCATCTTCTTCTTCATGGTGTTGGAGCCATGCTAAAACTTCAGAGATTTCTCCAAACCATTTTTCTTTTTTGGCTTTAGACATAAGCACTTTTTATTTGTAGCGAGGTTGCTGTTAAACAGAGTTAAAGCGTTTGTCTGGGATGAGTCATGGGCAGGGAGCGGAGGAAACCACAGTGATATTCTCCATCATCTTCAATCCCTCTCAATCCCCTTTCAGTGACTGTAAAGATAAACGCGCAAGCTCAGCCCAGAAAATGGATGAAAAGCTGTCTACACACACACGGACATTTGCCCATCCTTCCTCGGAACTCATCCATGTTTCATATTTTCATTATTTTACACGAATGAAAAAGAACAACTTCATCAACAAAACTCTCCCCAACTTCCCCATTTATTTAAAAGATACAGCGGGTAAAATAACACATCACAATTTTTCACAGTAAACATATTTCTAAATGTGCTATTGACATGGATTTTTAACCAAGTGTTGGTTACAACCCAAGTAATCCAAACACGGAAAGAAACCAAAACAAATAAGTTCAGAAATTAAGTTATGTGTAATAATGTAAAATAACAGAGGGGAAAAATATTGAACACACACAGAAAGGGAGGTGGAAGAAGGCGTGGAAAGCCAAGACACCAGCTGAAATCTATCAGTGATCAGAAAGCCAACCTGCCCCTTGTCAGTGCAAATGAATATCAGCTGGTTCAGTCTTGCTCCTAGCAAGATTTCTGACAGAGGACTGAAAAGAGTTATCAGAAAAATTGTCCAAGAGCCAAGGACCACTTGTGGAGAGCTTCAGAAAGACCTGGAATAAGCAGGTACAATTATTTAAAAAAAAAAAAAAAAACACTAAGGGATGCAATCAACAGCCATGGCCTGTATGCACGCTCACCACGCAAGACTCCATTTCTGAAGAAAAAGCATGTTGAAGCTTGTTTTAAGTTTGCTGCACAACATTTGGACAAGCCTGTAAAATACTGGGAGAACATAGTCTGGTCAGATGAGAGCAAAATTGAACTCTTTGGATGCCATAACACACACCATGTTCCCATCCCAAACAGAGCCAAGGAAACTCTCAACTGGCACTCACCTAACCCTCTCAACTTCAGAGACAGAAAATAAAGCTGCTAGAACGGCCCAGCCAATCACCTGACTTGAATCCAATTGAAAATATATGGAAAGAACTAAAAATCAGCATTCATAGGAGAGGCCCACGGAACCATGAAGATTTAAAGACTGTTGTGTGGAAGAATGGGCCAAACCCCACCTGAGCAATGCACTGACTAGTTTCACCATACAGGAGGCATTTTAAGCTTCATTACCAACAAAGGCTTTGGTACAAAGTATTAAATAAATACCAGTAAGCATGTTTAATACTTTTTCCCTCTGTTATTTTACATTATTACACATAACTTAATTTCTGAACTTATCTGTTTTGGTCTCTTTCTGTGTGTGGATTACTTGGGTTGTTACCAACACCTGGTGAAAATGTTATGTCAATAGCACGTTTAGAAATATGTTTATTGTGAAAAATTGTGATGTTCAATGATGTTCAATACTTACCGTACCCGCTGTATTTACCTGTGTGTGTGTTAATCTATTTTTCTATTGAGTTTTGCTTTACAGATGGTCCCTTTCATGCATAGCCCAATATTACAAATATTTATTTTTTCCGGGGCTTAAAATAACATAGTATTAGAGATACAGTTTTTAGTGATGAATATCTCTGAATAAATTAATTTTCTTTAGAACTGTATTAATTATTGTAATGCCAGATTTTAAAACTTTTGTGGCTGGTATTTTAAGTATACACCTGTTCTATAGGAAAGGTAGCCTTAGATGACCTCTGTTGTGATCTGGTGCTGTACAGAAAATAAAATTAAATAAAATTAGCTTGATGTTCGAGGCAGAGCGTGGGTTTTGTCGACTATCTGCACGGTATATTTGCATACATGTTTATCTGCACACAGTCTGTGTTTAGTTCACACGAGCCTTCATTGAGGGAAACGGTGACTTTACTGAAGCATTGCAGTACTTTAAGAGTTTCTTATGTAACTTGATTTATGATCGGGCTGCTAAAACGGGATGGAATCATCCCGATCAGGAGTGAATCTAGGCCTTTGCATGGGAAAGTAGAAATGTATCTAATAATAGCTGCCATGCATGACCTTCTCATGCGAGCAGGGTAGGAGTTTCAGACCAGTTTGTGCCAGTCTCAGGACGTGTACTCATAATGCGGATGATAAGAAATGACTCACGTGCAGTTCTGTGAACTCGCATCTGCAGAATAGTTCAGACGCTCGCTTGCAATCATTTTAATAATGAGAATCAGCCAATACTCAATAGAAACAAAGGTTTTCATTTTATTTTATACAAAAAAGCAAAGAGCCCTGTTCATTGCGCAACATAAATCTGACATCCGTGGCGTTTAGTGTGACTTTCCTGCCATGTTTTTATTCAGCAACTCTCCAGTTACAAGGCTATAGATCTAAACCCTGTGCAATTCCTGCAGAGCAATCTGTGCTCTATGGACAGCGTAAACCACTGCATTTGGCTCTCGGTGATGTACTGTAGTGTAGGCGTTTTGTACATTCGAATGGTGCGGCCAGATAGAGCTTGTGGTTGCATAAAATAGAGGATGTATGACTCAATTAAGTTTAAGTAGCAAAATATAATAAATGTTGTTTACTGACTGAAACCAAACTGAACTGATTCAAGGATAGAATTTTCTTTTTCTTTTATTTATCCCGCAGTGACTGCAAAGCTGTCTGCGGTTGACATGTTGAAAGGAAAGTTCAACTGTCTTGGAACTCCCTTTAGTGAAATGGCTTAAAGAAAACATGTTCCAATGCCTCCAAAGGTAGTAAATAATGCAAAGACGTGTATTAGGGATCAAGTTCTACAGATAGATCTAGTTGGACAGCCCTCTTCAGAACTGCTGTACTATTGTCCTACTGTTATTCTATAGTTTGCACTGAAAGGGAAATGCATTGTACTGTAGGCCCCATAGTACTTTGTTTACCACAATAATCATGAACCAGATTGTACCACGTGGCTTAAATGCTCTCAGCTATCACCATCATTTCACCGTCTGTAATGACTCACCTTCAGATTGCTCTGTTTCATCGTGTTCAAACAGCCTACAGGAGTGAAAAGGGGGGCTCGTATTGATTGTCACTGATGCTGTTCGTGGTGCGATCATTAACCCTGTCAGGGTGAAATATTGTGACGCTGTTCAGGCTTGAAGGAAGCCAACATACGCAGCGCATCAAACACCACTTTGCTCACCTTCCAAATGATCTGTGCTTTGTGTTGATGGCAGAAGTTGTGGGTCGTCACTTGTCATCGGGCGACCTGCTTGAGAGATGACAACGTCTGCCTCATTGTTCATACCTCGTGCCTCATCTTCACAGCGGCGCTCATCTGGACGAGCGTGTTTTCCAAGTTGAATGGTTGTCATTTCAGTTTTAGCCCTGGAAAATGATGCTTGCAGTGTAATGGAACATTGCACCTAGGTCACTAGCAGCCAAATGGAATACTGAAAAATGGAAGTGTCTGTGCGTAGGATGTCATGCTGTCAGGTGACTCCCTGCTTCTGGGGAAATATTAGACTCTAACTCACCAAGGAGGGAGATGATATTTCTTTGGATGTGTTGGAGCCGCAATATCTCATCTAACTGATTTATATTCAGCAGAGGGGGTTTTCATGAAATGCATTTGAAATATTCTACATTCATTTGCGATGTGTCTTTTTTTTTTTTTTTTTTCTTGCAGACACCAGACTCTTGAAGGTTATTGATGGAGCACATTTAGACTGTGTGGTGAAAAACCATCCTGCATTGGTTTCTGTGATGCACCTCCTTCCAGAGAATGTCCTTGTATCTGGAGATGAGAACATCCCCGGGCTTGCAGCTTCTCCAACAGGTACTCTTTACATCACTGCGACCAACAATGAAGAACTATAGCTGGCAAGAGTCTGTAATGGCGATGTGCTCCTGTGAACAGATGTGAATATGTGGATCTCTAAGAATGGGAAGTGGCATGCGATATAAAAAGAGCAAGTGTAGTCATTAATCCTTTATGTACTAATTTAGAAATATATGAATAAATCATCAGTAATAAAATATTTCCAAAAGATGGGGATGTGTGGGGAGACGTCAGAGTCTTAGTTCTGACAGCTGGTTGATAAAAGCATGAGCCTTTTTTCTCATCTGAATGCCTGGAGCAGAATGTTCTGACACTGGGTCTCTTTACTAATATGTTTGTAGAAATGCTATTTGTCACCATCAAATTCATGACATGTGTATGCTAGTCGATTTTCGCCTGAACAACTGCGCGTATGTCAAACACCTATATCCTTCTAAACTGACAGGCGTGTATCATATATCACCAATAAGCATCTATCATTTCATTTCTCTGTGTTTGCCTAGAGGTGTATCACAGAGCAACCGATCAAGTTGTCGTAAGAGAGGAGCATGGCTCCAAAAGCAAAGAAAAACAGAAGAATTTTGCAATGGACAAAGCTGAAAAAACAGTGTCCTTGGTGGAAGCCAGAGAAAACAAACTGATCCCAAGTGCTTCCCTGAGAGTGACAACGGTAAAAAACAAACAAACAAAAGAGTGGCTGCAATAACCGAAGTGGTGAATGTTGTGTCCCCTGAGATGTGGACTGTGGCTCAGGTCAAATACTTGAGTCAGTGAAGTTGATGCAAAACAACAACAGACAAAAAAAAAAGAAGAAAAAACCAGAAGAAAAAGTAGGAAACAACATCCACAAGTTAAAGGCTTTATAGACCAAACTCCCCCATTATGTCTTTCTGTAGATTTCCAGTCCATGTAGCTCATATCTCTTTAACGTTGCTGCACTAACTTATAGGATTTACACTTTAATTTCATCAGTATCTGTCGTGGTGCAGTCACATGTCTTATTCTGTTGAGACAACTCAACAGCAACAACATCTGTTCTGTTAGTGGTGGTAACAGCCATGTTCCTATGACTGTGCTGGCTCTGTTATTTATGTGCATGCACACGGGATTTACTAATCTTGGTGCACTTTTAGTCCCTGTTCAACTGTCAAACCATTCAACAAAGTGATGACGCGAACACCTAAATTATTACGACATGGTCCAACCCATCACACTCAGCACATCAGCTACAATCTTACAACATATATTTCAGCGACTACTCCCGTGATCATGATTATTACAGGACAATCAACGTATCACACATTGTGGCCTTTTTGGAAACTTAGTTCCATCAGAAGTTGAAATGTCTGCAGTACTTAGGGAATAAGTTTCTAAGGGGGAATGTAATGAAGTCTGACAGTGCAAAGCTATAATCATTGGGAGTCAGTGGGAGGTATGGTAGCAAACTAATCCTCTTCATGTTCATGGGACTGTGAGCAGCAGAGACCTAAGCTGCCTTTTAAGACCACAGCCACTGACTTGATATTCACGCCGCATTCAGAACAGTCTGTCCCTGTGCTCCAGAGACAAGAGCTGCAATGAAACGCTTGATGGCTGCATTACTCTTCAAGAGATTACAATCACATTGGCTATTTTCTCGTTGTTGTGTCTGAAAAGGGTGATCGTGGATTTCACAGACTTTCCTGCATCATCCATTGGCTGATATGCTTTCTCCAATAGATTCTGATTTAATTTATGGCAAGTATCTAAATGGAAACACTGTTTGTTGGATTGTTTGAGACAAGCACTGGTATTTCTCTCATGGATATCTATGAGAGTGTAAGACATGTGATGTGAATAAAGTGAATAGAGCTTGACAGGATTATGTGTATGGAGAAAAATCAGTGCTGGTTTGTTAAGTAGCAGTTGTCTTGTTTAATACAACATATTCACATCTGTTACTACAAACCACAATTCCAATGAAGTTGGGACACCGTGTAAAACATGACTTATAGAAATAATAGAAGAAGCTGAGACAGGGACTTGTGTACCACTGTGTTATATCACCTTTCCTTTTAACAACACTCAATAAGTGTTCGGGCACTGAGGGCACTCATTGTTGAAGCTTTGTCAGTGGAATTATTTCCCATTGTTGCTTGATGTACTGTGTGACTTCAGTTGCTCAATAGTCTCAATAGTCTCTCCATTGTCCGTTCATAATGCGCCACACATGTACAATGGGAGACAAATCTGGACTGCAGACAAGCCAGTCTAGTAGCTGCACTCTTTCATTGGGAAGCTACACTGTTAAACACGTACAGAATGTGCCTGGGGATTGACATTGGCTTTGATAGCAAAATATATTGCTCCTAAACCTGTCTGTACCTTCACAGAGGTGTAATTCACCCATGCCATGGATACTAGCACATCCCCCTATTCCTTCACAGTTGCGGGCTTTTGAACTTTCCGCTGGACGGTCGTTTTCCTTTTTAGTCCAGGGGACACAACGTCCATAATTTCCAAAATCATTTTTAAATGTGGACTTGTCACACCACAGCACACTTGTACAGTTTGTTTCAGTCCTTTTCAGATGAGCTTGGGTCCAGAGAAGCCGGCTTTTAACTTGCACTGGTAGATACAGCAATGAGCTCTGTTAACAGACAATGGATTTCTGAAGTGTTCTTGAGCCCACGTGGTAATATCCCTTACAAAATCATGTTGCTTTTTAACTGCACTGCTGCATTTGAGAATGAAGCCATGTAAAGTCAGTGGACAGTGATAAAATGTCTTTCCCTTCCAGTGTAGCCAGGCCTTTATTGCAGTCGGTTTCTGGGGTTAATGAGCTGAGAAAAGAGAAAAATGCATATGTTATTTTTTTTGTCTTATTAATGTACATTTGTTTACATTTATTTAGAAAAATGTAAAAGGTTATTTGCCATTGCACGGCACATTGCATTAGCAAAGCAAAGTACACCTTGCTGCACTTCACAATGACTTGATATCTCATTGTATAATGATATAATATTCTATAATATATAATTATGAGGAGAATTTTTACAAGATCCAGATCTCAATAAGAATTTCTCGTAACAAAATCTTGTAATTTTGAAGAAATTTTGGAAAAAAAAAAATAAATACAATGCAAAGAAGTGACTCACAAGATCAGATTACACATCATGAAAAAGAACAGGGAATGATGGTTATCCATCCTCCACAGGCAGTGACAATTTGTTGGCTAGATTAGATTCAGTCATCCTAGACTGAGATGTATCAGCATGTCTCCGAGCTATGTTTAATGTGCCAAATCTTTCCATTGCAGCTCTGATGGTCACTGGGTTTCTGACTTCTTCTGACTGAAAAACTCCCAAGCTGGGAAGCATGTTGTGTTAGTTAGTCATAACTGCATATTTAAATGTCACTCTGATGTATCCTTGGCATGTCTTCAGGGCATGAAACCCCCTTCAGGAACCAGTGTACTAGATGTATGATTAATGAAAATTGTGTCTTACTAGTGGTGCCAGATGGAGGTTCAGATGATCTCCAAAATCCTCATCAGAATCATCAGCAATTCCTCTTCTAATATACCTGCCACATGCCTTATGGCAGTTTGTCCAAAGAGATATTTCAGTTTCTACCTAAGTGGTGGACTGATCGACTGACTGAATGATGACAAAAAACTTCAGATGCACATACACCAGTCAGCCACAACATTAAGTGTGACAGTTCAGGAACAACTCAAAAAACATGAAGAACAGCACAGGGTGTTGACCTGGTCTCTAAATTCACTAGATCCCAAACTAATCTAGTATCTGTGGGATGATCCACAAAGGCCCCTCCTCTCAACCCATAGGACCCAAAGACCCCCACTAACAACGTTGTGTTGTACCACAGGACACCCTCAGAAGATTCATGTCCATTCTCTGATGAGTCACAACTGTTTTTGAGGCACAACAGAGACCTACACAATGTTAGGGACATGGTCATAATATTGTGACTGATTGGTGAAAGTAGTGGCAGTATCACAGGAGAAATGGGTAAGAAGTGGGTAGAGATGGTCTGGAGAAGTTAAAAGATGGTAAAACAGTTGTTACAGCAGGACACGTGTTTGTGCTGTCAAATCATTTGCCACCAACATATCTGCATCATCCTGAGCATTAACCTGTGTGTACATGGACTCTGTGCTAATCATTTCTCCATGTCAGGTCTTTTAATGACAGGTGAGGATAAAATGGAAGATTGAAAGAGAGATCCAGTAAATACAACACATTAATTACTGGAATTGAATATCAAGAACAAAAGGAGAAAGAGTGAAGAAAGCTAAGAGCAGAAATGTTAGGGATGCATGAGGAGGTGTGTGTGAGTGTGACAAGAGTAAACATCAAGACAAGCTGGACAATGTGCAAGACTGAGTGAAATGCAACAAGAACACAGAACAGTGAGAGTAATCCTCCACGATTAATGTGAAGAAATAAAATGAATAGAAACCAGCTCATCATTTATGGCTTTCTGAAGGTTTTA
The DNA here is from genome assembly GCF_022458985.1 of Mugil cephalus. NCBI lineage: Eukaryota > Metazoa > Chordata > Actinopteri > Mugiliformes > Mugilidae > Mugil > Mugil cephalus. The sequence continues at coordinate 3,334,619 of NC_061770.1, read as the reverse complement.
GCTGCTAACTGCTGCTGTACTGTACCTGAAATTTGAAAACTGACCTCGTCCGGTAACACTTTCTATGAAGGTTGTATTTATAATGCCCTATGAATACACTCATAATGTTTTATAAGGTGTCTATAAAGCATTATAATGGTCATTATTACCATCTATACATATTCACAAGTCGTCATAACCAACTTCATGATGCATTATGACAACTGGTTATGAATGATTATAATTTTAATCTGAATAGTGCATTATAAATATGTCAATATCTGCCTAGTCACTTGTTAATGTTATGATGCATCATAACTACTTTGCTTTGCTAAATGTGTATAGTGATGCATAATGACTTTTGACTTCGCCTATAGTGCTTTATATCTGTAGTTATAAGTATATGTAATAAAGTTATAATAATGTATACATCTCCCTACAGCACAGTTATAAACAGCTATGCAATATCATAAGTGCTATTTGTCAGCGCTAAGTAAAGTGACAAGAATATGACACTATTATTAACAGATATAAGTTACTATGAGTAATTAAAAGGTGCAATGAACTAAGTCCTGAGTCTGGAAACTTTACCCCATATGCACAATGTTAATATCATAGGTGTTATTTTTCAGCTTTAGGTAAGTTAGTGCAAATGAGGTGTTGTGGATATAAGACTATTATAAACAAATATGAGGCACAATGAAATGAGAGCCTGGACAGTAAAGACAAAAGGAATGCATTTAGTTCACTTTATTTTCATTTAAACCAACACACATAATCAGAATGATTATCAATGTTCTGAGCACATTACACAAACACATGAAACACGTGAAACAGGCCACAAAAGTGGCACGGCGTGGTCCTAGAGATGTGGCTCTTAAAAGTGCCTTTGGGTTGGTGAGGTGATTCAGGGTTAGAGGTCAGGAGATGGTTTGACAGCAACTAAAAGAAGAACAGAGGCAAATCTTTAGTGCTCTAGCTGGGTTTGTTTTTTTTTTGTGCAGAAGGGTTTGATTGAAAACACATAAGCAGATCACGTTTTTTTTGTTTAAAGCAGCCTAATGAGACATTATGTTACCGCATATCATGCCGGCAGCGCAGATTACCCGTAGGTGGCTTAAGCTAGCTACACGAAAGTTACCAGACACGGCTAGTTTTAATTCACAAATAAGATCGTTTTCATATTCTTGCGTTTAATGATTGAAACCATTCGAAATCATTGCTTTAATATGTAAACGATGTGCTTCATGTAAGCAAAGTAAAGTATTAGCTCACAAAACAATAGCAGGACAGAGAGACAACCTACCTGTCCCGGAGAAAGGAAAGAAAAGCCGCTTTACGATTAGTACATATAGTCAATGCTTTACGACAGTGGGAGGAGCTGGGGACGGATGTGGGTGGGGTCAGAGGTCAGGGGTCATGGACTAAGGAATGACATTTCTACAATAATAATAATATAAATAAAAACGATATTAAAATAATATCTGACGGCATTCAATAAAGGCGGATATTTTTAGCGATCCTGTATAAGAGACCGATATAACAAATAACCATTAATTTTTTTTCGAATCTCAAAGTGCCGAATCCTGCAGCAAAATTGACGTTACATTGAAAACCGAAATAAGACCATTACAAATCTAGTCTAAATGAAATAAAATCAAACCTCTTCATTGCGCAGTGTCACATTGACAGTCGTCCTCATAGTACGAAATAACTTCCAATTGAAATACATCAGTTTGAAATTCGTTTCGAGCGGCATGAAAATTTGAGAAAAATCGGCAGGCACCAAACAATAGATTAATTTTCGTGACAGTTTCACATCCACCGTGACACCGCTTCTTTATAAAGGGTCGCTAGAAATGTCCGCATTTATTGAATGCCGTCAGATGTTATTTTAATATCGTTTATATTTATATTATTATTATTGTAGAAATGTCATTCTTTAGTCCACGACCCCTGACCTCTGACCCCACCCACCTCCCTCCTCAGCTCCACCCACTGTCGTAAAGCATTGACTGCGGGTTTTCTGTTCTTTCTCCGCTGAGTCCTCTCCAGGACAGGTAGGTTGTCTCTCGGTCCTGCTAGTGTTTTGTTAGCTAATACTTTACTTTGCCTTACTTTGAAGCACATCGTTTACATATTAAAGCAATGATTTCGAATGGTTTCAATCATTAAACGCAAGAATATGAAAACGATCTTATTTGTGAATTAAAACTAGCCGTGTCTGGTAACTTTCGTGTAGCTAGCTTAAGTCACCTACGGGTAATATGCGCTGCCTGCACGATATGCGGTAACATAATGGCTTATTAGGCTGCTTTAAACAAAAAAACGTGATCTGCTTATGAGTTTTCAATCAAACCCTTCTGCATAAAAACAAACCCAGCTGGAGCACTAAAGATTTGCCTCTGTTCTTCTTGTAGTTGTTGTCGAACCATCTCCTGACCTCTGACCCTGAATCACCTCACCAACCCAAAGGCACTTTTAAGAGCCACATCTCTAGGACCACGCCGTGCCACTTTTGTGGCCTGTTTCACGTGTTTCATGTGTTTGTGTAATGTGCTCAGAACAGTCAACTAAATGCATTCCTTTTGTCTTTACTGTCCAGGCTCTCATTTCATTGTGCCTCATATTTGTTTATAATAGTCTTATATCCACAACACCTCATTTGCACTAATTTACCTAAAGCTGATAAATAACACCTATGATATTAACACTGTGCATATGGGGTAAAGATGCCAGACTCAGGACTTAGTTCATTGCACCTTTTAATTACTCATAGTAACTTATATCTGTTAATAATAGTGTCATATTCTTGTCACTTTACTTAGCGCTGACAAATAGCACTTATGATATTGCATAGAGTGCATTCATAGGGCATTATAAATACAACCTTCATAGAAAGTGTTACCCCTCGTCCTAAAATATGTATACGCAGAAACAGAGGATACACATGAATCTATGGAACTATAGAAGGTTCATGCATTAATGTCCAATTATAATTCACATGTAAAATAAAGGTCTGTGTTCGTGCTGTGAATCATATGATCAGAAATCCTCTGGTTCTTTTTTGACACAAACACTCGTCCAGACAGTGGCACGCAGGCAGCATGTTAATCTGATAATACCAGCCTCATTAGGTCATGATGTTATGCCTGGCTGGTGTATAGTCTATGTCATTTTAATTAAAAAATGTGTTTATACATCATGTTTTTAGTAATTGTAGCCAATAAATACTGAAAAAAAAAAAAAAAAAAAATCAGGACTACATATTCTAGCTGTATTTCGTGTCAATGCTTCCTTTTTTAGATCGCATACACAGTAGAATCAGCATGGTTATAACTCTGTATCACATCATGTACTTCCTCTTGACCTCTCCCTGCTTGTTTTCTAAAACTCTTGGAATACCCTTACAAACCCTCTGTGGATGGTGGAAAATGTCACTGAATTTTATAAACGGCTCCCAAACGAAATATATTGACATGTAATTCACAGCTTGTTTCCTATTGCACAGTATGCTGCTTTCATCCTCCATGGTTGTCCCGGGAGAAGAGGCATTTTCTGAGCAGAAAAAAAAACACCTTATTACCCAAAGCTATCTAAATAGGAATTAAGAATCATGTAGTATTAAGCCATGTCTCCACGTTGACATTGTATTCACACTTTTGTCAGGAGATGCTCTGCTGAGGCCTCAGCTGCTCAAGATGCTGCCCTTCACTCTGAACAGACTGACCGTCTCCCTCCAGCCGTCCCTGGAGAAGTTTGAGAGCCAGCTGCTGCACCTGATCAATGCTGACTGCCATAACACGGTAAGAACAAACTTCCAAAACACGCACACGGCCTTTATAGCTTATGCACATGACACATTAGGTCCAGTAACATGGCAGCGCAGCAGTCATGTCCAATCGTCTTTTGATGCATCACAGTTTGGGCATTTGAAAAGCTTTTACACATAAAAATGCATCTTCTACTCATATAAATCAACTCACCGCGCAGGATGGAAAGAAATATTAAAGCAGACACACTCACAAAACAAATGTCTTTCCTCATCTTACATTCTGCATCCTTTAAATGCACTGTGTGTTCTTTGCTTAGTGGGGGAAAACAAATCATCTCCCCTGCTATTAAACTACGCACAGAAAGCATACACCCAGTGCTGATGCTTCTGAGGTAACTGTTCACCACACTCCTCAAATTAAAGATGGCCACGATGGCCCCAACACACCTCTGCCAAGATTATTTTGTCCAGCCCAATGCCTTCCTTTATCTCCCTTTCCGTTTCTTTAGTGTGCAAGCCCAAGCCCTTTACAGCTGCCACTGCAATTTAAGACACATCACCTCCCAAACTAAATGGAGCTTATCTATTCTCTTCCCCTTTTTCTTGTCTATGGAAACGCAGATGGTTAACCGTATTTGACAGGTGCAACTTTGGACGAGCAATTATATGTAGAATGGCTTTGCACAGGCCCCTATCTGTTCACTTCAGCCTGAGCGATACGTGTCTTTAGTCGTGATGAGAATTGATATGACAACGCTGTCACTCCATATCTCTTTCCTTCTGCTCTTTGATACTCCTAGGCTGGGTCTTCACACTCAAACACAGAGGGCGTAGGGAGTGTTTAGAGTAGATTAAGTTGAGCAAAAAGTAGACATCTTGTGAATTTATGAGCGTACCTATGATAGAAAAATTGATTTGTGTATTTTTATGGTTGGCTTCAGGTACTAAAGCATAAAAACTTGTTCTGGTACTGCAGAGTTGACACTGACAAATGCTTCTCAATTATACTGCAATATTTTTCATTATTAGGAAATCAAAATAATAAAGTAATTACAAGGAAAATGACTTGTTTTTGTTACGTGCTAGATTTGTATGAAGAAGGCATAAGTTGAGCTCTATCATGATGAGCCAAGTACTGGGGAAAGCCTGCAGGCAGTGCTAGTGTCCCGTCCACATACTGTATAAAGCACTTATAATCCAATACTTTTTAGTGAGCTAGACACTCCAGGCTCTGAATGCCTCGGTAGCACATAATCAGGATGATGGATTAGGAGGTATGAGCATTTACTGTGTTGGTGTCATGTGTCAGTCATCTTCAAATGCTGTATTCCATTGGTTGTCTCCTTGTTGTTAATCATTCAACTTGATACAGTACTACTCTGACCACGTTGCTGGTAGTCTCTTTCAAACTGTAATTGCATCAAGTTTTGGATTTTACTCGTCATTCTAAATGATTACACATAACAGAAACAAAAACAGAAAAAAAATGTTCCCCAAGAAACAGGTTTTTCATATGAACCCATGCAGCTTAAGCCTGTATTAGCTGTATTAACACCTGAATATAGTCAACATTAATAGATGCTCTTTTCACATTTTAAAAATAAACCACATAGCAGACTTTCTTCTTTCTGGTTAGTGCATGTAATTTTCCAATAACAAACCTCGACGCTCCTCCACTTTCTCTTATTCACTGAGAGGATTGAAGCTCCAGCTTGTGCTGCCAGGATTCCCGACTGTTGCCTCTCAGCTGGAGGTCAGGATTCTAGCAGCTTTTGTGTGCGCTATTTTAATTAAATAAAATAATTTAAATGAGAACGGGGCAAAGGCATAACAGAGTGTGTTTTTCCATTATGTAGACATACAGTATCCCTCTCCTTCTCGTACCTTAACTGTACTGATCATGTTATTTCAACCCCTCTATTTGCGTCAGACTAAGACCCTGGGAAGGCACTGTCCTTTCATGGGTCCAATTTTTTTTATTCCCTTCCAGCATCCGCCCTCCTCCTGGCTCGCTGTAGGGAGTCAGTTCTTTAGGGGATAGCAAGTCAGTTTGATTGCAGTTGTATTTAAAAGGAGGCTTTATGGAGAATCAGGCCTCCCTAACTTTCCATTCTGCTCTATACCAGTGCAGAGTCCCGGATTTACATCATGACAGTGCTGCAACAATAAAAAAAAAAACATTTTATATGGTTAAAAAAAGAAAGTGGGGGAGAGATAAATGAACACATTTGTTAATAAATTGACTAATTTAATTGGCAGACTGCCATTACATTTTCTGTGGCACATTTCGTGCTCCCTAAGGTACAAGCCCCAGTGAATGACGATCCCAGTTAAAAGCTCTAGGGACAAGTGTTGGGACTAAAGACTTCTGGTCATTTTAAAAGGCTTGTGCTCTACATGTAAAGCCCTAATTAGAGAATTGTAACACTGCTCCTCTACTTTGGTAACTTGTATCCAAAATGCAAAGCTATAGATAAACTAGCTATAGGTAAAACACCCCTGTACCCAAATGCAAACAGTACAAAGTAGACTACAGCTTTTCTCTCTGTGAAGTAAGTGTCATGTTAGAATGAATCATTTCTCATTTTGGCATTCACAGTTTTTTTTTTCTCTCTTTCGTGAGATTAGATGCGTAGATAAGTTCCAGACTTTTATAACTTGAGCGATATGACGACATTCTCACGTCTCTCAGAGGTGTTAATACATGCAGAAGTCAGCTTGATTGCAGTTTTTAATTAAGTGAGCGTATGTGTGTGTGAGAGAGAGACAGAGAGACTGGGACGGAGAATGAAAAAGGGGTGTGTGATCTGTGTGTGACCTTTAAAAGTGTGACTCCAGCTGGATTGTCATCAAGCTGTCTCTGACAGTGACGCCTCACCCGTCAACTCAGTTTTACAGTTGTGTGAGTTAATGTGTGCGCGTACGTCTCTGACTCCCTGCCAGCGTGTCTCTGCTTAAACTGGTAGTGAAGCAGGAATGGAGCGACATAAATGAAGAGGAATGGGGAGGCAGATGAATGTACAGTGCAGCGTGAGACGAATCCTTTACGCCAGCTGCTAGTCTGACATACAGTCTTCACATAATCTCCCCATAAGTATTGCTATTTTTAGCTCGTCAAACTACCCTAGAGTGTGCTACTTTTTACAGTCCAGTTTCCCCATATATTATACAGACAGTGCTCTGTTTGATGTGCTTTTCATGTGGAGTACTGTAGCAGCTACTTTACAGAGCTTTTTGCCACGTATTAATGAGAGGCTAATTTGAACTGTGAGCTTGAACCTCTCCAAACACTCTCTGACCTCCAGTTAAAAAAGCCCAAACATTATTCATCTTCAGCTATGCTTGGGCGTTTGAATGAAACCTGCAGCATCACCTCAAATGACCTGCAGCACCCATTCACCTACGTCTTCAGTGAAATCTATTACTCTCGATGAAAGCCCCCTGAGATCTTCAGAAATTATGTAAGATCTTGGCTTGTGATCAAAAGACCGGAGAGAATGGAAGATGATAGAGGAGAGGAAGATATGAGCAGGCCAGGACCAACGCCACGCTGCAGGCAGAACAAACCGCCTTGGGCTCATTCAATGAATGGAGAAAGAATGTGACAACAAGGCTCCAAGAACTTTTCATTCGTCCTAAAAGAAAAAGAATATTCACTCAAAGTAGGACTGCCCCTGTGGATGTGCTACTATAAAAAAGACAAAGGAGGTGGAGCATTTCTCAAATGCATCTCGCTCATTGTTCTCTAAGGACTCCCAGATTGGCTGCAGGCCGGTGACTACTGTAACCGCTGCAGTGCAAAAGAACAGGGTTTAATGCACTTGGCTCACATGAAATATTCATGAGATGCAGGTCTGTGTAATGATTGACGATCCAGTCATTAGATGAAATAGACTGCGGCTGATTATAGACCCTATAATTCAGACATGAGAATGAAAATGCACGGTTGAGTAAGGCTAGATTCTTTAAAAGTCTTAGAGGGCATCACTGAAACGTTTTCTAGTGTACATGCAATTTATGAATATCATATCTTACAATAACTCAGTTCTTATTGTGATTTAAAAAAAAAATCATCTCATAAAAATGACTGACGTTTCTCTTATGTGCAAGTGAGACAACAGTGGCGTACAAGGAAGTTCATTCACCCACAGTCATCTCAACTCAAATACAAGTTTAGTGGTGTTGAAATTCCCCTGTTGTCCGTGGCACTGTAAGATAAACTTGATTGATTACAAGAAGGGGAATTGGAGAGTCAAACGTCAAAGCATTATAAACTTTAGCTCCAGACAGATAGAGTTGTGGCCTGGATTACCACATGTAGATCCAAAAATGATGCTCTTTCTCAGCTCACCCTGACTGTTTTCCTCGTGTGATCATTTGTTTGAGGGACAAATGCTTTCCAAGAACCTAATATTTTGTACAGTAAATTCCCAAAAGTAGCATCCATTTTAGTACTCCTTATCATCCAGTGTGAATTTTGTATGTCGATGCCTCATTAGCTTTAATCCTAACTATCATGGTCAACTTTCCTAATTAAGTGGGTTTATTGCCAACAAAACCCTTTAATAGACCAAAACTCACAATGCAGTAATCCTGCTAATATGTGTTGCTTGTGTAACCAAATCCTGATCTGACTCCCCCCCCCCACACATCAACAAAACACACTGTTGTGTTGTGTTCCTTTGTTACACGAGCACCAAATGTGTATTAATCCTCTGCTGAAAACCGTTCCCACAAACTGCACTACTTTATCCTGTTTGAGTTATGTGTGAAACATTATTATTATTTTTTTTTTTAAGATTTCCAGCTCCATATTTCTGACCCATTTTAAAGCTGGAGTGCAGGACTTTAATATATAAATAAACATCTGTTACTTTCAAACAGATGCAGATTCAGCTCAAGAGCCCCGGGTAAATCTCTTTGTGTTTTGCAGTATACATTGTTTTTATATCTGGTGTTATATTCCTGCTCTGGGACTCAGGTTGCAATATAATTTTTCAAAGCTGAAGGGGGAAGCAATCATTGCAAGGCAAATGAAGGAGGCTACTGTAAGAAGTAGTTACTAATGACTACTTCTGTAACCATAGTTCTATGAGTTTATCATTTCTGGTGTTCAGAAAGAATGAAAAAGAATCCATTGGTAAAAAAGACAGTGACTATACAAAGGATTGCAGTCTAAAAAGAAAACACAGATTACCAATGATGTGGCTTTTCCTCTTTGAAGACCTGTGAAAGAAGTTTTTAAGAGTGTTTCTTTTATGTGTAACTAACTACTAACTACTGCTGTGACCAAGTAATTTTCCTTGTGGATCATTAGAGTCAGTCTAAGTCTAAGAATGTGAACTATAGGCATACTTCATACAAAAGTATTGATAGTGTTGGTTGGAAAAGACCAATTTCGCTATTATAACCAAAGTAACAAAGTCAACAAATGAACACCATGCTGGTTTTTAACTTTTGTGTGTTACCAACAAGAAAAATATAGAATAACAACAGTCTCCTCTTGTAAGACTATGTTACTACGTTTACGTGTTATGTTGAACCCTGCATCAAGTGTTTCCTTCCAAGTGGAACCACCTGTCCTACAACATAATGTGCTGATGTGTGGTGGTGTAGCGATGCTTGTGCAGTATATGAAGGTATTATGCTTCTGGGGAGAGATTGTATGAAGCAGGAAGGGAAACAGGAAGGCGTCAGCATGAGCGTGTGTTTGACTTCATATTTTTTGGTTGTGTTTCCGCGGTAGGGAAATAGTGATTTATCGGTGGAAGCTCTGTGCCAGTTAAAATTTGTTAAGGAGTAGGAGAGTGGGAGGATGAGAGCAGCATGCTAATGATGCTGCCACTGTTTCTTACCACGGATGACTCACCCTCAATATGGGGGAGCTAACATCCACTGCGTGGGTAGTTGCTCACTCACTCACTCACTCACTCACTCACTCACTCACTCACTCACTCACTCACTCACTCACTCACTCACTCACTCACTCACTCACTCACTTTCCTGGCTTAAACAAAAATCAAGAACACAGATGATATTAAGCCCATTATTTTACAGACGATTCTTACCAAAGAGCAAGTGTAGGCCAGTGCCTAGACTTCTGTGTTATCAGCCAGTTAAAACATGGCAACAGATAAATTAACTAGCATCTTCTCTGTGACTTTGTGAGAAATGCATGATCAAAAACAAAAGGAGGCATTTCCCTTTGTTTTCTGGCTTTCAAAAGTACAAGAAACACGCCAGAGTTGTATAACTCACTTGGTAATTGGCTTACACAAAACTCACGTGGGACCTCATTTCACCTGCTTTCTGCCTCTCACACTTCCTTGCTCTTTTTCTCTCGCACACTCACACGCTCCCCCTGAGAAGACACTTCCCATATGTAGAGTTATTATTACCTTTTACAACAACCTCCACATTGATTTCACAAAGTACTGACACAAAAACTTACTGACGGATAGCTGACAGCTTTTAATGGTGCCCTGGTGTAGGAAAAAGAAAAAAAAAAAACTTTGCCACAGCTGTGACGGACTAAAACTAGGTGCTTTTAGGTTTTGAATCTTTCATAGCTCCTTTTTCCATTTTTTTAGAGGTGGAAAGTGAATGTACTAAAATTTTAACTTTATCCAAATTAGCCTGAACGAAGTTGTCAAAAATGGACACTTTGTAAGAGTCAGTAATGTGTATGACACATTACTGTCTAAGATTGGGTAACCTTTTACCGATAAATAATACAAGCATTTCCAATTACAATCAATATAAATCTCTCAAGTTAAACCCTAGTAAACACAGTGTATACTGATTGATTGCAAAAAAGATCCTTTAATTATTTGATACAATAATTATAAAATGTAACATCTCTGATGAATAGTTTAATTTCCAATAACTTGAAAGGATTAATTAGACTTAATCTAGTAGTTGCAGAGTGAAATGACCACTCATATATTACATATCTGTCTCTTGGTGTTTTTGGCCAAAGTTTAGTTGGTAACTCATTTCAGACAATTATTAAATAAAACCCTGATGTAAGGCCATCACCGCTGGAGTGTTTCTACAATGTAATGCCAGACTAATCTTTGAATAACTTCATGAATACCTCTGGTTTGTAGTTGTATAGATACCTTGGCATCCATTAAGATGGAGCTTTGCATATTGGCACAGAAGTCCACACATGAAACAAATTCACTAATATCATCAGTGCATCTAGGAGACCTGACACTGTTGGTGGGCACACTAAATATTGGTTCTGTTTTCTTGTCTTTCCGCAACACTTGAATTTAATTGATAAGTAGAATAACTTTACTTTTAATGCCTGTAACCATACAGTATGCCTCTGTGTTTGCTTTTTTGTGCACTCTCACAGACATAAGCGGTTGAACAGGCTACAATAATCAATATGAGATCATGTGGATAATCAGCAAGGGAGAAGAACATTATTAATTATGTTGTCATGATAAGTAAGAAAGGTTGCAATTAATATATTAGTCACAAGGTGATTTAAAGCATTTTGTAGATTGTATATTTCAGCTGAAGTCTAATCAGTCGCGTAAACATTGAAGACAGTTTCCTCTTGTGGAGATGATGATTGCATTTAATAGCTGTGTTTACTGTGTGTTCTAGCACAGGAAAGGGCAACTGGGTTTGTTTGGCTTTCCTTTAAAGAACTGGTAAATTATCTGTGTTTCAGTGGATAATTTAGACTGTCTGGGACCACAGTCCTATATGATGTGGATTTTTTTTTTTTTATCTATATGGATTTTGAGCACGGATTTAGTGAGACACTCAAATAAAACAGCTAAAAATACATATAAAGTAGTAGGTGTCAAACAGGAAGTGATTTTGCATCCAGCTTTATAGACCATGAAAATACAATTTTTAGCCATGTTGCTAAACATGGCACATGCTAAACATCACATCCACTTTATGCAGTTATTTGCCAGGTGCGTAGAGTTGAGAAAGTACCCTCTGTTTCTCTACATAACTATTTCTTACACTTTTGCTGTGTATCACTATGCTATTACTGGCTTCCAGGAGTGAACATCCGAAAATGTGTGCTGTTGGCCTCATATGACTATTAACACATCACCATACCCCTCTGTTAACACAATGGTGGCGAGTGAGATGCTATTCCTTAAAAATTGTCAATGATCTCTACTAATATTTCTTTGCATTATGGACTAATCTTTTTAATGTGTTTTTTTAATCAGTTAAAATATGTTCCATAATAAAGGAAGAAATGGCCGTTACAATTTCCAGCGATCAAAGGTAACATCTTTACTTTGCTTGGTTTGTTTGACCTTCTGTTCAGAGCCCCCATGTGTGAAGCTGCTGTTTGGCATTGGTTGTGAATGATATCCATTAATACAATAATGGTAGCAGGTGACAGAGTTCAGTATTGTGTTACGAGCCATAATAAAGTCCCTCTACAGTGATTACTGGGTCAGGACCTGTATCGATTCCTTGAGCTTCATATATCCCACTTGTGGCCATTAAAGAGAGCTTGTTCTTTCTCTTCATCTTCCATCTTTTGAGCACAAAGAAATAACTTCCAGAAGCTAATTTATCCTTCTCTGAAAATCTACACTAATTTTTCTCAAAGTCGCACAATAAGTCAGCTGCCGCCTACTTTCCAATTCTCTTCCAACTGCTGTTATTTCCATATTTGCTTCAAATGACTTTCTTTCTCAGCAGTTCCATTTCCAAATAACAGTATTCCCAACTAAATCAGTTTTGCTTACTAATATTTCATCCGCACCCCTCTGCCTCCCACTGCCTCACCCAGGAGCTGGACCAGTAAATTGAATCTAAGAGAATCTTTGTTGTTAATATGACAATGGAAATGTCATTTCCAGATGTTAATATTCAAGTGAAGAAACCACTTCCCCACTTCTCGCCTGCAGTGGTTTTTGTCTTTTTATTGTGGTCTGAAATATAGATGAAGAAAGGAAGACAAAAAATAAGACTGTCCAAGCTCTTGTCAACAATCATTATGCTAGACAATCCACAGAGTTGACTGTGTTTTCTGTAGGGATTTATCCAAGACAAGATGTGTTTTCTGCCAGAGTTACACTATATTGCCAAAAGTATTGGGTCACCTGCTTTCACACACATATGAACTTAAGTGGCATCCCATTCTTAATCCATAGGGTTTAATATGACATTGGCCCACCCTTTGCAGCTTGTTTTTGACCATTCTTCCTGAAGCACATTTGTAAAGTCAGACACTGACGAGAAGGCCCGGCTCACAGTCTTCGCTCTAATTCATCTGTTGGGTTGAAGTCAGGTCAGTCAAGTACTTCCACACCAAACTCACTCATCCATGTCTTTATGGACCTCGCTTTGTACGGTATCATGTTGGAACAGGAAGGAAGTCATCCCCAAACTCTTCCCACAAAGATGAGAGTGTGGAATTGTCCAAACTCACTTGGTATACTGAAGCAGTCAGAGTCCCTTTTGCTGGATCTAAGGGGCCAAGCCCATCTCCTAAAAAAATAATCCAACACCATAATTGCCCCTCCACCAAACTTCACACTTGGCATAATGCAGTCAGACAAGTACTGTTCTTCTGGCAACAACCAAACCCAGATTGGTCCATCAGATTACCAGATGGAGACATGTGATTCATCACTCCAAAGAACGTCTCCACTCCTCTAGAGTCCAGTAGCGGTGCTTTACACCACTGCATCTGACACTTTGTATTCCACTTGGTGATGTTTCGTTTCGATGTAGCTGCTGGGCCATGGAAACCCATTCCATGAAGCTCTGTGTGCACCGTTCTTAAGATAATCTGAAGGACACATTAGTTTGAAGGTCTGTTGCCACTGACTCTGCTAAAGTCGATGACCTCTGTGCACTATGCACCTTAGCATCAGCTGACCCTGCTCATTTTACATGGTCTGACAGTTCATGGCTGACTTTGTTATAAAACCACTGACAGTTGACTGTGGAATATTTAGTAGTGAGGAAATTTCACAACTGGACTTGTTGCACGGGTGACACAATGACTCGTTATTTAAATATTTATTAAATAAATTAGCACCTACAGTATCTTTAAAAAAAAGAAATTTGGCAAAAAAAATAAAATAAAAATCTGACACTGATTTTATTCTTCTTCCAGTTTATTTCAATTTGGACTTTGGACTTTACTCATAATTTTATTTATTATTTCTATCATCTATAACCACAGGGCACTCAGGACAGTCATTACTGATGCATTTCTGTTCAAGCCGACATCCAGATCCACTTTCAAGTGCATCCTTTCACAGTACCACGTTGGAATTCACTGAACCGCTGAGAGCGACCCATTCTTAGCCTGCATGCCTAGGTGCTTGATTTTATACACCTGTGGCCATAGCAGTGATTGGAAGATCTGAATTCAGTTATTTGGATGGGTGAGTGAACACTTTTGGCAGTATAGTGTATCTTGGCATTCTAACGTATCCCGAATACAGATTACAAAGCAGCATGGCCACTTTTCCTCAAGACTGCAGACACATTAGAAATGTGGGTTTTGCAGTTTCAGAAAATATCTCTGTTGAGCCCTCAAGGCCGTATTGGTACAGAGTCACTTTTGGCTTCTCTTGATGCACTGCAGACTAACAGCCATTCGCTGTGATTCGCTGGTGTCAATACATTTTGTACCACTTCTGTTTTTCTCCCAGCAGAAAATGGATGGTTCAGCAGAATGTTTAGTTTCCCGTTTACAATGCCCACGCTAGGGTGACTCGTCTAATTAGAAGACAGGAAAAAAAAAAATCTGCTTTTGTTTTCTTTGTTAATACAACCCTAAAAGAAACTGCCTCCAAAAGTATGCAATGAGTCTTGTTCTACCTCCCACTTATTTTCTTTTAATTATATGAACATTTAGGCATGTTAGCATAAAGAAACTTTTCTAATACGCGAGTTGCTATGATAGCTGAAGGGGCCATGCTGATTGGTTACAGCGCCCCTGTCTGGTTGAGAATTTGTAGGAGCACACTGTAGGGGAATATAACAAATATGATGCAAAAGTAGAACAAGCTTATATGTGAGTGTGAAAAAGAGAAAGACACACCCACGTGGCATCGGTGTGCTGCTCATCACTCAGAAAAGTCCCTCTACTGTGACTCTGGAAATGAAGGATAATTTAACTTGGGGGCCATTTCATTGTTCCCTTTAAGCTTCTTAGCTCTAAAATATTCATATTTCAGGCGAGGGAGGAAGAAATCTGTGACGGCAGCAGACGGAGGCAAGAGGGAGAAGAAAGAGGATATCGAGTAAGATAGGTAGAGAGAGAGAAACTGACGGAGTGGGAAAGGAGAGCAATGAAATAAATGAAAGAGAAATTCAGAGGAGGCGAGTGAGGCGGGAAATGGAGGGAGCAGGATGCTTTAACAGTTGTTCTGTTATGAACAAAATTCACTGTCTTTCTTTCATTTTCTCACTTCATCCACTCCGTCCAACAAAAGGCACAGCCATTCCTGTGTCATCTTCTCTTGTACTCGCTGATTTTAAGGAAACTAGCCCCAGTGGAAAGGCTTTGTTAACATGACACAAGATGTTCTCTAGTATTGGGAAATATACTAATGAAATCCACAATAATGGTAATCTTATTTATAGCTTTTTCACCTCGTTCCAGATTTCAGTTTTGAGGAGCTGATTTCATCTTGTGAGCTTAATTCAGTTGTGCAGCTTTTTGTAAGTCTGTTTGCAGACTTTTTATGAGACTTTGTATTTTGTTTTTAATTCAAAGTCTCATAAGTTAGGACTGGACTTTTTTTTCTTGAAGAGGTATGATGAAAAAAAAAAGCAAAAAATAACAAGGGAAAACAATGGTAAAGCAGCTGCTGACTGGTTCATTGTAAAAATATGAAAGTCTCCACAAGGAACTCTCATCATAGTTAAGGTCTCATTTGCAAGGGAACTACCTATATACCACATAAGAGACTTAAATCCAACAAGGCAGTGAGATATTCTGAATATGTAAGTATATAAGTGTATGTTGAAGGCTAGGTTTGTGTTTATGCCATCACAGTAACTTTTAAGAAAATATGTAGTTTACTTTGTTTCCCCTTATCACTTGTAATGGCACACCTCACACACTGGGATTTAATGTGTGTTTGTTTTTCATCCGTTTGCTAATTATTTAGTTTGCACACGCAGTTTGAGTGAGTGTGAGTTGTGTGTGTGTGTATGTGTGTGTGTGTGTGTGACGCAGACTCCTCTGTGCGGGTACATGTCAGTCTTGGCACTGAGACGCTGAACGTTAATTGATTGGAGCTTTAGCCTATGTGCTCCAGCTGAAAAACAGTTATGTAAGGCCCCCAAAGCCAAATGAGAGCCGACACGATCCAAAGCACACTATACATAGAGGATTGCATTAGTGAGTCACCGTGTCTTAAAACAGAAACTAAAACTTCCACAAAGCACACCATGGAGGCCTTATAGATTGGCCTTCTGGACACTTATTACGAAGGCATATGAGCTAAGATTTATATTTTCTTCTATTAATGTGTGACCAACATAGATATCGCCATAATGTAGAGCACTTGAGGATAGGATGAAAGGAAGAAGCCACTCATGGTTTGGACAAGACCTACAATCTTCCATCCACATCACCAAGAGAAAAATACATTACACCACTGAGCACATATTAGCGGTGGTTCCTAAGTGAGAGAATAAGCGGCAATGATGAGAGGAGGGTAGGTAATAAACAAGCAGACAGAGACAAGGATAGAGTCAGTCAGTGCAGAGATGTAACATGAGGAGAACAGCAGCGAGCAGTGATGCATGTGGGCTGTACAGTTTCCAGCCAGGCTGGGCTGCTACTCCTGCTCCTGCTGTTGCTGCTTTAAAAGAGAAAAAAACCAAAGCCGAATTGATATGCTAATTTGATTGAGAAGGTGTGGGTGGATATGGAGAAGGTTTTAAGCAGCGAGGGGGACAGAAGGAGAGAATGACGGCGAAAAGAGAGGGAAAGAAAGGGCGAGTGGGAGTAGGAGATGATGGAGAGCGGGAAGAGATTGAAATGAAACAAATGGGAAGGAGTGGGACGAGAGGCAAGCTGAGCGTGGCTTTGTGTTTTAGGGTTAGAGAGTTTCCATTCAGTCCCTGAATGCTTGTCAGTCAGCTCTGTGTTAGCAGCAGCAGGTACGTGGTGGCAGTACACACTCCACCTGCGCATGCTGACACAATGGCTCGTTATTTAAACATTTATTAAATAAATTAGCACCTACAGTATCTTTTAAAAAAGAAAACAGGCAAACAAAATCTGACACACAGTGCCAATTTATTCTTCCAGTTTATTTCAATTTGGACATTACTTTCATAATTTAATTTATTATTGCTATCATCTATAACCACAGAGCACTCTGGAGAGTTATTACTGACACATTTCTGTTCAAGCCAACATCCAGATTATCTAAACCACTTTTAAGTGAAACAGAAATATGGTCAAGTAAATATATGGTAAAGGCAATACAGGTTAGGGTTAGGGTTAGGGTTAGCACAACTGAGGACCAGGTTTACAAATCATCTATACATGTAGATATATGTAGATACATTGCAGATACAAAACCCAGTATTTTATTACCAAAACCAATGAAACTTTGCTGGTGGACGAGATTGACTTGCATTTCCAGTCATCTCTCTTGACACCAATTGTTATCCCCCCCGAACCCACAACTGACATTTAGTCAGAGGAACATCATTCATATTTGAAGTAAATTATTTTTGTTGGTGTGGCTGTTTTCTGAGACCTCCAGAAAATATCTTTCCATGTGGTTAAGCAGGGACCCTTGGATACAGAACACAGCCAACATCAACAGCAGATCATTTTTTTTTGATAATTACTGCATTACATTGCAGAAAAGGTGGAGGAGCTGTGATTGAGTTTGGTCGTATAGCATCTTGCAGCGCAAATGACAAGGGAAGGGAAGCTAAAGCAGCTTTGATTAAGGTGCACTGAATTAAATCTGCCAATAGATGGCTTGGCTGAGCTGTCCGCTGGTTTATAGATTAACTGACAGCTGATGTAGCTGGGCTTGTGAGCCGAGCTTAACTCAGTAGCCTCCATGTGTCTGAAGAGGTTGAGAGGTCAGCTTCAAACAAGCCAGTCACGTTCATTCACACCAAACTGGGTAAAGCATTTACGGGCATGGCACTGGGCACAGGAGCATTATCATGGTCAAACAATTACCCAAATACTAACAGCAAAATATTTTTGAGCATAGTGTCGTAAAAAGAGAACGTTTTGTTCATTATCATGATACCATTTGTGGTAACTCCTCTTCTCATTGATTCTCAGAAACAGCCAGGACCAGAGGGCACACTAAGGTCAGTTGTCATCCAGGAAAGGAGGCTTCACGTCGGCGTCCACAATGGCTGGTGTTTTCTCGACAAGCCCCAAGTGGTGGTACTAGAACCCCTGGCCTCAGGGGTCAGGGGACGAGCAGACAGCACCTCCAAACAAAACACCCTGGTCAAGGACAGGTGAGTAGAGGAAACCCATGCACTGTATGTGTCTACTGTGGAGTTTCTATGGAGACACTGTTATCAGACGAAATCCAAAGAGCTTTTTTTAGGGGTACTTATTCTTATGGTATTTCATCAGTCTGTCCAGGCACCAGTGATTGAACATTTATCTTGTAAAATCAGCAAAAACGGACTATGTATTTAGAGTAAAAGGTTGGTTAAAAGTCTCATTGGCTGGAAGATGTCTGGGAAACAGTCTAACATGCTGACTCTCAGTATTTTCTTCCTTGCAGTTCAACTTTTCTACTTCTCTTGAATTGAATATACTCAGTATGGTTTCCACTCTGCCCTCTATATTTCATGATAGTTTCATGATATTTTCTAATATTGTTTCTTTTGAGTCATGCAAGTTGTGTAGAAGGAAATACTCATTTCATGTTTGGGTAAATTAATAAAAAATAACTTAAACTTGCTATGTAGCAGACAGTAGAATTAGCTGTTTGATTTTTAATTTTAGTTTGTAGCACTATATATCTTGTTTATATTTTATATGTGACTCCATAAATTGTCCATTGACCTTGCCCAAAGAACAAATGCCCTATTCCCAATAAGACCTTCCATGTCCTAACGCAACCCTGGCCTCATGATTTACACATGGCGCCATACCATATATGCTTCCACCCTCATAAAACAACCTTGCTGTATGTTCCAGCGTGAGCTGGTCCCCCATAACCAATCAAGGAGACATGCTGCCTTTGCCCCTGGATTTTATTGAGACATCACCAGTCTCTATGCTAACCTTGTGAAGGTGCATATGTTAATCTAAGGTCATTGGTGTCTGGAACAAAGCCGGAAAGGTGCTGCAACTTTAAACTGAACTCCAGTTGATGTGATGATTGAGAATTTCATCCCTGCACAATCAACTAACCCTATCAAAACGCCATCCTAAATCTTACTTTAGTTCCAAGGATCATGAATACATTGTGCAGACACACTCCATTATTTAGTTTGAAGTAGCTACAGTTTCAGTTCCTGCATCTCCTGAAATTGCTTTAAAAATCCAAATGAAAACTCAAAAACCATATGTGTCTCTTTTTTTAGTAGACACAGCTGTCACCAACACAACCCTTTTAAAGAGGTCCCTTATATGAATGCAAGTTTGTTTGAGCCAACAAACCTCTGACCAGTTCAAGTAAACAACACTCAGCAGTTTCAATTAACGGGCTGCGTGTGGGCCTCAGTGAGCCTATGAGCAGAACGGATTTAGGTTCATTAGGTCTATTTCAGTGACAGTGTGCAGGAGCATTTTGTTCCTTTCTCTTCACCGATATCATGCCTGAAAAACAGCTATAGAAAATATCATGAACAATTGCCATGCAAGCTCCATTTTTCATTCGGTTTTAGTTCAGTTTTACAGTGACACTGCGAGTGACGCAGAAGTGAAGGAATTATAATGAGACTGAGCCGCTACAGCTGATACAGGTGATATTTCCAGCTTTGATATTCATAATTTGGATTCTTTTCTGGACTCTAAATGAACCGCGCCTTAATGATATCCACTGTTGGGGCGTGAAGAAATGTGTTTGTGCTGACAGCACTGTCTGCAACATACCTAATTGGTTGAAAGTACAGAGGTGTGCACACTCAAAATGTCAGTGGACAGGAGCCACTTCAGACTCTGAATGAGTTTTATGACGTTCTGCCAAACATTTCTGCCGGTGGTGGGGGCACTTTATTTAAGCTGTGCATGTCAAAGTGATTAGGTGGGATATTTTGTGCTGTTTCACAAATAAATGATGCAAAGGAATAAAGGTTTAAAATATAGCCAGCAATGTGCTCCATAGATGACACACATATGGTGAGAGGTGATCCTCTTTTGTACTGGGTGTCTAAATCAAGATGTATTGTGTTTGCTACTTTAAATCAGACAGTAGATGATGTGATGATTATGTGGGTGATTATATGAGTGTCTCACTGCAATGAGAAGATGTACACAAGCATGCAAACCTATAGTCTACACATTAACAAGCTAACCAGCAGCCTGTGCTCCATTTGTGCCTTACTTTATTAACAAACATAAAATGTGTTGCACTTTCCTCTTCTTGTTGTAGAAGTCTTAAAATGAAAACAGCAGCAAGCAGTAATTATGATGTTTGACTTTGTCATTGCTGCCAGAAAAAGCTGCCAGTCTGCCTTGCTTGCGTTATGCCTCGTGGTTACAGACAGGAGATAAAGTGAGAAAAAAATGGACTCCCGAGAGTCCGTGAAGCAAAAAAAGAAAAAGCGCTCGGCCCCACCTCGTGACATGCTAGCGCTCCGCAGTATGCTCCCGTCTGTGGTGTATGCAAACTGTGAATGACGAATACCAAGAGTGCTCTTCCGTTCCTCACACAGGAGGCCAGTGCTTGCCAGAAAATATTTAGCAAGCAACTGCAAATCCTCCAAAACTTCTTTTCCCTCTAATAGAAAATACATCTTGTTTCAAAGAAACAATAAGACTGAGTATTGTAATTTTTGAAGTAATAGCACCACAGCCTTCACTGTGTGTGTCTCTTTGCTCTCTCCTCAGGTCGGCAACATCACCCCTTCCTCAGACGCTGGGTCTTCGCAGCAGTCTGGAGCTCAGGCTGACCAATCATCAGGCCTTGGCGATCATCTTCCAGCTAGAGTATGTCTTCTCTGCTCCAATAGGACGGGAGACTATGGTAAGAGGGACACACACACACATGTAGTGAACACTGTATGTGCATTCAGTCCCAAAGTTTGCTTTTTGTTCATCTAAGAAATGAAACTGAGCGTTTAGGATCTCACTCCGAAACGATCTTCACAGCAATATATGGAGGGAAACCTTCACAGTACACATCACCCTCTTTGTTCTGCTTCTTTTTCTGCCACCTTTTCCTCCTTATCCTTATCCTCGCTTGCCATGGCTTCCCAGAGGAACTTATGTAAACTTAAATAAAACTTACTGTAAATAAAGTAGGACTGAAAGAAGTATAGAGTTATAAGTGAACCTGATGTGGAGGTTAATTACTGGTCAGTCATCTTTAATTATAAAGATACAGAGTTTAAGGTCTTTTGTATTATGGGAAACCTTTTTTTAAAAAAAAACAAAAAAAAACAAAGCGTAAATTCATAAATTTAACCAATAAAAGAAACTGAAAGGCCCAAAAGAACAACCTGTCAGTAAACACTGGTGTTACTCAATCTACTCTTATAATTCTCAATTGCAACTCCAACACTTTCAGCAGTGGTGAATCACAACAAATGCTCCATCAATTTTAGTCACAGGAGTACTAGCTCAGCAATCTTTGAAAAATGATACTGGTTATAACCTGGTCCCAGTACAGGGACCTCCAGGCTGGAAAGGGCTTAATATTACCTGTGTAATTTTATGTCTGTTATGTTCACATCACATAACAGACTGGATGTAGTTTTAACTCCATTTTTAAGTCTGAAAGTCTTGCATTATTTCATTCTTTGTTTACTATTTACCGCTCATCTTCATGCTCTATCTTGGGCATTACAGCATATCTTTTTATTGTCAACTGTTGGTCAGTGAAACCATTGCCAGGATGGTCACATTATTTGCATGCACCAAATAAGCATAACAGCCACCCTTGAAAAACAGCTCCATAGATCTACTAAAGTTCAAAAGCTCCATAGGGAACCATTACCCGTGAGTTTCATCGGTGGTGGAGGCTGTTGCCAGTCTAGCCACACCACTTGGCATACGTAAGGTTTTTGTAGTTCAAATAAGAAGTAAAGGGCCAATTGGCAGTAAACTCAAACGGCACACTTCAAAATGGTGTCTTCATCAACTTCACATCCTGTGGCGCCTTGTGCCTTAGAAAATGTTGTAAATTGAAATGTAGCTTGTAAAAGGGCAGTTTTCCAAGGCAATTGAAAAGTTTGAGTTGATGTTTTGAACTGTTGTGTTATACTTTTTTTGTCCCGCTCCTACTGCATTTTAATGTCAATAATCAATGTGTTAAAAACGCTCTCAGGTGGTGGTATTTGAAAAAAAAGTCCCACATAAATATTTTGTCGGCTCATTAGTTTTTCTCAGATTTATTTATACAAGTGCCAGTGTAATACCTGAGAGCAAAATCCATGTTGTGTTCATCTAAAAACAATGCCAAGCTTCTGAAATGGATTTGTGTTTAATGCCGTGCCAACACATTCAGCCATAAAGCATAAATGGAAATATCTGAGCAGATATGTTCTTGATTTTTGATACAAACACATTTACAGTAAGTCTGTTCTCAAAAAGAGCTGATGTTCAAAGCCACTTCTCTGGGCTTATGTCTAGAATTTATACTCCTCTCTTCGAACTGTCTACCAAAGTTGACTGTGAACAGTATGTAATTGGTGTCTTGGGCCACCTGTCATTCAACCAGCTCATCACATTGATTAGTGACTTTGACAAGCATGTTTTAGATTCCTCAGACGTTTCAGTTCCGATTGATTTGGTGACTCATGTAGTTACTATTGGGAACAGTTTGATGCTACAGGTCACAGAATCATGAGCAGCAAAATAAACTATATTATAGTTTTTAATATATATATATATCATAATAGTTTTAATAAAGATTATTATTTCAATTATTGGCCTTTTCCAGTATCCTGTGAAAAACTGTGGTTAGATTATTTGTGTCACACACGAGTCTGTGAACAGCAGGACACACTGAAAGGAGTTGGTTACTTCTCTGAGAAGGTGGAGGTGTGTAGCCTGTCACCTGCAGCTCTTCATCTAACAGATCACTCATTGCGTTTACATGCACATGAAAAAACGGAATTATGTTTATTATATCATGTCAACCGGAAATCAGGCCGTATTAACGTGGTATTATCCCGCTGAAAAGACACATATCACCACCTAGTGTGGAAGAGGAGAACAGCTATTCGATTTTCTTGCGCTGCATGTAAAATGGGACAAGGACTGTAGTCAGAAAGTGGAATTTTGAGCATAGCTCGATTAAGCTCTGCATGTAAACGCACTGACTGTAGCTGCTCCTTCTTGTTACAGTACTCCCTGGAATATTGTTTTTTTTTTTCTGAGCTCATCAGCTATCATCTGATGATGACTTACCATTATGCATTCATACAATATTTAGATATCTATTTATAGATATCAATGTATAGATTCCTTTAGCAGTAACATCATATGGCATTTTTTCCCAGAAAGGTGGCAACAAAAAACACAGTTTGTAGTAATGCAAATATGTAAGTACTTTCATTATTGAGGCATAGCTATAAATACTGACTTTTATTCATTTTAGTCATGTATCAAAAATATTTTTTAAGTAGGCTATAACAAAAGAAGATTCATAGAGATTTTAGTTTGTATTTTGTGCATTGTTGCAAATTGTTGAAATGTTCTGCATCGTTATAATCCACAGAATGCTATCTTGAAATTGAATTCCACTCTATAGTCCCATCATGCCTTACCTCTGTTCATATGATTTACATATACCCGTAGCAGGATCCTCTTACAGGCCCGCGTAGTCAACATGTCCCCAGGGAAGTCAATTCCAGATCCAACCATTCATGGCATGAGAAAACAGAGAAAGGCCATGGTAATTATGTGCGTGGGTGAGCCATCAACGCTTAATGCGTGCCATGGCTGGGCTTACTGTGTTACTGTGTGTTGTCCCTTACACAAGCAGGGGTCACCAGATCACCAATTAAAAGCAGCAGAAAAACAACCAGCTACCCAGTCATGAGAACTGCATTTGCATTTCTGTATTAATTCACCCATTTTCTCCAAGCACTTGACAGGCAATCAGTCTGACGTAAATGGACACTGTGCCCCCCCCCCCCACCACGGAGAAGTTATTACTCAGACTTGTTGATACACAGTACATAGTGGTATATTGCATTGCATTGCATGAAACTCCACATATAGAAGGATGAAAAAGTGTTGCCCCCCTTCCTGATTTCTTATTTTTTTTGCATGTTTGTCAGACCAAAAAGTTTCACCCCGCCCCTCCTGTTAAAACATAACTGCAGTGTATCACACCTGAGTCCAATTTCTGTAGCCACACCCAGGCCTGATTACTACCCCACCTGTTCTGTAAAATCTGTAAAAGTAACACCACATTTCAGAAACATCATCCCAACAGTAAAATCTGCTGGTAGTGTGATGTTGTGGGGCTGTTTTGCTGCTTCAGGCCCTGGAAGACTTGCTTTGATAAATGGAACCATGAATTCTGTCTGCAAAGAATGTCCAAGCATCTGTTGGTGACCTCCAGCTGAAGAGAACTTGGGTTCAGCAGCAGGACAATGATCCAAAACACAGCAGCAGGTCCACCTCTGAATGGCTGAAGAAAAACTACATGAAGACTTTGGAGAGGTCTAGTCAAAGTCATAACCTGAATCCTATTGAGATGCTGTGGCATGACCTAAAAAGGAGGTTCATGCTGGAAAATTCTCCAATGTGGCTGAATTACAAAAACAACAATTCTGTAAAGATGACTGCCCCAAAATTAAAAAAATCATTGTAAGTTTTCACAAACACTTGGTTGCAGTTGTTGCTGCAAACGATGTCCCGACCAGTTGTTAGCTTTAGGGGGCAAACACCTTTTCACACAGGGCCATGTAGGTTTGGATTTTGTATTCCCTTAATATTCAAAACATTCATTTAAAAACGGCGTTATGTGTTTACCACTGTATATGGATGTAGTGCTGTCAAAAGGGCTCACTTTTGATCATGGAAATAAGAAGCTGGTTGTGATGTTTGGGAAAGCTGAGGCAGGAAGTATACTTGGCATGATATATTCATAAACAGGCAGGCCTAATGGCTTTATTGAAATGTTTTTCTTGTGCAATCAGTGGTTTTGAACATACCTAATAGTCCTGATAAAACCATCAAGCTGTCACCTGCATCAACCCAGAACAGAGTGAGTACTCCAGAACAGAGTGTTACAAAAAACAAACAAAAAAACAAGATGCCCCCCACACACTTTCACCACCTTCCTCTTCTCTGGCATGAACATTTGAATGTTTGATGAGGTGAGAGATATTTAGCAGGTGGAGGGTAATTTCTGGGTATGTGGGAGTAGATAGCGTGTGTGCTGATGTGTGCATATGGTATTTATGAGTGTTAATCCAGAGGCTGATCTATCTTTGGTGTTGACTAATGAGGATTTGATACTGGTTGCCTCCTGTGGAAATCTCACCTAGCCACCCACCATATCTCGCCAAAAAGTGTCCGTACTATCAGCTGCTTCGTGCTCTGTATCTTTGGCTACCAAAGGAGAGTGTGAAGGGACAGTATACGTGTGCCGGCATGACTGTCGGAGATGTGATGCTTTTGAGGTGCTACAGCTGTATTGAGCTAAAGTGTGCCTCCAGGGCAGGCAGCTACACACTGTCAACAAGACTTCATACTGCCTGACACCACTTGGGAACAACAAATGTGAAGGTTCACTTCTGATTGATGCCAGAACATCTTCTAAGGCCTTTCGAGCTCTTGTAAAACTCTGGTGGTTAAACCTGAAAAAAATAAAAAATAAAAAAAATAAATCAAGTGGTTTTATTTTATTTTTTTGTTTGTTTTTTTCTTTGTTACCCAGACTGTCTGTACACTTTGAGTGAATGAGACTTTAAGTGAGAGCAGTTTAAAGATAAATGTCTGCCCCACAGACATTTATCTTTCATCTTGCTGTATATTTGGATCCAAATCAGTCAGAAATAAACATTAACATATGGAGTAATAGCAGTGTCAGTATACTTGTGACTTCTGACCCATGACAACATTTAGGATAAGAGAAAATAACACTATTGGTCTTTATGTGTGCATTTCCTCAAAGATGTATGTCCTCAGAATTATTACCAAATTACTAAACTGGAACAGAAACACTCAAAAGTGTTGAAATTTGGAAGTGAACTGAAAAGTAAGAATACAATTCCAGAAGAAATTGTGATTGGTTTAAGTTGAAGAGCACACACCAAGTAAAAGGTTCACACACCTAAAGAGCAGTGCAAGTTATGAAACGTAATATAACAACATGTAATATACATAAACCCTCAAAGACACCAGTCTTATATAATACAAATGGTTAAATACAAACTATATGATAAAAACAAACATACAATATAACATCATAACGTAAGAAGAATAACCACCAGGATTCGGTAGTATTAAATATCTGGTGCAGTCCAGGGACAGCGGGTGTAAACAAAGGCCCAAGGCACTTATTTTGTGTGTGGATTCATCCATGAGTTCCGTACCTTGATACCCTCATTGAATCCCATACAAAAGAGCACTAAACCTGTTTTCTGCCATTCCCCACGCTGCTGTCTGTGCCTTGGACTGCAGGCACGCTGTCACTAGATGGTGCTGTGTAGTGCAGCTTGAGGGAGCAGCCTCTGCTACGGGGCTGTGCTTGTATGGCAGTGAAGTGCCAACCTGCCTTACTGCTCTTTCGTCTGATTAAATAGAATTATGTCTCTTGATGTATTCTGAGGGGGCCAAGGTGGGTGAAAAGAGTGAAACAATTTTGTTGAATTACCTTTTCTCTCAAAACGTTACCGTTGCAATACAGAGGCAATCGCCTGGTGCTCTGAGACTGCCTGCATGTTTCATCCTTGCTGTGTTATAAGCCGGTGTGCTTCTCGGTCTAAGACAAAGCACAAGGATGGCCTCCTTTTTACAAAACATTGCCCTTGTTGCCGTTGGTTATGGAGGAAAAAAAAGAAAATCATGCAGTGTCGTCATTTGTCCTCTTTGGCATTTTTGATTTTGCTTGCGATTGGGTCGCTCTTTCTGTCTTGTCGCATATTCCCTCTCTTTCTCAGAGCCTTTGAGCAGATTTTTTTTTTCATGCTCTTTAACAGCAGTCAGAGGGATGGAGATAACAGTTTAAATGAGGGAGGCATGGGAGAGGAGAGGAACAGGGAATTTGTCTGATATGCTGTTCTCAGAGGCTGTCTGGGGTCGACGGTCGACACATCTTTTCTTGAGAGTCAGATGTGCCACATCCACTTCCTGCCTCTTCCTTTCTCCTTCCTGCTCTGCATTTCCTGCTGTTCTCCATCTGTTTTATCCCTCTCACCAAGGGCTCCATTCTATTTCCCATCACACCCGTCTGTGTGTTCTCATCCAGGTGAGGGAGCTCTGTCCACTACGGACACCTTTCCACACCACTCTGCTGTCCTCTGAGGAAGAAACCTCAAACACCCGTGGAAGAGACAGCGTGACAAATTTGAGAGTTGTAATTAGTTGCTCATTGCTGTACTCAGTAATTACAACACAGCAAAATATTAAGGTAGCCTCTGTCGATTACCAGGTTATTACTTTAATTACCTATTTACATGCTTTATGGAATTGGGACATGAAACATGGTATCAATCTGATATGAGAGTATCTAAGATTTAAGATTCTTCGAGATAACATTCCCCAAGGTTTCCAGGGGAGAAAGGACACACTGTAATTTATTTTTTTATTTGTTCACATCTCAAGATATTTTACTTGTTTTCACCATTTACTCCTCCAACACAAGTCTTTGGGAGGGAGTATAACTTCAGATTTTAGTCCTTATCTGTGACCGTTTAAGGCTTACTTCTAGCCCAGTGAGTCGGTGAGCAAAAACAGAAAGTCAATATCAGGGACCTTTCTGGAACAAGAATGAGGGTTATTACGGGACATATAAACCTGTGCCCGCATCAAGGTCAAGAAATGAATTTCATACTTAAAATATGTCTATAAAAAAGTAGTGAAAGCACAATTTTATTTTATTTTATTTTTTGGCATCTTGTGTAAACCTACCCTGTAATTAAGTGGTTGAATGAAGGAGTCTTATACTTAAATCTTTTTAATCACTCCTCCTCTTAGTTCCTTTGCATCCTGATGTATTTGAGAAGATCAAAAAAAATTATATCCATCAAGGTGCTTCATACGTTTAGTTATCCACTCAAAAGTGTAAGTGGGCGCCTTCCACGGGACATGATCTACTCCCTGTGAGAATGCTTGGGTCACTGACAACTGATGTGAGGCAGCGACGGCTCTCCTAATTGTATTCTGTCAGCACCAATTTAGTCCTGCCGTAACTTCATCTTAGACATCTCCGCCCCACTCATGGTTGCGGATCGCTGCCTCTCCTTAACCACCGCTAGCTTGGTGCTGCTCATCTACTGAGCCGTGCAACACAGCTACTTAATGCGAGCTCATCGTTGTCTGCCTTCTTCTGCTGACAAGCGCTAGCTCATTGCTATTGTGGGAGGGCTGGTCCAAGTGAAATTAGGGGTGAAGGCGCTGCTGGCCCACGCCGCTTTGTCCCTTCACCGGGAAACAATATGTCTAGGGAGTGTGACAGCTGATATACACTGACTAATACACTGATACAAGGAGCAAGTGACTACTCGCAGGTCACTGCCTCAGAGAGATGGACGTGAAGCAGAAAGACGGATTAAAAGAATGGAAGTGCGGGGCATGTTGAGAGGAAATACTTAGTCTCATCCTCTCACTTACAAATGTCATGCTTCTGAGGGACTGTCAGACACAAATCACATCCTTGGAACAATAATTGGTGACACTCCCGAGCTGTTAGGCTATGGCGAACTTGTGTTGTGGAAGAAGCATGTTGACGTTCTTGATATGCATCATGTACTGAAATGGGTTCTCCTTTTGTGTAACCGGGGCCACGGACAACCAGTAATGAAAGTGTCACCCGCAACATATTTTCACATTGTGTCACCCTTGACTATGACTTCACTCAGTGAGTGGCATAGTTGATTACGGAACGTCGGAGGAAGTGTAACTATTAATGCATGACCTTTAAATGTACTCACTCTTGTGCCCTTTACTGAGCTCTCATCTGGATACATACAGACGCAGGACTGAATCTGGCAGCAGTCCCATTTCACTATGCTGTATGAAGAAATGTTCCCATATAAAGAAA
Organism: Mugil cephalus; assembly: GCF_022458985.1. NCBI lineage: Eukaryota > Metazoa > Chordata > Actinopteri > Mugiliformes > Mugilidae > Mugil > Mugil cephalus. The sequence continues at coordinate 3,305,510 of NC_061770.1, read as the reverse complement.
ACCCCTTCATCTCTAGGAAACAAAGCCAGAGTTGCGTATCTCCCATGACTGTTGAATTATTTTCTGCTTGTGGTTTCATTTAAAGCTATGTTCCATAAACACTTGCAGTCTGCTGTCAGAGGAGCGACAGATGGTGATTTCCACTTAAATGGCTCAAAAGATGCATTTTACTGCTGGTTGACTCTTTGGCAAGATATGTAGCATCGCCACCAATAGGCAATGCAGACAATCACAGACAACTATCTATTTTTATGCTTATTGTTGTTGTAGTTGTTGTTGTTTTTTATTTTGTTGTACCTCTGAGCAAGTGACCAGAGTCAAATTCCTTGTATGTGTTCACATACCTGGCCAATAAAGATTCTGAGTCTGATTCTAACGATCTGTCATTTTTATATAGAAGCAAGGCTATAATTTCCCCTTTTCCACCTTTCTATGAACCACTGTGGTTTCTTTTTATGTTGCACACAACTATGAACGATGGGATGTAGTGAAAAAAGTTGGTTATCTCTGAGAATTTTGAGGTGTGAGTCGTGTGACCGCAGCTCCTCATCTAAAAGCTCAATGCGGCTGCTCCCTCTTGTTCCATTGCATAGTCAACTTGTTTTTAAAATGTTTGATGAATGTTAGTGCTAAGAGCTGAGTTCACTGATGAAACATGAGACATTTCATGTTTTGTTTTGTTTTTCCAGTTCAATGCTTTTACTGTGAAGCAGCGCCAGTTGGACACGTTCAAGTTTGCATTAGCGGCAATCTCTGAGCCCATTAGCTATCAGGTCTGATGATCACCCAGTGTTATGCATTCATATCCAGATATGCAGCCAGAGATTATATCAGCAGCATTATATAATGAAAGTATATGCATGTAGAAATAATTTTTGTATCGTGTTACCTCAATTAGTGACTCAACAGACATATTTTTAAAAGAAAACAAGAAGCCAATTTAGTCAGTGGTCTCTGAAATTGAGCAAATAACCGGTGCATTGCCAAAATCATGACAATACAATGCAATACAAACATACAATAGTACAAATATTATTTCAGAGTCTAAATTTCTACGTAAATCGAAATGTTTATTTCTGCACAGTAGACTTGAGTGGTCTCAGTTTTTATTCTGAGCCGTGGATTTTGAGTTCCTGCAGGACTCTTCCTGTATTTCCAATTTGTTGAGCAAATAGTGACTCAGCCCAGTGGTATGTCTCATTTGGAATGAGTGAAAGCTGCATTGTTGAAACTCATAGAAGCACAGTCATGAGCAATATGTGACTCCGTTATTGTGTTGATGAATTAGTGCTGTGCAAATGGAGCTAGTTTATCGTTAGAACCGTATTGATAATTCCAGCTCTCCTCCAACTGTTTTGACAGCCCTGTTTTTGTTCTTGTCAGGAACGTGACTTTCATCGACACGTGCCCACAGCTGACTACTCACTAAGCCCTGCTCCCTTGGCAACTGTTTCAAACTGTGGAAGGCAAAGGCAGGCATCGTGTCTTACAGGCACCTGTCAAGTTTGTTGGCTGAGATGACTGCTGCTGCTGGCGGATTTTACCAGCTGTATCTCGCCTGTAAATTGAGCTAATGTTAGCTTCATGGGTTACTTAAATTTTTAATGATTCCAGCTGAATTGTTTTTAAAACGGGGTACTATAACGGGGTGGTATGCACTTGACAGCAGATGGGGAAATGTGCTTGTGCTTGTGAACTTTTTTTTAACAAAAGTTTGTTTTGCAGATTGTTTTCCTTTACTTCTGTGACTTTTTCCCTTATATGTGGAGTGTCACTCTTGTGCACACTGCTTCATGTAGGCAAACCTAAGGCTTGACAGGCCTGCTGAGCTGTCAGACGTGCAGTTCCACCTTGTCTCTGCACCAGTTGCTGTGGTTAACGTGCTAATGAGATTGTCCCAATAAGGGAAAACAGGGAAAACTAGATTCAAATTGAAAAATAAACACTCAGCAGCTCATCTTGTTGTAGTATGCCTAAAACGCTGCTGTTAATACTGAATGACTCCTGACTGATGGCTTAATAATTGTAGCTCAGCTGTACGTGGGGAATGGTTGTGCTTGGTGTTTCACAAGCCCTCCATTAGTTAAGCTGTGCAACAAATATCACTCTCTTAATCATATTTTACTCAGATGTCAGTGCCAGGGGACAGAAGATAAACAGAATGTGGAGCAGAAAGCAGCGACATGGCTAGCGGCTGGGTTTATTAAAGGTGTCGGTGTACAGTTTCTCCTCCGTGCCACAGAGACGCCTGTTTGGGTTTTAATTGGCTCACCGACAGGTACATACTAGATGGATTGTTGTGTGTTTTTCTTGTGACTTCCCTTAAGTGACAGTGTGCAGTTTGTGTGTGTGTTTGTTGGTTATTGTGGGCCCTAGCAGGCTTTAATGATGTTTGCTGAATAAAAAGCATCGACTGAATCACATGCTCATTAATTTTTTTTTTTACAATGACACCATCCCCTGAACTTATCAAGCCCTTCCATGGTCTCGACTACTTACAGTATATGACATGCGAATGGCGAGTCCTCCCATCGGTGTGGACCTCACCCTCAAAGACACCAGTCATATATTTGTTTAGTTCTGATGCGAAATGTCATACAAATGTTAATTAAATGTTAATCAAACATCTTCTTAAGCAAAGTAATGTCATCAGGATTTAGACGTGATATATTTAGCTGATTTGTGGCCTATTCTGGAGGTCAATCCTCCCTGAGGGCCCGTCTTTTCCTTCTTTTTCACAGCGAGAAGAAAAGTTGAGGATGTGGCAAGGGAGACTACATGCCGCAGAGACAATATTTCGCCCGCCTAATTAAAATGAATGTCAGCTCTTCCCCCACTGAGAAGTGCATCAATCTCCCCCTGCGATAGGCCCAGAGTGAGTCTTACCCTGTCAGTGCCTGCCAGCAGTGCCATCTTTCTCCAGACAGATGCAGCGCCCTGGCAGCCAGAGAGGCATTGGTGATGTTTGCACATCTAATGGTTGTCTTGTGAATGGCCACCTTAGATCGAGGCATTGCATTTGCTCTAGCACGGGCTGATTTCCATTTAAAACAGTAGAGGCAGAAAGTGGTCACTGACCTTTTGTAGCCGCTTGAAACTCAAGCAGCTGTAAAATCTTTACACTGCACAGTGGTGAAAAGAACTGTTGGCACCCTTTCTGATTTCTTATTTTTTTGCATGTTCAATTCAGCCACATTGAAGGGTTCAGGTCAGGACTTTGACAAGGCCCCTCCAAAGTCTTGCTGGTGTGTTTTGGATTATTGACCTGCTCCTGCTCCTGCTCCCAAGCTCTCTTCAACTTGAGGTCACAAACAGATGAGCGGAGATTCTCCTTCAGCATGTTTTGGTAGACAGCAGAATTCATGGTTCCATTTATCACAGCAAGTCTTCCAGGTCCTGAAGCAGCAAAACAGCCCCACAACATCACACTACCACCAGCAGATTTTCTTATGATGTTCTGTTTCTGAAATGCTGTGTTACTTTTATGACACATGTAATGGGGGACACACCTTCCAAAAAGTTCAACTTTTGTCTCATCAGTCCACAGAGTATCTTCCCAAAAGTCCTGGGGCTCATCAAGATGTTTTCTGGCCAAACTGAGACCAGCCTTTATGTGACCTGGGTGTGGCTACAGAAATTGAACTCAGGTGTGATAAAACACACCATCTTTAATGGATTAATAATATGTACCAATACACTGAAAGGGAAAATATTATATGGAAAGATTGATATGGCAATTTAAGGTAGGATGTCAGGTTTATATTGAAAACCATTTGCCTGCTGTGCAGCTTGCACGTGTACCAAATGCCATTAACTTTCAGCCAGTGCTTTGGTAGTCATATGCGATCATTATCTTGAGATTATTTTCGTTTTCATGCAAGGAGATAGATACGATGTGCTGCTTTGATGAGGGATTGATATTCATCTCAGGTACTTCATCTTGCTCCTCTCAGTTAAATGTGTCTCTAGTATTTTAAGCAAGGAAAAAATTGATCGCCTGTTTTTTTAGGTCGATTTCTTAAAGGAAAGTCTGTCTTTACTACAGTTTACTCTCTGCAAGAAAAGGAAAAACAAGCTTTGTTGTACCATGTACCAAATAGCACCAAATCTTTTAATCTGTGAATGGTTTGTTTGATCCTTAGCGATTGTGGAAAACTAAATAAAATGTAATGAGCTGTTGATATGTTGGTTTTAGTTGCCAGGTGTTTGATCATCAACAAAAGTACTGCGCAAAGGTTGATGTGAGGATTATGCCAAAGAAAAAATTGAGAAATATCATTTATCTTTTGTGGCATGGCATCCATTAAGTTTGTAGCACTACTCTTCTAAAATGTCGACCTATTAGCGGTGCTGTAAAAGTCAAGAGATCAGTGAACCTTTGTACAAGTTTATATCTAACTATGCAATATGTGTCCTATAGTAGATGCACCACACATGCCTATTACAACACACTGTGACAGCAGATAAGAATGAGGATGGGTCAGTGTGTAAACTATAAGTTTCTTAAAAATCAGTTACAGTATTTTTCAGCGTGACGAAATATTTCACATTTCACTTTATTTCTCTTCATGAATAATACACTGTGTTCGTTCGACTGCCAGTAAGAAACATTCATGTTCCCCGTAAAATGGCCTGAGCTGTGAACATGCCTTTTATGAAGTTCTCCTTGAAGTTTTGACGTTAGCTGCTGGATCTCAGAATGAACCAATCCTGGTTTGGCCTTTGTGAGCTGCACAGCACACGGGGGGCTGCTGGGTTCATTTGGACTGTATGTGTGAGTGGTTTAGTGCTCTTAAGTTAATGATCTCGTGCGTGTTCTCTCACTTCCTTCAGGGCTTCTCATTGCGGAGAATAAGTAGCGGGAGCTGTGGGCCGGTGCCTGTCACAGGGTCTCGGCTGAAATAATGACTTGAACAGCCCAACATACTGCAGTAATGGTAATAACTGTCAGACTCCGTCTCACATCAACGCTCACATCCCCTTAATTTAGGATTAATTCCTGCTGTACTCCAGAAAGCCCTGAGTCATCCATGACATCTTGCCATTTTCTTTGAGCTCTTCCAAAAATATTCTCCCGTTTTATCTCAGCTTATCACAAACATTCTTACATTAGGACGTGTTAAAATTGAAACAAGCATAGCAACAGAAACTCTGACTAAATAGCTGTTTCTAAAATTAGTGCTTAGGGTTTTTACATTACATATAAGAAGGTGCCTTTCATAATTTTCTCTGTTAATAATTTGGTGGTGAATTGCACTGGTAGTCCTCGGCTTCCAGTTCGTTTCGTGTGCTGGGAAATGTGTTTTCAGCTCTCTTTGATGTGCAGAACTCACCTTCTGTCACCTTTTGATAATTTCCTCTCCTCCCCCCTCTCTGGAAAAAAGTTTGATGATTACTTTTCTTGCTCCGGGTTACAGACGGGAGATCTTTGTTTCCAACCCAAACTACGTGTGAAAAAGACACCCTTTTTTTATTATTTGTCTGGAAATGCTGCAGCATTACATTTTACACTTCTAAACAAGGTTGATGGATTCTTCCCTTAGAAAACGCTTTGCCAGTTGGAGCAATTATGTGTGCAGTGACACAGCCTGTTATTGTTTTCAGTACAACTTTATGAAAAAGTTTGCCGCTTCCTTGTTTTTGCCCCAGGCTTTTGTTTCTATTTTTTTTTCTCCCCGGTGCACTATTGAAACGAGTGTGGCTGAGTGAAAGTTAATGACTCTTTATTTTAAATATAGCCTTTAACACTCAAATCAACAGTGTAATCACACTTTGGGGAAATTGGCTATTGATCATTCTGCTTTGTCCGACAAAATAACCCCACTTCTAAGAGCAACTTCCAATTCAAATGGCGAATTTTCTGTTTGAATGAAATGTTTTCTGCCTAAAAGAGTGCAAAGAGTCATACTTTATTTCCATTGAACTATAATGTAATTGATCTGATGTCTCTTTGCTGTCACCAGCAGGGTTTGCAATTGATTAGGACTCTCTGAGTTACTATGGCACTCGTGATCAGTCGATTTGTTTTGATGCTTTCTCCTCACATGTGCACATCAGCTAACTACCTCCTGCACCGCTGTGCTGTTACCACAATGCCAATAAGCCCCTTACACCTCCTTGTAGATGTGACACCCATCTCTGCTGTCATATAATCAAGGAAATGCATATTGGACTTCTAAGCTCATGCGTCCGAATGTTGAGGACTGTTTGTGAAGCAGGATTACATGCATAATGTGAATCTTCTGCCTGACTTTTGAATCAAACTATTATCCTGTTTGTTTACTCAAACCTCTATTGAAGAGTGTGTTTGAGATTCCTTCACTCCTATTGTTTGTCAGCTCAAGCTGTCAGTGATTTATGCGTTTCATATGTAGATGACAGTGTCCCGAAGCATTTTAAAACCGCAGCACTGAAACCACGATCGTGAATTATGCTGCTGCCAGCGTGGGGATTCATATTTAGCTTTATGCTTCAGTCGCAGTTGTGATCAAAGCGTTCCACTTTAGAGAAACCGCTTAAAATATTTTGACCTATTATAAGTTATTCTTTGTCACTTCACATGTGGGGCTGTGGAGAAACATGTTAAGTTTTCACCGCTCTTTTCTCATCCCCTTTATCCTCACATGTGGTTACTCAGTGTAGGTTTGAACACAGAGTCGTTCGGTTTCTTATGATTGGAAGACGGAAAGTGTGTGATAAGCGGTGAGGGTCGGACAGATAAAAGCGCTTTTCCAAGGCTGTAGGCGTCCCTAAAGAAAAGGACCCTGATTGGTCTTTTGTCTCTCTCATTCTCGCAGCACTCGGCCAGCATTTCTGCTCCCGAATCCCTCCTGCAATACATTCACTGAATAATACAAGAAGTGAGTGTTGGGTCATGTGCTGGGGACTCATTTTGTTCTTTTTCCTATGTTCTGTGGGAGCAAAGACATGTTCAAGAGCCAGAGAGAGCGAGCAATAAGAGGCACATTAGATAAATTGCCTCACAATTTGTACTGGCTACTCCCTGTGCCATAAAATCATCTTTTTCTAGTTAGATCATTTTTACCAAATCATCACTTTGAAAATAGACTTGTTTGATTTAATGTTTCCTATAAAGCATCTTATTAATTCAACCCCATGAGATGGAAAAACAGGCAAAGCCTCGGGGGGAATATACTGCTATCTGTTTAATGGCTGCCATATATTTCCGGAGTTACATTTCAAAGAAATAGCTATTAAAGTCTGTGCTACTTGAGGGTAAAATTATGTATAGGCTGGAACCTTCTCCCTCTCAAGAAGAATGCCGTATTGATCAGCGTCTTGAGATTTGGGATGTTCCTGCATGTGCTTAATGGAATACTCTCACTTGCCAGTTCATTAGGTACCTAAATGACTCTATTCTAATATAATAGTCCTGCGCTAAATCTTAGCACCATGAGTGTTGTAATATTCAGCTTATCTTGAAGCAGTGCAAAAAAAGCATTCATTTAACTGTATGATCATTTTGGAGGATGACGTTTGTGGTGCAGTTAAACTGGAATGTATTAAACTTCAGAGGAGTTCTGTTATTTAGCCGAGCCCAGTGGCTTAAATGGGTTCGTTTGAATCAACAGCTCTCTCAGTTATTTGAATGCTGAATACCACAACCTTGATGGAGCAAAGACTTCTTGCAGGAGTGTTAGAATACATTAGAATTCATTCGTTTTCAGTAGTGTACAATGAACTGATAAGTGGCTGTATAATGGCGCTTAGATTATTGTACTTACAGAATGTGTCAAACACATGCAACAACTGCACTGCGTGCATGATGGAGAAATCTGAACGTGTCCGGGCCACAAATGAAATAGAAAAAAGCAGGCTGCAGTTTGAAGGTTATGTTCAAATGATAGCTTTGGTGTTTGTGGCTTTAGAAGGTGTTCATCTAAAAAAAAAAAAAAAAAGGTAAATATTCAGACGTGGCTACTGTAAAACCAGCCCGACATGTCTTCAACCTTTAAACCATTAGCAGACATAATCCCTGCTGCAGTGCACCATTACTTGAAGTGTTCAAAATGTCAGCTCCATTAACCTCTCTGAACACTTGACTTTGGGCTTGGTTAACTTTACATGATGCATAATAAACTGACATTTTGAAACTGGTGTCACCAGGAAATCAAATCCAGTACTAGGTGCCGTTTACAAAAAGCACTGGTTCTGTATGTTTCTGTTTACCTGGTGAGGACTTCTGTGTGAATAGTGATTGTTGTGGAAAGTCGTGGGATGCTGTTGTAAGGACTCGAAAGCTCAAGTCGTGGTTGATGCATCGATTCATTAATTTATTGTCATTCTTATACTAGCTTGAATTCTAACTGTGATTATTTCCTGACTTCAAGGCAGAATTATTAATGGCATCTCAGTTCCATCCCAGTAAGCCATGACAGTAGACCAGCATGCACAAAGGAATAAATCATCAATATATATGTGCTTTTCTAACTGCGGCAAGTCAAAATGTCCCTGGGAAAATCTATAAACTGCAAACAATGCCCACTAAGTACTGTTACTATTTTTAAGAAAGCAGCATCTTCATCAGTGATTAAGCTTGTCATCATTACTGGATTCATCCTTATCAACATACACAGCTTGCATCACGTGGAGGTCACATGATTACCGGATGGTGATAATTCTGTACATGTAAATCCATAGGCTGTATCTAAATATAGACAACCTGTCTCCATGTCTTTGTATTGGCTAAATTGTTTAGTTTGACCTGACTACACTCCAGACTCACTCACATTTTCATTTGATGAATACTGCACTCTGCTCTATGTCCACCAGTTACAAAGAAATGTTATGAATGAATTATACACTGTTCTTAATTATTTATTTTTATTATTTCATTCTGGGGTTTTTTCCCATGGGCAGCCTCAGAGTGCAGTTGGCATGGCAACTGTTAGTCATTATGATGTCACATCCTGTTTCTATTATGCCAAATAACAAACTAAATCAAAAATGAGCAGAAACATTCACTTTGACACTTCGGTATGCATCAGTATTACCTAAAATGACAGAAACTGTCCTTGTAGTTTAACTTGTATTTTAGTGTTTTAGTGGAGGCTATACTGCAACCAGTCCCCAGGGGAGCTCTACTTGATTAAGCTCCTTCTTTGTCTTTTGAGGAGCTGTTCAGGTCCATATTTATACAGAAAGATACTCCTCAATCCTTCAACTTTCACCTCTTTTCCTCGGCTGGTGTTTTCAGTTAATGTTTTCTTTAGAGTCCTCATTCAGTATCTGGTAGATTGTATAGTCAGTGTATAGTCTATTCTACAATTGTTGAAAGTGATACCGTATCACACAGCACTCCAGTTTTTTTGTTTCTTTGTTTGTTTGTTTGTTTTTTTCTGGTAACACTGTAAATTACTGTAAATTAGTTTCTGTGGTCATACAGAGCTGTGGGGGGCAGGGCGAAGAGAATAAATAAATCAATAAAGCTTCTCCTATTAGCCGGTATCTCATACTGGCCAGATCGTACAGCACTTCATCTAGTCTATATATAGAAATCTACTAATCAGTCACTAAATCTAGAGGTTAATATACAGAAAATCATTGTTCTTGTGGCAAACCAGAGCAGATTAGAGTGGTTTGAGCATCACAGTCAGTCCCTATTTTCTGTCACACCGCTCCATTACAGGTAGAACAAGGACATGAATGATGACCTGCAGTATTAGTTAACTGTATTACATGCAGGAGTTGTAAGCATCATATACTCCACTTTGTCTTGAGAGGGTGCAGACTAGCAGGCTCCTTGTGTATTCTGTACTGTCCTACCTGTGATTGATTACAATCGTCTGATGCCGACCGGCTTATTAATCGATTCAGCAAAACCCCGAGTTCCCCTGCGGTTGATTTAAAGCAAGCTTTCTTTTTTACTTTTATTTATTTTTTTTTCTTTTCAAGTAGAAGTGCAGTAGTACTGATTGTAAATCATGTTCAAATACATCAGCGCTGCTCCTTAACCACGAGGGTTAAACAGTAAATCTGATGCAGCTCTCGCATGGGTGAATAGAATAAGGCTTTTCTAGTTCATTTATGATACAGGAAAGAGAATTATGAGCTGGCTAATAGAATTTTTATTATTTTTTTGGAGTCTATAAATGCCTATTTCATTATGTTACTTTTCTTTATTAAATGAATCAAAAATCTAAATGTCTCAAATTATTTCAGTGGAACTCAAAGTCTTGTCATATTCCTTGATGGGTATTAGTGTTGTGTGCGAACTATGTGTTATAACTGTTCATTAAAATTCATATTACAATAAATAATAAAAATGAATGTTCTTGACATGGTGACAAATTTAAGGAAACTGTATCACAAGCTTTTCGGAACAGAATTGCAGGTACAAGACCTTTAGTGACCACACAAAAATCATTATCAGTGTTTTCCATGGTGAGTACCCTTTGTGTCCTTTGTCACATTTCACATTTCCTTTTCAATCTCACAGCTGTCTGCTACTTCCACTTCCCGAGCTGCCTTCTTGCAGTGCCTCCGTTGGGGAATTTGGCTTCCCTTCCAGGAACAGGCTGACTGGAAGGGGGAAGAGATACAGCTTGTTCTGCAAGGAGGTGCAAAACCAAACCCGCACGGAGTCATGGTCTACAGCACAGAGGAGTCTGCCAGAACTCAGAGCCCCTCGCCAATCTCCGCTCCAGGCACAGCGCAGGTACAACTTAGAAGTAAAATGCAAAGAATAAGGTGTTCTGCCAAAAAGACAAAAACTTTCACATTATCTATACTGTTGCTTGTCTGTTGCTGTGACCTTATGAGGTACATGCTCAAGGTTAGGCTACGGTATCCCTTAAAGCTGACGTTTCCGAGGGTGCAGCACTTTTCAGTCCTGACCATTGGTGCATGCTGTGAATTGTCTGCATGTCACCAACTCTCATTCCTTCTGCTTCACTCCTCAGTTACTTCAGTTGTGTCGTTTCCTTGCAGAATAATAACTCATTCATGGTCGTTCATTTCATGTCACTGAATGTCTGAAACTTCTCTCCTCCTGAAGGAGCTCTCACAAACCAAGGATAAGATAACATTTTGGCTGTCGTCCAGCCTGGAAAGGAAGGCCCCCAGCCCAAAGGCATCTCTGAGGGCGAAGCAGGAAGATGGGTCACGTCTGAGAAGATCCCCTTCATCACCTTCACCAGGTAAATATTATCATGTTGTGCATAATGGCTTTTCCTTTCCAAGTTAATTATTTGGAAGGGAATAAGCACTAGCTACATGAAGAGTTTTCTTCCAAGGTGAAGATTAGAGGATGTTAATGGCTCGCAGCTTTGAGGAGACCCTGATATTTTTTTTGCCTATTGGAGCAGAGAGTGTGAGCTGTGTTCCCGCTAATTGTTTGTGTGTGCAGCAACACCCAGGTGTAATCTGCCAAAGTTCTAAGCATCAAGCATCAAACTAGCCTGTCCTCAGCATATAATGCCCCCCCTCCCCCCTCGTCTGCAGTGTTATCTCAATGGCACCACCTGCTCCCTGCATGATTAGCACGCTTCACGATCATGGTCTGAGAGGAAAAAACGGATAGGGAGCTATGTGAAGACTTTGGTTGTCCGTTAGGGCCTCTCAATCTTGGCTTACTTTGCACCCTCTTCAAGAGACAGGCAGACCAACAGTTTTCAAGCTGCAAATAACTGGAATCATTCTTTAAGATGGTGGTATAGGACCTTTTATGGTCATTTCTAAGTCTCTATTTTCAGTCTAGGATTCCAGAGTACTAATTCACAGTTAGAGAATCCTTATTTTCTATACTTGACCTCTATGCAACCCTTTTGTTCGGAAACGGGCCATTTCAGCTCCTGTCTCTCGAAGGCCTCCTTTCTTCTGATTGGCCAATTTCCGGCAGCCTGCCAAAGGGCAGCACCCAGTGCTTGTGAGCTGCGCTGCCTGCACATCGTGGGCGTGCAGTATCTGTAGCAGATGACCGTGTAAAGGAATCATTGACGTCAGCTCAGAGCAAATGTAAGAAGACAGTGAAGCCAGAGCATTTGGCTTAGAGGAATTGATTTTACATATGTTTGACCCATCATTTTAAATGTTGGACATATTTATATGGAACATCAGAGACTCTCATGAACTAAGGAAAAGCATAACACCCCCTTGTCACTCCATAACTGTTTTTTTCTTTTATTCTTCATTTACATTGTGCTAATTCTGAAAATCACTTGAGACTTTGAGTTTTTTTTTATCCATTGTTGACCATATCACATATGTGTCCCAGTATTCAGTTAAAGGTTCAGTCATTCTATTCATTTTGGGGCTGTTTCTGATGGTCTTCTTAGAATGCAGCTAGGGCTGTCACCATAACAGATTTTCACTTCACGATTATCGTGGACAAAAAAATGTCACATATGAACAAAAATGTATATAATAACAGCAAAATCCAGGACATCTTTAACTTCTTTAACTATCTTTAACTTCATGTAATTATCTCTAAGAAAGCAGGATGACACTGGCTATTGTGCTTCACATTCATGTTCAAAAAAAGATTGAACATCTATCTGGCTTCTTTAAATAAGAAAAGCCCTCAAACAAAACAAAACCATCGCAATGTTATTCTTTGGTCAGGAGTGCACCAATAAATAATATTCCGTGAGAGCAAGCGCAGTGAGTGAGTGCTGATTCCGAGTGCTGACAGTGGGAAAAAAATTATGCAGTGGGAAAGGCATGAGCCAAATATAATTGGTTGCGGGACAATTATAGTGGATGTGGATGTGTGTGACCGACGGGCACCAAATTGGGCAGTCAGGAAGGATTAATAGGATATTATCATATCTGCATTTTTAACATGATATTGAAATTTCTTAATACCACAATTATGGTCAATACCTGAATACCGCGACAGCCCTAAATGCAACCTGCCTCATCACCTGATGTACATACAGCAACTATTCACATCCATTGTGTACTCGTATCTGCACTTCAATCTCTGTTAGTTAATGTGATCTGAGTTGACTTGGCAAGTGAACCTTTATACAAGTATTGTATGTATCAAATGTTACCCTTATTCTCTAAAGTGCAAATGTTACTGAAAATAGTAACCTCACCCTTGACATTTCTTCCAAGTGGATAACAGGACTCCAGTTGGTAATCATATCTGTAAAGGCTACACCTTACCTACAGCAATCCATGTTGCTTTCCAATTAGTAACTGCTAGTGTTGTCAAACGCTTTGGATTCATTTCAATTAGTCACAATTTGATTGAATAATGTTAAATAAGATTAATTTTGTCATTTATTAATTTATTTCAACAAAACAACTTGAAACAACTGAACTTTTTGTGTATTATTTTTTTAAACAAACATTTCTCCACATTAATATGGCCCTGTTCCTTCTCTTTCAGCAGCTGCTAAGACAAATTAACTTGTTGATGTTGTCTGATCACATGGAACAGTGGTTACAGGAGTGACCAGACATTTGCAAGCCATCATTATCACTTTTGTCTGCTCTTTGTCTTGGTTTGTCTCAAGCTGGATGACGTGTTAGCCCAAGTGGTAGCAGAATCCCTGACTAACGTACGGTTGGGGTTAATGTGGTATTTTAAGCTGGAAGTGCCTTGGTGAAAAGAGAACTCCTTCCTGCAGAGTGTGCCTAATACTTTATGTCGGTCGACTGTTCCATCTTGGTTTTCTTTGTACTCACATTTCCCATAGAGAGGTGCAACGTGCTGCCAAAGAGGTTCAGGGTCATTCTGCCTACAGATGGGTTCATTGCGTTAACCTTTTTAATCACATTAATCATGTTGATGGATTAATCGGCGTTAAGGCGTTCATTTTGACAGCCCTAGCGACGTCCACATCTGAGACTTTGTAGTCTAACAGTGGACTGCAGCAAGTTTTGACTTTTTTAAATAGATACCGTCCTTTAACAGTCTGCAGGTTTATATTATTCTTATTCATCTTTAGAAATAGAAACCACTAGTTATGGGTGTTGTATTGTCATATAGAAAGGCTACAACCTTAGTACGTCTTTCCAAGGTCTGGACACAAACTTTTTTAAAAAAAAAAAACAGGCCCCAGTTTGGCTTCCAGTGCAAACATATAGTATGTAATTATATTTATAATATATGACATTGGCTTTCTGAAGAGTGACAGCCCACACAGAATGAGCATTGTTATTGCTGTCACACTTAACTACACCCAGTGTCTGAAACCTACTCTTTTCCCTACAAGTGGAATATCTTTCGTCCACTTGTGTCACCACTGCTATTGGTTCTTCTTTGTTGCGAAAGTGAGAATTCATCATCTCATCATCTCCCTGTTGCATTACTTTTTTTCCAGATTCAAAAGGGGTTATCAGTGAATGCTGCTGAATTTCTCCAGCAACCGCGTCTTTATTCCAGTGTTCCCAATTAGGCATGACCGTGTCGTATCTTTCCGAAAATAACTCCTGAACCCGGGGCTTTAAAGAGCCCTCCCGCTGAAATATAGCTCTGATTAAATATTCTACATCCTGCACACAGCCAAAGATAAACGATGTGCTCCTGTCTGCATCTCAAATCGAAGCCCAAACTACTGATTGGTGTGCCCCATGTCTGCCTGTGATTAAAATTGCAGTAAACACTGCTGCACGCAGCCACTTGGTCTCAGTAACAGCTGAGGGAGCTTGAGTGGACCCTAGTTGTGTTCTCAATGATTCTCCCCCTATGATGCTGTTAACTTATCTTAGGGGAGAAGGATAGCGTTGATCAGGGCCTATACTTTGTGTCTTTTATCAGCATCTATTAATGACATTTTAATCAGTGTTCGAGTGCATCCAATGAGCCTGAATGATTTGGGCTTGTCTTCGGAGCCAGTGATATCCTGAATTCTATTCTTTGATTTTAATCGTCCTTTATTTTGTTTTCCCTATCACTGTATGTGCATGGATCTAAAGACATGTCAGGCATATAACATAGTTAGGTAAATAGAACATTTGTGAAATTGTATGTCATGTCTTTGATGCGAGAGCGCACTGCGTTCACATCCAATGAGTTGTTAGAAAGTAGCCGGTCTCAGAACGAACCTTTAACTTATTCATGATGGGCAACAACATGACTTTCAGTGAGAGGGGCAAAGATTCTCCTCAAGCACATACATTTCCATTAATGTATAATTTAGCTACAGAATCCCTTGTTGTTTACGAGACCATCACACATCACTCTCTGCTTCTACGGAGAAAAATATAGAGAAAATCTCGCTGTTTTGACATAAATGTATTTTAATGATGAATCATCTTTATAGATTTAACAGTACTCACTGTCCAGGTCTTGGGCTTATATCCACCTCATGCATTTGGTGGTTTTCTCAGCTGTCAAGAAGACCCCTTATTGATCACTAACAAATGGCCAGTCTCACATCACTCCAGCTAATGAGGTGAGACGCATTCTCCGTGGGCTCGAGAATTAAAACAGCGAGAAAACCGAAAGCCCTGAAAACAAAATGGCTGCCAGAGGGTAATGCCAAATCACATTTGTGACAGAGCGAAAGCCAGTCCTGCACCGCGTTCACTCTGTGTGCATGTAGTCTGAACAGATGGGAGCTACAGTAAGACACCCCAGGCAACCGCAGCAATTTCCAAAAGGCCAGTCAAGCTCAGCACAGAGAGCGAGAACGAGTGGGAGCGGAGGACAAAGAGATGCTGGAAAGCCTTTCATTTCAGTATTACCATGGCTACCAACCAAAAAATCTCGGAAGCATTGTTAGACTTTAAACTCAGTGTGATATCTAAATCCAACCCTGCCTCCTGATCTGTGTGAAATTGGATAGATTTGTTATGTTTGTACATAGTTGTGGTATTCCAGTGTTCAGCGCAGCTATTTAGAGTTATTCAGTACACATTGTTACAGTATATCCTTATACCTCAGGACTGCCAGCTCACTTTAAATCCAATCAGCTGGAAAGCAATTAGAAAAGATGACATTTCATAGTCATCTTCTATTCCCCATCTCAAACTAATATTCGAAGAAACGTCTAACCAGACTATAAAATGAACTGCGCTGCCAGGTGCACAGAGCATGCGGGAGATTTTACAATGCTGTTAATTGAGCTTGTTAAACAGTGAACGGGAGTTGTACGTTGCCAGATGACATGCAAATGAAGACCTCAGCAAGACTGTGATATAAAAAAGGCAGACTTTACAGGTTTTTACTGAGCAAGCTGGATTGTCTTTATCTTCTCTGTGTTGCTTGTATTTTTCAGGTCAAAAGCGTGTTCCACCAGCTTCTCCTCCAGATTCTCCTCAAGGCCCCGGGGTAAGACACCTTGTCACCTATTAAATTTTGCAGACGGATAACACTGCTCTATGACCCATAAAACTGCCATATGAAGGAAAGTGTCCAAGTAAAGTTTTTAGTCCCGTGTCAGTACGTGTGCTCAGGCTTGCGGCTCAGCTCCCTCTTTCCTTCCTGTGACGCTCACATTCATGAACAAATGAATCATCTCCTTCTCTAATGATCTGTCATTTAAAGCTGCATTCATTGATTTGGTTTGGCCTTTAACATGTTCTTTCTCCACCATTTCTTTCGCAAAAAAAGCAACACTTTCCCTTGTTATGGTGGCTACAGTGTCTGCCTACCAGTTACATCAAGAAACAAGAATAATCGGTTGATTTCTTTCGATAAAATTCCCTTAAAAGGATTTAACATTATCTATAGATGGGAATTTGGATCAGTGTACGTAATATGGAAAAGAAAATGGAAATAAAGTGTAAGGGTTTGGACTCACCAAACGGATATTAACCCTCATACCCTGATGAGGACAAAAGTGTCCTTTTCAATTACACACACAGATATATATATATATATATATATATTGATAACTTTGTGGTAGTTACAGTCTTTGCTGTGTATGTGTATGTGTGTGTGTGTGTCCATGTAATTTAGGGTTTTTCCACTATATCTTTTATCCTGGTATTTGAAAGACAGAATGAGTCTGAATGTGAAAAAAGGCAAAGTGCTGTTTCAAGGGACTTTCCATGGGTTTTAATGGGAGTGACTTTTTGAATCGGGCAGTACAAAAAAAATAAAAGCACATCAAGATCAGTGTTGTCACTAATCTTTGACATGTCCAAGGCTCTAATAATCCTCCCCAAGAAAAATCCACTTTGTATTTAGATTTTTGAAAATTTGTGTGTTTTTTGCCATCATGAACACACATAATACGGCATATAAAGGATTAAAAGTAAAATATATATATATATATATACACTTTTGTCCCTTAGTGGGAACATCGGGTATGAAGGTTAAAGAACTATTCACATGGAAAACCTGGGTCTAGGCCAAAAAAGTTGTAATCGTACACACAGTGGAGACTCAAGCCAGTGGCAAACTAGTGAATATGTGCACCTCCATATCCTCATTTAGGGTGATCTGGTGGCAAGTGTGCAGGGCTCTCCACAAAAACTAAGTTCATACCCAGCGGCTGGACGCTGGCAGAGAGCCAGCTGAGCAAAGACAGTGAAAAAATCCTGTGTGATACCTCTCCAGTTCTATCGAAGGACAGCATTATGAATGGATTTTAGTTAGCAGGTGACCTGAAGTGATACCTGTCTGAATCAGGAAACCCCTTAACTGCCCCCTGTACAAGGGTACAGCTCTCCTCCCATGCTCTTTAAGACAAGGACCATAAATCTCGACTAACCCAGTCTCATGCTGTGTCTGGCTTGTCGACAGAGATTACAGGTCAAGCCTATAAATTTTAAAAAATGTCAGGAAAAACGCATTGTCTGCTCCAGATCTCTCAACAGCAATGTGATTAGGAGGCAGCAAAGAAGAGAAGCGTGTTTGCAAATGTATGTTTTTTTTTTCTCTTAATCTTTTGACCCTCCTGTATGAGATTCAAGAGAAATAACACCCTGAAGCCAGAGTTTTACAGAATAAATATGCACATAGCTTTGGCAGAGGAATAATGGAAGTGTGTGGGTGTGTGTCTATTGAAAATGTTATTCTTAGCGAAAGACAACAAGAAGTCTCCGTGTGCCAATCACAGACGCCCTAAATCGCCTCTGTAACCTGAGAAGTTGATGATGATCATCATGCATGCTTGCGCCCAATCAGAATAAATGCCACGGGCAATTGATCTAGTGCTGATCAATGCTTCATCATTTTAACTCGCCGTGATAATCCATCCATGGCATCTGATGTACTGCGACGTGTGGGTGAGAGTGAATCATATCTAGTAACATCGACCGTACGTAACATATACCAACAGCGTGTGTCGCTGTGTGTATATTGTGTGTCTGGCGGTGCCAGCTGTGCTAAGCCACAGGGCGTAGCCATCATCCCTCAGTCTGAGTGGAAGTGCCAGTGGGGACTGGGAGCTGTGATAGATGGTGCTCTCTCACAGGATGAGGCCAGGGACACACAGCAACACAGAGCGGAGGAGGAGAGAGATCGGCTCTGTTTCACTCTTGGCTCTCTGGGCCAAAATGAGTCGGCATCGTCGACTCATTTCAAATTGAACCAGCAGGGGACGAGAGCAAGGGGGTGGGGGAGAGGGCTGCACCCACGAACTCTACAAATCGACCCCCGCTTTGATTAAGCAGCGAGGGCGGCGGAAGCCTATAAGTGGGCAGCTCCCAGTGGTGGAGAGGAGACGACTGTGGTCATATCGGTCAGCTCAGGGACGACATTAGAAGATGGTGCTTATCTGGATATACCGCTCAACACAACTCTTCAATCAACTGTCAATTCCCCAAACTTTCAGTCCACCGAAGAGACTGAACAAACAAACAAAAGACAAAATATGTCATTGTTGTGTATTTGTCTTAAATTTCCTTCGCATTCCTGCATATTTACATTGCAAATCAGAGGATGTTTATGTGGCGCTTTCATGGTTTTTAAGGTTAAAGGTCAACAGCATTTTCCCTAAAGGAGCAATTAAATTTTCACCACAAGAGAAATGCACATCACCAGACAGAAAATCATAGACAAACTAATAAGCTCCTGATATAAATTTCTATATAAGAAAAAAAGAAAAGAAAAGAAATTGTTGGCCACAAGTGGCAATTACAGTATAATAGCACACTGAATTCAAAGACGTCCTCATTAGGCCACCTACTAAGAGCTGAGAAAATTGAGAAGTTATATCATAAAATTGCTTTTAATGAGTTAGAAGATAAATAGTCTTCCTTTTCAACCATGCTAGGTAATATATATATATATATATATATATTGATAAATCATCATTGAACCTTTCTAAAGTATATTTTTTTGGCATTTCAGCCTTTATTGGACAGGGCAGTGGAGACAGACAGGAAATGGGGCGACAGAGAGGGGGGAGCAACATGCAGGAAAGGGCACCTGATGCGGGATTGAAACCAGGGCCGCCTGCAGTCAGGACTGTAGCCTCAGCATGTGGGGCAGGTGCTCTGCTCGCTGAACTAAACACTGCCCCATCATTGCACCTTTTAAATAAATATAATTTGAAACCTTATAAGCTTCTGTTTTCTTACAGCCTTCAACAAAAACATAAAATAAAGAACCTAAAGAATGTCAAATATCCAGCAGTGCATATGAGAAAGTGTCTCAGGAGTTCGTGTAGACCAAAACTATTTTTTCCCCCCCACAATCATTAGTACGTGATGCCGCTGCACATTAACGCCATGCAGCATTATACAGATGCTAATGTGGCCCAGTGCTGGATCAATATGCAAATAGGAATAGCAATTGTTTGCGGACGTTTTTGCCATATCGAAGGTGTTAAAATGTCAAATGTTGTGTTTGCTGCTTGTTCTACTCCTCCCTGGTGGCCGATGAAAATCAATTAATGCAGCTTTAAGTTTCCAGTAAGTGCACAGCATATTCTTCTACACACACATATATTCCTGAGTAAATAAAGGCTTAAAGCAGCAGTCATTAATGGCTTGGCTACTTAATGTGCAGAACGTGGATATTTATCTAGTAGCCCATCCAGGATTGTCCACAAAGAAATGAAACAGAAAACACTGTGTGAAGCCACGCCACTGCTGTTGGCAATCATCCTACAATTCATCACGACTGTAACTGCTGCTTATTTCACAAAGAGTGTCCCTCTTACACTCATTGTCTCTTTTTCTTCCTCTGTTTCAAAGATACTGATACAAAATATGTTTGCAATCCTATCAGTGATTTTCCCTGTTCAACTAAATGTTTTCTTTCCTCTTTAACATGGCTGTCAAGTGCTGATTAATCAATGGCATCCGTCTCTGAAATGGCTCTGTAAACAAGCTGTATGCTCCAGCTTCGTCTGTAGGCATTGTTGGCGCTGACAACTTTCTCCTGCTTGCATAAATTATTGATCCTCGACACTCTCGGATTGCCGCCGTGCAGCATGCTAAAGACCCTGTGGTATTTATAGCCAGCCTTTGGATGAGCAGCTGAGTTTGTTTGCCGTCACTGATGATGATGCCTCGCATCGGGCTGCGGCCATGTTTCGGGGTCGCGCTCGTGTTCTGTTGACCCAGGTGGTCTTGTAGTCCGCGGGCCGAAGGTGAGGCCGTGTTTCAGTTTGTTGCTGGCACAGGGCTTGTTTGTCAGCTGGCGCCGGCTCAGTCAGACATCGTTTTTACATGCCTGCTTCACAGTGTGTCGATGCTGCCACATCCTGCTATCAAATGAATATTCAAATGAGTTTCCGAGCTTTGTATAATGTTGCGTGACTCTGTTTTAACTCCCCAGCACTCATTGGTGTGTTGAGCTATGCAAAGATAGATTTTGTCAAACTAACCATGCGTTTTCTCTGAAAATAAATGGATTTCTGTTAATGCTGGCATTTCAAGGCAGCCCTTTGATAACAGTATTTTATCAAAGGGTGAGGATTTATAGTGTGGTTGTGGAAATACAGAATGGAATTAAAATTGAATGCTGCCGTATCTTTTTCTGACTGTTCCCATCATCTAGGCCACAGACATTTTGCCACTCATGCAAGTAGCTTCTTCAGTTCTGAATGAATGGAGGAGCATCTGTGGGTGGTGCCCATTTAAACATCTTATAAAGTCTACATACACTAAAGTCTATTTAAGGCTAAGGTCGATTTGAACACTGAAGATGAACAGGCAAAGTGAAAATGATCCTTTTCCTTTGCAGCCTCAAAAAGGGACCAGATCAATATTGTGTCCTGAACCTTTGCTCATGCAAATGTGCAACACATTAGTCACACATTAGTGTTGGACAACAATCACAGAACGAATGATTGATTATGTGTACTATGCATATTATGTTCAGTTAACAGTGAAAGCGTAACACTTAGACCAATACAGAGGCCATTAATCAGTCTGCTTCTTTTCTAGGTAATCCTCACTTATTTATTTTAAATGCAGTTAATAGTGATGTTTGCATTCATTCCTTTCCTATGACAAGTGAACATTTCATATTGCAAGTCACTGTGTAATTGGCACAATGAAAAGAGTATGGACCAAGTGGAAAATCTTCTCTATCTCGCAAATGAATGATATAATAGCATAATAAACTATGCACCGTGGCTTTCCAGACAATATCAGTGTTCTGGTAAGTGAATCCGAAGCACTACGTCGTACATGTTGCTTTTTAAGCACTGAACAAAAATCATTTTTATACTCGGTGGCTATTTAGATCATATCTCTCGTCATTAGCGCTGTCTTAACAAGCTGTCGCCAGAGACAGTGGATTTTGCTGGCTATAACGACAGCTGTCAACAGCAAATTCACTCAGCTGTAAAGACCTAATGAGGCTGGTATTATCAGATTAACATGCTGCCTGCGTGCCACTGTCTGGATGAGTGTTTGTGTCAAAAAAGAACCAGAGGATTTCTGATCATATGTGATTCACAGCACGAACACAGACCTTTATTTTACATGTGAATATAACTGGACCTTAATGAATGTAATTACATGAACCTGTATATTCTTCTATAGTTTTATAGTTTCATATACACTCACTTGCCACTTTATTAAATACACCTCTTCAATTGCTTGTTAACACAAATAGCTAATCAGCCAATCACATGGCTGCAGTTCAATGCATTTAGGCATGTAGTTCAAACTGAGCATCAGAATGGGGAATAAAGGGGATTTAAGTGACTTTGAACGTGGTGTGGTTGTTGGTGCCAGACAGGCTGGTCTGAGTATTTCAGAAACTGATGATCCGATGGGATTTTCACACACAACCATCTTTAGGGTTTACAGAGAATGGTCCAAAAAAAGAGAAAATATCCAGTGAGCGGCAGTTGAGTGGATGAATGGGCAGACTGGTGGAGATGATAGAAAGACAACAGTAACTCAAATAACCACTTGTTACAACCAAGGAATGCAGAATACCATCTCTGGACGCACAACACATGGAACCTTGAAGAAGATGGGCCACACCGGGGGCCACTCCTGTCAGCTAAGAACAGGAAACTGAGACTACAGGTCACACAGGCTCATCAAAACTGGACACTGGAAGATTGGAAAAACGTTAACTGGTCTGACGAGTCTCGATTTCAGCTGCGACATTCAGATGACAGGGTCAGACTTTGACGTAAACAACATGAAAGCATGGATCCATCAGGGCCTTGTATCAACAGTTCAGACTGGTGGTGGTGGTGTAATGGTGTGGGGGATATTTTCTTGTCACGCTTTGGGCCCCTTAGTATAAGGTTTAAATGCCACAGCCTACCTGAGTATTGTTGCTGACCATGTCCATCCCTTTATGACCACAATGTACCATCTTCTGACGGCTACTTCCAGCAGGATAATGCACCATGTCACAAAGCTCATATCATCTCAAACTGGTTTCTTGAACATGACGATGAGTTCACTGTACTTCAATGGCTTTCCAACACCTTGTTGAAAGTATGCCACGAAGAATTAAGGCACTTCTGAAGGCAAAAGGGGGTCCGGCCTTTTACTAGCAAGATGTACCTAATAAACCCTCCAGCAACCCTAGTGAGGAGAAGCGGTGGTAGAAGATGAGATGAGGTAGTAGAAGATGAGATGAGCCATAAATAACTGGTTTCTATTCATTTTATTTCTTCACATTAATCATCAATCACCACCTCTTCTTACCTGAATCTGCATCCTAGCCTGATGTTGTCCCTTCCTGGCTGCCTAGTCTACTTTCAGGTCCTCCATCCTGTACACTTATCCTGACGTGTTGGATCAGAATTACATTTGTGTGTGACATGCAATAGGAGTGGAGTCAGAACATTTATAGGCTGTAACTCAAACTCAAATTCTCTAGCTTTTGCTGAGAATCCTCGTTACTAAATATATGACAACCAACACTGCACTATGGGAAAAAAAAAAACAATTTTCATTAGGATCCTCATCAGATGTGTTTTTGCACATGGTTTAAACCATGACCTCCCGAGTGGTAGCCAGTGTCACTGTCTGCTGTACTATTTCACCGTATTGTTCACATTGCCAGCATTTTTCCGATGTGACTTGTGCTCCAAAAGCAATCACAGAAAACAGAAATGTGAATTCTTGGCTACACTTGCCGTCAATCACTTACAAGACTTCAATGAATGAAAGTGGACCATGTGTGCTGGGCTGTAAAAAATCAGTCCATTAAGAGATTCTTTGTTTTTCTTTTGACTATTTAAAACAATCTGTTGTAAGTTATTATTTTTTTTATTTTAAAAAAAATCCCATATTTGTTGTGTTGGGAGGGCTTAGCCCTGTTGGCCCATTTATACCAGCTGCCATTGCCTAAAACATTGCATTGAACATGAAGCTCCGTATGTGGTGCATTATAAAAAGCAGAATGAATTTTATGCACCTGATGTTGGTTTTACGTATTTCTTTGTTTTTTATGAATAATTTTAGAGCTGAATAATTAAAAACATGACATATACTAAAAACATGAATAGTTGAGGCTCATTTATTACCTTTATAAACACCTGACCTCAAGCTGTTACTGAAGATTGCTGCCAAACACAATTTCGTTGTAACTTGCGTGCAATAACATTAAAGTTCTTAATCTTAAATATTATGGGATGGTTGGATTTATTCCTATATGATCGAGGTCCAGATGGAATAAAACACAAACACACACAACTCTTTTAAAACAAAAAGCTATTTTCTAAACAGGCATGGCGCAGCTTTGACACACTGATATGAATAAACTAGGTGATGATGAGGAGATCAGTTGTGTTCTCAGTTCATTTTCAGCTTTTGTAGGCGCTATAGTGGTAACAGACTAAATTCAGATCAATGACCTGGGTGATGTAGCCTTGTTGGTTGCTCACTGAGGTGGTTCAGCGGTTCAGATTTGCCCCAGGCCATCAATATATTGTGCCAATCTCACACTGATTGACTACAATAACAGAAATGGAGGGCCTGCTATTAAAAAACTGTACTGTATATGGAAATCATATGCTTAAATGTGTATTAAGCACTCCTTAAAGCATGTATATGTTTAAATGGTTTGATTTTTTTCATTTATTGTCTTTAAATTTAAAAAGAAATGACACATCTATCTTTAGATGTGGGTGTATACTTTCCCTTTGCTTGGTAGAAATTGTTGTCGAGCCATATTTGATAATCTCAGCTGTCTAGAGTCTTCCAAACTCCTGATGTCACAATCAATTATTTTCAGACAACTCATGTCTGTGTGTCCTCAACTGTTTTCTAGCCTGAGATCCTCTCAAATTTGCTTTTGTTCTCGTCACCACATCAGTTTATACTTCCATATGACGCATTCACACATACGCATGCACACATGCAGGAACCATGAAGCCAGAATGTGAGCAGATGATCCGCTTGGCTGTCAGGGCAAACAGGCTGAGTTCAGAACATTGGCAGCCACAGCAATGCCACTACTAATTGCCTCGCTGCACGTATCCTCTTGTGTGCGCGTGTGAGATCCTCTCACACAGTGTCTATCTGGTGATTTTCACACCCTCTGTGTGCAGGACGTTGTGACTCAACATGAGTTGCATGTGTGCGTAAAATGTGAGTTACGTTTGCGATATTTGGAAGTACCGAGTTGTGACAGTCCGCTGGTCTTAGCATTTTGACTATAGCAGCCAAAACAGCTCATTTTAGGGCTACGCCTACAGCCCGGAGTTGTATTTGCAAGTGAGCAAACTGTGGAGTGACGAGCAGTTTCCAACGAGTCCACTCTGACGCTGTGACTCAAACCACTTTTTCTCTTCTGCTGTTTCCATGACATTCCAATACATCCCATCAAGACAGATATAAGAATAAACATTTATTTTAAACTGCTGATAGTTTCCTTATTAAATCAAGGATACAAGTAGTGGTTAATTTGCTTGGTTATTGTGTAAAGTATGATTTCAAGCCTTACGGCTTAATTTTCTCGGCAGCAACTCATTGTCGCATGAGTAACGCATTGTCATACACAGTAGAGCAGCTGTAGTTTGTAGTGCGGTCAAACACATGCAGGTTCAAGAACAAATCTCCCCTTTCACATTATGCACACAGAACATGGCACAGTAAAGTCACATTGCTGTAAGTTTTACACCCCGTTACAGGCAGCTCTTCCTCTAACAGCTCACGGTGTTATCGAAGGAGATACATTTTGGGAAAGTGACCTCCATGCCAAGGGGATCTATAATGTCTCCAGTTGACAGACTGAGTTACAGTATTAAAAATCGAATAAAATAACATTTAATAAAGTCTTCTGGAGACTGGCGACATGTCCAGGGTGTACCCCGCCTCTCGCATGTTGACAGCTAGGTAAGATAGGCTCCAGCCTCCACACAACCCTTCAGAGGACAAACGGTTATGGAAGATGAGAATGAGATGAAAAAGTTCTCTGTTTAAATATTACACTCAGGGTTAGGGTTATATCTTCAGTGCTGATGCTGACTGTGTGATGATTTTTTTTCAACCATAGAAGGTTGAAGAAGTAGCGTTGCAGTCTTGAACCTTCGTCTTCTCCCTCTGACATCCAAAGTAATTATAGAATCACTGCTGATACGTATGACGGATGCCCACACTCTGCAACTCCTTCAGTGTCTTCTTTCAGTGTCCTCTAACGAAGGAAGTCAACACTAGTAATAATCTGTGTTTGTCCTCCCCATCGATTGATTGCTTTCTTTTTCAGACTTTAATCTTTCCTCTGAGCACAGAGTTTATTCTTTTAATCCAGAGCATCAAAACCATCTGGTGGACACTCCCTAGATTCCATTTCATTGTCCTTGAATGCCGCAGGCTGTGAATTCATAGGACCAAAGTTACATCTGTAACTTTTTCATTTTTCAGACTAACTCGATCTGGAGGTCTGGCTATCATTCCTGATTGCAGTAAACCATCACAGCAATGTCACCACAGTCACCAGATTTAAAAAGAAAACTGGTATACTGAGACATACAGAAAGATTGACTTGCCACTGCTAAGGTTAATCAGCATTGCGCATTAAAATGTATTAATAGTAATTCATTGGTTTTATATTGCGCTTTTTCATTTTTAGATGCTCAAAGTATTTACAGTTGTATGCATTATTCATTCGCTCACACAGTCACACCCTGCTGGTGGTAAACTACCTCAGTAGTCACAGCTGCCCTGGGGCAGGCTGACGGAAACATGGCTGCCAGTTTGCGCCTACGGCCTCCGACCTCCGACCACCACCAACATCACTCACTTGCAATCATACACCAGGAAGCACTCACCTGGAGGCAAGGTGGGTTAAATGTCTTGCCCAAGGACACAACAGACACACTAGGGCAGACTCGAACCGCAAACCTTTTGGTTGGACGACCGCTCTACCTCCTCAGCTACTGCCGCCAGTTGACAGTGGCATAACTGCATCAGACTTTCATTTAGAAATCAAAGTCTGAAAATCCCAAATATAGCTTTAAGGTGAGCCGTGTTAACCCATAGACTGTATAAAGATAGATGCCGATACAAGTGAAGTGGAAGCAAGGAGAGCTCCCCCTGGTAACTGACTGCAATACTGGTCATAAGCTCCACCTCCTCCATGTTAGTGGATGGGACTTGGGCCAAACTAAAACACTAAAATAATCAAATATAGGATGGTTTCTGTCATTTTAGGTAGTTAATATAACATTGAGGCTTGTTCAAGTGTCATTTTTTTGGATTGGTTTCCTGGTTATTTGAGGATTTGAGGATACAGGATGTGTCATAATGGTGACCACCAGTTGCCATGCCAACCTCACCGTGGGACCTTGAGAGTTGTAAAAAAAAAAAAACATAAGAATAAGCTCTAAAAATAAGTTCAGTATGTAATCCAACATTTCCTTGTCATTGTTTCTTCATAAAGTACACAGTTCGTTCATACGGTACTGTTCATTGTGTGACAACGTGTGTTTTTTGTTTGTTTGTTTCTTATTGGAATGAATAGGAATGTCTGTTGTGGCCTGTTTATTCCCTGTTGAAGCAATCAGTGCGGTGTACTTTCAAGCACCACAAAATCACAGTATGTTTGTCCAACAGACCAATGGATGAGTGAGCATGTGCCTATTTTATTTATTTTTTATTTTTTCGCTTCGTATGGCTCAGAGCAGGATTTTTATTTTCACCCAGAAGGCCATTTGTTTTGACCACTGAGTCCGGTCACAAACGGACTGAAAACACTGAAATTATTGAGGAATGGTCAAAGCAAGCGGTCCGCTGATGCTGTTTTTAACACTGCAGGTCAACAAGTTACGTAAGTAAACTATTGGCCTAAGTTATGATCAGAGCAGCAACAGCACAAGACTGCCGTGTTTGTCCCAAGGCAAATGGGCCTACAATCACCTAAATACATTTGTGGTTATGTGGAGCATTTTCCCAATGAGGAACAACACCCCCCCAGAAATTTTATTAACAAAAAATAATAATAATAATAATACTTCACCAAAGTTAACTTTTGTAAACAAAGTATTCTAATAAAATGTTGTTTTTTCCCAAGCACCTTTTTTAGCACATTCACCACATTTTTTCGGCAACTGCCTCCTTTTCATATTTATTATTTGTTACCCATTCTACCGCTGCATTAACATGTAAATATATAATCCCTGTAAATCCTTTATTCACTTTACTCTTTAAGTCATATTTACACCCTCCACTGGCAGTTTGGATAGTTAAAATATTTGTTGCATATATTTTTTTTTGTATACACTGTTATTCTATTTTTTTTGTTCCTTAAAGGTGCCTTGTTCTTTTGCATCATGCTGCTCATAAATTGCCTTATGGGGACAAATAAATCAGAATCTGAATAAAACCTGCAGTAATAATAGGTAACTCATTTATTTTGACTGTTTTTTTGTTTTGTTTGTTTGTTTGTTTTTCTTTCTCTGGGCTCACCTGTGATCGACCCATAGAAGAAGCTCAGAACAGAACTGCCTTTGTCTGGCTTAGAGAGCCAATAGCAGTAGTTTGCTCATCAGTCAAGGAGCGTTCCAGATACCTACCTATGGCAATCCATCTCAGAGGAAACCTTGAGGCAGAGTCAGTCACACTGTAATATATCCTGTCAAGTTCAGGGAACGCCTCAGGATCACCCAGGATTGGAGAAACACGTCCTTTCTTTCTCCAATCCTCTCCTTACTCCTCTGCTTACTTTTCTGCCACTACTAATCAAAACAGATTATGAAAGAAACCGAGACGATTAGAAGAAATTACCTATGAAATATATTTCATAATTGTCATAATATTTTGGGGAGGAAACACACTACGAATTTGGAGTTTGCATTGTGGGCATTTCCACCATTTTACAAAAATAAAGGGACTTCCTTATTCCTAATATTTTAAGAACACCCATTTTTTTTTTACTTTCCTGTTCAGTTACACAACTCCGTCTTTCTATGAGCAAGAAAGATGAAAGATAAGGAAGTTTTGCATAAAAACATGTTTGAGATGCGTCTTTCTGCAGCGGAGGTGTAATTAATACGTGAGTTCTGATTGCACAACCTTTCTTGATCAGTATTATATAAGCTGCACTGACATTCAGCCTGGAACAATCTCAACCTTCTTCAGTGTAAAGTGTGGATGGGGTGCAGGGTTCTACACCTCAGTTGTGTTGGATCAGTGCTGTTTGCCATGTTTGTGTCACATTTTTACATAATACAGCTGTAAAGAACAACAGAAACTCTCAATAATTTAGCAGGCACTCTTTTGTTTCCAGTCAAAAGTCCTCAGAATAAGAAGGGAGCAGGCAAACAGTTTGACCTGCTGGGGGATGACAACATTTTAAAAGATTGTGCGTAGGGAAGCGAGTAGGGAAGAGCTTATCCTAAGCGCCAAAGCAGTGTAATGGGCTGTTGCTGACATCTGAGACAGCGCATGTGCCTCTCTGGCATAAAGTATATTCCTGAACCCTGTAGTTCATAATCATAATAATAACAGCGAATCATTTGCATTGTTTCTCTGCAGCTCTCGCTGTCTCAGCTGGCAGCTTCTTCACGCTACCCGACCATCAGCCACTCCAGCTCGGCGTTGCCGTGGCAACAGTCATTTCCTTCCCTGCTCCATCCTT
The DNA here is from genome assembly GCF_022458985.1 of Mugil cephalus. Classification (NCBI taxonomy): domain Eukaryota; kingdom Metazoa; phylum Chordata; class Actinopteri; order Mugiliformes; family Mugilidae; genus Mugil; species Mugil cephalus. The sequence continues at coordinate 3,276,136 of NC_061770.1, read as the reverse complement.
CCCCGTTGGCATCGGCCCACCAGCTGTCACATGTCGTAAGATTTCCACCCCCGTTTGCTCTCACGCTCACATGCGCAATATCACACACACTCGTAGCCGTACGCACTTAATTAAGCACACCAGCAGCAAGAAGTCACAGACGCATTTACAAGGTTCACATTCTAACACAATGACACTAAAACAGCACCACGCAAGACTTTATGCAACTATGCATAAAGTTTAAGCCTTTACTCACCTTTACAGTGCTCAACTCAAACACAACAAACACACAACCTCTAAACTCCAGCCTCCAGCACCCTGCTGTAGGTGCTGAAGCCTGTCCTTTTCAGTCTTACAATCAAAAGTAATGCTTCATATCCACTCCCATTATCTGAAGGTACCCTGCATAACCTTGTAGTTTGGCTTCTGTAAAAATATGAAGCTGAATGATTGAATGAATATTGAATCTGCTTTGTCCAGAGCCACTTTTAGTATTAATTTTGACAATTAATTGCCATATTTCTCAATCAACCATCACTATGAATTACAACTTGTGGCCATTGTGCATGTCCAAACAATAGTATGTGCATTTCAGTTTCAAATTGCAGATAGTTTTTTGAAACGACTGATAATATATGAAGCACAATTTATATATATAAAAAAGAAGGGAAATAGCAAAATTTCACCCTGTTCTGTTTGACTGAATTCGAATACTGTACATGTCACTCAACTCGCACAGATGTGACAGTAGAAGCTTCGTCTGAGAAAACATGATTGGCTCCAATAAGCTTTATGCATTGTTGCAGCCATGACATACACTGTAGCAGAATAATAACCCTGCTAAATAGTTTCCTAAAATGATGTGGGAGTAACCCATTTCTCACAGCTATAGGTGTTTGCTGATGAGAATTGGCTGGCAGAGTCATTTTGCCTTTGAAACCTACTTTGTCTTAGCTAAATGCTCACCCACAAAGATGCATATATTTGGGAATCAGCATGCCGCACGTTTGAAACAGTGGTAAAATCTTTCAGAAAGGCGGGGAAATCATAATGCTGTAATCCAGGGATTAACACTGAATCTTTTTTCTGCTCATCGCAATCAGTTTGCACATTCTTGTTTGATTTACAGCATGTGTTTATGATGTAGAAAAAAAGAGCCATATTCCTGGTGTTTGAGAAAGATACGGATTTGTAATGTGTCTTAAATCAGTCACACGCTGAAACTGGTGATGTGACTGCTTTCTCTGATTGCACAAAGGGAAGGATCTCTGTTGACCTTTTCCCTACCTCATCTCAAACTAGCCCTGTAACAAATGCGCTCTATGATATGGCTCCTGTGAAGTTGCAACCAAACTTGAAGTTTGAAGTGCCTACTGTTGCATCATCAAACTCTAGCCCTACTGTGTTGCGAGGAGACGCCTTAAGCAGCACTTGGCATCAAAAAAAAACTTTTAACAGACGTCAGAAATCTTAGACAGAGCCAGACACAGGGTAGACGGCTGTCTGCCTCGATCGGCTGAGGTAAAAGGAGAGAAAAGATGAAGATTTGAGAACCTATAGTAAACAAGGACGAGGCTGGTAATGCCAGTGAAAAAGTGAAGAGCTCTGGATATCTGAAGAATTTGCAGAAAGGTAGGAAGAGGGGAGAGGACAGAGAGAATAAAACTATGGAAAAAAGAAAAGTTTATGACATTTGATCATAGCAGTAATGACGAGAGGAAAGCGGCGGAAAGGACCAAAAGACATCCTTGACCCCTTTATTTCTGAAAGGATGTAACACTGTTAAATTGAATGCACCAAGAAACACTCACAGTTCAAGATCACTAAATGTAAATGTAACTTACTTTGTGTTTTCTTCGTTCCCTTGTGTTATCACAGTGGATTGTACATGCTGTTTCAGAGCTGTCGTGGCCAGTCAACCTGCTTTTACGCATCAGCACAGCTAAGAAGGGCTTTGCTCATATTCTAACTAGACAGCGGTGGCTTTAGCAGGTTTCTCCCATATTTCATGCTTGAAATCCATATGGCTTAAACTATGAATCATATTGCAGAAATAATCCAGGAACTGTGGCTCAGCCTTACTCGCGATAACAATATAATCAGAGACACAATATGGATAAAAAAAAAAGCACAATTCAATTTGGTTGAGACTACCTGGGTCAAGTCCTGGAAAAACAGAAAAACAACTTGTGGATTTCATTTTATCTGTACTGTAATAACAGTGGAAATCTAAAGTTCAAGATTTTGTTAAATTTCAAATAATGTAATGCTGTCAATTTAATGAGTTTAGTACAGAATAAGACATGTATCTGTTTAGCTGCTTATACCAGCAAATTGTTCATATCTTGATTTCTTTCCATGCTGTATAAAATGACAGTTTCCATTCCCAGCAATTCACTGGTCGGCTTCCCATCTGCATGTAAAACAACAACTACATTAATTACTTTGAGGGCCTTCCATTACTTTGTAACCCTACTGAAATAATATTTTAACCTTGTAATATCGGGGTGGCTGTGGCTCAGTAGCTAGAGCAGGTTGTCTACACAACGAGAGAGTTCCCTAGGACATGCCCAAGTGTCCTTGAGTGAGACACTGAACCCCCTAGTTGCTCCCAGTAATTGACATGGCAGTACTATTAACAGAGAGTAGTCAAAAAACAACCTCATAGGCCATCATTACAAAATAATATTCATCTAAAATGTAATCAGGAGAACCAACGTCATACCGGAGCTGTAAGGTTGTAATAACTGCAAAAATCCCTCAGAGTACTGAACTGACAGGGGTTGTACAGCTTGTGTCACGGTGAATACATGAACGTGGCGTTTCTTCTTTCAGAGGTTATATAGAATGTGTTGAAAAAAAGACACATCCTTAAAGTGTTTTAAACATTTTGTCTTGGCATCTTTCCTTTTATGTTCGTATCAAAGCCGATACAGTAGAATGTCAACATTAAAGTCATGTATTAGTGTGATACATTATATCCTTCGTCCACTAGATGCCATTAACTTTCAGTAATGATACTGTAAGTGAGTTTCTATGCCATTCTTCTGCATATATTGAATTATGAACCCAGCCACGTGGATTTATTGTTTAGGCCTCCATTTGTCCTTGTAGTCTCACAGCCTGAACACACGTGCCCATAAAAAGCACTCACTCACACAATACGTCATCACTCTGCATGGGCTTGATGGCAGCAAGTTCAGATGCAATATACATCCATTAATTTGAACCTATCAGATATGTTGAGGCTATACAACTCCTTGGTATCTTTTCAGGGTGTTATATTGCAGACTGTTCGATCAGAAGTGGGACGTGCATGTGTATGTTGTATACATGTAATGGCATGACTTTGTTAGAGGTTATAACCAGTGTGTTTGATGGGAAGCTCAATAATATGCCCTGAACTGTGATAGATCAACTAAAACATGCACATGTATCAAAGACCAGAAACAAAAAAAACACTCTGAGGAATGACACCATTAGCACTTGTCAGCTAATCATGTGTGCTAATAGGTCTGCAGCTGTCTGTCTGTTAGTGACTATGAAGAGGGCATCGATATATGGTGTTCGACTGTGCTCATTCATTAGTACTTGAAGAGGAACCAAAATAGATATCATCAAACAAAACTGTTAAGAGGAATGTTAGTAACTGACTTGCAGATTAAGAAGCAAAACCTTATTTCAGAGTCAAAGAATAAACAATATGTTGTTGACATTTATCGCATCACTGGGTGTTGTTAATTCAGTCCTGTTTGCTATCACAGAAAATGATTGTCAGTGGCATTTTGGTTAAATTAAATCTTACCTCAGATGCTCTTATTCTCAATAGACAGAGATGCTAATATTTCTCAGAAAATGCATCATCTTCACACCAGCTAAAAGGAAGTTAACACGTTGCTCTGAGTCCTTCGAAGTGCACTGGAGTCATATGAATATAGCAGAATATTTGGCGGAAAATATTTATTCAGTGTGCATGTTTTAATGGAAGCTGCTGTGCTGGATGAATATCGATCAGCCAAACGTTGAAGCTACTGACATCTCATCATAATGCAGCGTTCTGCTGCATCATGTGGGTGTTACTTCGACACGTAACACACACCTAAATACTCCTGCAGATGAAGAAAATCCTGAGATGGCAGCAGATATTGACCCAACGTCCAAACTCCCAAACTCTCAGTTCCCAATTGGAATGAGAACTTGACAGAATGTGCTAGCTAAACCCAATCCACAAATCCTACAGCCCACTGAGTGACAGGACCCAAAGAATCTGTTGCCAACCTCCTGACTGGACACCACAACCTTATATGTCTTTCTCTTCTGTGATTTAATAAGCCACAGCATTAAACTGGGTTAGCAGATGTTTCCATAGTACAGCAACCATAAGCATTTTTTAGCCAGTATCACATAATCTGTGTGCTACTGTAATTACTAGTGCTCAGGATGTCTCTTTATCCACAGCTGAAAACTAGTCCCCAACAAAAGCACAATTCTCTTCTGTTTGAGTAGCTCTTTCTTAAACTTCCCTGCTGTCTTTGGAAATGCAACGACACATTTCTGACCCACTTTTAAGAGTCTGCATCTTCTCAGAGAACCAATGGGCTCGGGGGCTGGAGGCAGGGTGCGAACAGTAGGGAATGGATTGAGAGATGGTCTAGCACATTGTTGGCTCTGTTTTATTCATGGCATTCATGGGAACAAACAATATAGAATGAGATGCTGTTTAACACAGTGCAATCCATCCAAATACTCAATCCCATTTACTGCGACATGCCTTCTCGCCAGAGCACCTGCTGTTTGTGAAAGCCTCATTTGGACGTCAGGTAAAATTGACTGAGAGTGGGTCACTGGAATTGACTCCTTGCAGCACATTCAGTGTTAGATAGAGACATGCGTGCTCCATAGTCTGTCTTTGTCGCAAACGTTATACCATCAGAGCTGACTCATCTTTTCACAATCTATCTCAGATATTTGGCTTTTGGATAGCTGGGGAAATTGCACAGGCACGCCTGACCACTTTCTCTTGGTGATATACTACGCTCATATAAAGTGAATTTATAGAGCACCTTTTACAAGCAGGTGTGTCATACAAAAGAGGTCATTGAAGTAACGCAAAATCTATGAACACAAAAACAGAGGCAGCTGTACATATACCAGGCATGTGGAGTGAGCCCTTTTCAAATCCAGGAGGAAATATAATTATTAAATTTCCATTATAACTTTGCATTGTTATTCTGTTTATCATTCACATGGTGATGCATTCATGATGCTCCAAATATAACTACTGAGAGGAGTATCTTTACCACTAGGCTTTGGTTTCTACAGTGACAGACAAGGCTACTTAATGCCTTGTAACTTACAGCATAGCAGGGCCTGTATAATTAATGCAGACATGCACAAGTAAGCCCAGACCAGGCTAAGCTCTGCATGTTTCCTGTGACGTATGGCTTCTATGTATTTGAGATATGTTCTCCTACTGTAAGTGTGGCATTGGAGCAATCGGAGTATTAGTACATTTCTAAAATCCACCTCCAAGCTGTCTCTCTTATTGCCGCAAAGCTTTAATCCAAGCCTAACAGGTTTTAATTTATATAATTTATAATAATTATAATATATGTCATTTTTCATCCATCCACATGCAGTTTGGGCTCTTGGATTTTTGGAATTTTTGCCTTCCCTTAACTTTCATAATGTTACACATATGTGGCCCATTTGAGTTTATTTGTTACTTAGATAGAATAAATAGTCATCTTCTATGTAACTTATGAATGTCCACCTTGTAAATAGTAAGCTGTCTTAAAATCCAGGTATGCAAGGTAACAGGAATCTTAATTTCGATTGATTTTGATTGATCATTTCTTCCACAATCTGACTTTGTTCTAGGCCCATTCGGCTGTCAGCAACATTGCCCACCTGGAGATGGACCTTCAGCGGGAAGGGGACAAGTCACCTTCAATGCAGGATGAAGGAGACCAACTTAAGGAGCTGCCCTTCACCCCTGTCCATGCCCCTGTCATCACTCTGGGGATGAATGTGCCGAGGTGAGCCACTCGCTCTGTTGTCAGCTTCAGACGTGAGCAATGATCTGTCTTGGAACGTAAGAAGGATTTTATGCTCTACAAAGCCTCCGTGACAGGTTTTGTTGAAGGTGTTATCAACAAATGTTTTCCATCAGCTTAAAAAGCCGACAGTTAGACAAAAATACTCAAAAAGTAAAACAAATTAAATGTCACAGGTTTGTCTCACAGGACCTTGTTCATAAAACGTGCTGAATATTACTTCCTTAATCATGTCATTTTGTGGCTCTTTTCTGCCTCTGAATTATCATCATTCATGTACATTTAATTTCATTTATAGTGGCTCCAGATCTGCCCTCTGCAACACAAAGCTATTAAAGGTCTTCTATAAGGAGCCTATGGGTATTGTTGCTGGCATCAGCTGTGCAACATGGATTGCACTAAAGAGGCCAGCTGGTATATGTGGGCAATGATGGATGCTTATGATGTGCAGTCCTGAAAATCCATTAGCCACTGTTTTTTTCATCTCATCTCATCCCATCCATTCCCATCCCATACCAGACCAGACCAGACTAGACCATACCATACCATACCAGACCAGACCACACCAGACCATACCATTTCATACCATACCATACCATACCATACCAGACCAGACCAGACTAGACCAGACCATACCATCTCATACCATACCATACCATACCATACCATACCATACCATACCATACCATACCAGACCAGACCACACCAGACCATACCATTTCATACCATACCATACCATACCATACCATACCAGACCAGACCAGACCAGACCATACCATACCATCTCATACCATACCAGACCATACCATACCAGACCAGACCAGACCAGACCAGACCATATCATCTCATATCATCTCATACCATCTCATACCGTACCATACCATACCATACCATACCATACCATACCATACCATACCATACCATACCATACCATCTCATCATAGCTCAGCTCAGCCCATCATCCTGTAGATAGAATAAAATGTAATTGCAAAGCACATAATAATGAAGGGTATTTGTGACCTAAACATTAGTTTATTAAAGTGTTGCTGAAGTTAGCCTTTTTTCAAAGCCAGGGTTACATTTAACACACAACCAAAACCCACCTGAGTGACTGTGGCTCAGGTGGTAGAGCGGATTGTCCACTAATTACAGAGTTGATACCAGGCCCCTTCATGTGCTGAGGTCTCCTTGGGCAAAATACTGAACCTCAATTTTCTCCCAATGGCAGGCCAGTGCCAGTGTGAGTGAATGGGTAAATGAGAAACATTGTAAAGTGCCTTGTGCAAAATTAATGCAGGTAATTTCTCATGTTTATGGTGGTGTATGTTTATAAATAAAAGGCATACTTTATGGCTTTATAACTGAGATATACTTAATGAATACCCTTAAACAGCACGTGGAACCTTTACAGTTATATGCGTTATGAATGATCAATACACTGCCATGTTTACTTAATTCACACTTATTTCTTCTATAATAATTAAATGAAAAGGATACTGAAGCAAAATATTCAAGCAGCAATATGGCCTTCCTGGATGAACACATGTGGAGCTTGAGGATGCTGTACATTCCCTGCCTTTGCTGCACTTCTGTGATTAGCACCTCTCTACAATTTAACCTCTCCTTTCCAACATGAGAGAGTGACTTGAGTGTTACTCATGTCTGTTCGGAATGGTTGCAGAAAGATGCCACTTGAGACAGCATTTAAACACGTTGCAGTTGTATCTTTCTTGTTATCTGGTGTGAGCACCAGCACGGTCCTTTATCACCACTAGAGGTTCACTGTCACTGGCTGAGGCTTATCGATTGTCTCACTAATTGGCAACATGTGTGCTCTGGGTGGTATAGCCCTTTGCCAGTGTGTGTAAGAATTCAGCTCGGCACCAATTTAAATAAGTCATTTTGTCAGCCTTGACATCCCACTTTGGCTAATAGTCTGAGTTTCATTTGTGAGTGTGAACTCTCGTGATTAAATCGAGCTGTAAAGGAGGGGTTTCAACTGTGCTCGCAATTTACAATCGTAATATCAGTGGTAATATTGCCAGGTCTGTTGAGATGGAACAAAGGGTGAGAAAGTGCATTCTGCAATAATGGACACAGTAACTCAGAAACAAGGCTTTGTATTAGCACGGTGAGTTTGTAAATAAGCAGCTGGCGCTGAAACAGCTTCCCAATCCCAGAGTTTGGATCCAGACACAATGCTGTTCAGTTCAGTGGGCTGAAACATCTCTGCCTCCTCACTCAGAGCCAAAACATCTTTTTGACTGTTTTTAGTTTGGAATGACCCACTTCTTTGAGAAGAACAATAAAGTCTGAAGAAGTTTAATTGAAGTTGCTGTGCATATCTGATCGAGCCCCCTATTGAAATAAAAATGACGGCTTGAATATTAATCCACTTGGGCTAAATTAAGACGCAACTTTGAGCAATGGGGTGGAGAAGGAAAGCATGAAATTGACACAGCTGGAGGGGAAAACCCAATCGACTGCCTCCTTCTCTGTTGTTACCTTAATTAGTTTGATCAAGGCTTTATTCTTTTGCAAATGTGACACCATAGGCTCAACTGTTTACCAAATGGACACAGGCTGCGTTCCTGTTATAAGCCCAAACATTATCGTTCATTTTTCAATGCTTGCACTTTAGCCAGCCATCTGTGCACTGTGTTTATCATACTGAGAGTGTTTGGTGTCGGCGTTGAAAGTAGAAGTTATGAATGTTACCAGAGTTGCGGAAAAACAGGTGGCCACTATGATTAGAGATAACTGCCAATTATGCTAGAAAATCCTGAGGGAGTGCTTTGGCATCCGTCCTCTCTCTCTCCTGTAAGTATTGTTGCTGCTGCTTGACGGATATTACTGACATCCCTGGGCTGTCTAATCATTGTTTCACCACATTTCTGTGAACCCCACATGTATATTTAAATTCAAGTTTGGTTTAACAAGGTCAAGTGACTAAACTGAAGTTATCTCCGAAAAGATAAATTATCTTGAGTCAGAGTGGATCTAAGATGAACAAAGCTGGGACTGAAACCATAAAACAGCAATGCATTCCACTCACACCCCAAAAGATTTTCTGCCTCGTTTACAACCACAAATCACCCAAGTGAGGCCACTGCAGCAGAGGCTGAACGCATTACCTCCTGCTGCTCGTAAAGCACCACACTCGCCGAAAGTCCATTCAGCTTGGTGAATGATCGATGTGTGCGAATTTGAACGTTTTCTCTACTCTCTCTAGCTCCTGCTCGGTCAGCTCCAGGAGTTCTTTGGCCCACCTCTTCTCCGCTGGTTTTCCTGACATTGTGGACACAAGTGGGCAGGTAGCAGAAGTCCTGGACCCCACAGAACCCATTCCCTTTGATCCCCAGCGGGAAGAAATTGACGTCCTAAAGGGAAACCTGCTCGTATTCCAGTTTCTGGCATTTACCAGGTGAGGCCTGCAACACTGTTAATATTGACCGTCATTAGCAGCTCATATACTGCACAGTTATTGTCTTATACACTCGCTTGCCACTTTATTAGGTACACCTGTTCAATTGCTTGTTAACACAAATAGCTAATCAGCCAATCACAATTAAATGCATTTTGGCGTGTAGAGGTGAGAAGACAACTTGTTGAAGTTCAAACCAAACATCAGAATGGGGAAGAAAGAGGACTTAAGTGACTTTGAACATGGTATGTTTGTTGGTGCCAGACGGGCTGGTCTGAGTATTTCAGAAACTGATGATCTACTGGGATTTTCACGCACAACCTTCTCTAGGCTTTACAGAGAATGGTCCAAAAAAGAGAAAATATCCAGTGAGCAGCAGCTGTGTGGACGAAAATGCTTTGTTGATGTGAGAGGTCAGAGGAGAATGGACAGACTGGTTCCAGATGATAGAAAACTCAAATAACCTCTCATTACAAACAAGGAATGCAGAATACCATCTTTGAACGCACATCATGTGGAACCTTGAAAAAGATGGGCTACAGTAGCAGAAGACCACACTGGGTACCACTCCTGTCAGCTAAGAACAGGAAACTGAGACTATAGTTCACACAGGCTCATCAAAACTGGACAGTAGACTGGAAAAACTTTGACTGGTCTGACAAGTCTCGATTTCAGCTCCGGATGTAAGGGTCAGAATTTGGCATAAACAACATGAAAGCATGGATCCATATATTGATAAGCTCCTGAAGTATAACTGAAACCTCAGTTATTTGTGCTTCCAGAAATGTCGCAGTTGCTGTTTTGTTAGTGAAACAGAGCACCCATTAATTTGACAACAGTGCACCGACATCCTTTTGCCATTTATCTGTATGGTGGAATATACATCCTTTAGGTGTTTTGGTTGACGGCCAAGGACAATAACCCCCATGAGAGTTCCCTCACTTTTCTTTTTTTTAAATGGCAGCCAAGATTTCAGCGTTCTTAAACCAGGCATGAAGTCCTGCCAGTCATCCTCCACTCACATGTCAAGTACATACCCACACACAGCATTTACACATACAGCCACAGCTGCAGAAAAAAAACATATTTCCCGTCAGCATTGGCTGAGTAGTACCTCTGTCAGCATCCCATCACAGCAACGCTGGGAAGAGGGGATGCTCCTCCAGCGGGCATCCCCTCTTGACAGAGGCTGACAGTAGAGGAGGGCTGCTGAAGGACGGGTACAAAACAGTCCACTTTGGTGTCCTTCTATCTTGTCATCAGCACTGTCAGCAGTGCTTCTACTGTAGTTGTCTTGTTTATCATGGAGTCGCTGCCATGGTGCCATGACCTCCTGTGTACAAACCACAGTCCAGCGTAATATCTTGCTGTTTAGAGACATGTGATGCACACTGAACACAAAGCTGTGTGTTAATGGATACAGTAGGTCTGCTTTCGATTACAATTGACTCTTTGTTGTTCTTCTGATTGGTCTGCTGACCACCCATCAGAGAGCCCCTACCCATTGTCAGGTCCCAACCTCCCATATTACTGTAGTTAGGTTAGACAAACAATAGCCATGTGGTTGTTCATTACCATAGACATATGTTGATAACCTGTAATTATAGAGTCTAGTGGTAACATGGAGATGAGAGAGATAACGAGATGAGCTGACTAGATAAAAATTATAAAAAAGTAAAGAATCACAATTAGAGTTTCAGTGTCTAATGGTTTCAAATAATTGCTAAGCAATAAACTGGGGCTGAGTACGAGCATTCTGGTTGGTGGTCAACCAATCAGAAGGCCAACCAAGGGTGAATTAATTCTTGTAGCTGAGACCAGATATTCTTTTGTGTATCATTACAATGTGTAGGTTCGGATTTTACCAGAATTTTTTAGAAGTATATTTTATATCCTGCATGACTATAGGTAATCACATGATGTAACTCTTTTTTTTTTTTTTACTGAGAAATATGGAATATGGAAATGTATGTCTCAGACTTGCTAGCTGCAGTCCTTACAATCAAACAATGCACTGACTACCTTGTTGTGACAACAATCTGTGTGTTGTGCGTAAAGTACTCTTGATACATATGAACACAAGCCATGGTTTAGCACACCGGAGAGGAGGGAAGAAGTGGCAGGCAAGAGGCTAAGCAGCAGCAGCAGCAACAACAAGCACTTGAAATGTTGTTACAACCCAAAGGCATAAAAAAATTATTGGGGCTGCATCTTTTTTTCCTCCTTCCCTCTGCTCCACAGTTATTTTTATCAGTGAGTCTTTTAAATATTGTCAGGGATTTATGAAAAATGCCCCTCAGAATCTTCCAGGAACCAAGGTGGGTCCTAAAATGACTTGTTTGTTCAAGCTGCCGTGATTGTGACTGTTACGTCCATCGGAATAGGCTAGGGTTTGAGCGGAGCAACAATAAAAGAAAGTTCCTGGGAAGAAAGGGCCGGAAAAAACACATACTTACAGTATTTATGCACTGTGAAAATAACAAAACCAAATAACTGCTCAAGGTGTAACAGAAACCAAGAATAATTTCAGCTACAACTACCAGCTATAATATAAACTACAACAAAAGCCTAAATTACGACGCCATCCCTCTGCACTGAGGGAGTCATTTCAGCCCAGAGCACACAGGCAGCCTGATTACTGCCCAAATGGCCCCCTTGGCACACTGTGGCCTTTCTCTCCATCTTGGTACTTATGATACAACTCTTATGAGGGAACATCTGCGCTCAGCCAGTGGAGTGGGTGGTGTACCCTACAGGAGCCACAAGGGAGAGGGAAAAAGGCGCACATGAAAAACTCTCAAACCATGTAACAGTGATGTCACTGTATCCTGCAGCCTGTACGTTTGAGCCTCTAAAGCTAAAGTTGCTGTCTAAATAGCATTAACAGTAAACATTAAACCTCTACATATCCAAAAGCGCCTGAAAGAGGTACTGTATGTCAGCATGTCACCAGTAGCTCTTTCTGTGGTGCTTTTTTTTATGGACTCTTCGTGTTTGACTGTGGTGTACGATGGAGTGACCATCCATTGGTGTATTCAAGTTAGCAACTGTTAGAGCTGTCCATTTTCCCCTGTGATGTTCAGAGGGAGGCCTGAGTTTCAGATTGAACTTCAGGGATGCCATGCTGAAGCGAAGGTGAAACACTGGAGAAGGAGGTTACGTCTGTGCCCAGCTTTAAGACTCTGTGGGTGGATGGAGACGTGCTCCTGAGTGTTGGACTTTACATCCCTCCCTCAGCAGACGAGGAAACAGCATCAGACAAGATCTGTGCTGCTGTTGCCATGCAACAGTCCAAACAGCTGAATCACCTTGGACATGTTTTACTCACTATTTTTGTAAATTTGTTCATAATGATAATTCTTTACATATTTCGCTTACACCATTTTCTATCTCATTTTACTAGATAATACTTAGGACTTATTTTGTTTTATCTTTCTTTTTATTTGTGTGTTTTTTGAGAGTGTTTTTTCTTTATGTGCAACCAAGATACTGTGACCATATAATTTTCCTCGTGGATCATTAAAGTCTGTCTAAGTCTACACTGTCCCATATATTCCATATAAACCTTCACTTTTGGTCCTCCTGGTTCAACTCCACTGCTGTTGTTGTAAATGTTTGACGTCCACACATACCATAATGACTTGAAAACTACATTTCTGGAGGGGAATTTGGTTGTATGAAGCGAGTTATATTTTCAGATTACAGCAAAGTGTGCAGGTAACGTATAGCTGTTAGTTGGAGACAGCTCAACAAAACAGCTACTGTAATTCCAGAAAGTATGGATTTTTACTTGTTTTTATGTTGCTGCCAAGAAAGCTTATTTGATCCAAGGTCATCTAAAGGCAAACCGAAGTGCGACCTAAAGCCACGCTCTAACATATTGTCTATCTGCCTGGCTCATTGTAGAGTGGGGTGATCGTGAGTTACCTCATAATCATGACAAACAGGTATGGCAGGCAGCGATTTAGGCAGCGGCAGCAGTAGCACTTAGGCAAGCGGGGAGCCTGTGGATAGGCAGTGTAATTTCTACCTCTCGCCCAGGCGCCATAATTATCAATCTTGTCTGTTTACAGAATGAATATTAATGCCTGCTCCTCTTTGAAGATGGAGCATGGTAGCATTTTTAACAGTGGAATGCAATAGTGGGTGATTGACTGGGAGGTCACACGCCGCTCTTATTAGATTCCACTATGAAATCTGTGGCTCTGACAGCCTGTCCATGGTCACGGGGGGTCCCACAGCACTTTTTTTTTAAAAACTCATTATTACTGAATACTCAGTGACTGATTGTTAATCTATTCATCAGATGGCTAAAAAAGAAGCCCGTACTCAAAGTTAATCATTATTTAATGTGTGCAAAGCTGAAATTGAGTGCTTACAGGCTCGCCAGGAATTTTTGTGGGCTGCATTTGCAGTTTGAAGTGTGGGATTAGAGATGTGTATGTGTGTGTGAAGTCACGCTCAGAGGGTGGTGTTGTATGAAAAGCAATACACTGCACCAGGAGGTTTTCATAGCCACGCAGACTTTTTTTTATTTTTTCTGAATAGCAGTCCTAGTAAACAAAAAATAGGATTCCATGTGTGCTAACAGACTAGAATAAAACCGTATTTATACACACATTTCATTTCCACAGAACTTTCCACACAAGTTTTCATTCTGCTTTAAAGAAGCTAAGCTCTCTGCTTATCATGAATTAAATGTGTAACCTCCTCAATCAACAGACTGATTTATAGCCACTTTAAAGATGTGATTTACCCCCTTAACTTTTCATCCTCCTGTTGATTATTGGGTTTTCAATTTTAAGTAGCTATAAATCTGAATCACCGACTCTGATAGGACCTGCAAGAACTGCATATTTAATCTTTTTCTTTCCTGGAAATGTCTGAGGTAAATCATAAGCTGTAATGTGATTTACTCTCAGGGTTTTAATGACATTTTCAACTGTAAATTCTCACACAGACATGCCACCCCACTCAGCGTATTTATTTTGTAATAAAAAGATCACAGAATTCATTCATTCGTCATCAACATTCAGGATTGTAAATCAGTCGCTTAAACATTTATTTACACGTACATTTGGAGTGTTGTTTATAGATAAAGAATCAGCAAATATTTTTTGGAATAATCAACCACTGTTTGTTTTGACAGAATACCGGTGCCGGGTGTTGATCCTGATTGGCCTGACAACATCTACGTCACCTTCCAGTTCTATCGCTTTCCACCAGTCACGTCGCAGCAGCTGACGCTACTCACCAGTGACAAGGCTCAGCACAAAGCTAGTGATCCACTTCCCTGTGTCCTGGCCTCCATCAACAAAGACGGCACTGTCAACAAAGGTAAGGATTTGCAAGCAACATACATGGATCAGACATTATGACCACCTTCCTAATATTATGTAGGTCTCCTTTGTGCCTCCAAAACTGTTGTGACTCATCAGAGAATAGTCATGGTCCTGTGGTGTCTGGCAACAACATGTTGTTAGTGGGGGTCTTTGGGTCCTATGGGTTGAGGGGAGGGGTCTCTGTGGATCATCCCACAGATACTTGATCAGTTTGGGATCTAGTGAATTTGGAGGACAGGTCAACACCTTGTGCTGTTCTTCATGTTTTTAGTTGTTCCTAAAGTGTTTTGTGTGGCTGCATCCTGCTGGATATGGCTGCTGCCATCAAGGACTGTCATTGGTGTGGGGTGGGGGGGTCTGATCTGGTCTAGGTGGGTGGTACATGTCTAAATAACATCCACATGAATGACAGGTTCCCAAGTTTCCCAGCAGAACATTGTCACAAGATGGTCAGTGTTGTGTATTTCTGCTGTCAGTAGTTTAAATGTTTTGGCAGGTCGGTGTATAATGGTTCTATGGCTGACAACTACAAAATGAATTCTTCATGCCCATGCTCTGTTAAATACACACACTTATGCGTAAATTTATGACATCGATCAGGAACTGTGTCAGAGAATCTGTTTCAGATTATGATCATAAACCAGGGCAGTGATTTATTTTACTGCTGTCCAGGTTAACATTGTTCGATCACTTCCTACAAACTTCAAGCTCATTCCACGATGCACAGCGATCTTCTCTGATGCTGAGGCACTTCCTTTTCAATCAGCAGAGCAGGCGCTGATTGATGTGTCGTCTATTCATGTAGCAACTAATGAAATGGAAGAGATATTACAGCTTCTGACAGAGCGTGATATTGAACACACCAACAACACCCTCCCCCTACCCCTTTATTCCTACACCTACCCATATTCTTCACTCCACAGACACACACTCCAGTCTAACTCTGTCAATATTTCTTAGTCTGTCTCTGCTTTCCTCCCAGTTTATATCACCCAGTGTGCGCTTCCTCAAAGCCCTCTTACATCAAGACAAATCCTTCCACATATCCTGTGGCTGGGAGCTTTTCCACCTGTTAACAGACCAAACTCCTAATGCCTTCTTTTCTTATTTGAGGGATTAAGTGTTTCTCATTTAACCATTTGTTAATTTACTGTTTAACAGTAATTGTTCAACATATGAAATAGCAAAATGTCAGAATGTAAGAGATAAACTGAGTTTAATTAAATACATAGAATTACTGGGTAAGGCAACAACAACACTGTAAAACCTGTGGACGTTTATTTGTAGATATGGTAACAACAATTCTAACACCACAGTCCAATATGTTGCCTTCTAATGTTTACTGTGGTCATGAGAAAAGTTTATACTAATATGACCAGATTTTTTGATCTGAGTTGTCAATAACTAGAGACAAAGAAGATGGTGCTTTTGGCAATTTGCGTAGGATTAATAAAGACCAAATTATGATAAATAATATTTCATCAATAGGACAGAAGGACAGATTCATTTGATTAAGTCAGTACACTTGTTGTTATAGCCACAATGTACTGTATTTACATCATGTTAACTAACTTTTGATATACATTTACACTACATTTACAATGACATCGACCATTGTAACAATCATCTGACTTGTGATAAACCAACAAATATATTCCTCCTGTGTCTCTCCTTCTCAGCTATTTTCCTAGCTACCTTTACAGTGATCACCAAATTCACACCAAGAGTGTCTGAGGGATAGCTGAGTGTCAAAATTGTGTGTGTGCATGGCCAGTGTATACGTTGCTTCATCTAACTGGTCAAGTATTGCATGCACAGTGTGCATGAATGGTAAATATAATGTTCATGAATAGATTGTTCTTATTCAGTGTATGTCAGTACAGTGTTTGTTCCTCCTTCAGGAGCCATGATATTTCATTGATCTTTTACAGTTTTGTGTATGAATGGCTGAACACCAGTGGACGTGCTTCAGCAGATTGAGGGTCATAGTCTTTCCACTAGATGCTTCAAATTGTCGATCGGATTTAAATCCCTCTGTACAATGTCTAGCAATGAGTTGATTGATTTTTGCTTTTTCTTTCCCATTCTTTGAGAGTCCTTGCAACCTGAGGCAATACTTACTGCTCCTGCATTCATGATTCATTGCTCAGGCGAGTTGTTGGTATGGTTTGCTGTGCGGCCGTGTGAACACATTAGGCAGCCATGTTTGTTTGTTTGTTTTATCGAACTGTGGCGTTTGTGATGTGCTTGACTCCTTTAATAGTTGGCGTTAGGGAGAGTGATTGTATAACCTAATCCAGACCACACTTTTTTGCTTTTACTATTTTCCAATTAAAGACTTTCCAGTGTATCTGTCGCTGGATGCCATCATGTTGACTCAGTGGGGAAATGATCTAGAATTACCCAATCCATCGTCCAGGCTATAAACAGCTGTAAAGTTGGACATTTTAACATTGGGCTCTATGGATATTGACTCACTTTTGGATCCTCCGGTGGCCTGGGGAGGAACTACAGCTCAGTGCTTGCTTCATTTTTCAGCCCTGGGGATTGGTGCTTGGGGGCGTCTGACTGACCAACATTCAGTGTAGCGTGAACAGACACGTAGCTCTGGTAGTCAGAACCAACAGCTATGAGAAACCTTTGTCAGAGTCTTGTTTCTCTGTTGGAAAGACAGAGACTCTGACAGAGCTCTGACACTCACTAGATGCACATTCATGGTCCTTTCCTATAAGTGGCTCTTGGCTGTGTGTGAGTCTGTGGCAGAGTGTCAGTACACAAAATCCCATCGGGTTTTCTTGGCATCTACTGTAGCTGCTGAACATCATTGTCACTGTGAGCATGGCAGGGTGCTGGCTTTAGCATTTAGCTCAAAGCATGGAGCAGTTTACTAAATGCTTTTTGTAGTTCAGTAAAACCAAATGAAATGATTTAGCCTTTTACAGTGAATCAATTATAGTATTAAGACTGATTCAGTTGAATGTTTTACACATGTCGCAGGGACAGTTTGATTTGATAATTGATTTTTTTTTCTATCCAGCTGTCAAGTTAGCCACACTATATATAAAAAATAAACACTGCCATGTGTTAATTCTAATATGTGTGCAAAGCGGTACATGGCAGATCTGCTCTAGAAAGTATCCGTTTTTTTGATTTGGTGATCATCTCTCTACACAGTGACAGATTCAAAACAGCCTGTCTGGACACATTAATGAGATACAATACAGTAAACTTTTGTCCCAAGACACTGCATCTCCGATCCCATCTTGAGACTGGAGGCTCTAACTGACAATGGGTCATTAGAGCACCATTCATTGGAGAAAGAGGACAGGGTCAAACAGTCTCCTCTAACAACAGCTATCTGATCATTAACAGACACCATTCAAGCGATTTTCTGATTGGTTATTCCCACAATGTTCGGATTTAAACATCAACTCCCCACTAGGGCTGTGTGATACCGCTATTCTTCCTTTTGCCACAATACCAAGTAATACCAAGGCTAATTATCCCAATACCGATATCGATACTTCTAGTCTACTTGTGTATATGAAAATGACAACTTTTACAATGAAATGTAATTATGAAAATTGTATTTTATACCTCTGTATAAGAATTAAACAAGCTGACAAATATCAGCTTTCTTTTTAATCAGCTGAATTAAAAGCAATCAATTAAAGACAAGCAAATAAACAAGTCAAATGAAAAAACACTGTGATGTATTTTCACTATATACCTGGATATTGCCTCCCTCTCTAAATTTAAAGGTCTGTCTCAGGTGTGAGGGCATTTCCCTGCACTCAATCATGCATTTTCATGTTACATCATTTTTGTGACCAAAGAACACAGTCTTTTTCTCCCAGTCAGACTGGAGGATACTGGTATTTAGAAACAAATCATTTCCTTTTTGATATCAGGTGACTCATGAACTCTTATTTTAACAGCTGATTTCAGGAAGTTTTTTCACTATTACTTGAAATAAATGTGAATGGTTAAACTGTGTGTAATTGAGTAAAAGTGTTCGTCGGAGACTAAATGAATGATACGGAGCTTCAACAAAAGAGAACTTCATTGTAAAGTCAATGGTAGAATCAATGTAAACAGCTAATGATGCAGTCACAACAAATCAATATGGAAAATGATTATGAGCAATTATTAATCTGGGAGAAGAATAATCCAAGATATGCACCACACAGCAAGAGTCCACCCACACATTTTCTTTGTTCCCTTTGCCTCCTGATAAAAGACTCTGTGCTTCACTGACATACAGTATCTGCAGCATATTGTTTCAGATTGTCCAAACATCCGTCCCTTTCTCAAAAATGCGATTGAACACCTTGAAGGATTTCCTAAAATCTGGTTGACCCGGTTGAGCAGGCGCACCGTTAACTGAGACTCTCACCACATGATTCCCTTTCTCTGTTCACTATGAAATTAAGGTCTAAAAAGGCCCAAAATAGATTTAATCAAATGGGCAAATATGTTGACTTAGACTGGGGGATGAATTTAAATTTGGTGGTTGAAGGTCACTGCGACCTCAGAGAACAAGTTTTTGCCTATAACACATGCAAATGTCTGATAATGAACTGGTGAAGTGATTGCATTTTATTTCAAAGTCATCTTGTGTGGTCATAATGTTCTGTAAAAAACCCTCTTTTCACTCCTTCACTCATAAAGCTATGTTTTATACATAGAAATAATCTTACTGGTTGCTGTAAGCAAACAACTTCAGGGCTGGTATTTTTAAAGTGGCCAACTCAAAGGTTTCAGCTCAGCGTGAGTTGAACTGTCATTGTTTTAATAGATAAGTCAAGTAATAAGTGGCCTTGTATCATTCTGTGAGCAACAGTGGTCAGGTTTTAGTCTGATCACAACAAGAGTGAAAATAATTTGTTGCCTCTATTAGAAGAGGTGAGAAGAGGTGTACAGCCAAAAAAAAATTGTTTTGTAGACGAGAGTTTGATGAACATAAGCAAGGTGCTGCGGATGCTGACAAACATGTTACATCTCCAGTGACTACTTCATAATAAAAGTCTTTTTATCATTTAAATACTTTTAATGTGAAGCGGTAGCAGTAGGAAATGCTCAGTTTGCATTAGCAAATCACATTGTCCAGACTCTCAGCTAGCATCTTTTGATGACTTAGCATTGTGCATTCATATGCACACGTTGCTACTGAATAAACGCAGTTTCATTTCACTTTCTTTGAGTATTTGTGACAGGATCATATTATGTAATTTTTCCATACATATATAAATCAACATGTCTGGGGGACCTTTAGCCAAAACATATATTTGAAAAAAGTTCATCATATGTGTGATATTGCAGTGAGAAACCCTGATTCGCCAATAAAAATAAAGTTACACTGGTCTCGTACCCATAATGCTCCGGTTGGCATCACTCTCCACTCCATCAGTGCTCTGTGCATTCTCGCTGTTTTCTTTGCCTGCAGCCCTCTCGGTGTTGTTGAGAGTTGTTGATCCCCTGTAGGATTTTCAGCCTGGCCAGCCCGCTGTGTACTCACCAGGCAGGCCATCCAGGTTAGAGGGAAGTCTGTT
Source organism: Mugil cephalus (assembly GCF_022458985.1). Taxonomy (NCBI): domain Eukaryota; kingdom Metazoa; phylum Chordata; class Actinopteri; order Mugiliformes; family Mugilidae; genus Mugil; species Mugil cephalus. The sequence continues at coordinate 3,255,783 of NC_061770.1, read as the reverse complement.
GGGTGCCGCTTTCTCGTCTGCAGACCCACCTGCACACACGCTACCTTGTACTACCCCTGGGCCAGTTCTGTCAGCTCTTCCCTGCTCGTGAGCACAAACACACGTAGCACAGTCTGTCTCACTCTCTCGTTGCTACCCTTCCACAGCACACAAGCCCAGAGCATGCTGGGAGAATTAATGGTCCAAGTGGAGAGAGTTGGCGGGTGGCTGAGGAGAAGGAAGGAGGACTGAAGGAGCCTGACTTGGTTAGGTTGTAGGAACGAATTGAAGAACAGAACGGACAGAGCATGAAAATATCAACACTACTCTGGCCTTACTCTGCCTTCCTACGTCTGTTTATCCTTTTCTTGAATTCTTGCAAACAGGTCTGTAGCAGTATTTAAAAATCTTTTCTCTGACACCCTATTTAAATTAAGATATAGAGAATTTCTAATGTCTAATTTTTGAAATTATTAGAGAAGGAGTTTTAGTCTCATAACAGCTCCATTCATGGATGATGCCATGAGAAAGGTACAATGGGATCTTTGAGAAGCTTAGGTTGTTTCGTTACATATATTGGATGAAATCATGAGGTGGAAATCTACATTTCCAGGGTAGACGGACAAACTGCAGCTTGAAATGATGATCAGCTGTTATGGTTTAAAAGTTCCAGTTAAGCTATCATGGACATCATGGTGCTCATTGTTTTTTAAATGGTCATTCAGACTGTCCAAATATAAACATAAGCAGATCTATAAAGTGGAATAAGGAACCAGTGTGTGCGGGTCTGTTTGATGCTAAGATGATAAGATTCTGTAAGCTACAGATAACTACAAATGCGTGCCTTAAACAAACCTTTTTATGCGAACCCTGAGAAACACCCCTCAGAACAGACTCAGTTTTCATACATGCATCATGGGAATACCAACACGCACTAAAGACGTGCGTTTGAAAAAGTTTTCCTTCATTTCATGTGATGAGAGAGTCTCTTTAACACAGCAGGTCTGTCACCAAAGGTCCTCATTACTCTGCTCCTATCCAGCCAGCTCCTTCTCTGCATGTTCAACTTGTGGGAATAAAGACAACGTGAGGGCTTTGATACAGACTTGAAGGGTTGCTGTGGGGGGTGAGTGGAGGGATTCTGGGATTCAAGTTGGCACACAGAGCCACGCTCACACCTTTAATGAACACACGTGGCAACAATGACATGCTCTGGATGGTTGGGTTTTGGGTGTAGCTCGGTGCATACAAGAACTACTCAACTGCTGAGTGACATTGCCGATGACTTTCTTTGAATGGCTTGTTCTTTTAGTCACAGCGTCCTCAACATTTTTGTTTGCATCCTTAGATGTGACCTTGCGAGAGAAGACAAATTAACAAACAGCTCATGGTCTGCAGATTAACTTAAAACCTTGAACTGTGTGTTAGTATTTCCTCTGGAACTAAAACTCTTCAAATGTCCTCCTCTCCAAGGTTCAAACGTGTCAATTGCGCATGGGCTGCCATGACTTTATCCCACTTGTCATTAAATCCCCCTTGAGGTTTTTTGGCCGTCTGTTTGGCGCCATCATTATCTAGAATTATGGGAACCCTCGGGTGCCTCTGATTTTGCAAAATAGCTTTATACTCCCTGGTTATTGTACTCTCACGCTGTGCAGTCATCAGTCATAATGACACCCAGTAGAGGGCTGGGACTTCACCAGTTCCGATCTTTCCACATGGCCGATGACAGATATTATGACTCTTCCTCCAAATTTAAACCCATCTGGGTGGAAGGAAAAGCCTGGTAGTAATCACCATGGTCACCCTTTCATTGTGTGTGTTAGAGGTCAAAACTGATGGAGCAAACCTTCATTCCCAAAGATGCCTTACACTTCCAAAGCCCAGGATCAGTGAGTCATTTGTCAGTCTGGACAATGTGATTTACAGCTAACTGAAGCTATAAAAGCAGTAGTAGCAAACAGAGCAGTTTACGACTACTACTCAGAATATACAGATGTAAGAGCTGTTATTACTGTATGTGTACAGTTCTTGTGTTTTGACTTTTGTTTGTGTCTTATGTGTACAACCTAGGACATAGGTGAAGTGATAGCACAGTTCAGAGTCACACCTCTGACAAGTAACTGATAGCAGTAACGCAGAAAGAAACAGTTTTAAATGTGTCTAAAAAAAAATAGCTTTGCAAAAGTTTAACCAGTGAGAACAGTGAAATTAGTTGTTTGTTTTCTTCTGTATTTCAGGTGTCCACATATTCAATGCTTTTATACTTTGTCCATAGTTTTAAATAGCTGAAGTCTTCTCTCCTTGTCCAGGCTCTCCAGGTCTGCAGGTGCAGTTCAGAGTGGATGACAGTTTCCTGAGGCCAGGAGAGAAGCGCTGGTTCCATCGCTACCTGGCCCTCCATACCATGCACATCGATGTCTGGGACAGTGACTCATTGCTCCTCATTGGTTCTACTGCCATAGAGCTCAAGGTACAAGACCTGTATACTTAATAAAGGACTAGTCTGTAGTCCTCGGAGGGATCAACAAGCTGACTAGCTACTTTAGAAGGATCCCTTTGTATCAACACAAGGAGCGTAACTGAATATTGTATTCAGTTGGTTACAATATACAGCTTCACCAACAGATACCTCTGAAGCCTTTAAAAAGTTATAATGTGATTAAAAGTAGTGGTTTCCCAAACTCACCTGATATTACTACAGGCCAATCTCTTTCAATCATTTTTTTGTGTCACATTATTGAATAATTTAGTTGTAGAGTGTGATGCTGTTAAGTGTTGCTCCTATTATTCGTGGTAAAGGAATATATCCATTTATTTTTGAACTTGGACAGATCAGTAAATAAATTATTTTTTTGTGACATTTGCAAAGAGAAAGCATTTAGTATTTAAAAACCAACTGCCAACAGTTCCTAAGCTGTTCATCCATTCATTCATTTATGTTTGTGTTTCATTTACCTCAGACATCTTGATTAGAGCATATGTGTTGTATACGCTGTACTGATAATAACTGCATCTCATGGAGTTTTATTTTGTATTCCCAGTACATGCTGCGTCAGGGTAAATCAGCAGTACAGGCCCTTCATGAGGTGGAGGTACTGACCACTGACTACGTGGGTGAGGACACCTTACTTACGGGCACAGATCTGGGTCGACGCTCAACCTCCAGCCCCATGACAGTTCATACCCTGGTCAGAGGACGGCTCCACATACGCACAGGCAACATAGGCAAGTACTGATGCATTTTCTTGAGCCTGAATTACTGGAGTCCTACTTTGCATACCAAATTAGATCTGTATTTCTTGTTCATATAAAAATATTGATCCTTATAATTGGTTATGAGAATATCTTTCATCATCTGGGCATGTGTTATAAATGAATTTGGCAGCCGTTTTGTTCTGCCCTCTCTTACTGTAGAAGGCTATTGACATTTATTACAGCCTTAATAGAAGAAATGGACAAAATGAGCCATCACCTGCTATGTTTCAAGTTATGAAGGACTCTGCTGAATTGTCAGTCATTATAAAACAATGGCCCACCTCACAGGTAAATGTTATATGATTAGATTGAAATTACGGAAGCATTAATGGGTTCATGACTTTAAAACTGCAGATAGTGAAAGTGAAGGTGGTTTCAATGGCTTTATGTACTGCTAGTTAGTTTGTAACTTTCAATAAAGGTTGTCTTTAATCTCATAATTGGCATCAAATAACACCTTATGTTTCCATGGTTAAAACCAGTCCTACTCAATACAGAGCTGCCAGACAGCAAAGTGTTTATTCTGTGTCTGATATGGTCATTATTACTTTAACTGTGAAGTCATCCAGGTCATGCTATATCCAAAATGGTTAAAGAAAGGTAACTGGACTCTTGTAGGAAGCTTTTGAGATGTTACTGTAATGCAATAGTACAGTTACAATACAATAGTAGAGTTCCTTTATTCTGTGTGACCGTTTCGGCCCCTCAGTGGTCCAGCCCCTTTACATAGCTCACTGAGCTTACCTGTTTCACTACGTCAGGTTAGACAGCTAGTCATCCCTTGTGTTTTCATGCACAGCTTAGTTGAGCTAAGCTCAAAATTTTCTGAATGCCGGCCTTGTCCCAGTTTACATGCAACAGAGACAATCAAATAACTGATGGGAACATGTCCTCCTCCTCCACACTAGGTGGTGATATGTGTGTTTTCAGTGGATTAATATGACCCCCTTTCATATAATACACGAGTCATTCATGTGGCAGACCAGCATTTCAAACAACAAGATGGATAATGGTACAGGTTTTTAATCTTGTACGTAATGTGCAAGCTACTTGTGGTGCAGATAAGATGTGTGATCCTTTAGGTGATTCTTCTACCAGCTGTTTTACCTTCTTCTACTGCAACCGGCTTTGTTGGATGTTTTTTTTCCACAAGCGTTGTCTAGTTTAACTCCGATTAAGGCACATATATATATATATGTGCTGGGGAAAATCTGTTTCCAATCACATTATCTGGGTGTCTTAGTCGGATAAGGGGTAAAGAGAACTCCGATATTAGTCAGAGTAACGCGTTTACATGCACTGAAGTTGTCCAGTTAGAGTTGAATTAAGGCAGTAATTCTTTTTTTTGCATGCCTGTAAATGTACTGACATTCTGACGAATAGAAATCAATCAAACACTAAAACCCATCATGCTATTTTTATTAGAAACTGAGCTCTTTCTGTTAGTATCATTGATCCACCACAGACAAACAACTTGATCCTGTGCACACTCAAAGAATCTGGCTTGTGTTATTTTCAGTTATTTTTCTGAAGTTGAAGATTGCTTGTCCTGTTAAAGCAACTGAGTACTGGACAGTTCCTTCCATATTTTCTTGTTATCGATGTCAATCTTAATGTTACATGAAAGGTAGAACATTGTGCACTTCTTAGATAAGCTTGCATCCAGCAAACCGATGTTGAATGGAGACCCCTTGCAGTAATGATGACTTGTCAACATAGAATTTCTGCTTTTCAGTGGAAATTTCCAGTCTTTACCTGGCTGTCTGTCCAAACAGACAGATCAAACTAATAACATGTAACAAGAACATTTCCAGAGCGGTCAACATCCTTAGGCACTTGTTCATAATCAGTTTTCTCTTTTCTCTTGCTGTGCCACCCATACATCATTTCTACTAGGTAAATGAGAGAGCTAATATTCTTTACCTTTACACATTACTTGGTAGCGAATATACATTGAGATGTGGTGTGGATAATGCGCTGGACAAAATTCATCAGACCTGACAGATAGTCTAACTTTGTATTGCTGTTAGCACATGAAGACACAGATAAAAGAGACCAAACCTAGCACTGGCTCTAATGGGACGCAAAGAGGAGTTGAGAGCATGTGCATGGGATGAGGTGTGAAAAGCTTTGTAGCTTTGAAAACATGATGGTAAATGTAAGCAGAGCCAGGAAAGTAAGTACCTTTCAAAAGAAAATCCACTATCAGTATCTACCGATTCTCCGTCGACATCTGAAATATTTATGAGTGTTTTATATTCAAGTCGTTTTCCAGTGGAGGCTTAGATTATGGAGTGAGGTTGTCTGTTTACTTTTAGTGATGTGTAGTGTTAGGAAATGACAGTGAGACTGCTGCTACTTTGAAACTTCCCATTTTCAACAACAGCAGGCTGAGGCGTGCACGCTTGCAAGGCATACACTGTTCCAAAGCAAATATCTCAATGTGATAGTTCCACTCCGCCTAGCGACTGAGCACCTTGCCTCTTCCCTTGCACTCATCCAATTTGGGCCTGGCGTGCCCCTGCAGCGCGATGGCAGCTGACGATAGCTTCCATGCCATTAATCAACTGTTGAAAGGATACTCCCTCTAATAAACAATGCATCCTTCTCCAGGCTCCGGAAACTCTTCGGAGTGGCATTGTTGGGGCTAAATATGCCAGCACTTTCTCATTGCGCTTATCACTCAGAGCAGGTTTCGAGAGCAGTGGGTTATTGGGCGTGCTGGGGATGGAAGGAGGAGGGTTGTGCCTGGCATGTAAATTCCAATCAAGGCTCAGATATCCATCAGACGGCCTGGCCGACAGTCACAATCAATTTGGTGAGGGAGTACTCGCAAGCACTTTCCTTTGTTTCTGCTTTCATCTGTCTCTGCTCTCACCTCTATCCTCCCTCTTTATCACCGTCTTCCTGTTTTCTTCTTTCTATTCATCCATTTACCTCTTAACCTTCTATCACACATTCTATCTGTCTCCCTGTTTGTTTTCCCCTCTCACCTCTCCCGCCTCCACTGTGTTCCTCTGTCTGCCTCAGCTTTTTACATCAAGCCATAATGAATCAGTACTCTTATTTTGTGGGTGGTAACGGATGTGAAGTATAGCTTTGATGGAAGGGACGCAGAGACACATGCACAAACATCTCAGTAAATGAGACTTGCACATACAAGAGCGTGTGGACAGCTTGTCTGATGAGGCAAAAATGTGAAGCCAACAGGTAGGGTATATGCAGATATCATGAAGGAACCCTGTAACTCCAATTTTTATGATTTTCAAATTCAATAGAAGGATTGCATGTCTTCTCTGTGGATTGGAAAAGCCTTCTACCTCTAAACCCTTCACAGGAATGACCTAAAAAAAACATGTACTTCTGTGTTGACACTGTGCAGATACAGCTCTGGAATTTTAGCTAGAGAGGGGAAAGAAGGTTGCTTGAAATTGTTGATGATGAGTGCAAAAGACTGGAAGAAGTGTGAGGCAGTGTGTCGGGAAAAGGAGTTAAAACAAAAAGTCTTGGCCATGCAGTATTATACCATAATTAAATCTTCTGCAGGACAGAAGGTATTTATTTCTTCTTCTTGGGTATTTCCCTGCCATATATCATTAGCAGTCTTCTGTTTTCTAATCTTTTAATTAATTGAATTAATTCCCTCATGCTTAAAAGATACAGCGCACACTGTTTCCACCACCTTTCTCGCACAAATTTTACTCACTGTTTCCAGTTTGAATGCTGTTAAGCTGCTATTGATCTGGGTGATGTATTCAATTATTTTACTGACACAGTTATTGTTTTTGAATGTTATCAAAAATGCCTCAAGTGCAAAATTGTGATTAATGCTTCTTCTGCAGTCGCTCAACAACAGTGCCAGCAGTTCTCTACAGTTACAACAGCAAAATAGGCAGCTGTCATTTACTTAAAGACGTCTGCATTTCTGAGCGCTGACAGTCCGCGGTGAGCTTCAGTAATGGCCGCCACTGCCACAGAACTCGACCGAATAATGTCAAAAAAAAATGGTCAGTTACTTCAGTGGTATGGAAAAGGTCCCATGTTTAAAACACAGCCAAGTGTTGTGAAGTTTGTAAAAAGTTACAGCACTAGCTCCAAAACCACAACTAAACAGTAGCACAAAAAAAGCACCAATGGAGAGAAGTTACAGAAATGCAGTCAAGTATGAGAAAGACATGGTACACTTTCATCAAGTCAAGAAGCCCGAGTTTGTTAGGATTCTGAAAGCAATCAATCCCAAGTATGAACCACAAAGTGGCAAATATTTTACAGCACTATTGTTTCTGCTACAACAAACAATGAGATTGCAAAGCCAGGAAAGGATTTTTTTTTTACTCTGCAGCATCTGATTTATGGACACCCAAGCAGTCTGGATGTCTGACCTGTATTTGTATTCAGACCTTCTCCAGTCATGGCCTACAAGTTGAGATTTCTCTGATTTCAAAGATTTTTCAAATTACGTACATTGGCACATTGTTTTTGTTGTTGTCTGTTGATGTTGCACGTATACAACATAGAATTTATGTAAACAGAAAAAGAAATTGATCCAAATAGTGAATTGAAAAAAAAAAGAGAAACCCAGAGCGTCGATGTGGTGAGAAATATATGACTCTTTAGATACAATTAGAGCTTTGAAACTTCATTTACTATGTGAACCACGGTGTTACATAGTTAGCCTGTTAAAACAATGTTATTTAAAAGTTATACTAATTGCCCAGTAGAACACATTATAAAGTTACATTGTCAGGTTGATCTCTGCCTCCACTTTACACCATTATATTTCCCAAGCAATGCAGTCGTGACGAGACACAGCTCTCTCTCTCTTTTCAATTAATCATGCCTTTCCTTCACCCATTTGGGAATTCATCAGAACCAGGATTTATTGAACAGAAAATGAGTGACAGACTGTCATTTCCAAATGAAAAAAGTGAAATGCCAAATGATATCCTTTTTAATTATCACAAGGTGGGATTGACAAGTAATTCATTAAATGGTAATGATATATGCTGTCAGGCCTTTTCAGTCATTCTATAAAGCAGCCTTTATTAATAGCGTTGTAAAGGACAAAAGGAAGTGGCTTAGTCAAATAATAGAGAGTTGTGAAAACATGGCTGGAGCGCTGTGGGGGTTTGCTTTTGCTGCAGCAAATGAGGTCTTGAGGAAGAAAGACAGCGCTCCCTCACAGAAATCTGTAGGAGCAGATGAGGAGTGTTTAAACCATGACGGCCGCCTGCTTGTCCCCTGAAACTGATTGACTGCTGAATCCAGACTTTATCTGCTAAACCCACAATAAACTCTGAAGGGAAAATGAAGATAGAGGCAGGGGGAAAAATCCATTAAAGCAACATTATGTAAGTTTTGCTGGAAGGGACAAGAGCAGCCTCTGTGGCCACAAGTGGCAATTACAGGTTTTAGAAGCATTAAGTTCTAGTTTGAGCAGTAAATGGTGTTTCAGTTGAATAAAACTCAGACAGTCTGCGCATTTTCTTTTATTTATTTATTTTTTATTACACACAATCTACCCTCGGGATATTGAATTACTGCCTCCAGCAGGAACGTAATTCCCACACCAAAGGTACCAATTCAGCACTTAACAAGCCCCTGTCACAAGTAATATTACTAGTGGACTGAACCAGATATTTCATAAAAAGGCAAGTCAGCTGAGAGACCAAAGCAGGCTGATTTGGCATATGCTCAAAAACTAGCAAGGCGATAACTTTGACTAACCCAGAAAAAACATCAAGCAAGTGCAACAACACAAAATGTATCAGTTCAGCTAATATCACTTACAGGTCCAACAGAAAGATGCCCAGATCAGTTTTCCAGCCTCTTATTTTGCAAAGCTTTCTCCAACAACTAAAATCCTGGACTGGACCAGTCTTTTGCTTCATCAGTGTCACCTTTTTTCTTCTTCAGCTGTAAATGTCCTGTTTGGGCTCTTGTCCACTGCCATGACGTCCACACTCATACCTGAAGATACACAGTTGGTGGTGTGTCATGTAAATGGTTAAGGCCTTTGCAACCTAAGTTACATAATGCGAGAAGAGTCTTGTTCTTTCAAAATGATTTTGTTTCAGGTAAAATAATTGCATAATGTGTCCTTGGGGAACAATTACTATGTGTGAGCAGCTTGGAATCTAAGATATAGAATAGAATCATTGAAATTAATATAATTGAAAATATTTTGATCTTATAAATGATGGCTTGTTAACACTAATTCGTTCACACTGTCTCTCTAGAATGAAATGAACACAAAAAAATGACACACAAGAAGAAAGTAAAGAATAATGGGTAAAGTATTGAAGAAGGAACGACAAATATGGCATTTTCATAAGAGGCTGTGAGGCTGCAGATCACCATACAAAACACAACAGGGTGTACACAAGTGCCTTTAGTTGGACTTTGAAGTATTGCCTTACATGAGCTGGGATTTTATTCAAGAGCCCTGTGGCTTCATTACCAATTTCTCCTAATCTTTTTTCCCCACCTACAGTGAGACTGAATGGTGATGCCGGTCAGTCAGTTACTTCAGTTTAATAGGTTTATTGAAGGTTCCAGAACAGATTTAATGTCTTTAGCTAATGTGATTCATACCTTCAAAGATCTATTTTATTGGTCTCCCTTTTTTCTACTTGTGTGTTTAGAAAAAAACAAGCACTGTAGTACACAAAGCAAGCGTAGCGTGTCACCCCTTTTTAGTTCTGTTTTGGTCTCCAAATTGTGAGCTGCTAGATGTATTGCTGTGGTCACCATCTAGGTGTTATTTGGTTCGTGTGGTGCCTGTCAGGTAGCCTGTAGACTGCCTACCTGACCTTAGTTCAGGAAAACTCTTCCCTACATCTGCTGGAAACAAGGTTGCTGAGAGTAGATGCTGTGAGTTTCAACAACTATAACAATGAGCTAAAACAGGTTTCTACAGCTGCTGTTGACTTCTACACTTCTACATCACTGCATTACTGGATTGTTACTATTAAGAAGTTTCATTATGGAACATTTGACACAACAAAATGGTGCTTAATTTACATGAAAATACTTTAAATTGCATACATTGCCATGACAACTCCCAAATGTGTGTTTCTGAGCCAAGGATATGGCCCTTAATATAACCGCTTTTAGTGGGCCTACTCTATTTTACACAATTTGGCTCAAAAACGGGTTATAATGACTACTCTGCCAAAAAATTAAGGCAGTGAGTGCTTTTAATATCCAATTTGGAAACATGCTGGTACTGTTTTCCAACAGTAAAAAGACCCGTGTGTGACAGAAGGGAAAGTCTGTTGATACAAAATCATTTAGCTGACAGAGTTGTGGCTATATCTTTTCTCTCTAACTTTCTCTCGCTGTCCCTATTACAGTCCACACACACACAGACACACACACACACACTCACACACAAACAGACAGCATGTATCTGCTTCAACACACTAGAGAAAATAGATTAGAACCTTCTCCAGACCTCACATTGCTCCTCAGCTGCAGCAGCCTGATAAGCCCTGGGGAGAAGACTAGAGAGAAGTCTGTTGCAGGAGAGAAGACTAGAGAGAATTCTGCCTAAAGCTGTCACGAGTGGAACAAAAATTTACCTGACAAATACTTTAGCTATAGGTGACTTCCCTAAGGAGTGCATGTACAGTATGTCCCTCTCATTAAAGGCGGTTGCTGTTGGCGCATTAACGCCTGACTTTATCAGCCTTGCATTTAGCCTTGAGGTGAGAGAGAATCTGCTTATTCTGAAAGGTCAGTGGCCTGGAACGAGGAGTCTAAAGAAATCGAATATTGCAGACTACTTTGAAACCCCCCTGGTGCCTGCTCCCATTTGTTCTGGGGGCCAGTAAATCAGTAGTTTGTTGTGGCCTTAACCTCAAGAACTGCCAGCAGAGCAAAGGGGGCGGGCAGGTGGGGTAGTGCCGAGTAGGGTTATTGTCATGCAGCAGCGAGAGGCAGTCAATAAATTTGATAGAGTTGAGCCCTGTGGCACTTTGTTCACAATTACTCTCCTTCACAAAGACAATGCAGAGCAGCAAACACTGTGCTCGGCTTTCTGTCTGCAACACAACCACATACAGTATATATCTCTGATTAGGGTCATTAGCTGTCTTAGCAATGTCCCACTGCATAAATTTGTGGTCAGAGACAGTAATATAATGATGAGACCAAGACATCAGCGTCAGCCTGGATACGCACTAAAGTACGTATTATCTGATGGGCCTAATAATGTTTCTAGTGATAGCTGATTAATTAAAATGATTGAATGATTAAATCAGAGGTGCATAATTGTGTTCATCACCAGTCCATTTGTTTTATTATGGACACGTGGCACTGGGTGTTCATCTTATCACATCCTTGATGGCTCATTGTATAAATCCATCTCTCATCAAAACATTTCTCAGAACAAAAGATTGCATCCTGAAGGGCCGTTAATGAGGTGTTAGGAATGAGATCCTTTTGCCCTCGTTATCGATTTGAGATGTTTTCATGGCAAACATAACATCTTCACAGAAATACCTGGGAAATATAACTCGAGCAAATACGTTCAGCTGAGTCGTGTGGCCTGGGAAGGGTGATGGATGATGAGGGGAATGCATTGGGACGGCAGACACCTAACCCATTAATCTGCAGAACTGTGCTGTCTGTGTCTGTTTGCATGGCAACGCCAGCTCCCCATTAGTCATTTAGCTGCCGCCCATTATTCGGAGTGTTGATGAAGGAGTTTGCCTCTAAAAGATTTGGAGGGTACTTTTGGCTCCTCTTTTAGAACTCTTACAAGCTAACTGAGGTGTCAGTTCTGGGCAGTAAAGCCACTTAATTGCTGCACTCACCATATTTCATATGCCTGAATGAGGCATCCCACGGCCTCTCAGGAACTCCTCAAACTTCTTATGTTACGATTAAGCACCTCATCTGGGTATGTTATGATCCAAAACCTGCAAACTGATCAGAGTAATGGAAGTGTTGTGTCAAAGTGCAGTGTAATTTAAAAGGCTCTTAAGCTTTAGTTTTACTTGCTTCTTCACTCAACTGTTGTGATCTGTATCAAACTGATTCTAAGCGGTGGCCTTACCCTCAAATTACACAAAATAAGTCTTTTGACCTGTGGTATTTAAAAATGCCCTTTTGAAGACAGTACGTGGTAGCAGGCTTGTGTTGTGGTTTTGGCTCTGAACAATTATCTGTTACATTTCCATTACTGGGTGTTTTGTGTGTGAAAAACTGTCCAAAAGTGTAAACAAGCCTTTCCCTCAGCTTCTACACTGTAGAGGGCTTTGCACAGGACGAATTAATCTAAGAAGAAACCCTAATATAGACCATCATTCACTGTCTTTCTTCAAGCGCACCCTGAAGTGCTTACTTATCCACTTGCCTTTAAAAGGGGGGAAAATAATGATTTTGCCATACAGGAACATAAAGGGAGACAAATAAGTTCTGAATACTGATGGAGTGGGTGTTACTGTTAAGAGGCGGGTTTTGCAGCATCAACCCAAACAGCCAGCTTGGCTGTTACATACAGCCTCTGTCAGGAATAATACTGTGACCTGACAGTTAAAAAATGGAGTTGTTCTGTAAACAAAGGATCTGTAATTATCTGGTCAGCACTCCATGGGTGCAGATTTTACTTTGTCCTGATGGATGTTCACCACTTCCCATGGGCTGGCAAGCTCATAAACAAACATAAACCCTGCACCTATGCACCCCTTGTGTTTAAATACTGGTAGCTGCAAGTAAATTGCAACGGCTTTATGTTCAAGTGTCTTGCTCTATTGCTCAGCCAATGCAGGATCCAACACTACCATCAATCAGCATGACTCATCATGTTGCCAGCTTTTTGTGTCCAGACCTCTGGGCCAATTTCAGACCACTAATTAACCTCTGTAGGCACATCTCCATGTAATGATCCTGCCTCCAGTGTTCTTAGCCAGCATGTAACTTGACAATATATAGTTTCACAATACAAGGCACTGCTGGAGTTACTGGAGATTATGTTTGTTATGGAGATGCTTCTGTAAGCATTTTATAATCCTGATCCTGGTCCAGAGAGAAGCAGATAATTTGTGATAAAACAACCAGAAAGACAGTCATTCCTTATTAAAACTGTTGTTCTCTGGTTTAGCTGGCTTGATTGCAGTCAGGAGCTTCTTTTCATTTTAACAAGTCCTTTGCTGGAATTACAGGAACACAGACACAATGTCATCAGACCAATGCACCTGAAAGTTTGTATTGTTAAATAAAACTGAATTGAAATAAATCTACTCCATATTCCAAATTAATATTATGCAGAATACTTTTTTCTTTTTAATGAATGTGGATTTTTTATTCTCAACAGTGATGTTGCTATGTTGCAATAGTATCAATCTTTTGAGTTCTTTCTCTTTGTATTCCCACAGGAGCCATGGTGTCAACTGTTTTCTTTGCAGCATGAGTTAGTCCATTGTTCAGCATTGATTTTCTTCTTATTCAGGCTCAATTCTTATTTCTATATTATGTTAGAGACTCAACATATCTTACATGGGTCATTTTGACACCCCCAAGGAGCCTGAGGGGATATATCATCTCAGTTCCCAATAGCAGCTTTCTGATCAGAGGGACTTTTTCATGGATCTAATGACTGCTGGAAAAAGAACCACCCCTTTGCTTATGCTCAGAAAGAAATTGCAGTTCTTTAAACTGTTGGCCAGTTATTTTCTTAGCCCAAGAGGAAACTTGACAAGCATACAGCGAGTGGTCCAGATGTAAGTGTGCATTGAGTGGTCAAACAGATGAATACAGCACATTACAAATCCTAAAACCACAGAGAACAGAACTGAAGTCCAGGCTTTATTGAGCCTGCAAATTGTTGTTTTATGTCCTGTGTATCACACAACTAAGAGATACTGCTATACCAACCATTAGCGGACTTCAGGCTTCCTATCAGTACTAAAGCACAAACAGAAATCAGAGAAGTTAGTCACTATAACAGTTTGCATCTAATATTTCAGCACAAATCAATACACCATATTCCATATTCCAATGTGGCAAGGCACTGCTATACTGTTGAATAAAAATGAGTCTTCATGTACAGCTGCCAGGCTCTAGAACATATGAGAACTTCAGAAACAACAGAGACAGCAGTTTCAAATACCTGTTTGTTGCTCAACAAAACCTTTTTCTTTCCACCCTTGTAATAGTTTCTTTAATAAACCTTTATCTCATCAAACGTGTCTCTGAATCACACACTGATCTTTTCACAGTTCAATGAGCTATCTCAGATTTTTAAAGATATTGAAGGTTTTCCTGCCTTTTGCACAAAACTGCACTATTTCATGTTTTTCATCTTCAGAAAACTCTTTCTTGCTCCCCTAATTGCAACCTGAGAATTACTTAATAATGTGGTACAGCCTCTTCCTCTAATTTCCCCCTTTTTTTAAGATAAAGATCCACCTGGCACATTCATGAGCTACTCTGTGTGAGATTGGTACCAGATAGCTAAAAAGCTCAAAAACGTAATATTCATTTTTCTGAAACCTTCCTGAAATATCAATTGCATTATGATTTGGAACACTTTGGAAGAAGAAAAGAAATAACATTTGCAGTTTACACCTGACATGAAAGCCCTTACTGCCGGTATGAGGTGTCAAAAGTTTAGCAGGTACTTTCGTCACCTGGAGTTGGTTCAGGTCAGCACATACAGAGCTGGTCTGATAAGGACGATACAGACGTTTTAGTGGAGAATCAGCTGACTGTAAGATGAAGTAGATGACTCCCATTTATTATTGGTTTTGTCACATAAATACTGTCTAATTAAAACATCAAACTTAAAACTGCATTTCTCTCCCACAGGGTGCCCAGTTGATCCTAGCAGGAGGAGGGCATCAGACCTCATGTCTTCTCATTCCCACATCATCAGACCTCGTGAGGTCACCTGTGGCTTCAGAGGAGGAAGCCTGTCCTCAAGAAACATCTACTCCCTCAATGGTAAGTCACTTCAATCCACAGTCCGCTGCCTTCTGTGTGTTTGTGTTTATGTTCCAACCATAAAAGGAACCTCACTTTACTTTTTTCCTCCGCTCATCTTTCACTGTATGTATAAGCGCATATGTGCTTGTATTATGCTCAGCAGAGTAATTAGTGTCTTTGGTGTGGGCGGTGGCCATGCTCCTGCCTTGATCAACTCAACCAGATCCATTTCACATTCTGTCTGTTGGCTGCACCGCTGAACCGCTCAATTTTCAACCTAATTGAGCTTGTAGAAGCATCTCTGGTGGCGAGCCACAGTCCTGTTTGTCTTGTGTGTTTCGGTGTGAGTGTGTGTACACAGTCCAAGCAGAGACACACACACACACACACTGGGGAAACCAATTTTTTCCTCAATTAGACAAGCCATCGCCAGTCAACTGGTGTGCTCTTCCTAAATTTGACCTCAAATGTGGACTACCCCCACACACACACTGTGGGAGTTAAGAAACAGGCTGGAAGTAGGCAGATAGTATCATAGAGTAATATTAAGTAGGCTTCACAGGTCTAGCACTACATAACAGTAGTAATGCTGCATGATCTGAGAACACTTGTTCCATAGCACACTACATGCTAAAGCTCTGTGGAAGTACAAGACAGCCAACATGCAGCGTATAAGACATGTTTACAAATTAATTCATGGCTAGGTTTATCCCACATGTAACTGCTACAGTCATTAACACACACTGCTTGTTACTGTACAAACACGGTCTGTTCAGTGTTCGCTGTGTTTCTAGCTCACCCTCCTTCTCTCCACCACCACCTGTCTCTCTCTTTTACACCGAACTCTTCCCTCGCTCCACTAAACCCTCCTGTACCATTTAAACATACATTGTTCCTAATTGCTATCAGTGGGGTCCAGTCACAACAGTAACTCTTGTTCCGCTACTATTCTGGCTGCCTGCTGCTCTGAAGGGTGCAGTGTAGCCAGACACTATCTGGTTAGGTGACTGGCAGCTGATCCGGTGTCTCTGTGATAATGAGACTTCGAAAAATGGTCCATTGATAAAGAGCGATACTAGGAGGAGAAAAGCCGAAAGAAAAGCCACAAGGCCAAGCATGTTTCTAATGCGTATAAATTTCAATATTGCTAGTTAAAGACACTTGGATCTTGATTGACTGGCAGCTTAAACCCCAGGTTAGACCACCTCAATTCTACTGCATTTTTTCATTACCAAGTCAATGAGAGCACAGTGGACTGGCAGCTAAAGAGAAAGCCAATTTAAAGTCCCTATCCTGGCATTGGTTAAAGCATAAAAAGTCATTTCTGCTCATCAGTCTTACATATTTGGATATTTCTTTCCATGAATATAATCCCTTGATGCCTGAAAATGGCTCGGCTGTAACACTACCCTTTCCCCTTGTTTATTGTGCGTAGATTTATAAATATGCTAATTAGCCAGCCTCGCTTCTATCCCCACCCACCACCACCTGCATCTCAAGCACACCTGCTCACCTTCGACTCTACGTTGCACAGTGGAAAGTTTTTGTATTGGAGTAACCACCGCCACAAATCCAAAACTGATTCTGTAGAAGAAAAACAAAATTGTACGTGCGAAGTCAGGCTGGCTTCCAGACTGCAAATATAGGCATCCCGAATTGCAAAAACTACTAGAAAAGCACTTTGAAGTTATCAGTTGACTAATATTTTCAGATTTTTCAAAATAAACTGCATCTCTCGTGGGTTTTCAGGTTCTTTGACAAGACATGAAAGCTTACCATTTCTCATATTTCAGCTATGACAGAATTTCTAAAACAGTTTTTGAAAATAGTACAATTTAGTTTGCAAAATACCATACCATTTTTTTTAATACCCCTTGTGTTGCTATAGTGTATAATTTAAGGGAAAGTTGACAGGTTTGAATTCAAACAGCAGCCAGTGTAAAAACAGTCTCGTAAAACCCAATGCCAGTCAAACAGTGTTTGGTGCAAAAATGGTTCTTTCTCAATCTGTTTGTCTTTGCCTTCAAAGTCGTGAATCATAACTGTTCAAAAAGTTCATCCCCAGGATAGGTACGATCACTGAGTATGTACTGTGCCTTCCTGAGGCAGTGGGAACTGTAGAGTTTCTCCAGGCATGGAAGGGGGCAACCGGTGGTCTTCTGAGCTGTGGTGATGATTCTCTGGAGCGCTTTCCTGTTCGCTGCTGGAAAACCACACGCAGATATAGTATGTAACAATACCCTGTATGGAGCATTTGTAAAAGGACACTAACAGTTCCTGTTCGAGGTGGTAGTTTCTCAGTATCCCTAGGAAATAAAGTCTCTGCTGTACCTTTTTGATGCTGGCTGCAGTGCTGGTGTTCCAGGTCAGGTCGTCCTCCGTGTGCATGCCCAGGCATCAGCAACTGGAGAACCTCTCCACGCAATGCACGAAACCCTGGCTGTTTGAATCTGCACTGCTATACTGCATTGATTAGCTTTAGCATTGACTGCTAGTTTTGTTCATGTTAAGTCTTCTAGTATATAAAGAAAACATTATATGCTGAGCTGTCAACAGGGCTAAGAAAAAGACATCAAGATGACACGTACCTAACATGTAGCAACCCCCTAGACAAGACCAGACACCACAGGACACTCCCAGAAGGCCCGTGTCCATTCTCTGATGAGTCACAACTGTTTGGGAGGCACAAGGGAGGTGGACATAATGTTATGCCTGATTGAAGAATGCTGATCACATATTGTGTATGTCATCAACAAATGCATTCCAAACACAGGTGCAATGCAAGTGGAAGAGAACAAAGTAGAAGTGGGTTAAAACACCTTAAAAAATTCTGAACACACAAGGAATTAGTAAAAGTCTGATGTGTGGTGAAAAGCAATACAGTAGGGAACATCCCTGTAATTCTTAAATAAAGGAGTACTTTGCATAAGCCTCGTGTCTCTTTTTCTCTGTAATTTTCTTTTTTCTTAATCTCATCTCTCTCGTCCTCCATTCACTGATGTACCACTCACTTTTTCTCTACACTGTGCTGCTTTTCCGTTTAAGATGTGTGTCCACTTTCAGTGAGTCTGAGTTTATCTTCCGGTTGCTGCGGTGCCCACTGAGCGAAGGAAGATTAAAGCTGTTTTTAGATAACAAAAATATAATTTGGGCAGCTCTGAGTTAGAAGTTTGTTCATGTCTGAGTGTTGTTCAAAGTGCAGAGTTAGCCATATTCTCATCAGCACTTTCCTTTGGGCTAATTTGCATGGTCAAAATGAGGATGCATCATTTAGTGTGTAGTAGATGAATCCGATATTTTAATGAGGTATTTTGGTGCTTGTAGAGTACACATGACCTTGTAGGTGAAAGATAAACTGGGAGGAGAGCGTGAGTTTGTTTATCCAGCATTTGGGCTTCGGCCCAGTTGTAGGGGTGCCAGTTGTTTGACTGGACTGTTGTGTGTGAACAAGCTGTTGTTTCTAGTGCTCCAACAATACTTTAATTTGTCAGCTCCTCTCTCTTTCTCTCTTGGACATTTGGAGGGTTTTTGGAACATATGGTCAAAATGGCAAAGAGATTAGATCCACTCTGTTCAGTAAATATATTCACGATTGCAGCCTGTTTCTACTTCACAGCGAGGAACACTGCACAAGCACACAGACTGGAGATAGATGGGGATCAGAAGCCATTGTTCAGAAGCGGGATCAGAGCCGACTCCATCGTACCTGAAGAGCGCAACCTGAAAGAACCCGACAGCGGGCGCCGGAAGCTCCTCTGCATGGCTGCCGTGCATCAGCGGGAGGGCAGGGAAGATGCTAAAGCTGCTAAGGCTATGGTGAGGTCAAGCTTTGGCTTTTGACAAGAGTAGCCAAAAATAGCTACTCCTGTCAAAAGCTGAACTACACTAGTCTTTCCCAGTGTGTCTTCTTCAGTGAATCTCACACCGGCAACAGAAAACATGTCACGAGGGAGCCTTCTCAGAGGTGCCTGTCAGTATTTTTAATTCCGTACTTAGAATGTATTAATTGCTCTTCCACCCCAAGCCTCTTCTTGTACTTTCACCATGAGTGCACATGTTTAATGTGATTTTGGCTGTGGTGCATATCTGTCGCAGACATTTTACACCTTGCATTACCTCCGGTAAGACCTTTGTTTTAGTTGTTTCACGCCTCTATAACAGGCTGAACTTCGTGGGGTATAAGTGAGTCCCACTAGCACTGAGAGAAGATCTTTAGAATTGCTTTGCAATTCAATTTGAATTAAACTTTTCTGCCCTGAAAAACACAACTTAATTTGGACCAGGTTTAATGAACAGGATAACCTCAGTATCACATTTTTTTTCGCACAGTTAACTTTACCATCCTGATTTTGAAACTCAGTTTGAAGAGATTGGTTTGTTTTTAAGAGAACTACACCTACTGACCTCAATTCCAGACATGATGTGATTTGTTTCTAATATTAAAATGATGTGAGTCCAACAGACTACACCACAACATGCTCACGGTTGCAAATTTAATTATATCACATAGTTAATTTATCATGGCATGCTTGTCACAGACTGAAAGTCTGTCTTAATAATAAAAACACAATATCCATCTGCTTCGAGAATGTGTTCTCACGTAATATTGTGTGATTCAATGTTGATGGAAAGCCTAAATTTAGATTAAGTCAGATAGATAATTTATATTAAGAAAAGTCATTCCATATTCACATTTCTTAACTGGGAAGCAAAGTGTAAAACCATAAAGCTTACTTGTGTCAAACAGAGCAAACAGGGCTTTACTGCTTTGCTGATGTAGCTGTAGTTTCTAGTTTCTGTGACCTTGTACTTAATGATGTTGTTGAGATCTGTGTACTGGGTGAGAATCAGAAAAGAGTGCTTTCACCCAAAAGTGTTAGCTAGATCATCCAAACAATGAAAGTGAGAGCTGGTGTGTTGGTGTTACTCGTGACGTTACTGATGACATAATTAATATAGTGTGCTTCCTAGTGTTATAGTGGAATATTTTTCACCCTTGCCATTGTTCTTGGGTGTTAGGATTGGACTAAGGAGGACAAGCTGCACAGAGAACTTCATCACTTCAAACCCAGTGAGGAGCATACTACGGTGGAAGGAATCGCCAACATGCTGAGCCAGGCCATCACCACCCAGCACCTGCTCTATGCCAGCCTGGGCTCTGCTGAATACATGGAGTTTGTCCTTAAAAATCCCTTCAATGTACCACAGACCGTCACCATTCACAGCGATGACCCTGAGCTCAGGTGAGATTCTGCAAACAGTGAGGTTGTGGAAGTTTTGACACTCTCTCCTCCGTTTGTTTGGTGAAAACATACTTATCCCTGAAGTGGATGAGATGTGGTTGTTAATCACTTTTGAAACTGGGTGGATTTTACAAGTTCAGAGGCATGTCCCAGTCTAACACGCAAACTGTGACCATGTGTTTCTCTCCTGGCTGCGTTTTCCATTATCAGACCGTAACAAACCACCCTCCACTGTGAAACCGTGTTCACACATTTGGAATGTGTTTCCAAAGGTGATGGTAAAGCTCTGGAGAATGTTTAAGACCTGTTTCCATCTGCTTTAGGAAATTATTCTGTGTCCTTACATTTGACCTTTTTTCAGTGTGAGATGTGTCTAAACTTTCTTTCATCTGACAGGTAGATTTTCCAACTGCTCCTCAAAGTTTACACGTGTCAAGTATAGTATGTAATACTTTGTGACGATAAAAGACTACAATACACAACCATTACTCTAAATATGTTCCATCATTAACCTTGAAAATCAGAATTTCCGATCAGGCATAACATTAAAACCACTGACATGAGAACTCATTCACTAGATCCCAAACTGATCGAGTATGTGGGATGATTTGTGTGTCTTTCTGTCTAGATACAGAGGACACCTTCAAACAAAACTGCCACAATTTAGGTGATTATACATGAATATAAATATAATTATAAATTATATTTTCCTTGAACAAAACATCCATATCGTATTTATGCTTCTTATTGGGAAGTATTTTATATTTGGTACTACAAACCACACTCATTTTCAGAATTTACTTCCTTGTTAAAATGCCTTCTATTTACTTTTTTGACTCTGAATTGTGTAGTGGATGCATTATTTATTCTTTTTCCTTTTCGATATCGACATGTTATGTGTGAATCCATGCATTACACATTTCATGCAACAAATGCACATTTGAGATGAGATAAGATAATCCTTTCGTTTATCTTGCAGTGTTGGCAACCAGCTTCATTTTTTATTTTTTTTTCACATGCAAACTGTCGGTCCATGAACACACAATATAGTCCCTCCTTCAGCAGCACAGTCAGTCGACCTTGACACAGATGTGAGCATAATGCTGGTAAGATGGTAAATATCCTCTTTAATCCACATGTAGAAGCCATGATGGCTGTCGTTTCCTGGATGCACCGTTTAAGGTATCCACGGTGTTTGTTTCCTCCTGTTAGCCTCATTGTTAATCCCCCATTCTGACTCTTTTGTTATGCATTCTGCTCATGCCCATTATTGGATTAACATATATCACGATGATCAGCGAAGGCTACCGTGCACCACAGATGAATCATTACAGCATTAGTGCGGCCTACCAGGTCTAATTTAGTGTCATCAATCCCTGCATCTGTCCTCTGGCTGGCTTAGCACCTTGTTAGATTATTTATTTCCTGATGATGCAGTATGACACTTTACACCAAACCGTCTGTCACCTCTACCAAGAGCCTGAAATGTGTAAATTAAGAATGAAGCCTCTGCATTTTAACTACTTCTGCTGAAGTACTTTGGATTTCAGAAGTCAAATTCAGATTTCACCAAGTACAGCTCTGCCAAGAGTGTGTTTATATTTTATGAAACTCTGGTATTTCATCATAGATCATGTGTTTTGCTGAACTGTATTTGACTGAAGAGATATGAATACACAAAGCGCTCATTTGAATTTTCTGGGGGAAAGACTGGCACATTGATAGTTATGCTGTATTAATATGTTTTAAGGTACAACAGGTTTTAAGGTATTGTTTTGTTTCATTGCTAACAGCAGTCTGGGGTATGTCAACACCCACACATTCACACAGACACAAGAGGCTCAGACTGACGCAGAAACAAGTTTACTTGAATCAGTTTGCCTACAAGATAACAAAAACTAGATGGGATTACAAAGAGGAGGAAGCACAGGATTTCAGGCATGTAAAAGACTGAGTACAGAAGCACAAACACTATGTGGGTAGTTCAGAGCGCTGATCCAGTGGTGAGTACTGTGGGAGATAACTGATGGCTGAAGGTTAGCGGAGAGGTGGGAAACATCTTAGGAAAAGCAAGATTTCTAGAGTTAGAAATGTGACATGCAGCTTGGTGTGTGAAGTGAGAATTCTTGAAACTAATTCAGCCGTCGTCTTGCATCCCTATACTGTATACGTGATTGACACCATCTCTTAGCTGAACTTATTTAATGTGTCAATAACATATTTTTTAACGGTAACACTCTGCCATGACTCTGAAGGACGAGAACATGAAAAAAACAACAAGCCGTCCCCAGTGCCTTTGTTATGTTGGACTCCCTGAACCGGAGCTCGTCAGCACACAGAGGTTACGCTGCTGTTACTTCCTCGTCAATATTTTAAGCCAATATTTGACACAGAGCTTTCTTGAGAACACAAACTCTGCCTTGGGTCAGCTCTTTGTTCTACAGAAACAAACGAAAAAGAAGTCTGACCCTCAACCAGAAATCCAGCATCGGGCTTTGAAGGGATAGTACTTAGTGAAAGGCTAGGCTAGCTGCTTTGATGTCTGCAGTGGTTTCAAACCCAGAGGCTCCTCTTGACGCGGAGGACACCTTTGCTACCTGTTGCCATCCATTTTGCATGGCTACTTGGACTCAGCGTGAGCCAAGACTGGTGGCTAGAACAGAAATAGGAGATTGTAGAGCTCTCTCTCATCACCTCCCTCATTATTCATCTGTCTATGCTTTCACGACTCTTCCATCATTTATTTTTTCTCTCTTGCAACCATTTGAATCATCTCCTTCATTTTGTTCCTCCTCTCTTTTCAATCTGTTTGCCCTCCTCTCCCTCTTACCTTGTTTTACTCACTTGTCTTTCATTGAGTATGAATCAACCCATGCTTTTTTAGTGGAGGCTCAGGTGAGACAGATGCACACAAGCACTCTTTCTCGCCATGATAAGCCACAAGCAAAATGTTTTTATTCCAAGTGCACAGGTGGGAATCTCCAAATGAATTTCATGGAATTGACTGCTGCATCTTTACCTAATGCTAGGCAAGGAGGGGCCCTGAAAAATTCATAAACTCTCGCACTCCCAGAGAAATTCCCCTCTCCACGCCCGTGTCTTGCAGCCTTTGAAGTTTAAAGCTGCACTCCCCCTTATGTATTTGCGCGTGAAATTTTTGCATTCAAAGGAAGAGGGAATAGTAGAGATGAGACCTTCCCATTGCTGCAGTGTTATCTGTTGCTGTTCTTCTTTTCTCCATGGAAATCCATTTGTTAGGGAGTGATGGGAGACTTTCACTGACCTCCATATCTGCTGCCTCTAATTAAAAGCAAAGCATTGTGTGTGGGTGGTGTGACAGCCTGACCGTGAAATGTAGTTCACTTTTACTGTTGGCCATACTTTACCTTGGTAGAATCACTTTGGAAGAATGAGTGGTGACAATTTTTTTTTTTTTTTTTTTCCATTTCACTGCAGATGCTAAAGGAGAATGTATTATTTTCTCTTGGACATAGATAAAGTACTTCGTAGTGCAACAGAAGTGGAGCCATTTATGATATAAGTTATATTAAATGAAAGAGCAGCATCCTATTCCCTGTGCTTGGAAAATCATCTGAACAACTACATGTTACACTTGTGGATTTTCAGTCTCACCAGAGGGGGAATCTTTGTGGAACTTTAGATCGAACACCTGCTTTGTGCTCAAGATATTGGAGTTCGTGTTCTTGAGCATCTTCCGAACCACCAGGAGTAGCAGCGTTTTTAGCCAGACTTGAACAGAAACGATGTTGTTGTTCAGCACAGGATAATAGGAGTAAAAAAGAAACAACAACACTGCAGTATTCCTCAGAGAAAGTTTTTATTTCTTATTGCATAACATGTCCAACTCTGATCCCGTGTGAGTCTAGTAAAATATGTAAGAGGCTGCTTTTATCTCATTCGTGTCCTTTAATCTTTCCATCCAGTGTCATCACTAACACAGAGGAGTGGCGTTACTTCAAAGAACTAACCAAAACTCCTACCCCGCTGGAGGAGAACATGTTCCACTTGGAGGCGGGTGTCCCTGGTCCCAGGGTTTATCTCCGGCCCAAAGAGAGCATCCATATTCCCCTGAAATACCAGAGTTTCCTCTGTGACCACACCATGGCCCTCCAGGTACACTTTACATGCCCATCTTTATTCTGGCAGAGCACTTAGGGGATCTACCAACCATGCTGAAGGAATAGGAGTTACTGCTGGATACAGAATCTTTTACAAAGTTGTATCATATATTATTTCTGAAAATTAGCTTTACAGCAACATTTTTCATAAAGGTAAAAGAGCAGAGTGTCCCTTTTGTACTGTACTATTTGACAGTTCAAGAACATCTTTTAAAATGTATGAGCCATGAGTGCAACGAAGATGTGCTCGTGCCATGAGAACACCGGAGGAATAAAACGTGGAGCAGTGATAAAATTGAACTTTCATCATCATCATACATAAATGTCAGTAAACCTCAAGGTTTATTAACCATAGCTAATCTGCTCCAAAGGCAACTTACAGACACGTAAAAGCAACTCAAGCTTCGGAGATAATTTGATGCCAGGAGTACAGTTCAAAATAAATGTCATTTACATTGGCTACACTCTTATCTCCTGTCCAGATATACTGGGGGTTTTACACCCTCTGGTTATAGCCTTCTTGTTGTGATCATTTACAGTTTTCCTGCCTGGTCTCCTTTGCAGTCATTTGCTGTTTTTGCTACATGTTGCGTTTCGATAACAATTCTCTCTCTTATCAAATCCTCACAGGGACCGAGCTTCTTGCCTACAGGGAAAGGTTCTCAGGTGGCCAAGAAGAACTTGTCCAATATTATCTCTGCCAAAACTATCAAGGTACAGAGTGCAGTATTTATGGCTCATGCGATATTTTCTGCATATTGAACAACCTCTATCTGTAACTTAAGTCCCTTGCCTCTCAGTGCAAGATTTGAGTTACAATATGTGCAGTATGTTTTTCTGCCATGGTAAGAGATTCCATGTACGGCAGTGTATTTTGAATATTTTTTGCTCTTGAGAGAAATATATTCATAAATGCAGGAGAGCAGATGTGGATAAGGCCTGTATATCTAAACTCAGTGTGTCGTACGGAACTTTTGATTTGGAGTTTAGTCAGGTTAACCTTCTACTATATCTCTACCTCTAACAACATCTCGTCTACACACACGTTCCCAGACAACTCTCTGAGGAGTGGCAGCACGCCGTCTCCTCCCTCTCTTCCTCTCCCACACAGCTACAGCTCAGACACAAAGAAGACTTTGAAGTATCGACTAAAAAAGAAAAAAGTTACACTAACCAGACAGATTATCAAGCAAAATTATATGCTGAAAATCACTTTTATCTTACTGGAAATAGTTTATCTTCTCCAACTGGCAAATGACATGCCGGAGAGTTAAATTATCTCAGATTGGAGGACAGCTTGACACTTTTGGCTAATCTACTTTCAGTGAACCGTGCATTTACAGTGTTAATCTAAAGTTATTTTTGCTATTTTAAGCACTTATTCAAGTGTTTCTAATATGTTAGAAGTTTAGAGCAGGGAGAAACCATGTCAATGTGCTCTTTGTAGTGAAGACGACATGCTGCGTATCTGCGTGTGATGTAATGTTCACTGCAGACTCAGCTGTCAACAAAATAAGCCCCTGTTTCTCATGGGTCCATTCAAATTGAAATGTTGTCCCTCTCGCTGCAGACTAGAGCCTCTCTGTGCTTACATTATTGGCACATATCACTATTCAGCTCAAAGTAAGATATCATCACTGATAGCTAAACCTACAGTACCTCAATATAATCCTCATGTCTGTGTAGAATATAGCACCCTGAAGCTTTCCTATTGCACAGGGTGATGAAATTTTTGCCGATCTGCCAAGCTTGTGTGTGTCCGCGTATGGTTTGTTCGTATTGTGTGCCACTGTCAGCACTGCTGCTTTGAGCACAAATCCTGTCAAGAGGTCAAAGGGGTCAAGTCTGGATCAAATCTGTGTCCCGCTAAAATTGACAAACCCCAACAGCAGAGCTGTCAGGATGCCAGCTTTGGCACCGCTGTCAGTCAGTACACATCACCAGAGCCAGATATGTGCCTCTCCTGCAGGCCACCACAGGCTCGCAAATCTGATTCCTCAACAGTTTGGACAGCTGTTCTGAGATAAATGACCAAATCTTTGTTTTTTGTTTACTTCAAATTACTCAAGCTGGATATGAATCTACACTCAACAATCCTGAAAACAATTTACTGACAGCTACAATGGCTTTCTTTCAATTAAAAGTTTTATTGAGACCCTTAAGTCACTGCATTGCAAGAGCTCATTTGGTAGGCATTACAGCTTCAGGTCCTTCTCTGTGAGTCTCTGCAGGCTTTGTACACCTGCATCGGGCCAGTTTATTCCTTTCTTCCTGGCAAATCCTCTCAAGCTCTGCCAGATTGGCTGCAAAGGACCTGTGGACTGCCATCTTCAGGCCTCTCTCCAGACGTTATATGGGGTTTATGTCTGGGCTTTGACTGAGCCACTCAGCTGTTTGGAGAAGGGCAGGCACTTTCAGAAAATACCTGGCAGGCCATTGGATGACCCACCTTTCTATTGCAGGCCCAATTTAACCAGTCATATAACTTCTTGGTGTTGTTCCTAACAGGATGTCGAGTTGCTCATATCAGTCAGACTATTGTTTGATCTTGTGAATCACACGAGAATTGGACTCCTGATCAACTGCACCTCACAACAAGTTGAAGAGGTGTGCACAGAAGCCATTGGACTTGGACTTTGTCCTGTAATGTAATGTGAATTGTGGGTCCTTATATTCAAATGTGGATCCTTTTTAACTTTGACCAATTTTAGCACATATCTGATGGATAATTAAAACAGAAAGGATAAACCTGGCAAAAGTTGGGTGTGAGAGCAAATTGCCTTAGTATTTGTGGAAATGAAAGATTTCAGTCTCTGGTTTTTAATACATTTGCTGAAATGTGTTTGCAGGTTGTTGAGTGTAAATAGCTATGAAATACATGCATGATAAGAAAGTCCCGCAGCAGTCAGCAAATATACAGTATTTCCTCTGGCAGAAACTCTACTTGAATTGTGTATGTTGTACGTGTGGCATTGTATCACAGAAATCAAGCCAACAAACTCAAGTTTTAGAGGCTGTAGTAGAGGCTGTAGTGTGTGATGATACATGAGCAGATTAACAATTCCAGCATGTGTGGGCTATCGTGCCACGCGGAATTTGTGTAAATGTATGAACACATTCGTGTTGATTTGCACAGATCTTGAGGGCTATATTAATGCAGCAGCCATCACAGCATATTCAGCCAGCCTGTGGGGGTTTCTGTGGTTGGATTGCAACCATCTTTGATATTCTAGTGTACAGCGCGCCCCATCACCTTCATCATCATCATCATCATCATCATCATCATCATCATCATCAAGCTCTCTGGTGAATTTTGAAATAGACCTTTTCAAGGGCTGCTTTAAAAAAAAAAAAATAAATAAAAAAATAAAAAACAAACTATGTTGTTTAGAGTTTCACTGCCTGAGGAAGAAGGCAGAGCAAGAGAGTATCTTCTAGATATCTAATCTACAGGACACACATTGTTTGAGCGTCCATCACACACAGAAATCAGGAGAGAAAGTTTAGTTGAGTTAATAAAATGAAATGTTGCTGTTGCACTTTACCATATTCATAAAAATAAGTTAAATTTACAACATTTGATGGCAATAGGACATCCAACAGAACAAGAGCACGCACATGGTTGTAAATAAATCTCCATAGCCAAACTTATTTGGGAGAGGAAATGATAACGTTAAAATCATTCACTGTAAACATTAATCACAGTTTACAGCCTGGCACGCTTGTTTAACTATGATCTACTGCCTACTACTGTACTTTCTGACAGTATTTCACATATGCTCACTCTCAGATTTAACTAGAAATAGTAGGTTGTATATCAGCCGAGCTCCACCCCAGAGGACCACAGATAAATCTGAGTGGGTCACAAGATGAGACAAAATATACATATTTCTGCTACACAAAATGCATTTTTCTCTCGTTTCTCTATTTTAAGCTGAGATACGGGACACTTTCTTTAACTTCCAGAATCAACTCTGCAGCTCAGGGCCAGGGCGTGTAAGCAAGGAATTATTTTTGGGATAATTGGCAAAACTGTTGAATTGTTTTACAGCAGGTTTGAGTGCTGATGTAGTAATGTCACCATATCCCCAGTGCTCAGCAGTTACTTCACTGAATACAGTGATCATTACTGATAGAACTGAGGCACAAAACTATGAAGATGAGGTCAATTTGACAATTGTCCTTTTTGCTACAATACGCAGTTTTAGTATTTGATATGCTCAGAGGATTTTTACTGCCCCACAATGAAAAAGCTGTTTCTCTTACTGAATATCAAACACCAGGCAGGAGTGTGGCATGCTGCTAATGCTGCTGACCCTTCACCTTTCCTCCACAGGTAACATTCAAAGCAGAGGATGGCAAGCCGATGGCCATCTGCCAAGTGAATGTGGAGCCGACGCCTCACGTTGTTGACCAGACTTTCCGACTTTACCACCCCGAGCTCTGTTTCCTTAAGAAGGCCATCCGCCTGCCCCCGTGGCACGACCCCACAGGTTGTGCAGGTTATCCCCCTTCAACCATTACTCCCTGTGCGACAGCCTCAATTTTGTCCCCTGGCATTTCATCCATTTGAACTTTATTGCAGTTTTATCATTGGTTTCAGGCTTGCATAAATTAATACATCATCTGTATCTATGCTGACTCACTATCTAGGAAGATCATTAGTGTCAGTAAATGTGCATGTACAGAAACATTTATACAACACAAGTGTGTAAGTGAAAATGAATCATGTATTCTATCTTCATTTTACTGTGTTACTAAAATATCAACATAACAATCTTCCAGTTTAATGCCAATTTTATTACATATAAACCTAATAATAATATACATTTATTGGAATTAGAACAGGCTCTACATGAACATTACTTAAAAATGTACCTGAAAGTAAATAAAGACACCCCAATCAAACACACGAAATAGAAATATTAAGCTTCGGCAAAATGAGCCAGTGTTCCTTCTGTTCAGACGTGTTTCCAGTCAATGCAATGAGAATCACATGTTGCTCAGTGTCACGTTCCAGCCTGGTCTTCACAAAACATATTTTTGGAATTGTATGCTGGCACAGACAAAGGAGCTTTCTGAGGAGCTCAGATAAAGAGTTGCTGTTGCTCGTCAGCCTGAAAAAGTTTACAAAACCATCTCTAAAAAGTTTGGAATCCACAGCCAGAATGATGATGTGAACAGATGGAGAAGATTTAAGATTATTGTTACCCTCCACATGAGTGGTCAAGCAACAGAGATGCACCATAGTCTGAGAGGTCACGTAGGAACCCAATGTAGCAACTAAAGGCCTCTTTCACATTGACTGTTGATGTTAATGTTTATGAATCCACCATCAGGAGAAACACTGAACACATGTGGTGTGCATGACAGAGTGGAAAGAACAAAGACACTACTCCAAAACGATGATGCCTGCCAAGAACGCCAGAAGACTATTGAGAAAATGTTTTGTGGACAGATGAGACCAGATTCATTGTATTTGGCTTAAATGAGAGGTGTCATGTCTGGGGACTAAACAATGCTGCATTCCAGCGTCAGAACCTCATCCCATCTATGAAATGTGGGGGTGGTAATGTCCTCGTTTGGCCTGTTTTGTTACAGTTGGTCCAGGACAGCTTACCATCATTGATGAACCAATGAATACTGAGTTATTTCAGCAAATAAAAAAAGGAAAACGTCGGGGCTTCTTAATCTCAAGAGAGACTAGGTCATGCAGGAAGAAAACAAATCCAGGCGCACATGTTGTTGTACAAAAGAATGATTAAAGAAAAACAAAATTAATGTTGTGAAATGACCAAGTTTAAGTCCTGATCATAATCCAATAGAAATGCTGTGAAAGGACCTGAAGCAAGTCGTTCATGTGAGAAAACATCTAGTTGCTGTTATTGCTGTACAAAATGCTCACAATACACACTGAAAACAAGGGTTCATGTTTCACTTTTTCGCATCACACATTTACAAATGATGGCTTCTCTAAAATAACCAACCACAAAAACATAATATTTCTGTTTCATTAGTTTTATTGGATTCTCTTTGTCAAAACTGTCAGAAATTTAGAAGGATGCAAATACTTTGGAGCGGTGCCGTATGTATGAGTGTATGCATAAAACTGTACATGTCCCATGAGCAGTCATAAACACTGTTTAAATGCACTACTTGGTCTGAATTTTTACTGTCAGTATATTAACCTTTTTTTCTCTTATAAACTAGTTGAAGATTCAGATTGGAAGAGTAACATTTCCGTCCGCTGCAGTGATCCTAACATCATATGCCAGACAAGAATGTTGGTGAGAGGATTATATTATTTTCTTATTCTTATTATTTCTGTTCCTGCTACAAGTAACCCACACTAATATTAGCAGGGGATTAATTACTGCACTGATAACTATTCAGAGGGGAATGCACGTTATTCTAACTCTGTCGTGAGTAGCAAGCTGTGTCGATGGACAAAAGGCTTCCCCTAACATTATGCCACACTTGCTCAGGGGCTAACGTGGGGTTTCTTTTAGTTCTTCCTCTTTTTACCCTTCCTTTTTAGCATCTCTCTGCCTTTTACTTTGTGTCTGTCTAGGTGCCAGGGGAGCCTCAGGATGTGTACTTGAAAGTGCCAGGGAGTCCCAGTCCACACATGAAGATGTTCTTTGTGATGGTTTTCACGTATGTGTTATTTACCAACCAGGCACCGCGTGTAGTGAGCACACACACACACAGCTTAGCCTGAAGAAGCATTTTATTTTGGAGTAATTAAATTGTTCACACTGGCTTGAATTAATTATGGAGGTTTGGTGGTCAGGATGCCTGAAGTTACAGAATCTGTCCTCTAGTTCTCTAAAAGTCCATCATGTTTATTATGGTCTGTCTTTTGAAATATTGGGGCTTAGGGCACTAATGTTATGGGTATAATGAACTTTGAACTGAATGGTTTGGTTTGGTTTGGTTTGGTATTTGGTTTTATATCAAAGCATCAACATGTTTCCATATGTATTATTTTCATGTGTATACATGTACGTGTACGTGTTTTCATTGAAAGGTGTTTCACGAATGACCTATAAGGAGACCTATATAAGTCTTGTCTCGTGATATCCCATAATTCTCTTAAATTCTCGTCACTTCACTTTGAGGAAATGGACTTCAAATGAACTGGTTACATGACCCCCCTGCGTCATCTCCAGTCACGAAAAATGTGAAGAAGGTCTTTCCATTGCACCTTTGTGATGAACTTTTATATCGATTCATCTGAAAAACCACCTCATGAGAGCATATAAGTGTTTTAGTGATATTTGACAGTTTTTCAAAATGAAAGTGTTTCCATTGCTGTTTTTTATCACGATATTTAGGTTTTGTGCATTTCTAGTGAAAAAATTTAAATTTTAATATATGGATAGATTCTGGCACATGTTAACTCAACAAACTATTAAAATTGACCTTCAATATACATTAGAAACCTTCCTCAACATTTCAAATGACCCACATTACAAAAACCAATGCCACTTTCATCAGTTTGGTCCTGTTAGCAGAAAATACTCCTTCAAATGTTTGAAAAATTATTATGATAAATAAAAATATATAATTTTCATATTATTCAAAAATAATTAGGGTATTTCAGTGTACATATTTTTACAGCATGTAAAATTGAACATAATCTAGAAATATCGGTAATCAGCAGCTTCACATCCTCCTTAAATGTTTTCTCCCAGCAGAGCTGAGTAGGTGACTACATCTTCTCCCAGTCTGAGTCAGCTGGGCCCACTGAGACTGAATTCCCTTCATCTCAGCAGTGAGAGGATGATGATGCTCCTGATGTTTCTGCTTATTAAAATGCTAGCACAGCCGTCGGTCAGCCCTCCTCATCTCCAAACTCATGCTGCACATGCTGCGCCCTGCAGGGAGCCTTAGCCTAATTGTTCTTGATGATGTTTTTCTCTGTAGTGATAAGTGGATGGCAGCGCCCTCGCAGGTCTGGCAGATTTACGTGCATTTCCTGGAGCGGGTGGACGTCAGCTGTGTGACTGGTCAGCGGAGCTGTCAGTCACTAGTTCTGAGGGGGAGGCAGGCTGTTCGGAAGGTCAAATGTTTCTCATCACATCCCAGGGAGATTGAGGTATACTTACCACTAAATACCCTTTTTTAATGTTTCGTTATTTAGCACAACGCTGTCTGCAGTCTAGGATATGTTCCCCATATCAAGATATGGATCTCAACAGAAATTAACTCTCAGCAGTGTTGAAAGTAGAAGCCTCCACAGGTCAAGACCCAAATAAGTCAATGTGGGTCTTGCTGTACTGCTGCATGTCTCAGTTCTGTGTCTCAATATGTCTAAAACTAGCTGTGTGTGTCATAACCATTGCACTAAAAAGCCGACAAGCGCTTTGGGACAAGAAAAATAACATGTGCTGCTACTCTTTGGGACCATTTTCATGTTTCTGCCAGTGATGGTGTCTGACCAGGTTAACTTGATTTTGAAATATGTCTTGTTTCCCTCAGGTCTTGTCACATTTGCATTATATATTGAAGATTTATTCATGAAACTAGTGGAAAGTTCTGTTCTCCATGAGCGCCAGAGACAGTGAAAACCTAGTTAGGAGATCCAGTTTGGAGATAAAGGACAGAGGCCAAGATTAGTTTAGTCTAGATGGAGAACTGAGAAGAGATTACGAGAACACCAGGAAAGAAAACTGCTACGAGCCTATACATCTACACTAAGACTACTTATGCCCTATCCCATTACTTCTCTGTCACATAAGATTGTTGTTATTTGTGGTGCAAACCAGTGAGGTACAGGACCAACATCTGAAGCACTATCCAGATATGAAGTGATTTGCTTGTTGCCCAACATTTTGTAGCAGAAACCTGGTCACCAGTTCAAATTCCAGGTTCTGGTTGTATAATTTCCACCTTAAACGTTCCAGAGTGAAACAAACAGAACTTGTAAATGTCGTAAAAGTATGGCAAACCTATCAAATTTTGCTATCACCACTCACTGTTTGAGAAGAAAAAAAACTAAAACAGCTCTATCGCTCCATTTTAGTTTACCTGACACTCCAGGCCCGCTATCAGCATGATCAGTTTGGGGGTAGGAACCAAAGTTATGGACGGTGTGTCCCTGCCTAAACATGTGGGGAACTCTGTGTCTGCATCAAATATCAACCAACTGTATCAAACACTAAAAGATTAGTTTAACTTACCATCTGCCCAATTTGTGTCCCAAATGTGTTTTCTCCTATCGTCGCTACAGCTTTTTGAATTAAACATTTTACGGTGTCTTGTCACCACATGCTGCTACACTCGTCCTTTAGCCGTCATGGGTACTTAAGGTCTAGATTCATCTTTTAAATATGTGAAACAGTCATGTTCATGAAATTATATATAGTCATATTTTAGAGCAATTTATCTATTTGTTTCATTAATTAATATTTGCCTCCTTCTTCTACATCTCAAGAGATTGGAAACAAAATCTTATTCTTACGTCCTTATGTCCATCACTTTTTTGCCTCACTTGCCCTGGTTTCATGGCTTCCCTCACTGAACCAGATCAAATTAACAAAAGACTTAGCATTAAACCAGAAACGTACACATTAATGGATAGATACTTACCTGTAGTTGAGGGTGGGGGCTGTTTGTCCTACGAATGGTGCTCTAATGACCCATTATTAGTCTCAGGCTCTTGTACATCCTCTTTGTTAATTGGACCAAAACATGGCTGACACAGATTGAAAACAACATACAGAACAGATGGAATCAAAACAACCCATATATCAAATCTTACATAAGCTGAGAGCTTTGTTCTTTCACTGTTGGCAATTTTCAATCTGCACATCTGAAATGATTTCATGCAAATTGTTCTTCTAGCAGCAGGGAACAATGGAATGGCAGCAGTCTTTTTAGTAATAACACCAGGTTAAGATCCATGTTATTATCGAGAATATACAAATGCAGATTGACAGCATAATGGGCCTTTTCATGTCTTTTCATATTCATTTCTATTAAGTTCTCTCATTACTTCTTGCAGTCATGTCGGGACACAATTTGACAGAATCAGAAAAATTAGTAATGGCTGTTTGCGCTCAGAACATACCAAAATATGTTCCAGGGGTGTCACATTGGCCTCCATTTTTAATAGATCGTTTCGTATTCATAACTGAGTACAAGAGCAGGGAGCGTTTGACAATGCTTTTTGTTCAGAGCTGCAGTAAAAGGGCATTTCATATCACACATCCATATTCAAAAACAAAAGTGATGGACTGTCATAACCACCGTGGCTGCATACAGTACGACCCAAACATGTTTTCCCTGTAGAAATAGAGCACTGGCTGCAAAAGTGACAGATGTATTTTTAAAAGATTTCACCGTGTGCATCAGCGGCCGCTTTGATCTGACTCCCGGCAGGTTAGCTCACTGTGGAATGCATTGGAGGAGTCTTATAAAACAGGATAAAGCTCAGCGTCAGAGAATAGCTTTGCTTTTCTCAACAGATTGAAAAGGAGCTGCACACAAAAATCTCATTCTCACATCCTTATGTCTGTCACTTTTCTGCCTCACTTTCTCTGGTTTCATTGTCTGCCCCCTATACACCGAACCTCATTCACTCTTTCTCTCACCCGCTCCCGTGTAAGTCGAAAACCCCCTTTGCAGAGTCTCTTAAATACTTTTTTCTCTTCAATTCTATCCTATTTTTAACCTCTTCTTGTTAAATTTGTCTCTCCTCTTCTGTTACAGTCATTCTGTTACCTGGTTAATTCTCTCTTTACCTTTATTGTGACTTTCCCATTCTCACAGCGCTCCCAATCAACAGCATCTTTTTGCCCTACTGCCAAACCCAATCAACCTTACCACACACCTCTGCTCTGTAGGTGGACCCAGCGGGTGTGTTTGTTTTGCCTCCAGCAGCAGTGCAGGAGCTCCAGCTGAAGGTTCAGCCGTGGCAGACTGGCAGCCGCTTCCTGTATGTGAACGCCGTGGATGTGGAGCATCGACGGCTTGTCACGGCCTGGCTGCTCTGTCTCAACGTCCACCGTCCAGTGCTGTCCAAGGTACGAGGTTTTCTGGATTGCCTGTGGATTGACTTAAAAATGTAAAAACATCAAACTCGGAAATACATCTCAACTTGGGAATCAAGTCCATGTGCTTGATGGAGAGTCTCTACTCTTAATTCTATGATGCTGTCAACTATAAAGAATATGTGGAACATTGAAAAAAGCCTTTGTAAAAGCTTGATTGCACAAAGTAATTTTTTACCATCTGCTACCTATAGGATCCCACCAAGTTGGCTGGCTTTCTGTCGATTCACCAAGCACATTTAATATTTTATATATTTAGTATAAAAATTTTCCAACAGTAAGCACTCTCGAAGCAGAGTGATGTTCCTAATAAAGTTCTTTGTGTAACAGGGTTTTGGTATTATAATACCGGTATGTCACAATCCATCGTGAGTTTGGGATTCCATGTTGACTTAAAAGTGAATTTCATCTTATCAAAGTCCTACAACTCTTCCCACCTCCACCTGAGACCACACTTGAATCTACAGACATACATTGTTTGAATTTTGTTGAGGATGATAGGAATTAATTTTGAGAAAGACCAACATCCATGAAGATAACATATCATTAAGCCGCATGTAGTAATTGTCATCATAAAGTGGATTTATACTGCGGCCTTTTTCACTTCCTTAAGAACAGTGGTGTGATGTACAGCTCCATTAAATATCGGTCTAACTCAAAGCCACCGGTGACTCAGAGTTGCATTCAGTGCCTGAATCATTCTGGTAGCTCCCTGGGCCAGCGGGACATTCCCAATCCCTTTATGGCTTTTGTCAAGAAAAGACTAAGTGCGACGGATCCCAGGCCAGCACTCAAAGCCAATCCCCTCTATAACTGCTGTCTGCCGTTTGAAACCAAATGTCTAACTGACTGTGTATCGAAGATTAAGTTCACATTACAGCTGAAGTCATCTTTTATTTTTATGTATATCCAGTGGTTATTATGTTACTATCACAGCTGCAGTCAAAATGCCTGCAGGACATATTAGGAATGTTAAAACAGCAAAATTAGTCAGTCCCCAAAGACACTGGTTAATACTGCTTATTAGTGCTTCAATTAAATGCCACCAAAATATAGATGTACTATACTAGAAAAACTCCAAATAAAAGCATATGATCTAATTGGAACGACTTTTTAGGCTTGCTTTGTAAGACTGACAAAAAGTTTGAAAGGACATGAACATGTACAGTATATATTGAAATTTCGTCGCTGCTGTCATGGCGTGTTCTCCCAATTCAAAAAAACTTGCAGCCTTCTACTCTGTGGGCAAACATCTGAAAGGTCTGTGTGATAAAGTCCTCTCTGACAAGTTTTAAGAGAACAGTGACAAATCAGTGACACATTTGAAACTCGAAAAACATATCGGAGAAACACTGAAAAACGAGTGCTGCATTTGTGAAGGAGAAAATACAAAATGTTTCCAGGGATATGAAAATTCCATTCAGCCTTACAAAACATTATGCGTGCCTTCAAAATGTAGTTTCAGCTCCTCAAATCGTTTTTTTTTTCCTTCTTTTTTTCAAGCTTCCAAACACTGACTTTAAACCCTTCAAACCTTCTTTCCACTTTAAAAATATGGCCTGAGATTCATCCTATACCAAACTGACTACTCAAGGACACTTTGGGAACATTTCTTTTGCCCTGAGCTGACTTTCTATAAACATTTTACTTGCATATTCAAGTTGACTCCCATGCGCTTTATTTACCCAGCGTTGCAAATGTTCCAGTCATGATGTCCTTGCATAGTCTGATTTAGTTCCTGCCCTCATAAGGTCATCCTGAGCGTGTTTGGCATAATAACGGTGTTTTCAAATGTCTCATTGTCTGTCAAATGTCTCAACAACTTTCCTGTTTATTCCAAGCCCTAAAATGTTTGCTGCTGCGCTTTGGGTTTGAAACTTGTGTGTGATGATGAAACTGGACATACTAGTAAGCAGCTAATACTGACTATATACGTGTGTTTGTGTGTGTGTGTGCAGGCATTTGAAGTGTCTGTCCCAGTTGGCGGCGGGCGTGGCAGCTCCAGGAAAATCACTTACACCAACCCTTACACCAGCAGCCGAGCATTCCTGCTCCGCTCTGACCATCCAGACCTGCTCCAGTTCAAAGAGGAGAAATTCCAGGTAGGAAAAGGAAAGAAGCCATACAGCTCTCTTACTCTTGTTGAGCATGAAATCAATATTTTGCTTAATGCCGAGCCGAAGAGAAACCTTCCTCCTCGATTAAATCTTGTCAGGTGAGGTGAGAAGTAGTGTAGCCAGACAACAACTGATTTTAGCCTGGTTTTGGTTATAATGTCCATCAGATGGACGTTATAGGACCTTGTCGACAAAGACGTATATCCAAAAAGTGTTTTAAAAAGCCAACTGGACTTGTAGAGGTTTTTGAGAAGATGTTTTGCCACTCATCCAAGTAGCTTCTTTAGTTCTAGGGGACAGGGGACAAATATTGCTAGGCCTCTTTCCCTATGAATGGTGCTCTAATGACCCATTATCAGTCAGAGGCTCCAGTCTCTTACAGAAATTAAGACTCTATTGTAAATTGATAGCAGATTATATCCCAGTCAGCCTCCTCTGTTTAGAGAAGTTTTTTTCCCATCTGACATAGATGACTTCCTTTACTCCTCTCTCAAACCATCTGGTTTCTCTGGGTGTTTTGTCTTTGTGATGGACCGTTTTAGTTTTTTTGCCTAAGTGTATTACCGTGTTTGAAATAAACTGGAATGATGTGTTTCCTGAAAATTCTCCTGAGTTCCTCCAATACACCAGATAAGTAGGGGGTGACAGTGTTCTTCCTCCAGTTGTTCTCTTCCTGTCTTGCCCTTTTTGAGATATCTTCATGAGCCTTTGACAGTTGGGCCCAAGTTGGCCCCAGCTGTTATATCCACGTATCTTGATTTTGTTCCTCCTCCTTTCCATTCAGTCTTGTGGGTACAGTCTGTGCTCAGTCTTGAAGGGTTTTGATGACCCCTAGTTTATGTTCCAGGGGTTGGTGGGAGTCAAATAATAAATACTTTAATGCTGAGGCTTTGGTCTTCTTCCATGTGCAACAGACAGTGCAAGGCAAGGTAAAACTATCCCCATCGATGTCCTCTTGAGTGAACTCGATGTTGCTGTCCACTGCACTGGTGTGCTTTGCTTATTTTGCCACAGAGTTTTTCTATTTAAACCTCAACTTCCCACCAGTCCCTTAGAACTGGATAATACTCGGGTGAGTTGCAAAACATCTTCAAAAAACTCAAAAGTCCAGTTGCCTTTTGTTCAGTGCTTTTTGGATATAACACGACCTGGATGACTGAGAACCTCCACAGACAAAGAAAACATTACATGTGGAAAATAAGATTATATGAGAAACGCGACGTGTCTTGGAGAAGCCTTTTTTTTTAGCCACAGTCTCTGACTCATCCTGGTAGGTGAGTTAAAGGCGTCAGTGATGTCTAGCCTCTCCTGTTGACTATCCATTCATCAGCTGTGACAAGTGAAAGGGTACCTTGTTTGCCTTTAGGACAGAATGAGAGAAAAATAGGAACGCCATTACTGCTGTTTTACTGTTATGTGGTCAGCGTCTGAGAGTTGGTTCACTCAGACATGAAACACTGGAGTAAGCTGTCATTTGCCTTTTATTTGCTAGGGTGTGACATAAGATCAAAACAAATGGGAAACCATTATTTTAAATGAACAAATAAATGAACGAGATGCAGTGGAAGTCAGTTTCCACATAAACTATTAAAGGTTCCCGCTGTTGTTGGCCAGAATGCACTGCATCAATTAGACAGGAGGTGGGCAGGGTGAAAAACAGCCCATTGTTCTTTCCATGTTGTCAGCCAGGCACCAGGTGTCTCAGGAAGAATTTACTGTGCTCGTAGCATTAAGCAAATGTGGAGGCATTTTTTTTTTTTTTTTTTTTTTTTTTTTTGGACACAACTACCACGCCATGATAAAGTCCACTGTCAGGAGGAAAAGGAAAATAGAGATCAATACCTCCACGCTTTCGGGGAAGATTACAGCATAAATCCCCCAAATTTACCCATATTTCTGCTGTTGGCTATTACAGAAAATACATGGAGGTGCCTTCAGTCTGATGGAAATACTGAGAAAAGGGCGAAAAATGACCAAATTAGGATCCAGCAGGATGTGAGGTCTGATAAGAAAAGCACTGCAACATTAAGCACTGCCTCCATTTAATTAGAGAAAAAGAAGAATCAAAATTGCACTCCGCATGGAGTAATTAAGGCCAAAAAAACAAAAACAAAGAGTGGGATGTGAGGGTAAAGCAAACCATTTGGTGTTTCCTCGTGCCTCAACCCTTGTGAAATTAGACAGGGAAAACCTACAGAGATTAAACACAACAAAGCGTGTGGAAAAGGATATTTGTTTCCTTCAAAAGTGTTTTATTTTTCTACAAATTATTAAAATGTTTGCAACCTCCTGAAGTGAATACAGTGAAGCAAATACTGTTATAATAAGTTCTGCACGAGAAGACAGTGTGGCAGAGAGGGCACAGAAATACGATCAGACTCACAAAACAAGGACTAACATTGTCATTTGATGTGTAGAACGATTTTTTTTTTTTTTTTTTTTGCAGAGAAGGTGCTTTCTAAAAGAGATGCATTAATTTACAGGACTTACGTCAGTGTCACCCAATATTCACCTTGTCGATCAAACAGGAGGAAGCTCCCTCATGGCAGTGGCTGATATCTATCTGCTGTGTTTCATCAATTTCACACAGTGTAAACGCTGGTCGTTTCACAGTACTTTTCATGCATTTCTTAACAAATTAATTATTCATGTTTCATTTATCTTTATGGCTGTTCGTGCCTTTATACATTTGCTATTAATTGAATTTATGCTTCACAGAAGTTGTTTTTGTTGGGTTCTGTAAGTACTTGACAAAAAAGTCTCACTGAGTAGGTAGATGTTTTGGAGCTCTGTCACAAAAATAGTCTCTGTGATGTGAAATGAGGTTGATTCATACATTATTATCATTTAACTTCAAAGGTAAAGGGATGGAGGGCTGAAAGACTTTGAAACAGGTCACGTATTTAAAAAAAATTGTATGATGAGGATGTGTATCTTATGTACAGCAGGGGCATAAATGACAACACACATACAGTTCTCTATTGTACTTCATTTGATTCAACTTGTATTTGTGGTGCACTGGGAGGATTGTATGGTTGATCTCATATCTGACTTGTTTACATTGATCAGCCGCAACATTAAAACCACTGATAGGTGAAGTGAATAACATTGATCATCTTGTGACAATTCAATGTTCTGCTGGAAACTTTTTGTCCTGTCATTCATGTGGATGTTACTTGGACACGCAGTATTCACCTAGATCAGACCAGACACCCTAGAAATGACGCTCACTGATGCAAGCAGCCAACGGGATGCAGCCTGAAACACACACACTAAAACAGTTTAGGAAGTAAAAGAACATGAAGAACAGATAGATAACTCGTGACTTGTTTAGTGTATGACTAATAAGCTTCTTATTGTGCAGATTTTAGTTTATTTGATGCAGAGAGCAGCTTCGTGGGCTTTAGATGAATATGTTCATGTGTTCTCTGTGTTCAGATTGGTGGGGGAGAGAGTTACACCATTGGATTGCGATTTGCCCCCAGCCAGAGTTCCGGCTCAGCAGAGATCCTGGTCTACGTGAACAACCTGGAGGAGAAGACGGAGGAGACGTTCTGTGTCAAAGTCAACTATTCTTAAGCTGTTTCCAGCAGCAGGTAGACGATTCTGCTTGAAATTGCTGTTCTGGTTTCTCAGCATAGTGAATGTAATTTTGTATCAGATCAATATTTAAAAAATAAAAAAAGCTTTTTTATCACATATATTGTCTCCTCCAGTCTTTTGCACAAGGTAAAGCGTTCAGCATTGTATGAATGAATTTTGTTGCTCAGTGAGCTTCACTGAAATAAGGTCACGCTGCAACAATCCAACATACTGAGTGAAAAACTGGTAGACAAAGCTACTTTCTGTAAAACACACAACTCTTACCCTCTTCACTAAATCATTCAGTAAAGCATAGGAGAAACTGAGCACATTTAAGAATATTTCTATCCATAATAAAACGTGGGTGCAGAAGAGAACCAATAAGAAACTAACTACATTTGTGTTGTGGTCAGCAGCCTAGTGCAAAATCCCATTAGTGAGCAGTCCTCTCTCCCAACATGTCCGCCAAATGTGTGACAGGTCAGCCGGTCCAGAGGTAGGCTGAGGGTAAGAGCAATAACATTTTATCGACTTTAATTACCCAGCAAACCCACTTGAATGCCACTTGATGGTCGAGTTTTAATCTAAGACAAGCCAGGGGTCCGCTCTCCACATCCCCTCACCTCCCAAACAACTTATCCTCATCACCGGCATTATTAGAAACAGCCCCGTAATGAGGTATGATTTTCCAGCGAGGCGCACATCTCTTCACATCGGCCTCATTAACACCGGCACCCTTTCAAACCCTCCATGCTCTCTCTCTCCCCCGCTCATCCTGCTCTGTGTCTCTCTATGTGCTGAGACACAGAGAGGGAGAAGGCCATGCATATTGAGTTATGTAACACAGAGTTACACAACCCCCCCTCGCTCCCTCCATTCTAGCTTTCTGTCTCATTAGAATGCAGGCTGCAAAATAAGCCTCAGCACAGCAGCAAAGTCTCGTAGAACGAACATAGCAACCCAGCCAGGCACACTTCATCTGTACCTTCTGTAACATCTGAAGCAGGAAGCCTCAGTGACTTCTGTATTTCATGTTAATATGTTAACAGCTTACAAAGACACACATTAAATGCTGTATACACTCAATAATGTCTTCCTTGTGCCTTCCACATAGTGCTGCCATGCTTAAGAACATACTACCCATCTTTAAACGATGAGTAATTGGTTGCTGCAGTAGTTCTTTCTTGGAATAGTGGTGAGGTAGATCCTTAGAAAGCCTTAGACTATCTATAGAAGAAATAACGTACTCATTGTGCAGAAGTTTGATTTTACTGAAGAACACTAATGTGAGAAACAGCTGGACTGGACGTTAAATTTACTGTCTCTTGCCTGCTCACATGTACTAGGTTTGTACAAAGTACATCTGAGCCTCTGTGTGACTTGAGCAGGTCACTGGGAAATGACATGGGTGGTTTGTCGATTGTAGCGACTGGGCAACATCCCACCAAAGGGAGAAAGAAAAGGATTTATTTCTGTCACATTGAACAGTGTTTGGACTTTATTTAGAGGTGCAGTCACAGTTTACAACAGCGTCAGTCACTGACAGCTAGCCAATCAGTGTCAGTCACCGAGTACTGGCCCCTTTTGGCCATTTCAATATGACTGCAAATCTGATTCAAACAAGCAGCAGCCGTGGGGTGATTGAAAAATGAAGCCAACGCAGAAGTGGCAGCTACTTCAATTCCTCGAAAGGGCCATTCCCTACTGACCTCTGCCGTGCTGTGGTACATGGGCACTTCATACGTTGCATCTCTTGCCAACCCCAGCTCCACTCACGCCCCAGTGCTGTGACTGCTTTTTAATTAGCGAGAACGACTGAGTCAGATGACAGCGGCCAGATCAACCACACTGAGCTTCAAAATGTCACCCACCTTCATTTACAGTCAAACAAGTGCATGTTTCCACCCAATAAATGAGCGTCTTTTTTCTTTAGGGGTCTATTTAGTTCAGAAAGTTTCAGCCTTTTCAACCAGCTAACAACTATCCATCCTTACTTTCCCTTCTTCATGTTTGTGGACTATTTTTCTTGGGCTGCATACCTAGCTCTGATTACTGTGTCAAAATAAACCCAATCCTTTAATGGCAGCCTCTCAGCTGCCGTCCTGCGCCTGCTGGGGTGGAGATGCGTCGCTGCCTGGGTGTGGAAAAGATTTGCCATCCATCCCAGTGTTGGGCAAAGTAATACGCAGTGCCTCTGATAGGAAGGTGATTTTCTGTTGAAGTTCTACTTGGTGTGAGGAGTGTGAGTTTTGTGCCTGTTGTGGTTTTAATACCTGGATCCTGGTCGGTGCAGCAGCCCCCTGTGTGAGCCGTTGCTCTCTCAGCGAGGGGCAGCGCTGCGCTGACACCTTATTAGCGGTGCCAGTCCAGTTGTTGTCGGTTCCTCCCGAAAGCGCACAGACACCCGCCACAACAGCTCTCACTGTCTGCTCACCTTGTTAGTGTGGTTAGACGGCTCCTGTCTCGCTGCCCAGTGGACAGGCTGCCTTGATATTTTGCAGGGTGGAAGGGTGTCTGTTGTTGCCCCGATTTGGAGAAAACCAGGCATACCTGCTGGTGCATGTCTGCGTGTCCTAGTGTGTGTGTGTGTCCTAGTGTGTGTAGGTGCCTTGCCTGAGCCATGTGAGTGGGTGCATGTCTGTGAAAGCATACAGCAGCACAGGTATCAAAGAGCTTTGTAACTGAAGGAATATGCAGCCTAGCAACCAGCCCTCGTGTACTTCACTGGCGTGGATCGGAACACATGCAGTGGTGGGAGTTTGTTAATGTTACTGCGATTCACTTCAAACTGAAAACACACAATTCAACCAATAAAGGAAAGCTGTGCTTATCAATGGCGTCCTGGCTGAGCTTTTCCACAGCTCTGACAGACAAAACGCGTGCTGCTGTGTGACTGACGTGGGTGTGGCTTGAACTGCTTAAAGGTACTAAATAAAACAAATGTGAAAAAGAAAGCAAGAGGCATGAAAGAAAACAGTAAGAAGCTCTTAAACTGAAGTTCAGTCAGACTGAGCACGTTAACCGTCACAGCAGGAGTCCCCCTCCCCCAGCCCTGACTGCTGAGCATAAAGGGAATGTGCGTGACTGAGGGAGCGTCTCCGTTTCCGTCACTGCAACCCGGCTGAGGACACTTCTCAGTAGATGGCAGTCTTACACATGCAGCAAATTCCCACTGTCGGCAGTGGCAGACAAAAGAGTTCATCAAAGCTTACTTCCAGCCTTCATTTCTTATTTTCTCCGTGAATAGATCATTTGTGTTCGGTTAAGTCTTCTGTGCTGTATGCAAACTTTACAGTGAGTATCCTCTGAATCTCATTGAGAGAAAGGCCAGATTTAAAAGAAGGATAGACTCTATTCCATGAATAATGTGGTGACTAAAACAGACTTTAGCTCTTTGCTTTCTTGCTGTTCTGAACTCCAAGTGGATGAGGTCCATCTTATGATTTGTGTTGGCCTTGCTCCATTTTAAAATATTCAGCTTTAATGGGGCTGGCTATAGTCAGGTAAGAACTCTAAGCTGACTGCTGAGCTTAGATCTACCTGGAAGAGAGAATAAAGACTAACTATAAGCACTAATGTAAAGATGTCCTATTTATTTATTTATTTTAAACATGTTAAGTACATCCTGCTAATTCAAGTATAAAATTTCACCCTGTTTCACATGTG
The DNA here is from genome assembly GCF_022458985.1 of Mugil cephalus. Classification (NCBI taxonomy): domain Eukaryota; kingdom Metazoa; phylum Chordata; class Actinopteri; order Mugiliformes; family Mugilidae; genus Mugil; species Mugil cephalus. The sequence continues at coordinate 3,210,811 of NC_061770.1, read as the reverse complement.
GTTGGAGCTACATTTACTGATGGATCTGCTTCATGAGATCCCTGCTGCTACTTAGCTGGTCGGAATAAATAGAACACATGTTTAAAGGCCGTCACTTTATCTTATATATGAACGGCCAATATCATGCAGTTATTCCCAACCATAAAAAGTAGAAGAAGAAGACATTGGGTTGCAAAGGGTGTTCATTTTTGTGTGCTTGTACTCTATGTCTGTAACCATGTAGTGTTTCATAGTTTTATTACATGGCTCATAAATACGTTGATTTGCTGAATTAAGTTACTAATCTTTTTTTCATTTTAATGGAAAAATTGTTTTTGAAGGTGTTTTCAAATGAACACACCATAAATATGAAAATACTTTATTTGGATAAAATTAAAAGAAGGACATTAGACAGCAGATAATTGATGCAATGTATGTATTCAGCTGAGAAGGTTTTATGGTGATTCTAACTATTAATAGTCATTTCAAATAATATTTTATGATGCTCACATGCTGAGTCAGACATTAAATTTCAGGAGCAGTTATGTAACTTTTATTCACGTTGACATTTTGAAGGTTGTTACAGAAGGCTTTGTTTGAAAATCATTCATGGTCTCATTTATATAACATTTGAGTCTTCATAACATACCTATTATCTCTTCCAGGGTGTTGAGAGAGCTTTCTTAATATGAATTAATAAAGTGAAATTTCCTCTTTAAAAAAGCTTCTGAGCCAGGGTTTATTCACATTTTATCTGAACTCTCAGGGTAATATCCCTCGGGTAGAATTTGTCATTTTACTTCCCTGCAGTGTCTTGCCTTAAAACAACAAACAAATAAATATTTAAAGAGACCTGCTTGACTTAATCATTCAGACAGCCCTTTCTGGTGTAGATTCACTGACAACTTATCCTTTAAATGCAATATTATAGAGACACCATATGACTTCAGTGAGTTTGTCTCACAGAATCAGCAGACATGCTAACATTAACCTTGAGCTATAATAAGAATCACGTGCTTGCAACAAAATTTCAAGAAAAAGATTTCTTTTAAGAAAAAATAAATAAATATGAGTAAATGGCCAGTTGAGAGCAGGTGCAGGATATATGGTCCATCTCCTTGATTGTCACAGCAGCTCTTTTTTCTTTTTCTTACAGTAATTACTAAAAAGAGGAAATTCTCTTTTCTCACATTGTCACAATAAATAATGGAACCTAACAAACACCGTGTTTGGATATCTGGCTCAAACAAATATAGTGCGTGTGCTTTGAGTCTGTGTGCTTTGTTTATTTCAGGGCTGCAGCAGGGATAGCAAGGACATTTAGTCTTTTGAATCTATCACTGTGTCCGGTAAATAGAAGCTTCGCATCCAGAGGAACATCAACAACTGGTAACAAGAATCCCATGAAATCTGCTGTTATTTTCATAGTCTGTGGATGAGGGTCGGTCGGCTCGGTGCCTACTGAACTGCGTATCAGTCTTAAGAGCATTTTGTATAGAAACTCAGTGAGCACATTCATGATATCCAGGGGATAAGCATCGTCGTTTGATTTAAATTACCCTCTTGTCACTATAATAATGTGGCTTGGGATCAATTGTCATCTTAGACAATCACGTTTTATCCCATGATTTAAAAAGACAAACTTTTTTTTTTTTTTTTTTTTTTCACAGCTGCCTGTGTTAATGCTTATGCTGAAACCGACTGCTCACAGAGAAGACTTAAGGCAAGGGGAGTCCAGGGCCATTTCAGCGTGAGACACAGCATTGATTGGCGTGTTTCTGCGGAGTGCAGATAAAACAGAAAATAATGCCCAGTGAGTCCAAGCTTATTAAATGCCAAAAAACCACATGGTGGCTAATATTCCACCATGTTCATACTCTGACACGTGATGCTCCACCATCAATCATTCTATCATTCATCTGCACGCTGCGACGCTAAGCAACAAATCAGCAAAATACCTCATAGGATTCTACGTGGTGCGCAAACATGCATGGATTTTATTAGCTCATGATGCTCCTGATGCCTATATTTTTTTTTTGTCCACATTAACTATGGATGCTTCTCTAACTCAAGCCCCCTGCCTCTGCCCTAGTTGGCCCGCTGTGCCAATGCAGTGGGCTTATGGAAGGGGATAAAAAATGAGTTTTCCACTTTGCTTTTGTTGGTGGGCTACTAAATGCTGTGCTGGTTCATAGATCTGTCCATGTAGAGGATTACACCCCGAGAAAACCTCTAAAAACCACTACCAGACCTGTAGGTGGCATCAGAAATCATATGGACACTACGACTGTATCCATATACATTCACTAAAGCAATCAATTTATTGTATAGTTGAACAGTTATATGCCTCAAATAATGTAATTGTCGTCTTAAGGAGAGATCATCTCATAACTGGGTCACTGGTTGATTAACCACTGACCAGCTCCAAATGAGGTCCACTCCAGTGACCCGTTGTAAGTGTCCTTGAACACTTTGTGATCCCTGCTTGCTCCCTCAGTGTTAATTACTTTGAAGAGGACTGTCAGCTAAAAGCCTCAATGGAAACCGTAAAGTAGTCAAGTAAAGAAAGGACAAGCAGCTGCTGTTACAGTGGGAGGTGGGGAAGATGGAAAGCTGTGCCAGTTGTTTTTTTTCACCCCTTTTGGCTTTAAAAGTGTGGTTCTATAAACAAAATAGCAAACTTTAGCTCTGGAAACTGCATAACAATAATTCTCGTAGCCATTAAGTGGAGTTTCATGTGGGCCTATTGGATAATAAAGCAGAGATATATTGTGGGCCAGCGCCCTCTTAAAGATTTTATGACGGATGCAGTTCATCAGAGTGAATGACGATGCAAAATTGTGCGTCCATGTTTTCGAGTTTGCATTCTGCACCCTGCAAAGACTTAAATGTGTTTATTTTGTTTATGCATCGAGGAAAAAAGGGGACCGTGGCGTGGTGCACTGCAGCAGCACGGGTCAGTCTTATTGCAGTACATCAGAAAAGGTAGAAAGGGGGGAGCAGAGATTCCGGAGATATTTCTGACATGGAAATTTGCTCTTTAGAACATTGCTTTTTTTTTTTTGGTGTTGTTAAATGAATGGTTTGGATCAAAGCTTACACTGTGATTTTAGCACTTCTGAGAACTGTCCCCCCACCAGTATTAAGTCAGGGAGCCACATCCAAATGTCTGGAGTTCTGGCTGCTTGACACTCAAACCTTGATGCACTGAAGCAATGAATATTTTTGTCGTTTTATGTTTTATGCTGAATAGAGTGATGGTGAAATTTCTTTCCATAAGGGTACATTTCTTAAAGGTGCCCTCTCCAAGTCTGTGTTAGAATCAAAGGGAATAGTGGGAGCAGAGATGATCTGTGCATGTTACATGGTGCTTTGACACACTCCTAGGTCTAATCAAGCCCAGTGAGGCCGCCTGAGTCGCCGTGTGTGATGGTGAAATCCTGAACAGTCCAATGTTACTGACACGAGTTAGAAGGCAAGGAACCAGTCATTTCTTTGATGATTTGTTGTCATGAGAAGTCTTAATGGAAATTTTTCTGCTGTAGCCAAGTCCTGTAATGAATACAACAAATCTACAGTAATGCTGAGAGTGGCATGAATTTGTGGCTGTAATAAACCCCTGCTGTGGAAAATTCTGTTTTGTTGACTTTTGAAGTGAAATGAAGTCGATCCAACCCCTGCAGCACTTTTAAAATGAACCTTTCTGTCAACATAAATGTGCTGTTACTTTTTTATTTTATCAAGATTTTTTAAAATGAGACTAGTAATGGTTGCATGTGCAAAAGTGTGTGGACGCTATTAACATACTGCTCTCCCTGTTATTAAGCAGACCATCTTTGAAAACCTATTTTGTAGCTCTTTAAGTCTATTTAATGTTGATTTGGAAGTTTTCTCACTCATATTTTTGGGAATAAATTTCTGCTCATGTTCATATTATACCTGCTGCAGCGAGCTCACTCTCACCTGGATGGTGGGAAGGGCACTGTGAGGATCATGTTCTTTGATTTCTCCAGCGCTTTTAACACCATTCAGCCCTTTCTGATGAGTGAGAAGTTGCTTAGGATGGGTGTCAGCTCCTCCACTGTCTCTGGATTGCTGATTACTTGCCTGTCAGACCCCAGTTTGTGCGGCTGGGGAGCTTCCTGTCAGATACCGTTGTCAGTAATGTAGGGGCACCACAGGGGACTGTCCTATCTCCATTTCTTTTCACTCTTTACATCCCTGATTTCCGATACAGCTCTGGGTCCTGCCACCTGCAAAAGTTCTCTGATGACTTTGCAGTGGTAGTGTGTATCAGAGATGGACAGGAGGTGGTGTATAGGACACTGATCACGGATTTTGTGTAGTGGTCCTGGGCAAACCACCTACTCCTGAACATGGACAAGACCAAGTAGCTGGTCATTGACTTCAGGAGGAAGAGGACACCAGTGGAGCCCATCACCAAAATAGTGGAAGCAGTGGACAATAGTGATGCTGTGTACAAGAAGGGCCTGAGTAGACTCTACTTTCTCAGGAAGCTCAGGTCTTTCAATGTGTGCACTGAATTACTAGAGTCTTCCTACCAGTCTGCTGTAGCGAGTTCCCTGTTCTTTGGTGTGGTTTGTTGGGCGAGTAGTAGCAGCAATACCAGTCTAAGTCTATTTTAGTATTACTTTAAATGTATTTTGAAGTCTACCCAAAGTAGAATGTTTTTAGCCACAAGGAAAAGTAGGTGTTTTTACAAAACATTGATCCTTTCTTTGTCCCGATGTACCTTTGAGATATGTTTTTGACTTAATCTGTCGATAGCACGTTTTCAAAACCACTCTGACAAGTTGCTGATTTCTCTGCTGCAGCTTCTCCACAGTCATATGGCATTTAGGGGTTTTGTTTTTCTGCAGACAAGCAGTTTTCCTCCTTCTCTTTTCCACATCTTGTCTTAACTTTCACAATCCCTCTTAAGTGCCATTACATAACTGCCATTATAGAGGGCATATATTGCAAGCTGGAAGCTTTATGCACTCCTCCCCTACTTTGTAGGTGTCAATTACTTTCATTTTCAGATCATCTGAGAGTTGCGTGGTGGAGCCTGCGGTGATTGAGTGTCACCACATTTGAGGAGACTGAATTCATCAGCTCCGGACTTTCATCAGACAAAAAATCCTAATAACAGTCCTTGACCTGCCAGGTCCCAGCAAGTCAATTAAGTCCTCATGAGCTTCTGAGTGTTTTCACTTTCGCACATGCCAGAATAACTGGCCAGTGAAATATAAAGTACTAGCGCCTTAGTATTAGACTTTTAGACTTTTTTTTAGAAGTTTCATATCAAGAACAGAACCTTTTTCTGTAAATATATATCAGTTTACACAGATAAAAAACAGATTAACTGTTTATAGAGATGGACCACCCTCCATGACGTCAGCTATCCATTATGTCACTATCTTGATAGTGCCTGACTCACCTGAATTACGACTGATTCAAAAGCTGAGGTCCACCGTAGACCCAGAGAGAGACAACAGACAACCTCCAACATATCACTTGTGGCTGTGCTCTTGCTTATTCATAACTTTAGCCTTAATTCAATTTAAATTTAACCCCTGTTCAGTTGTAGAATAGAGAAACTGACTTGACTTGACAGAACTGTCTGTAAACATGTTTATTTGTGTTGTAGAGTTGGAGCTTCTCACATGGAGATCCATGGAGAGTGACCGGCTCTCGTAGCCTGCCCCAAGTGGACATTCTAGGTAAAGTGTTCTACACTTTTTTTGTTTATTTTTAATCCTGAAATTGCCACTTTGTTAACAGAGTGATATTGACCTGGGTTTACTAATTAACATTCCCACCATGAGCTTTTGGTTACCACAAGTCTCATGAGACTGTAGTACTAAAGCCCCTGAATGAACTGAAATGCACACTGCCTCTTTAACATTCTTTAATGGATTAGCTTTTCATTTACTTGAGAAATTAGATTTGAATTAGTTTATTGATTTGAATTGAAGTATAGCCTTTACAGTCCCACTTGAACATCTGTCAAATAGAGGTTTTATCATAGATGAAAGGATAACATATTTGAAATGGTTACTGAAACCTTTTCAACTCTAATATGTACAAACACATATTCATTTCTCATATAAAGGAGTTCTTTTTCAATCAGGGCAACCATCGAAGGTCAAGAAGACTGAATTACAAGCAGTAGTACATTTAGGAGGCTTGTATTTTGATTACCAAACCTTTTAGAGAAAACACACTCACAAGGGTCCTTCGACTGAGTTTGCTTGCCATCAAATTGAAATGAAAGGGATTGATGTAGTAAAGGTGAAATTATTCAATCTGATGCAGACACAAGCTGCTCCAACAGTAGAGGGGATTTAAATTACTTAAGTGTTAGCCTGTTATGAATTTTAAATGGGAAATCATGTCCCATTTCCTGAGTTTAATCAAGTCTCTTTGAAAATCAGCCACCGGATTTCTGGTTTAATATACTAACGGTTAGAAAGGGGAGAGAGGGGAAATGAAATACGGAGTCCTGATTGGGTGTCACAGCGCACTTTCTGTCTGTCAGCAGAATGGCCTGGCATAATTAGGAAAAGAGGCACAATGGAAGCAGGGAGCGCTGTGTTCAAAGCCGAGAGCACCACTCGTTTATTTTTTTCTTTGGCTTCACACATTCAGACGTATTGGAGACCTATCTGCTTTGCTTTTAACTGCTGCACATCAGAGTGAGCAGCCACTTAGTGAGGTCCAGCCGTAAGAAACAATGTCATTCACATCAGAGACACTACAAAGCAGCCTCCGCCCTCTTCATTGTCCTTTTACATTTACACACCGCATGTACAGCCAAAGCAGCGTGTGTCCGAGACACAAAGAATATCCTGTCACTGTGTGTCGCCACACTTCCATTCAGATTCCCTGAGACCACCTACGACTGGAACAATTCCTTTTTACCTAATCACATTAAGCTATGAGACATAAGCTCAATTGCAGTTATTAACCCATATATCACTGTTGATTACAAAGCGCGGTCCTGTTGACCTAAGTGCACCCCTTCAGAAAATATTCATGAGTAAGCTGCAGGTCTCTGGGAGATAAATTGGTGCTTTGACTACGTTTCCACCTTATCAAACTAGAGGTCAGAGCTCAGGTAATTTCTTTAGGCAGAGTGGAGGCAGTTCAGAACCTTTCCATGAAATCCATCCGAGAGTGGAAAGCTCTCACCTTGCATCATCCCTCATTTCCTGCTGTCAGCGAGGGCTCATTACAGCAAAAGAATTAGGACCTGTCCAGTGTCTTTGCTGATCCTGTCCTGCAGGACCTTCACACGTCAATAACAGTCGGTCAATATACCTGTTAAGCGAACTGATTGGTATTTCTGATTTTGTCACTTTTGACTCTGGAGATCAATTGACAGTGTAGGCTTTAAATGGAGGGAGAAGGCTGGTATTATGACATTCCCACCAAAATTCAAACCAAATGAAGCTGCACGTAACAACACTTTCACATAAACATTCAGCCAAATCACTAAATTATGTGTGAAGCGGTCCCTTATTTTGAGTGTCTCAGTGTCTTCCAGTTTTACAGCCGCAGCTTTAATATTTTAGTTCAGTCTCAATGCTATCATCAGTGCTCCAGCAGTACGCAGCAAAAATACAAAAACGGATAGTCATTATGACAGAATCTGCTTGAATGCTGAATTAAATGGAGAATTCAGTTTCTAGATGCACGTTTTTTATGTGGTTGATTTAATATATATTAATTATTATTAGTTATTTTATTCATTCATTTATATGGTTAAACGTCTTAGGTATTTATAATTATATACAACATTTTTCTACCTATTGTTACTCAAAGCATCAGCACCAAGGACTGGGATTCAGAGTCTTGCTGCACAACACTTCAGCATGTCCATGTAGCCAGTATTGAACCCAGTATTGAAGGCCTAGTGTGAATTACTCTAGCGTTGCTGAGTGCGTCGTCATCGGCTGTCCTTCTCCATTTGTGTTCAGCTTGTCCCACCCGTCGGACGACCTACCATTCCCTTCAAGCTCTAGACCCTTCTGTGACCTCACTCACTCTACATCTCTTGCTATTCTGTACGTCTTGCACTTACAGCGCATTGATTTTGCACTTCGCTGTTCCAAATTAGGAAGAACGTCAGTGTTTGATCCTCTGCCACTCTCAACTTTGATAGTAGTTCGTGTTACTTGAGGTCAGTCCAGTCTCTGTACCCTGAGTCCTCAGAGACCTCATGTCCCAGCTACGGGCTGGTATTACCATCCACTGCCCAACAGTCAGGCCCAGGAGACTAGGATCGGGAGAGGTTCGTCAGCCCTTGTGGACGACTGTGGACAAGCTCACAGAGGCACTGAATTTAAGAATGGACTGATGCAGGTTTATGGCATAATGTCATACAGTAACCACAATATTTTCTATCCATTTTACATCGTAGTTTGATTGATCACATTTTTATTGTAGAATAACTGACATAGTTCCATGAAATCCTACAAGTGTGCATGAATACGTTCATTACTGGGTTACTTGGATTTAATGGAGAGTTTTAATGCTACATGATCTAAATGCTAATTCAGGGCCTTCTTCAAATTAATGGCAAATCTAAAGGGAAACACAAAAAAAGCCCAGTTTTAAATGGGCACTCCAGTGATCTAATGTTGCACTTCGATAAAGTTGGAGGACTCACAAGAGACAGATTAAAACAGAATGGTCCATATCAAAGCAGCCGGAGCTGAGATAGCCTGACTTTTAGTCCTCATTGTGGGTCAGTGGATTCAACACTTTCCATTATCCTCCAGGAGTTCAGTTTATAAAAAGCCTTTCTAGTGAAGGCTGGCAGTCTCTAAGCTCAAGCTGAGATAACACAGTAATTATTGTTGTCGCTGCTGATATAATGAACGCAACTTATGTCCTCTATAACTTCAGATGTTTTCCAGCTGAAATCCACTGCGCAAGGTGAGGGTTACTTGGTCCACTAGGTCAGCTGAGTGCTAAATATAAATGGCAGGAGTTAGCTATTGTCACACTGTTATCGCATAGGTCACCATTAGCTGTGGACTTTAAAGTGTTTATTATAATAATTATAATGACTGTGAAATAGTTTTGATATTGCGCCTTCTTCATTTGAACTCTATTATCTGGACAAGCACAGAATTCAAGGGAAGTCTTGTAAGAGCAGGCAGCAACCGCAGTTATTTGGTAATTACTACCAGACACATCTAACACCTTTAATCTATGGTGGTGCTGCACTGAAATGTTTGGCCAGATGAAGGTAGTGGTGTCAAACCTTCCTCATATGTCCCAACCCTGAACCTCAACATCGTCCAGTGGTGTGCTGGCAGCGGTGGACCATCATCTTCTCCTGGCTTCTACCTCACCTCTTGCCCCCTATTACACAGCCAAATGGATCCACTGCTTCCCCAAACCTGCGGGCAACCGATTTCCTCTCCATTCCTGTTATTCCCAAATTGGTGAGCTTATTCACAGACTTGACAGGGAAACTCCTGCGGTCAAATTCAACTGGACAGCCAGGCCTGATATATGATTATAATAACTGTTGTAATTAAGTTCTTATAATTAAGTATGTACTAAACTGTGTTTTAAGTTATGTTTGCATAAATATTCATTATAGATATAATATTATATGTTTGAAGGAGGCTGGTTAGTATTGATATCTAGTTCACCTGTTTTATTTTTACATTTTAGAAGTCTTCACCAATTGTTTTATCGCAGTATGGTAAAAACTGTTGAAACAAAATAAATTGCTCCCTTCCAGACCATCTCTCCAGGATCAATAACCGCTTAACCGCTCCTGTACACGTTCGCTGGAGCTGATCCCAGCTGGCACTGGATGAGAGGCGAGGTTCAAGCTGGACAGGTCGAACTGTCCATCACAGAGAAAACAACCATTCTCACTCACATGCACACCTTTTTAGAATCATCAGTTAACCTAACATGGATGTCTTGGACTGTGAGAGGAAATTGAAGAAACCCACGTAGGCACAGGGAGAACACTGCACCCCCATGGTGCCCAGTTCTTCTTCTATGATAACCTTGATAAAGGACATATTTTACACTAAAAGCAGTTGACAACAGAAATGTCAACTCTAGTCTTTCCATTCCTTTGTCTGGCTCTGTAACATGACCATTGTATGACAAACTGGCCTCAAAAATTTTGTGCTCAACCTCTGGTCCACATAGGTGTCCAACCCTGTTGATCAGATTTGGATTTTTGTGCTCTTGTAAAACTGCAAGCTGGAGAAATTGACCTTCACATTCAGAAATTTTCCTTCAACGACGACACTTCACCTGTGCCGCCACCTTGCAGGAGTACTCAGACACACTTCCTGTCTGCCACCTGCTTGTCTGTCTGAATGTAAAAGTGGCTGTCCTAGCTTTTAAAATGAGTAGACATGATTACAGGTTGGTGGCTGGTGTGACGCGTTCAGGACTCATTCCTTCCTCTCTGGTCCTCTTGCTGACTGCAGCGGTGCTGTCCGTGGTGCTGAAAGCCCTCTTCACAGAGAGCAGTAAAACCTCTTGATACACACAGCATGCTGTTGGTGTTGCATAAGCTCAAACTGCCTGGAGAGTGAACAGATCTGAAAAACACATCCAAACACTACACAATAGCTTTCCGAGGGAACTTTGACAACAACTGCATGGTCAGCAATCATTATGTCTGTTCTCATACTCTTGAATTAAAACCATTTAAAAGCCCAAGTTACTCATTTAACGCAAGAAAAAAAAATCTGATGTTGATGTTTTGGTTTGTCTGAGCCTGCCTCTGATGCTTCTACATGGGAATCATTTGAAAACAATTGGATTTCTTATACCTTCCCTGGGACTCCCTGAACATGAAACTTCACTTCCATGCTGTACACCAGACACTCATGTCTCTCTTTGGCTATTTACGATGTAATGTGTACTATAAATAACTTCAGGACAGGAGGGAGGGCGTACAGTCACACAGCTCCATAACGAGCAGTGTTAAGTCATTAAAGACTTTCATGTAATTGATGCAGCAAATGGTAAGACACCTGCTTAGATATGAGATATGATGATGATGAAGGACCAGTTTTGACTAGCTTTGCAAATTTCAGCTGAAATTATTCTAGTTTATCTCATGTTAAGTAGAGCACCTGCGATTTAATAAGGTGATCATGAGTTACTTTCTCCTCCAGTGGGGTCAAAGCAACACCACAAATTTGTTTTGAGGATGAACATGAACGTTTCTCCATCATTCCCGCGTGTGCTTACATAAAAGTTTAATGGATGATAATGGCAGGGAACCCGACTCATATACTGAGTATTGAAGGAATAGGTCTTTACTGATCCCAAATATAAAGCAGGTTTACTGCAGGTCACGTTGAAAACTAAGTACTGACTGGGTCCAGTGCCAGTTTTCATCCTTCCAGTCAGAGCACTCTCATCATAAATAAGTGTGTGGCTCTGATCCCAGAATACTAAGAGTAGCAATTATGAAGACAACTTGCAGCACATAAGCCTACTTATCCAACACAGAATTTATTAATACTAATGTAAAAGTACCGATAAGAGAGGAGGCTGGGTTTGAGGAAGGTAACAGTGCAGCAGGAGTGGTATATGCAGGAAGACTATGTGCCAGCTTGTGGATGTATGTAACTGATGGATGACTAAAGCGTTGTTTTTTGACTTCTTGACAGCTACAGATTGCTGTGTCTTAAACGTCCACTTTGCGTGATTTATGGAGAACTATCAGCAAAAAGGGACTGTAGTATCATAATTATGTTTACATCACCTAAAATACAGGGTGCTGTTTCGTGAGCTTCGAATAGAAAACATGGAGCAGATCCTTTCCCATGGAGCCATTAGGGATAAATGGACAAATCCACCATGATCTTTCATGTTTTTATAAGCGTTCAATTTAGTTCATTTCAATTTTATTTATATAGCGCCAATAACAATACCAATTGTCTCAGGACGTCATGTTACTTAAAGAATAATCTAAAAGACCTGTCTTATGTCTTCTCAAATCCTCCCTAACTGAACATGCTGTGAGACTGTAAAATACCTGTGGATTAGGGGCTGCATGATTCTGAAAAAATGTGAATCGCGATTGTTTGGCATGATTTTTCTACAAATTTTGATGAACTTTCATTCAAGTGGTCATTCAAGTAGAGTATTAAACATTGACATTTCCTTAGAATGTAAAGCATACGTTTAAACAATAGGCTTGTTAGCTATACATTTAACTCTCTTTACCACTGACTTCTCTCTGCTTCTCTCCTTCACTGTTTCCACACACTCACCTGCAAGTGGGCTTACTCCATTTATGAAATCACCTGTTGTAAAGACTCTTTACCACAGGTTGAGGGAGGAGTCAGTGACAATGCTGCCCTTAGGGATGCTTGAAAAAATCCGTGAAGAAATGGGAGCATTTGTTTATGATGCCGCTCATGAAATAAAGTGCTTAAGAATCATTGTGTTTCGAAATGAGATCACGTGTATGTGTGAATCGAGATCACGATTTTTTTTACGATTTATTGTGCAGCCCTAGTGCTGATGTTCCAAATGAACTGCATAGCTGTCAGTCTAACCTGACAGCATGAAGTCTGAAATGTCTGGGGACCAAATCTTAGCCAGAACTTCAAATAAACAGCTGATCTTGGGGGAAAATAGGCTCAACTTTATCGAAATATTACACAAAAACTGAAAAAAAAAATAAAAAAATATATATATATATAAATATATATATCCAAAAAGATTAGCATCACATAAAGTTTACAGAACAACTTGAGAGCCTTTTGAGTCCCCATGGCTGCAGCGCATCAATTCCCTCAGCGCCGACGGGAGTAAACAAAGCAAACTTCGACCTTGTTGGGAGAAACATTCAGCCTTTCTTTGTTCAGCCATAATAAATTACCCCAAAATATGGATGAAACAGCATTTAGCACCCTTTGTAGTAATCTTTTGCGAAAAGTAATGCTGCAATGGATTAAGTGATTATCCTTTGAGCAGAACAAACACTCCTTTGTTTGTAGATGCTTTGCACTACTTGAGAAGTTATCTCTGACTTAACTCTTCAATTTTCAGTTTGATTACACCTACATTTTGAAAACTGGATGGTAGTTGAAACAAAGATTCTGTTTTCATCCGTGGTTAAGCAGCCGTGTGTGAGCGTGATAAGACCTTGTGGACAATGCCTTTCAACCCACAAAGAACTTTGTTGTTTTTCCAGCACAGATGCTCTATTGGTTTGAGATCCAGGAATTGGAAGGCCAAGTCAACAGCTTGAACTCTTTGTTCCCTAAAACATCACTGAATGTTTTCAGTGTGAAAGGGAGAGTTATCCTGCTGATGTAGTCCACTGCTATCAGTGAATGCTGATGCCATGGAAGGCGTTTACAGTGTCAGCAATGTTTAGGTAGCTGGATGAGGTTTGTGTTGGTTATGCCAGGTGTCAAGGTTTCCCAGCAGAACACTCAAAGATGCAGCTACATACACCTGATTGAAAAAATTATTAATCCTGTTCTGATTATAGATCAATGGGGACATTATAGGTGACTCTAGGTTCCTTCAGTGATGGGCAAGGATCAAAATGAGCTCTCTTTATCAACCCTACACAGCCTCATACATGGCGAGCATGATGCACTGTACTGTACTGAAAAATTCTGCTTAAAAGTTTTCAATGTTGTTTGTTGTATAAATTTAAAATTATATATAAATGGAGCGGGGCTAGATTTAGTCTGCAGGAGAACGTTGTGGAAAGATCACTGAGGTCACGGCCCAAATGGAGACAACAGTGACCCTTCAAACCTGGATAACAGACGGCCTGCCGTCCTGTGAGTACCTCTGTTAACACTGTTCACCGCTTTCCTCTTGAATCAAAAGGACACGTTTGCTTGATGTTTTGTGAGATTAGCATTGAACCCAGGCTTTCTGGCATGAGAATGTTTAAAGGAAAAACAGACTTTCTCACAAGCTAGTTTGAAGTCTCAATTGTTAATTGTGTGACTGAGGTACGTTTTGCTTTATGGCTTCATTGCTGTGTTAATTTTTTGCAGAGATTTGGCCTCCTATTTGTTTCAAATATGCCCATATTTTGGTAATTGTACAACTGTTATTATCTTGTCATGTTTGACATTCTTCAACAAGTGACTAAGGTAGAAATGTATGATATTTTTTTAAACAGCTTTCTGGCTTTTCTGGACATTTTCCCTCAGAAATCATGATATTTCTAATGTAGAACACATGCGTCCTGGACTTTGTGACACTGTTGTTCAGATGTACATTAGGCAAGCTACCACTTTTAGAGAAATCTCTAAATATTTGGAAAACCAAAATAATTGCGGATGCAGATTAACCCATGAGCAGGTGCTGTGAAGTACGATCTCCCAAACTTCATGAATGTTCAAACTGTTTTCATAAAAGAACATTTAACAGAACACCCGAGATTGAAGTCACCCTCTAACAAAGGAATGGATGTAAAGGCTTTCCATCAAAACACTGTCTGCACAGCGATGCATGAAACCTGAGGCTAGTTTGGTGTCATCAGAAAATGATCCTTACAAAAACACTGTTGGCCAATGCAGGAAATTGGCCAGCAAGGAAAGACCTAGATAAAGCACTAAAGTGACCTGAAAATGCTAGACTGGCAACAATAAACTAAGTTGATGATTCCCAGAGAGGTGCTGAGATTTATGTGGATAAACTGGCACATGAAGTCCTGAATAAGTACCTCTCTAATGTCTCTGATCTTCCCACTGTCCGAAGACATGCTCGTTATGTTCACTGATGATTCTAAATTAGCTGTAGGTGTAAGTGTGAATGGTTGTCTGTCTTTGTGTTAGTCCTGTGATAGACTGGAGACCTGTCCAGGCTCTCGCCCAATGACAGCTGGGATAGGCTCCACCCCCCACGACCCTCCAGAGGACAAGTTGTTATAAAAGATGAGACTAATGTCTTTGGTTGGAGATGGAAGGACACCCAGGAGTGCTCAGATCTATCCCAGTGGTAGTAACCCTCACTAGCTGAACTTCACAGACTCCCCACAGCTAACACATTAACCCACAAACAGTGACAGAGTCATGTCATCATCTGTGATGCCTAATGTCTTTCAACTCTCTCCAGAGTGATTGCAGCTCTTGGAGTGTCACTGCCCAGTCATAATATTTGAGACAACTCTTAACACATAAGTAGGTCACACAGGCCTAGTGAAACATCAGACCTTCATCCCAACCTTAGTGCATCATTACTTCTAAACTAAATGTGATGAAGGAACTCACAGAGTACAGTACAGCACAAATCAACAAGACAATAATAGATGTACACACTATTCCCTGAGACATTTGACAATCTCCTCCCTCAATTTAACTGCAGACCCTTTAAGGCAGGAGTCATGACGCCCTGACATATATCATATAACAGCTGTGTCAGACTTTTCTACTTAAAGCCTTCGGCATAAGCTGTAAACTTTAAAATGAGCTGGACTCTTGGTGCATATGTTTCTGAAACCTTTGGCATTGCAGCTTGTCTTGGTGCATGTGATATCTCCCCATACCCACCAGCCTGAGGTCTTTACAGAGATTCCTAGGTTCAGCTGGATGGTATCATCAGTTTCAAGTTCTTGCTGAGCTGTTCACATCCCAGAAAAAGAAAACAGAGATAAATCCATATGTGGACATTCAGTCTTAGTGGCCAAATGTGTCATTATATATCATACAAAACCTGAAAAAAAAAAAAAAAAAAATAGAGAAGTCTTCACAATTACTGTATATTTTTCTTGTTAGAAACTTCCCACTACCCAATTGCCTCTTTGACTTACTGCTGCAAATATTGTTTCTAGTTATCGCTGTATTTTTGAACTAAGATCAATTTATTGAGGTCTTGATTTTCTGGTTGGTTAGATTTTTTGGTGTGGTTCAAGGTAGATCTTGCATGGAACTTCGGTTTAGTGAACATGCACTGGATTGAGAAAATACTTTTTGCCTTGTTGAGATGTGATATTTCCATGCACACATGCAAAGTAATTTTTTTCCTTGTTTTGAATTTGCTTGTGTTGCCACCACGAAAGCCTCAGCTGAACTGTTTTGCGTTATTGTTGTGTTCATGTTTTCTCTATGCTCCACTGCTGAGATTGATCGCTTTGCTATTTTCTCAAATCTTGTGGGGTTTGACTCGACAATTGTCCTCCCGCAATTATTATCTCATCAGCTGTGATTCTGCTGGGCAGCCCTCAACAAGTGGGTGTCAACTCGCTATATTACTCTGCTTTGTGAGGTTATTTTCACGTCAGGATACCTCATTGTGCTTTATTGCTTAATCTTTTCTGTCCAGAAATGCTTGCCATGACATCATTTTGTTGTCACTGGTAATCTGTAGTCCCTAAACTGCCCCCGGAGAAACTCTCACAGACACAGATGAGCAGCTTGTCACTTTGTTGAATCAGTTTGTTGTGTGGGCCAATCCCTTTACTCTGTTAAGGGTTCAAAAAGGTGTATCAACTAAACATGTCTGTGATAAAAAGGAAAAATCACATGGAAAGTATTGTTTTTAATCTGCTTTAATCAGCTGCTTTGTAATTTAGGTTTAGAGTCGGTCCTTGAGCACGTCTCTCTTTAGCTTATCTTCACTACATTAATACGATGGGTCTTCCCTGTCTTACTGGTACTTCTATCTTTCAGGCATTTCTGGTACAATTTCCATATTATATCTCATCTGTTATTGAACACCCTGAACTCTTTCAGATGGTTCTGCTGATGATTTAGTGGTGTACGGGATCATTTACTGTACATAGCTCCATGTTAATGTTACTGCAGACCGAAAATGTTACAAATAAACACTGTTAAATATGTAGTCAATGTTGCTGCTGAGACACAACTATAGTTCACCCCAACTTTTCCGGGTAACCATGGACCAATGTGAGTTTTCGTCACTGAGACATTGAGAAATTAAAGGAGTTGCTGTGGAAGCCATCAGACAGCAGATATTTCTGCAGGAAAACATGTAAAACAAGCTGTTGGGTATAAGCATCAAACAAATATCTGCTTTTGAGTAAGTGTCATAAAGAAATCTGAGATTGTGTTTATTGTTGCTGATTAGTCTGTAACATAGTCCACATTTGCAGCAGACCTAGCCCACTTAAAACTGCACACTCGAGCCAGCAGATGTATATATAGAAGGCTTTCAATTTTGATTTACAGCATCTGTGTTCTAATCTTGTTCCGCACTGTTTTTTAATATCTGTGTCCTTCAGCAAACCAGTGTGTAGACCCCTTTGTCCATCTTCTATTGCTAGTAAGAGGAAAAGATTGCGTTTAAATCAGCGGCGCAGTTTTCAACAGGACTTGTTGAAATGGCGAATTGAGCCACGGTCACAGGTGAACAGTATTCATCAGCACCAGCATGAGAAAGACAAGCTGGTCCCACTTCAAATTTAATAACAGAGGAATGTGTCACCATGGATGCAACACAGCAAAAATTTACCATTGTGTGTGATGGAACAAGTCAAGGTTATTGACCTGGGCTAGTGACTGTCAGGAAAGGCTTTGCTTTTCTCAGAGGCAACACAACCACAACAGAACTGACACTCTAATACTAAAATGTGAAGTCTCATTATATTATAATGTTAATTCCAATTTAGCACAGAATGAGCAACAGAGAAATGACCTTGTTTGTGAGAGAGCCTGCCGGGATACAAAGAGTAACAGGCAGGGGTGCCACCAGGAATTTTGGGCCCCATGAAAAAAAATCGCTTTGGGCCCCAACTCCTCATTGTAAAGGCTGAAAGGTCAGTCGTTCATTTGAATTTCAGTTCAGATGGGAAAATCCATAAATTGGATATATCAAGACTTATTTACTGTTCATTTTCATGTATAAAATGAAGGTCAACGAAGGGAGCATATATTGTAACTTGGCCTTATGTGGTAAAACTAAGTCTAAGAAGTTTATGTGTAAGAAACACAACAAAAACACATAGAATGTCAAAGTAATATGTTTTTTATTCCATTAACACTTTATGCTTTATGAACATTAGAACAAAGCAGTTGCGCTCTGTGTTCATGTAGAGGGGGACTCTGAAGACCCTGCAGATCACATTTGACCTGATAGTGTTGATTGAACCTCTCAGATGACATCAGGTTGACAGCTTGGATCTTGGTCTCTATGACCCAGTGGTCTTCAACAGCTGGAACCTCAACAATTCCCACATAAATGAGGATGACCATTTCTGTCCTCGTGTGTGGTGTACAAATAGGTTTGATACATGATATGCCTAATTCATTCAGGGCCAGAGTACCTCATGAAGGTACTTACTTATTTACTTACTTATTATTTCTGGGCAGCATTGTGACTGATGTAGTCATAGTGGTTGGTTAATATTATTTGCCTTTTCATTAGCGGATATTTGACTTTTCCTGCCAAACAGATCACTCATTTTACTAATATATGTCATTATTATATTACAAATGATATTATATTATATTATATTATATTATATTATATTATATTATATTATATTATATTATATTATATTATATTATATTATATTATATTATATTATATTATATTATATTTTTTTTTGACTCATCAGAGAATGGACATGGACCTTCTGAGGGTGTCCTGTGGTGTCTGGTAACAGAATGTTAGTGGGGGTCTTTGGGTCCTATGGGTTGAGGGGAGGGGCCTCTGTGGATCATCCCACAGATACCTGATCAGCCTGGGATCTAGTGAATTTGGAGGCCAGGTCACATGTTCTTTCATGGGGATGTGAGGGGTTGCCAGGTCTGGCCTACTGTGCTGTTGGAAGCAGGGGAATTCAAAATTGAAGAGTGACATTTGAAAGACTGCAAGTGTTTCAAGACATAAACAAAGCCATGAAACACCATATGTTGGATGGAATGTGTTATAAAATAACTGACATATTTTAATACAGAGACTCAAACTAAACAGTAACTATATTTATTGCTTTCATGTGACTGCAGCAGCAGGTTTGAAATGGTTTTAGCTCAGAATCATAAACTACTTCAATACCTCAGAATGCACAGTCGATGGGGGTGTATGTTACTCTGGACTTGGAAGCAGTGGGATATTGGCTCAATTTAACTTGTGTATCGACGGCTGCAATTCAATCTGAAGGAGCAGGTTGTGTTTTTTTGCTGTTTACCTCATGCTTGTTGATATATATGACTATTTATTATTTGTTATGGTATGAATACTGACAATCATACATGTAATTATAATGTTATGATGATTAGATAACATTTTTTTTTGTTTTGTTTTTTTTTAGATGTATTTAAGTAAATGATTTTAAATGAAATGGTGAGGTCAGGTCTTTTCATTATTTTACATTACCCGTAGCTCAAAGCTACAGAGCTCTGTGCATCCTGTCTGTATAAATTTTACATGTGCTCTTTCTGCCTCACTTAATGAGGCTTGTGTATACAGCTCAAATATGCTTTAGGTGTAAAACGAATACTATGAAAAGACTGCCAATATAGAATGCGTTGTGTGAAAAGAGCAGCTGTTTCTAAAAAGGAGGCATTCAGACATACTGAGTTGAGTTGTAGGTCATCTGGATTTAGAAAGAGCTCAGTGTCCAACCTACAATCTTGGCATGTGAAACACACAGAATTAGGTTTATGTATGCACATAAATACGCATCTACAGGTGTAGCATGAACCATGGAAATTAAGAAAATATCCAGTGCTCCGCTAAATAGTCGGGAGGTACTGCCATGTGTACAGTATCTTTAAGGTAGGCTAGAAAAATACAAATAAAAGTCTGTGTTTCCAATTTAATTTTTATTTCTCTTCAATTTACATGTTACTTATTGTTTGTGGCAAAGATTCATGGGTATTGTAATATTAAGATCTGAAATGGCCTATGGAGGACCAATTCTGACACAATAAGAAATACATTAATTAATTAATTAATTAATACCTGCCATAAATAATTAAATAAATAAATACCTAAGTATATGCCAGAAATAATTGATTAAATAAATAAATACCTAAATATATGACATAAATGCTATTTATTTATCCATTCATTTATGTATTTATTTATTTATTTATTGATGCACGCACTTCATTCAGATGAGGAGGCTGTCCACACTGACTGAAATCTACCGCAGGCAGGAGTTAATATAGACATACCGCTAACAAAGAGTAGGTGCTGGCTCAGTCATGGACACAATAAAAAGTAGACACAGCATTGACTGCTCCAGTGTTAGCCCTCCTATTATCCTTGGATCAATTTGACCCTAATCAGTGTTCATCATTTAAAAAAAAAACAGTAGAGGGAAGGTCTACTCCCTGGTAGCAAGGGGTTATTTATGTAGTCAACAAATAAACAAATAAAAAGTGCCTGACACAAAAACTTGGTCAACAAGTTTATGTAAATCATTTTCTTGAAAGTAAAAATTGTTAGTAATATTTGAGGACAACAGGAGGGTTAGAATCGCTGCAGCTATCTTGGACTGGTCTAAACTCAGCCTCCACTACGGTACGTAAGCACTGGACCGGAGCCCTGTGCAGTTTCTTCCAAAACAGGACACGAGGAATTACATTTTGCAAGTAAGATTGAACATTTCTATTGGTTGTATTTAGTCGATTCAGTAGTTACTGTCCTGTAATAATCTGTTCAATTATGGCTAGCTAATAATGGCTAACTCATGTTTAGTGCTAGTCAGAAAAGTTATGCTATGAAGTTAAATCTATGAAACTTTATAAAGTTTATCTATAACACAGATGTAGATTAGAGGACCAAGATGTTCACCAGGAGGGATTTGTCAGTATGGTCACTACACGATTGAAGCCTTCATTAACACTGTTTAACAAGATACTATCCACAGAAAAATTAACATGGCATGATATCAGTCTCATTCCTACCTGTTAAAATGCTACATAAAAGATGTTTTGTCCGTCTGCAAATATGTGTATTTTGCAAACATCAGAGTCAGAACTGGCTGATAAAAACAGAACGGCAAAAAAAGGATGATTTATGAATTTGTAAAAAGTATCAAAAGCTGCAAGGCATATACATCAAAGAGGAGGATGGCTGTGGTTTGAAATATGTGTGTCTTTTTCATTTCACAAGTTCTCTCAAAGGATTTTCTTATCTCTCCTTTCTGTAATAATTTTTGCTTTGGTAAATGGAATGTGTTTCTGTGTTGCTGCGGATGTGTGAAATAAAAGAGACCTTAATAAAAAAGAGGCCACACTGTTCGTCAGTGCCAAAGTGTTTAATCAAGTGAACATTTCAAGTTGTTTTTTTTTTCTTCCTCTTTTTGATGCTTCATTGGATAACAAATACCAACATGCAAGTGATAGTCATTTAGGGTATATAGGAGGAGAACAGGAGAAAGCAGTGAACTGTAATACAGAGAACTCTTTATGACTCTTGGCTGAAGGAGAGTACGCTGTGACTTATTAAAAAGTAAAGTTTGGGTATAACAATTGCAACGAAACATTTCACAAGAGGCTCACATTTCATTGTTGATTTAGTTTAGTGCTTTCTGTCTTTGGGAGATGGAATTCATCTTCACGGATATTGATTGTTCTGTCCGAGACAGTAAGAATGAATTAGAGAGTGGATTTTTGAATCAAATGTTGTTTGCTATAAATGGTGCTATTAAAACTGCTGACACATTCCAAGAAAAGCAGCAGATTCAATCTGGTGAGTGCCTTTTTCTCCCATACAGCTCAAAGTCACTTTGTGATCCTTAGCATGAATGACTGTAATGTATTTAGAAAAGGGGACTGAAATGGCAGCCAACTAGTTTTCCTCATGTGACAGAGTGAAACTGAAAAGGTTCCTGTTGTTCACTGTGGCATTAATCACATTTTCTCCTGAATAATGGATGAGAACAGCAGCTTTAAGGTTTTGTGGCAGAAAGATTGTTACCAAGTCGATTTTGAGAATCAAATCAAATCCCACAGCGGCTTTAATACTGGCGACTAAATATCCTGAATGCTATCATTTACAACCATTTTCTACTTGGACAGTAAAGACATTCTGTCATTTGTGGTTGCACATTATGCAAACTATAGTTGTACTCACTACTTTCTACAGCACTCTACCACTTAACTGCAGATTTACAGTAGTGCATCCATTAGCTGGAAGTTGTAGTTTGGCAGTTTTTTGGCATGTCTAGGTTTTTTATTTCTTTTTCTTATTAATGTGATGCGTGGAGTTTCCTTTTTAAAGCTCCCAAATATAAAGTTTTTGCATTAATAAATTATAACCACTCATTTTAAGACATGGGTGTAATGACCTTAAACAAACGAGCGTGTCTATTAGCTTATGAATTACATTTCATACTGAACCTGCTGGATAGTTGTAACAGGAAGAGAGAGAGAGGATGCAGTCCTCCAAGGTCAAGCAGTGACTGCTGCAATTGTAAAAGAATGAAGGGAGATAAAATGAATGGGAAATATCTAATACTTTCATTAAGTTAAAGAAAAGAACTTTGGCTGAAGTGGACTCTGAGCTCTGTCGTGCTCTTCCTGGACCAATACATTCTCATGGCAGGTTGTTAAATAGTCCCAAAATATAATCAGTTGATACACATGGATAATAAAGTTTCAATCTTTACTTAATTTTTTTTTTTTTATGACACTAACCACAACGTGTGTGAAGATGCAATAGAAGTGCAGGAGGAGGTTGCAGATGGATTTTCACACAGGCGAATGGGGAGTCCCATGTACTGGGCCTCACGTATGAACCGTGCATACACACAGATTTGATTTTTCCCCTTTCCCCGAAAAATTTGCGGGTAGGCAAGATCATGGTTTGAGAGTGCCCTCAGCCACTGTCCATACTTTGAGCCAGTATGGACAGATACCAACCTGCATTTTGTGGAGTGAAATATTAATAATGATGCTGGAAATCAGGACACAGAAGATAGAGAGTGAATGTGAATCCCAATGTGTGAATTTGCTGAAAACACTTTAGTATTTTTTACTTTAGTGTTGTTTGTTTTTGGGTGAATTGCTTTGATAGTCCAGTTGTGATCGCATGAGGCAATGGAGCCAGATGAATGTGAAGGACTAAACAAAAAGGCTGTTCGTTGACAGCTTCTGTCAGGTGTAAAGGGGATGAGGACAAAAAGGTGATGAGGCTGGGGTCCTAATAACTAAAGGCACTGCGGACGGCAGGTAATCCAAAACTCAAAAATCTCAAGAAACATGGCTAGGTGACAAAACTCATGGCATTGCAACTAGAACACAAACACCAGCATGGCATGGGTGATGGTAACGTGGGCACAAAATATGTACCGTATATACACTTTTCCTGACATTTCCAAGAAAGTCAACTAAATTACAGTCTGTTTAAGTGCCTTAAAGGGGTTTAGGTCCAATTCAAGTATGCATAATTCAGGGATAAAGGTTTAGGGCCCTTTTACAATAACCCCCAAACTAGACCCCAAACTTTGTCCACCTTGATATTGTACCTTTGCAGAAGTCTGCAACAAACAAATCCTTTCATCAGAGCAACGTGATCAAAGTCATTCTTTCTTCTTATTTAAAAAAATAAATAAAAATAGTATAACTAAGAAAGGGAGGATGTTAAAAGTCATACAGCAATCTTCTGTATTAAAGTCATATAAAAAAACTTCCTATATTTGGGTTTCTTTATCCCGGGGCCTGATCAACCTGCCAGGAGGCCTGTGAAGTCAAAAATAACAGTGCAAACCGCTTTAAGCGCAGTTGTACATTTTGCAAACCATCAAAGAGAGTTTCTGTTCTTTCTGTAAGTCTTTATGCTGCTTTTTGCTCCGGGTTGCTCCCTTTTCTCTGGTTTTAGTTGCAGCAAATGAAATCAGAGCACTAAGATCAAGGCTCACCTCACCTGAGAGAAGATACATGTTTGAGAACGTCTTAATTGCCTTACTGGAATAAAAGGAAAAAGCACAAAAATATTATTACATTTCTAACATGTGGCAAATAGAAACAGAAATGAAAGAGTATGAAATAGAGCTGGTAATGATATTCTGATATTATTTGGGAAAATAATGAACGTCTAGGAAAAAACATGTTTGCTATGAGAAGGCTGCAAGGCTTCATATGTGTTAGCAAGGTCACTGATGTTTGCAGCAGCTGAATATCGATTTGCCCATCTCAGAGCACTGAGGCTCTTCTAGCAGAAGCTTTGCACAGCAACAAACTGCAAAAATCTACCTTTCTATAATGTAGCTCTATCAGATGTCTTTATTAATTGATGTAATCTTCTATGAACTATCTTTCTTTTTAAACCACTGGTTAGACACCGAGACACTGTCTTTAAACATTCATCTTCAGAGGCCATACTGCCAGCTTCTGAAAAGTCAGTTCAAAATATCAGTGGATAGAAAAGGGGTTTCTACTGTAGATTGTTCCCAGAGCTGGAAGTTCTAGAATTTAAAAAATACACTTTGGGATCATATGCTGCCTGAAGAGTGTCAGACTTTTGGGATCAATTCTGTGTCTTCTTTATGTAGCGTGCAGCTACGTGATAGGAACATGATGTGAGTGCCCACTGGGCCACATTTCCTCTTAGTGAAATGTCCTGTAGACCGTATAGAATTATGATGTCAGTATGTACAGTAATGAATAACTATCCAGTTCCATGAAGGAGAGTTGCAACAGTCTCACCCCAGGCCTTTTGGTCGTGTGAGTGTATGTCTGCATGCTAATGAGCTCTAACTTCTACATAGCTCATCTGTGACTATTGAATTGGATCACAGCGACTCTTCAATGTCCTCAGGCATGCTGCGCATTGTAAGCTGGACCTCTTCTGATATGGTTGTAACAAATGAAATGTATCCGTCATGTCATAACTTCGGGCATGTGATTAAGCCTCACGGTATTTCCCAGCAGGTGTGTCCGTGTACACACAGGTAGCTTTGGCCCACAGGCTTAAATGGCTGAATTGTTCCCCAGGTGAGCACACATCTGATGCAAACATATTTTCACCCCCATTCACCTGCGAAGTTGTGCTGTGACAGACAAATACCCTCAATAACAAGCCAGCTTCTGTAACAACATGAGGTTGGTGTCCCTTCACGTTTGAGCTCAGTCCCTCAGCAGCAATTAGGAGGACCTCATCCAACCTCACAGCAGCAAGTGTGAAGGGAGCAGAGAGATGAGCTGGACATGCAGACACTACTGGCTTCATTTTTTTTTTATCTTTTTTATATCACATGTGTCGACACTCACCAGGAGGCAACTGCCAATAAATTCTTTCTGCAAATTCAACATGTTAATAATGGCTCTGGTAATCTTCTTCAAATGTCAAGATGGAAAATAAGCAGCTGATGGCAAAATGATGGCAGCAGCCATCCCCAGCAGGAGACAGTCTGACACAGACACACACACACAAAAACGGTTTAGGAACAACTCAAAAAACATGAAGAACAGGGTTGAGCATCTTCCCCTTACATGGAGAAGCACAAAACAGTTGTGTACACATAATGCTTGGAGCTCAAGTAGTAGCATTAGTTGTGGGAAGCCCACTGCTAGACAACTTTTAACAGTTTAACAATCTAACAATTCCGGCTACATCAGCTTCCACTTTAGTCATTTCTGAAAATGTCACAAAACAGGTTTTTCCTTTTTTCAAGGTTGTGAATACTACAAGAGATAAATGTTCATATGAACAGTTCTATTTTTCATGAACATGATAAACAAAACCTCATTTGAAAGCAGAAAGGTAGATGGAAACAGGAAGTGGAAGATGGAAAAAACACATGAGAGAAGTTATGTTACAAAGGAAAAAAGGAATTATAATATAAACTGTTGTTTGTTAAAATGCATTACTGTTTAAATGTATTAATATATTTCATCTAAAAAACCCACTCCATTATTGGTTTCCTTTTTATGGAAACCTATGCATTTCACATGATCTATATTTTGAGACAGTGGATCTAGAAGCAGGTTGATGGACTAGCTCAACTGGCAGTACAGGCCAAGTAGTGTTTTCACACACAAGAGACTGGATCCCTGCTGTGAATAATGTGTATCATGGAGGCTCATATTCATCAGTCTCCTGAAAGTAGGCTATGTAGAGAATATGCACGCAGAGAAGTTATTGATCTCTGTCATGTTCTCTTCTCCATCCTATTTATGACAGAATAAATTCCACATGGAGCTGCCAGTCACCAGCCCTGAGCTGTGACAATGTTTTAATATTCATGTCCCTCCTTGTAATGAGCTAGTCAAGTCAAATGTCAGTGTTTCACAGTGGAGGCGCAATCCCACCTGCGATAAGCATCCAAATTGGAGAACACAAACAAACATGAAAGGGGTTGTTTGTTATGTATGATTTCCACGGACAGCTTATACTGGCACCCGTGGGAGAAGAGTCTGTGGCTGGAGAGACAATAACCAGAGGCAGCAGGGAACTGGGTAAGATCTCAAAAGTTTCCATCACTGACGTCATACAGATCAATCTCAGATGTTGTGGAGATATGGTATCTGACCTGTGTGCCTGTCAAAATACAGAGGCATCTATAATCTTCTGATAAGCCCCCAGACAATCCCTTTTTATTTTATATACTTGTCCGTCCCGTCTCTTGAGTTGTAGAAACAAACAGAGCTAGACTAAAGTTGTATTACCTTTGTTGTGGATGGCAGGACACTAAAAAGAACTTTCTGGAGCTTCTCCATCACAGCTGGGAGAACAGGTGGTGGGAAGAAGCCCTGGGGGAGCTCCAGTGGAGCAGACCTGGCCTGTAGGCAGCCTCAGGTACTGCTGCTTTCTTGCCAAAACGAAGCAATTTCTTTTTATTTTTTACTTTCTCTTGGGTTAGATCAAGATGTTGATTTACCAATATTTATTACACAACATATACCATTGAACATCCAGGGAATGGACATGGAGATAGAAGAATCTGGGCACTTTATAAGAAAAGCCAGAGCACACTCTATCTACTAAGAACACTTAGGTCCTCATGAGTGCAAGGAGCACTAGGTGTTTCTGGGACTATGTGGTTGCATCCATTATTTTCTATGGAGTTGCATTTCAGTTGCAGACAAGAAGAGACTGAAGAGACTGGCCAGGAAGGTCAGTGTGTCAACTGGGCAAGGCCTTCAGCAGATGACTGTGTGAAGGAGTGTTACTGCAGGTCCTTCCTTCCTGCTGCTGTGAAACTGTACAGCCAAGCCTGCTCCCAGTAAACCCAGTAGACCAGCAACTACTGTAATTAACATGCTACTTTTGTATCTACAGTATTTAATGTTTCTTTTCCTTCTGTCGTATACACTGTCCTTAAAACTGTATGATTCTGCAGCACTGCAGTTGTTTTGTCCCCACTGGGGGATAAATTAAAGGATTATCTTTTCTCACCTTATCTTCCAAACATCACTACGTATCGTGTAGTTTAAATTGCAACAGGAGGCAGGGCCACTCCAGACGTTCATCCTAATGATTGTTAAAACAAAAGCCATCTTCAGTGCAAATGTTTTCATTTTTGAAAGGGCAGTGTATTTGTTGCTCTGTGAATATTTTTTAGAGCAGCGTGGCTTTCAGGTTACAGCTGATGGGTCCAAAGCTTTGGTGAATTGTCCACAGCAGTTTCTGAAATTAAGGACGACTGTCACATCCGTAAATGTTAAATTTAAGCATTGTGACCATAATACTTGTGAATGAATAACATATCCTTTTTTAACTTTATTATATTTAATTATCCTATGAATTGGTTTTGTTCACTGACTCTTAAAGATGGACATACCTTACATGACATCAGGTTTCCTGAAAAACAGTTGTGATGCTCAGCATGGTGGCCCCAGCTGTTGCCATCTTGGCAGTGCTGGTCTCTGCCTAATTCTTAGCTAATTCAAAAACAGACAAAGAGATGCCTGGCCAGAAAGCTAGTAACCTGTGAGGACACCCTAAGGTGGTCATATCCTTAAATACGCATTACTTTAAACCTTAGTGCAATTCGAGTGGGTGAGCTACAAAGAATGAATGGATTTAGCTGTCGAGACCAACACTGTAAGACTGCATAAAATGTTTTAATTCAGCTGGAAAGTTGGTGAATTCAACATGATCTACTGGGACTCGCCTTTGGAGCCTTAAGTTTCTAAATTCCAAAATTTGTGGAGCCCTAGAGGTTGCAGCTTGAGTTATCATAACAAAAAGAGGCTCCCAGCTTCACATTGGTTTTTTTCTTTACTCTCAAACATAAATTGATTTCCATTCACTTTTGTCCAGATTATAAAATCTGCTTCTGTGTCTGAGTTGCCAGGCGTCACCAGTATTGTAACTTTTCAAAGAGATATCATGTTTTTCATTGTATAAAAATGAATAAAGGAGGAAATGGCCTTGTTATTGCTGAATACGCATGAACCAACTTGATTTTCCTCAAAAATATGAAAATAATAAGGTCCACTGCTCTTTCTAGAAAATAATTCTTGTGACACAATATTTGAATAAAGAAGCTGTCCAACGACACAGCATACACATCACAAACTATTAGTTTGCCTCTGAAATTCGCTAAACTGAGTAGAATAAATATACAGAAAGTACTGTCCTCTTCACATACAGGATTGCCTGAGGCTATACACAGCCACTTCTTGCATGCATTGCTACATTTGAGTCAACGGACTTTAAGAAATTACATCCCCAGCACATGTTTACTTTGTGAGGCCTCATATTTCACTGACAGTTCCTCCTCGGTCGTTACTTTACACTCAGTGGATGAAACCAAGAACAGCTTGTATTCCAGCACTTTTCACTGCTGACTGCAGCCTTGACAGTAATTGTATAGTCTGTGGTAAGGGTGTAAAACTGGGCGCTCTCCTGGAGATGGAAATAATTTGAATGTCATCTCTGCAAAGGGAAAATGAATGGAATTCGGTGTCTGTGGCATTTCTTGACTTGAAACCGGTCAATTTCAAAGAGCCTGAATAATGCTGTATATTCAACCTGCAATTGTCAAAAAAAGAGCTGGCATCAGAGTCGCACCTTCAACCCTCAATTTGCATTCATCACTGGATTCTGACACGCGGATGCCCAAATGAATGCAGCTCAACTCCTGACCTATTTAGGGAATATTGTGTATACACAAACAACCTACCTGTTACCTATTTTCCTCCTACACTGATTTTTGCCACCTGGCTTTTGACAAACTAAGTATCATAGTTTGTAATGGTATCATTAGAAATTTGTAAAAAAAAAAAATAAATAAAAATACAGCAAAGGTACATTTTATTTTTCAGAATGGAGCCATCATCTTTTGTACCAGCAGTTAAGTAGCAAAGAAGCGGTGGCAATCAAAGCCTCCCTGGCTTCTCTCCATTTACGGCAATCACACTTCTCTGGGTGCATTCAGTTTGCTGTGAGCTGTTCCACAAAGCCTTATAGTGGCTCCCAGCTCTATATTTGCTTATTTGGTCACACTTTCCCTCAAGTTTTCACTCATTCCATGAAATAGCTTGACTTCTGTTATAGCAAAAGCACAATATTTTGTAGTTTGTAAAATCAACCATAAAGACTTTTGGAATCTGACTTTTTCTCTGTTGAGTGAATCTCAACGCATCAACAATTTGTCTGTGTATACAAAGATTTGGGTGGTCACAAATGTTTTAATTCATGGGCAGTCTGAATTAATATTATAATTTTATGCATGACATTTTAATTGGATAATTCACAAATCTGATTGTTCAACCTCACAAAGCTCCTCAGCATATGGATCAGCAGACACACACAGATCAGGCTGTGCACGCACATAGTGTTTCGAGACTTTATTTCTTAAGATCCATAAAATAATGCATTGTGCGTTTATGTGTCACCGGAAAACTGGATAATCTGTGCTTTGGGCTAAGTGAGACATATCATCTATGTAGGGAAAATAATCTTATATATCTACTGATATAACTCATCACTTCTTGTACCAACACTGGGCTCGATAGAGTACCAAGGTTCAAATAAGCTGCTGCTGGGGCATGGCCTGAATAATAGAACAGTATTTATTCAGACTGCTATGTAAAATCATTTTGCACATGTTCAAATTGCTCAGCAGTTGTGTGTGAATTAAAATACACATTTGTGAACAACGAATCTCTTGCTTGACTTCACTTTCACTTATCGTTTTAGCTGAGACTTTTGGTTTTAGCTCTTTCCTTCGTCACTTATTCAAATGATTGTTAAAGAATTTGAGCAGATGTTCACTGAGGAGTTCAACACCAAAAGCATCTGCTAAACTTAAGCAAACATTGTGACTGTAAGCAAGTAGGTGTCACTCTCTGTACATACTGTAGATGTTCATGGTACACACTGGTATAGACTCCTAAAACTATTGTCATGTGGTCTGTGACAGACTTGGTTCCTCAAGATCCCTTGGAAGGATCGTTTCCCTTACTCACGGTCTAGTGAGCCTTCTTAGGATTTTCATGTCATAGGGCATAAAGTAGCAGTAATCTGTATTGACCATTGCACAATCAACTAACTATAGAAGTGGTCCTTTAAGGCAGCCATGTTTATATTTGTGTATCTAACATGTTTTTTTGTTGTTGTTGTTGTTTCGTTTTGTTTTGTTTTTATTCAAGCTAGATATGTGATCCAGATTCTTATACTTTATGAGCATTGGCATTCATACTATTTTGAACCAGTTCTTGAATCTAATCCTCAACTCAGGACTTTAACTTGTTTTCAGACATAAGTTTTTGTGTCCCAACTAATAGACATTGGTAAACTCTTTCCTTCCGTTTAAGTTTATGTTAACTGTTTTGCTTTAACATTTACTTGGAACCAGGCCTTCCTCTGATACAGTTCATGTCTGACTTGGTTATATAATGAGGACAAATGTAAGTTTGATGGATTCAATATACTTGAAAGAATCATGTACATTGAATATTAAAAAAAATAACTAAGCCAATGAGCCTAGCCAAATCAGAAGGAATTTTCAATCATATTGAGAGTGTTTGTGCAATCCTTTAATAATCCATTCAATAGGAAAGCAAAGGTGCCTAACCTGCATGTAAAGGCTTGATCCATTCAATTCTCTACAGATCATGACCACTGACAGGAGAAGTAAATAACATTGTGATAATTTAATGATCTGCCGGCAAACTTTTGGACAGACAAGTAGCACCCACCTAGACCAGACCAGGCACCCCTAGAATAGAAATGACACAATGACACATGACACTCCTTGATTGCAGAACCCATAGAACCTCTTTGCATATAAATACATACCGTATTAGATCATTTAATTTTGTGTTCATATAAACCCTTATGTAGGAATCACTTATCAGAATGAATTACAGTCAGGCAGGATGAATATTGTCCATGTAGGTGGTCTGTTTCTCAATAGAAGTGTCTCATCTGTTGTTTTCCAGACAACTCAGTAAAGAGTCTAGAACAGCTAGAAACCTAGAAACTCTACGAATGGCTAGTATGGCAACACTGCTTTCCAGTACGTTTACAGGTTGTAAGGTTCTGCACATATTTACCTAGAGAACTAAACAGCGTGGTTTCCATTAATGTTACACTCTAAGTGGGTGTCAGCAACCTTTTACTGATACATAGCAGAGCTGCATTTGAAGCCTTTGAAGTTAAATCCTACTCAACATTATGTATGCTAATTGTGAAAACATAATAAACTACACTGAACACATCTTAACTTGAATAGTATCATCAGGTAAAAGTTACAATATGAAATGGTTTATGAATTCACAAACATGTCAACATGTTCAAATAAAATACTGAAACATAAATTTTAAAAGTTATGCTTATTATTTTGTGGTAACTAAATAAAAAACATTGAATTTCTAGCATGAATGCTTATAGTGTGAGACATTTAGAGAAGAAATCTGCTAGCCAGGTAATATAACATCATATTAAAGATGTCACTGTTATCTGTATTATTCATTTAATACAACCTGTTCTTTTAAAAATCTTTTTTTTTTTTGGTTATTGTTTGTTTGTTTGCTCTGTGTCTTAAATGGTTGTTGCAGCTCAGGCTACACTCTAGACAAGGAGTGAATATAGTGAGATCGTCATCTTACAACAAAAGCCTCTTTCTCGAAACATTTATCCCACAGAAATTGGGAAAATGCATTGTTACATGAATTATAGGCCTTCAGCGCAATAGAAGAGAATTTCATTCTCCACTCACCTCATCATAATCAACTACACAGCATCAAGTTTTGATGCTGGAAATGATGATAATTTTAAAATGACGATCTGTCTTTGTCATGAAGACAATACAGCCTATGCCTCCAGCAGTATGCAAAGACTGTTATTTGAGGTTGGGATTAGAGACACGCTATTAAACTTGTCAGGCTGCACACTGCTGGGATCTTGTATATGATCATTTGTGCTCCTGCTGATGCTTTCATTTTACCGTGGCACTGCCATTACAGGCATAATTGCATCTTCAAACCGCCCAGAGATGCACCCTTGTTGCAAAAATCCATTAGCACACGACAACAGTCTGCCCCCGGGACGAAGACGGGGGTTTCCAACAAGGCCTGATATCACTCTGTGAGAGTGAATAAAACATGGACACTTCCCACCTCTTAGCCCGCCTTTCATTGATTGTGGTTCTCAGATGAGGATGCGAATGACTCACTTATAAAATTAAATGTTGTGTGTTTCTTAAAATCCTGCAAATTGTTAAAGAGCACATTAAGCAAATCTACAAGACCGTTGCTTCTGTTTGGCATTTGCATAAACTGAAAATAATAATTAAGTCAGAATTAATATTTTCCATCCTTACTCCATATTTGTCCTTCAGTTCTGTGAAACTAAAACCACCTCTGTGTGTACCGTGAAGAGCATTTCTCTGTTTTCTCATGAGAGTCTCTGGGGAAAGTCACTGCTTGCTTTCTTTCTTTTTTTTCTTGTCCATCCCACACTGCCATATATTATGTGTTGTGTAATGCTAAGGGCAACTGCTCTTCCATCTGCAAGGGAAATCTCATAAACAACCATTTTTATTCAAGTCAAGTTTGACGTTAACTTCTTTTACACACAGTTTTGAACTTGAGACATAGACTCAAAACTTTATAAAGAGAGAAATGAGGTCTGGAATATTACAAGCACATAATATATGAAACTCCAATAAGACAATATAGGGTATGATTTACGGTGCACATCATGAACAGTGCAGGAAATTAAAGTGGTCTTTTCTCATAATTACAGCATGCTGAGGCAGTGAAGGAGTGACATTCTTGTTCGTTACAGATCCAGCAGCATTCAAACTGGGCTAGTGGTGCAACTGAGACACAGCAACATAGACAAAACCACAAGCATCACCTTAATGAGTGCTCTTTTAATCTGAAATGCACATAGTATTAAAAGAAATTAAATTTTATCCATCATTATCATTATACGAGCCATGCTGCTGTTGGAGCCGTATTTATCATTTCAGCATTCTTACTCCCAACAAATTGAACTCACTTTAGTTTTATTTACCATCTGGGGAAAGTTTAATGTTGATCAACACTTCTTCTATGAATCACTGACTGTAGTCCTTCTTTGAGTTGACAAAACTGACACTATTTTTCCAGGGATATGGACGGTGCCATGTTAACCTGACTGTGATGTCACATCCTGTTCATACAGCGTCAAGAAGTAATCAGAAAATGCAGCATTATAATTAGAAATTTGCTACAATTTTTTTTATCACAATGTCTTCAGGGATGTAGTACAGCAGTAGAGTAACTTAAACATATATTTTTGATTACAGTAAACACCACCATGACAACTGCATGCTTTTATCTTTTAACATGTGGACTTTACACCGGTCACTGAGTCTTCTGAGATTCAGTGGGACAACATGAAGGTGTGAGGTTTTGAAAATCCAGTCAGCAGATTGGCCGCTGGTGGTTATCCAGTCTGTAGGTGACCTCGGTCATGTGTCAGTTATCTGTGGTGCTTTGGACTGGACTAGATACATTATTTAGCCTCCTCTTGCCCGCTGACTGCATCAACACAGGGATACTTCTCCCCAATTGTTTACTGTTTGCAGATTACTTACAATCAAATGTGCATAGTGACATCAGGAAACTGAGGGGAGACACGTATCAGTGTACTACATGCATTTACAATTCCTGTATTCCTGCAGTCTGCCACACTCTGAAGTCCATAAAGAATCAAATATGTAACCAATTTACGCCTGGTAAATAATTGGTTGTATATTTGTTTTATTAAGAGTTTGTTCGGAAGAGGTACTGCAAGAGCTTAAGGGGACAAGTGGACAGTCACAAGGCAATTATTTTGAATCAGGCAATTGCTCAATTTTGAAAAGAAAGAAGAACACACTGGCAAAAATGTTGTCATTATTAGAGCAACATTTCTTGTGAGTAATTTAACAGTAAAGTGACACAGTAACAGTGGCATGGAGAGACAATGCAGAAGATGCTGCAGCAGGGTTTGCTAATGACAGGAAAAAAATAACAGTACCATGGGAATAATAAATAAATGTAAGTGTCCATAAGGTTTCCTGGGTGTTAACTTACACACACACACACGTACTGTAGCACTGGAAGCTCCGTGCCTTTTCTGGGAGTACCCACTGCTCCAGTAACAGCTGTTCGCTGGTGTCCCTTGTGGCTCTCAGCCAAGTGGAACCTGCGTGTCATCCCACGACCACACAAACCCACCCAGCACAGTGAGGCGTGTTTGGCACAAATGAGCAAATACATTAAATGAAGAAGCGTATTCAACACTTAATTTGCCTCCCAAGAACATAGCAGCTACTGACTCTACTAGCATTTTGTGAAGGCATGTTGGGAGAGGATGCGGCTTATTGACAGGAGTTTGTGGCCTTGGTGAACTGAGTCAAACTGTAAACATAGTTAAAAACAAAGGATTATGAGGAAATGAGATCCTTGCATGACAACATAAATCAGTGGGAGGTATTTTTCTCTAATTGAAAGCAGCAGCCTTTACCGGGACCCTTATCAATCATAGAGATAGAGCTGCCACTATATTGACTACACACCAAACAAACAATATCTAGGATGAGATCTAAGTGCTATCCCCAATGCGGGCCACATAGTAGATCATTCCTGTGGCGGCGTCTCTTGGGAGCACACTGAATTATTGAGAATGCATGTGTGTGTGAGTGCAGACTGTGCTCTCCAAAAAGAACAAGGAGAATTTCTTTGCTGCTGGACGCCAGTTGAAATTATTGAAAAATTTCAGACCGTAACAATGCCCTGTGACAGGCCGAATTTGCAAAGCTATATGTGGGATTGGAATGAAGTTGGTTCGTGATTTTACATGACAGTTTGATAATGAATATAAATAAAGCTGATAGTGACAGCAGCAGTGGTCGATCAGGTGAGTTAGCTGCTGTGATGGTTGAGTATGAGAGGAATCATAGGCAGGTTGGAGAATAATCAGGTAGAGGTGGATGACTGGCTAGAGACACCTAAGAGACAGAGACACACTCACAAGAAGATGGAGGAGAGGGGAAGGGAAGAAGAGTCGTGCATCTGGATAAGGCATAGATATTCCATGGCATATATACATGGCACAAACATTATGTTAGGATGTAGTAACTTCATGATACAGATCAAAGAGGGCAAATGTATTTGCTTGTGTGCTCCTATTGATCGTCAATACATTGACTGGTGTGCACAGGCTATGTAGTACTCACATTCAAGTGTGCAGCACAAACAGAAAACTACACTAATAAGCTTCATTCAATAATGAGTATGCAGAGTGTTTTCTTAATAATTGATAATCAAATAAATTCATGGGGGTTAGAGGAGCCTATTTACTTGTGAGGTGAACCAGCCTTGAGCGACACAAACCCACTCTCGCGCACTCTCACATTTTTCTACATCAGAGCTGTCTGATTTCCCGCTTGTGTTCCAGCAGCTCAAGTGTCGTAATTCACATTTTTTCGTGTACCCCGTGCCTCTCAGCCTGCGTTGTCAACTTTTGCTACAGTTAGCAATTTCCTGTATTTCCCAGAATGGCTTTTAGCAGCCTCCCACGAAAAGGTTCTCAGTGCTGTAAACACGTAGGTGGAGAGAGCGACGGCAGCAGCGCGGTGAGTCTGAGAGAAACAGAGAGGAGGGAACAATGCCACAGAGCTGCATGACAGTTTAACACTGGCACAAAATGTTGAGGCTAGAAAGAAGACCTGCCTGCTGTGTTAGGGTGGCATTTAGAAACTGAGGATGCTAAACTATTTAGATGCTGAAGAAGGTATAAAAATCGAAAACACTTTAATTGACTTGTTGAGTCTTTGAAAGCATTTCACGTATTATGACAATGCAAAAATGAAAGTTTAATTGTTTCAAACACAGATGCCACTGAGAGCTCTGTCTCCAGCTGCAACCAATCACTGCATCACACACACTGCTGGATACTGTCACTGAGTCACAAGGTTAATGATTTTGTGCTCTGTCAAATCAGATTTATTATCTGAGCATGGATTAATTTGTCAGTATTGTGCGGTCCATTAAGGCACTACCAAGCTAAGCCTTAATTAGAACAACGTAATTGCGGTGATTACCACTCTTCTCTTGAGGCCTCGTCAACGGGTGGAGGAGCAGAAATCGCCACCAAGTTTTGGGAGTGTCGCGAATTAGGCGTGGTGCTCGGAGAAGTCACACACTGCGAAAGTATGTGGAGCCTTGCACTCCTTGTGTTTCCTCCAAGATATCATTTTCATTAATCTCTCTGGATAGCCTGAACAGAATTACTGAGTGATTTCTCAAGTGTTGTTCACACAGATAATGTTCTGTGTGGAAAAGCACAACAAATTAAATTATTCCTACTGAGGGAGTATTGTGTTGGAGGGCTGGAAGCTAGTGCTGCTACAATCTCTTGGAGGAGACAACAAAAACAACCCCAAAAACACAGTCACCTCTGTAGGCAGCACGAGTGCTTGTTTGTCTGTGACACTGATATGCATGTGCAATCAGATGAAATGAAAGACTGGAAGGCTGCGTTTGGACTGGAGGGCAGAGCTGAGATAAAGCAGCCAGAAGCACATTACCTTATCTCAACCTCTGCTCGAACGTTGTCTGTCTGTGGGCTGTTCTCATATGGTAATTATTTTCCGCTCTATCATTCTGCAGGTGAAGCAAGCTGTGCTGCTGTTGTTTAACACACAATAATTTCAGCCCTGTTTGTTTTGGTGGAAACAGCAACTGTGAGGGCAGCAAACTCAACTAATGTCATTTAAATAAAAAAGTCAGACAGTTAGCTTTTTTTCCATAAATATTTGAGCAGCCATCATCAGATTTTAAGCTGCACCAGGCATGACTCTGTGAACAGCAGTGTACCGTGAGAGGGGTTGGTTAGGAAGGTGTGCAGCCTGTCGCCTCCAGCTCTTCATCTAACAGATCACTGTGGCTGCTCCTTTTCGTTCCATTACTGCCTGAGATGGAAACTGATCTGTCAAAATGACAACAATGAGAGCTTTAGTGTTATGTCAGTTAAAGACTTTTAATGTGGAGCTGAACTCAGGGCTCTGAACCCCAGCTATCATCTGATTCCAATTTACTATTCTGCATTCACATAACTGTTTATTATTACATTTGGACTAACTTAATGTCTTAATATATTGATTCGTTCATTCATTTTTTGTAGTCACTTGTTCTCTGGAGGGTAGTAGGGGTGCTGGAGCCTATCCCAGCTCTCAATGAGTGAGAAAGAACAGATTGTCAGTCTATCACAGGGTTAACACTGTGAGACAGACAACCATTCACATTCCCACCAGAAGGTGGGAGTACCCAGGCTGGGGAGAACTTGCAAACTCCACACAGAACTTCACAAAAAATGAGACGAAAGACAGACAAAATGTAAATCCTATATCTGTAGTGGTGCTGAGCAAAATGTGGCAGGAAAGGCCACTCGGTGCGGGATTCGAGCTGGGGCCGCCTGCAGCGAGAACTGTAGCCTCAACATATGGGGCAGGTGGATGCTCTACTCACTAAGCTAAACACCGCCCCATGTTCCAATCATTTCTCACCAAAATCTTGTATAGAGGGTATGCATTGATGCCACGTCCCCCTGAATGGCAAAAGCACAGTGAAATGTATCAATAAATAAAGCAAGACCTGGAAAAATGTGGATTATCAGATCAAATTAGAGTCGACAGTGATCCAAACTAATTATTATGGATTTGGGAAAGTTGACTAACCTCAGTTTCAGTTAGTTTAAATTAGTTTTGGTTCATTTCATAAACATAAATAAATTTAGATAAATAAAAGATGGGAACACTTAGAGCTTTACTGAGAAGAAACGTTCCGTACAACCATACAACCGCCATACAACACTGTAGCATCTGACCGCATGTTAAAAGGATGACAAGGAGTGATTGTAAATAATCTGTTTATTATTTTATTACTATTTATTGTTGGAGTTGAAATAGTTACTGTCGGCTGTAACTACACCAAAATAACATTGACAAACTTATCTGAAAGCCCTCCAGAACATAACTTAAGAAATAACTTAAGGTGTGACTTCATCAAAAAATACAGCATAAAAAGTTTT
This sequence comes from Mugil cephalus, assembly GCF_022458985.1. Classification (NCBI taxonomy): domain Eukaryota; kingdom Metazoa; phylum Chordata; class Actinopteri; order Mugiliformes; family Mugilidae; genus Mugil; species Mugil cephalus. The sequence continues at coordinate 3,172,417 of NC_061770.1, read as the reverse complement.
CTGTTACCAGGTTTCTGTTAGGGATGACTCGATACCATTTTTTCGCATCCGATACTGATAGTGATACTGCAGCCTTGAGGATTGGCTGATACCGATCCATTTGTTTTTGTCACTCTAAAAGTTGTTAATAATACGAGGATGTAATTTGCTCGATACTGACATCTAAAAACATCACAGTACAACAGGTATTCTGCCCCCCCCCCCCCCCCCCAAAAAGGAGGAAAATATGTGACCACAGCTGAAATTATGCTGTGATTTATTAAAACTTAAAGCTCATATAGCTTTTAACAGCATTTGTAAACACTGCACCAGCTGCACCTTTCTAATGTTTGAAATAAAATAAAAGTGCAACTTGGTGCCAATATTTAAATTAAGTTAAATAATTTCAGTGTATAAACAGAAAAGCCACATTGTACCTCAATGACATTGCAAAGCTGCAATAAATAATTTTATGAATTAACATAAAATAATAGCATCTCCACTAGAATAATGTAGCTACACCTGGCTTCTTAAGGCACACAATCAAAACAAAAATACTCTAGGCTATACACCTGATTTGCTGCACCAAAACAAAAACAGAACAATCCCTTGAGACACTCGTTTTGCCAACGTTGCACTCAGCTGTTTGACTTTTCTCCTCCGTTAGTGTAAAGTTAGGGCTGGACGATTAATCGAATTTTGATCCCAATTTCAATTTTGGCTTCTCGCGATCATAAAAACAATGATGAAAAAATGATTAATGTGCTACGTGGCATGTTTGCAAGTTCCTGTGCTGTAAAAGCACCATAAACGCACCTCTGTCGCATGCAGCTGCAGCAAGAGTGTGACATGTGTGGCTCAATTATTATTATTTTTATTATTATTTTTTCCATAATCGTCCAGCCCTATGTAAAGTTATTCCATACGGCAGACATAACTACAACGGAAATGATTAATAAGAACATCAATAACACTTGCACTCTGTTTGCTATGGTTGATAAGCTTACAACGCCCCCAAAAGAGGTATTTTCAGAACTTTATTCCACAGAAAAATGCAATGATTTTGCCTCCTTTTTCAATGAAAAAAACGAATCTATAAGGCTAAATATCGACACAAATCAGCAAAATAATAAAATGGCACAATGCTTGAAACCACCTAGGAATAAATCAACTATGATGTCAGAATTTAATACAGTTGACCAAAAAACCATAGAGCAAACAGTTCAACATCTTTAACCATTGACATGCTGTCTTGACACAGTGCCACTTTTTTAAAACTATCATAAGCTCTGTCCAAACAGATCTTTAGCAAATAATAAATTATTCACTTCAATCAGGCACATTTCCTCAACCCCTAAAAGTAGCTGCCATCAAGCCACTCTTAAAAAAGAGAACGCTGGATGCATCAATTTTGACCAACTATAGACCTATCTCAAATCTTCCTTTTATAGCCAAGATCGTTTAGAAAGTGTTTTTTAATCAACTCAGCAACTTCTTGAACTTCAGTGGACTCTTTGACAAATTTCAATCAGGTTTCCAACCTCACCACAGTACAGAAACGGCTCTTATTAGAGTGTTAAATGACATAAGGTTGAACACTGACTCAGGCAAGGTGTCAGTTCTGGTCCTGCTGGATGTCAGTGCTGCATTCCACACTGTGGATCACAGTATACTGCTGAACAGGTTGGAGCACCTTTAAATCCAGGTTAAAAACATTTCTCTTTTCATGTGCTTATGGCTGAGCTGTTTCAGTAATTTTAAATCGTGAACTTGGATCTGCAATGTAAGCCCTCTTAATTTTTTTAATGTATGCCTTGTACTTTTTTCTTTTTCTTTGCAATTTTTTTCTGTTTTATGCAGCTCTCTTTAAAAGCTTTGTCTCTATGTAAAGCACATTGGGTTGCCTCTTGGTATCAGAAAGCTCTTCATCTTACACAAGAGCTATTGACGGTATTAAGGCCTATGATTCAAACTAATGCTGCTAATCTCCATGCTCAACTGTCACTTTTTGCCACTTAGTGGCCGTAACCCTCTATTGGTGATGGGTGAGTCTGACCACTGCTCCAAGCCTTCTCTAGCACATCCCAAAGATTCTCACCGGGGTTATGGTCTGGACTCTGGTGGCCAATGCATGTGTGAAAATAATGTCTCATGCTCCCTGAATCATTCATTGTCAATCTTGGAATATGGCTGTGGCACCAGGGAAACAAAACTTCATTGATGGATTAACCTGGTCGTTCAGTATATTCGGGTTGTCTGCTGACCTCATTTTTTTGTTGCTGAACCTAGACCTGAGCAACTGCAGCAACCCTAGATCATAGCACTGACCCCACAGTCTTGTACAGTAGACACTAGGCATGATGGGTGCATTACTTCATCTGCCTCTCTTCTGACCTTGATGCCCCATCATTCTGGAACAGGGTCAATCTGGACTCATCAGACCACATGACCTTCCTTTGCTCCAGAGTCCAATATTTATGCTCCATAGCAAATTGGAGCTTTTTACCAGTTAGCTTTGCTGATTAGTGGTTTTCTTAAGGCTACGCAGCTGTTCATTCCCAGTCCATTGAGTCCCCTTCACATTGTAGGTGTGGAAATGCTCTTACTTTCACTATTAAACAGTCCTGTGTTCTACTGTTGTTTTTCTTCGATTTGTGTTCACCAAATGTTTAAGTGAGCACACATCCCAATCAAGACCACATTTTTTCCTGGAAGATGATGGTTCCCAGCCGTCCAGACATTTTTTGTTGTTTTGTTGTTGTTGATCTGACATCGCAAGCCGTTGTAACAAGCATACAATGCATTGGCATGGAGAAGTCCACCATTGAGCCTTTGCAAGCAATGGGTCGTGAATGTGCATGGATGTAGAGTGTAGAGTAACCAATAGGGGCAACCAAAACAGCGAAACTCCGTAAAATGGCCTGTGACTGGTGGGAAAATACTGTCAGAGGGTGACTTTTATAAAGCCTGTAAATAAATACTCTCATAACACTTGAATTGCTGACATGCTATCGCCGAATATGGATAAAATAATGCCAAAAACAAATACATACACCGCTTCCAGTTTTCAGTCACATATTCAGCATAATGCTCTTACAGAAGAACATCATATTTCTCACTTCTCATGCAGGAAACATACAACATTTTCATCTTGGTAATCCACAGCTCCCTTAAGCAATATATTGACTGTGACTTTTATGTACCAGAGACAAAGGGCTGTGCACATTTTTGATCATCTAGAAGCAGAGCAGTGGGTTGTTCTACTCTGCTTGACCAATCTGGACATGTTTCTTCATTTTGAAGTGAGAGCAGCTAGTCTTTAGCTTGACTCCCGTCTTGTGTGGGGTACATATTGATTCTGGCCTTTTGAAGCCATCCATCTTCCCACCAATGGGCTCGGTTGGCCCAGCTTTCAAGCTTGCTTCTTGTATTTAAGCAGCTGATGGCAATCGCATGAGATATAACTAATCGATTGTGGATAGTGTTATGGAATATAATTCATGGATTGAGTGCAGCCAAGATTTACATAGCTATAATTAACCGGGCTTATTGGTAGATAGGAGGCTCAGGATCCCCAGATATAAGATGGATGGAGAGGGATGTGTGCAGAGTGGATGGAGCACATGGAGGTCAGGTTCATTTCGGTGAAAACATGTCAGTTACATTTAATTGACAAGCTGCATGTTTGAGTGGGCGCTTGTAGTTGATCTCCCTCCAGATGTGCAGTCTTTGAATGTGTTTTTAATCTTAACGTGAAGACTAGCTTTCATTTCCGATGCTTGGATGTACAGCAAAACATAAATTTGAGATTTTCTAGTACCTAGTTACTAATAAGATATATGATTGCAGAACCCCTGTGAGGTCTTTGTCCACAACGTGGTGCTACAGGAAACCACTGATCAAAATATTGCTTATCATGCGTGAGGTCTGTGAGGGCCCATGATGCACCCATGGGCACACCACTAGCACAGAGGTGATGCATATTTAATTGGATCAATGCAGACTGCAATTATGCATATTGACAGCTGTTGTCAGTCACTGTATCCAGCAATAAACAAGATGCAGATTTAACACTGCTGAAGAAAAGACATTTAAAGCAAGGTTTTGCACATGTTTTTAGAGGAAGGTTATTAAGTTGGTGTTCAGTTTTTTAAAAAATTTGATTGTAAAAACCTTGAGGCTAAAGTTGGGAGCTACAGATTTAATACAAACACTGTAAAATCCTTCCGAGTATGGAAATGTGTGTGAAAAAAAAACAAGGGTGCTTAATTTCTGAGAGCTTGTGTCAGGGCACCTCAGGTTGTTTTATAGCTGCAACAGCTCAAATAAAAGTAAGAGACAATAACATCTTATAAAGGTGATATATTGTTTTGACTCCAGTCAGTGACTTGGAAAAAGTTAAGTTTCCCCCAGTGGTGGTTATGAATAACTTCAGCTTTATTTACCAGGTCCATTCCGTGTTCAGGCGTAGGCTAGTGCTCCACCACAGAGAGTTCATTGTCTGAGTCTTGGAGTGGAACAAACAGTAAGTACAGACGCACTTGGGTTATTTTAGTTGTTTCACGTCACTGTGATCTTCAAGGTGGTGTTTGAGGCATTCATTTTAAGTTACAAAAACCCTGCTAATAAAAGCTAACTGTTAGCATAAGCCTAGTTAAGATGCTATGGCCAATTTAGTTCTTTATTGAGCTTCATTTGTGTTGTAGGTTATAGGTGAATTTACATTTTATTGGTGCATTTTATATAATGATTACCTTCCTGTGGCTGCATTTGTGTGATGATGTGGTGTGTTTACTGGAATGTAATGAGAGTTAAATATATTTTATGTGTCTGTGTTTATGTATCTCTCTAATTTTGTTCGCTATCTGTCAGTCAGGACAGAATACATGTAGTCAAAAGCAGGAGCCTACATTAGATACAGAGCAACACTTTTGCACACTTCACTGATGTAAATCCCACATTCACTCCTCTGTTCACTCTGCTTCTGGCTCAACTAACTTTTGAGGAACATATCTATTTATTCAGATGCTAAATTATTCACTATGTTAACAGGTTGTCATCAACTTTGCCGTTTGGTGCTGAGACAATAGTATGCAGTGGGTTCATTCGATCTTTCCTTTGCTAATAAAATAGCAGTTAATGCAACGCAAAACTACTGAGCTGGTACAAAATCCTTCCTTCCCATGTGTCCCACTCACAACGTTCATCTTAAAGCCAGTAAATGTCTGGTAAACTGATCCACAGATGTGTTTTTTCTAGTTTGAATGGGAGTTCTTTCCAGAACGCAGGATCAACGCGTTGCATGCTGCTTCATGATTAGCTACTACAAAGCTTGATTACAGTTTAGTCATTAGTCATAGTAAAGGAATTTGGTCAGGTCACAGTCTATACGGTGCTTCATTCTTGGTGCTGAAGAAGTGATTCCTCTTTGCTGGATTCTTTCAGACTTCCAGCAGCTACATGTCAATCTGCAGTAATGGAACCACAGACACATTCTCTTACAAGGCCCGCTCACACCAGGCACTCACAGAGCTGTAATCCCTGGTGTGGTAGGGCTACTCTGCATTGTGCTGATTAATATAATCATATAATACAAATGTCCATGTAATTGGAGAAAAACAAAGCCCAGTGTGTCTCTCTGATTTGAACATGAGCGTTAGCCAGCATGGTTGCAGCGGTACACACTGAGGTTGCAAATTACACAGAGGCCACACATGCATTAAATTAGATAACAGTTTAAATCTAAATCATAATCATAATACATTCATTCCATATTGACCTCTGACTACCAAGAAACGAGTGATCTAAAAACTCTGGTTTGGCATGATGAATACAATATCAAGCGACCTTCCATTTCAGAGAAGAATGAACATGTATTTAACATAACATCCAATTAGTGTTCATCCTGTTAATATGAAAGACAGTATTTTCTTGCGTTAAAAATGTTTTCCTATTACAACAATAAAGAGCAACTTATGCAACAAAACATTATTTTTTTATATATTAGTTTATAAATAATTTTTGGTTTTCTTTATGAGTAAAGAAAAATCCTGTGTTTAATCAAATTATTACTTCTTTCTCCACATTATTGCCTGTAGGTGATGCTGTGATGATGTTTTTAGCTGAAACAACCTACTGAGAAGCTGATCACAGCATCAAGTGTTCTGATGTGAACTGACCCAAGTTACAGGTCCAGCAAACATCTGACACAACTTTTGTTTTAACTTCTGTTCCTTTCAGCTAATGGGGGAGCGATGCTCTGACGTGTAAAAGGGCAGCTTGCCTGCTGCTTGCCTTCTGTACAGCATTCGCCTGGGAAGGACCAAACAGCAATGTACAAAAGCACATAAGCACACTGTGGCAAACTGTCAGGATTGAAGCTTGTCCTGCTATCCTCCGCTCTGTATCAAAAAGCCTTGCGTCTCTCTTTGATGTGCCGGCACCTCGGTGCTGCTGGGTATGATGGTCCCAGCTTTTCTTTGCATTCAGTCCCTGTCTGTCCAGCTGACATCAGTCAAGAGTCTGCATAAATGATGCTCTCCAGTTGGCATGAAATGGTTTTGTCATTGAAAAAGAACACTCAGCACTGCAAAACTGCAGGTGGGTGTTTTGGAGACAAGCATACAGGGTGAGAAGAGAAAGTCCAGATGTTTATTTGAAGGCTTGCACAGGATAACTTTTTCGAAGTGTCTCTAACCTGACCTTTTATGTCATATCTTCACTGAACTCATTTTCAGAAGGTGTCATTTTCCTGATAATTCATATATTTGAGATCTCTGCTATGCTATGCTGCACAGCTCTGGGTAAATGTTTTTGGGATGTGACATTACAGTAGCAATGGCAGGCATTACAATATTATTTATAAAATATCTATCTATATAGAAAAGCATGTTTTTCACAAACGAATGTGAATCCAGTAACCTGTGTGATTGCTCTGTATCGTGCTCTGACTCAGTTTGGCGTACCCTACCAGGCTACTTTGGAAGAGGTGGGTCTAAACACACTTTAGTCAGATTTGGTACTGAACTGGTGTCATCAGTGCAAATGATTGTTTTATCGTTGATGGGTGACATATACAGGTGTTCATATTTAAACACCCAGTCTCCAGCAGTCTTTTAGAACTGAAGAAGTGACTTGAACTCCTGGTTTTGGATCTACCATGTCCTGGATGACTGGGAACCTTCACAGACTTTGAATCAGTTATTTAAAAGGAATTCCATCACTGGCTGCTCTTAGAGTAGAAACTACACGGTGATGATTTTGACAGTGCACCAGGGGCAGTATGAATCTTTCATGCATAAAAGCAGATAGATATAATGTATATATTCAAGTATTAATTCATGCGGGTATATGTTGGGAACCATAATGACCAATTTGTCTGTGAAGGTTCTCAGTCATGGTATAACCAAAAAGACACTTTTTTGAGTTTCCTTTCTTAAATATTTTTTGGTTACAATGACCAACTGAGTACCGATGACTCACAAGTGGATCAAATTTCAAATTTTTGATCTAATATGTTATCCTATTCCAGTTTAAGTTTATGTGCTATAACCATACATGTATCTAAGGCTCATAGTAGAATGCAATGCTATCAACCAAGATAATATTGCACAACACTGAGCTAGGTCTTCTCTGATTTTGTCAACACACCAAACAGTCAGAATTTTTCTGCTTCTTTTAATTTACTGCCATTCATCCCCTTGTTTCATCAAATCAATAGCTGCTGTGTAGTTGTACCACAATGAAGAGCGGCCGTCCAACATCATGCTGGCTAGTTAGCTAAAACTGAAGGAGTACACTAACAAAACAGCCAGCGAATATTAATTCCATTTATCTTGAGTCACTGATAAACTCTGATGAACTCTGATACTCTGATTATGCACCTCTTACAATTCTTATTTTCATTACCAGACTAAAAAAAACAACAACTTAAACTTCGGAATTGGAAAAGAAAGAGACGATATGAGGAGACAGCTGATGGAAATGAGAGAGGAAGAACAGGTAGTACACACTGTGATTACCTGATCACTTTCAAACAATGTAGGCCTAATTACCACCCAGTTCTTCTACAATACAGCCTAAAGGCACTCGTTAACAACACAACCGCATTCTGTTATTAGTTCTGTTGTATGATTATGGTATGATATGCATTCTGATTAGCTTATGTTGTTGTTTTCCTTAATTATTACAAAAAAGAGTACAAAAGGCCACACCTAGAGTAGTCCATACTGTTTATTAGGTATACTAGTGCCAAATGCATTCTATTATCATAGTTCTCCATTAAATCTTAGCTTCATGGCTGTTATAATGCTTACTTTGTATTTACTGCATAGAAATTGTAGTAATTCAACTGGATGATCACTTTGGAGGATGTCTGTTACCCACTGACTAAAATGGGGTTGTCAAAAAAAACAAAAAAAACATGCACCTACAACATGAATCAATAGTACTAAAAACCACAACAGCTCTATCAGTTTGTTTAAACAAGTGCTGAATACCATAGCCTTCATGGCCTGCATTTCTTTGGTTCATTGTGTATACTATACGAACTGACAACTGAGTGTAGAAATGTAAAGTAAGACATTAAGGGAAATGAGGTGAAACTGCAGAAAAATACTATATAAATAACCCTGAACTTGACTGTTACACTGACATATTAGTTTCATTCTGAAACAAAAAAAAAACAACTGCCAATTGAAATTTGGTGTAATAGTCTAGAATGTATATTTTGCCCAGTGAAGTGCCGAATTCTGAGAACATATTAATTTATGCACATTTTGAAACATTTAAACAAGTTTCTAAGTATTTGACAATCAAACTGAAGCTAATTAGTGCCATTGTCCATGTTACCTTCTCTGTACAAAAGGTCATCAGTGTCCTTTGTGTGTTGTGTCCTTTCATTTAAAGTGGTATTCAGACGACAGTTCGGACAGTTTGTTCAGCTCATCAGTGTTTTTTTCAGGTAAATCAGCTTTCAGCAATTGTTGACCTGTATTAAACAAAAACTGTGCTTCTTGTGGACCATTACTTAAAGTAGCATTACGATAATGACAAACATTAAAACTAAGTGAAACTGTCAGAAGTCAATTTGTTATTTAAAGTTTAGAGAGGCTGTCAATTCTAAAACTTTCTAAGGGGATTGTGTGTAAAGGTTTGAAAAACACAAACTGGATCATGCAGACTAAAGATAACCACAGTTGCATCAACCTTTATTTAGTGGCGGATAGAAAACCAATGTCATGACAGATCCTGAATAAACTATATGACTACAGACTAGTCGACTAGTTGATCAGTCGACTCCACTGCTGTACCATGACACTTCATGTTGACTAGTCACTGATCACATGACAGTAACAGCATGGATGCCTCCAAGAAGACAGTTGGTCATTACAGCAAACTAGCAGAGTTTCACCAAGTCTGTGGAAGTACTTCATTAAAGATGAAGCCTACACTACCATGGAATATGTAAGTCAGTCCAAATACAACAAATGTACTACTGCATTCTCTAAAGACATGTTTGGTCCTGGGTCTCAGTGTTGTGTTCTGTCCACTTTTGTGACTAAAATTAGGGATAGCAGTTATTTTCATTGAAAAACTGCAGTCCTCTACAGTATGTAAATGCTGCATGTGTGCTGTACAGACAGCCAGCGTCAACCCCACTTCTCAACACTTACTGTGTACTCAAAAACTAGAACAATGAACATCCCTGATCTCACACAAAGTTATTCGGGTCACTGTAAGATCATACTGGGATAACAATAACAGGTTATTAAGTGTGGAGAAACTTGTGGAGTCACTTCAGCTCATGATCTGCTGTCAGGAATTATTAAAACATTAAAATATTAAAATATGCTTAAATCCATATATATTTTTCAGAACAATTTTTTGCTCCGATTGTTCAGCTGAGATTATTTGTTATCAGTGCAGAAAAATAGAACTTGACTGGACTAGAGAGACTATATGTGTTTGTGTTTTTGCCTTTCTTACAGTTCTAGATTTGCTTTGTGTTGTCATTGTGTTGTGTTGTCATTCACAACCTGCGTGGCCACTGAACAAAAAGGAGAGAAAACACTGCTCTGTGTTTGATGGGCAGATGTCATGCACCTGATTTGTTTTGGATCTAATATATTTAGTGGTAACAAGCACAGGTCAAGCAGGCAGTGAACTGTTTGTATCCGTCACATCCGTGCTCCCTCTGAACCTGAATTTGCTGCGTGTATTTATCTAGCTTGCCTTGTGTTATCATTCAGGCGGCTTCCATTTGTCTGATAAGAGGGAAGGATTGTTTAAAGAGATGAGTAAATACCCTCCTTTGTCTTCCTTAAATCCCTTGCTTGATTATTGCCTCACGGTCAAGAGGGTTTTCCTGCAAAGGTCACTTGGCGAATCGGACCAACAATTACAGTGTACAGAGGAGAGAAATCTGCCCTGGCCTGGAAGATGAATTAGCAGATTGTCTGCATATTAGTGAAACTAGGGAGAGATGGCTTCTTTTACAAGCCAGTGACAGATGCTACGTGGCCATACACAGCCACAAGGGTCAATAGCATGTTTATATGGAAGCTGAAGGAAATGGCTGCTATTAGCTTAGCCATCCACCTAATTAAGTGGTGAGCTCTGTAATCAATCACAGGCCAAATTGAATTTGGATTGGATTTTTGTGGTCTCTGCAGCAAGCACCGGATTGTCCAGAGCTGGGTGTTTGACTTTGACTATGACATTCCAAGTCAGCTCAGGCAGAAATTCGTCGCACGCTGTAGGAGAATGGAGAGATAAGTAGCAGGGGTGTAATGACACACTAGGGCGCATTTTCTAGCTAAAGTCATGCCAACTATCTGCTGAATTATCAGGAAGGTTGAGGATCTGTACCCTCTGTGTAAGCACTTTATTATATTATCAAAGTTTTTTTAAGTAAAGGCGGAGAGATTAACGATGCACTATTATACCTAAAAGCTTCAGCACATATAAAAGACGGCAGTTATAGCTGTATATTTATCACTGGCTGTATGAAATAACTCTGAATTAATAAGACTTCTGTGATTTCCCAACCACACACAGCCAGGCAGAGAAAAACAGCAACACCGTTCCAGATCCTTTCACTACACTAACTGTAGCTTGTATTGATTTTTGAGTCTCTTTCCTAATAAGAGTTGGAAACATTTTAATGATGAGAAAGGCATTACGAATGTTTTATGAAAGAAAAAAACAACACCACAAATGTGCAGCACAATCAATGCAGTGAAAAACAAATCACCGCCTCATGAGTTTCAGTTAACCATTCTTCTCTAAAGCTGAGGTCTGACTCCAGGAGCTTTTAAAATCCTACCAAGAAATCAAGCTGCCTCACACACGAAGGAGAATGTTCCCAGATACACCAATCAGCCACAACATTAAAACCACAGACAGGAGAAGTAAATAACATTGACCATCTTGTAACAATTTAATGTTCTGCTGGGAATCTTTTGGACCTGGTGTTTATGTGGATGTTACTTAGACATGTAGCATCCACCTAGACCAGACCAGACACCTCCACCCCATAGCAATGATACTTCTTGATGGCAGCAGCCATCCCCAGCAGGATGCAGCCTGACACACACAGACACACAAGAACAGTTTAGGAACAACAACAACAAAAAAAAAACAAGAAACATTCTCTGTCTGTTGCAGGACACTCACTGAGGCTCTGCCCAAACAGGCCGCAGAGGGAAATGCACCAACTTCTACAGGATATTATTTCACTTGTCATGTCAGATCAGGGAGCTGTCAATGCACTACCTACTGTGATCTCACAGGGAAGCGGATCTAAACAAACAAGACATAAAATGTGCTGTAGGAATCTGCTGTAAATCCAAAACCATATCTCACAAAAAAATAAAAAAATAATAGTTTTCTCTTCCAATTAATCTGGCCAAAACTCCTCTGAACTGAGTTCAGCAAAAAAATAAAAAGACAAAACTGACTTAGCAGAACCAGACAGGCCTTTATACCAGTTCCACATCTGCTAAAATCTGCCATTTTTGCCTGCAACAGAGGTTAGGTTCAGTAAAAGTCTTGAGCAATTTGCACTAAACAACCCCATTTTTCATCTCTTGGAGTCACATTTTTTCTTTTTTTTAATACAGTTTTAAATGTATATAGCTTCCTCTTTAAGGGAAAAATTACGATTCACTGAGCAAATGGATTTTTGCCGTCCTTCTTCTTGGGAGGACCATCTCACCAAATCATTTACAACTCATTTTTGTCTTTGACAAGTAGAAGCCACAACATTCAAATCCATCTCTCTGCCTTATAATGTAAATCATGACTCAGGTTTGTGGAAAGGCAACTCTGATTGAGTCCCTGAGGGTCGTACTGTGCTACAAAACACCCTCGGACTTTGCGAGTACAAAAACAATCTCCGCAATTTGTATGGGATTGAAATTGAAATTGGAGGCGTATTATTGGAGCAACCCTGAGTGAAGCTGAGATTGGAGATGGCTTTTTTCAATCTGCTCTGTCTGTTTGCTCGAAATGATGCAGATACAATCACATGAATGGAGGATCGGACGCACAAGACTGAACTGACAAGGTCAACATTTGAATCTATTATTTGCATCCACATGGAATCAATAACCTGCCAACTCACACAAACATGAACACTCAGCTGCTTTGCATACAGTTGAATGAAAACCTCAAACAGCTGCTGAGTGAATATTAACTCACCTTGTGCCACGTGTTAAGTCTTCCTGTAGCGCCTGGTTTGTGTTCAGGTTTTAGTTGTCAGTTGGCACCCCACGCCTCCATTTGCTTTTGATCCACATCTGTGGCAGGTGTCACTCAATATTCCTCAGGGCTTCCTGTTTTTTTTTCTCCAGCTTTTTTTGTGATCATTATTTCAAAGCCTCTCTGTTTCCACTGATGGTAATTGAGAAAACAGGAGCTTTTTATAGATGAATGAGGACAGTAACACTTTCAAAACATATGGTTGCCCTCATTTCTTTGGTGGAAAACCAGCCTGTTTTTTAATGAATATCTTTGCTGTTTGTTTAAATACATTAAAATCTGTTCCAGCTTTCCTCCATCTTATAATATGTGTCCATAAACAGAATTCACCTCTTTGGAGGGTCCCTCTTTTGTTGCTTTAATATATCAAAGTCAGAATAATTTGGTTTTTATGTCAAGCTTTTGCAAAAGAAGTAAATAATTAATACATAATTAGTGTCAAAAGAAAACAGATTCCTACAAAATGTTAATTAAAACTAGATAATGTAAAATATGTGACTGCATATTTTTTGTGCCCTGAATACTAAGCTGATTCACCTTTGGCTGCAATTGCTGCCCTTAGTTGCCCTTAGACCTAGACACTTAACGTTAACTACTACATTATTCTCTGCAAGGATTGCAGATTGGGTGTGGGTGTGGACAACCCTTTTCTATTCAAGACACAAATTCTATATACATTACAAGACTTTACTCATTACAAGTCATTACTCTGGACTGAGCTCTGGACTTTGACTTGACTTTGAGTGTTAAAATGATGTCTGTGTAGCTTTCACTTTATGCTTTGGGTTGTTGTGGAAAATAAATTTTGATAGCAAACCCTGTGACTTTTACAAGGCCTCTTGGTCCTGTTACCAAGAAGCTCACCCACAGCATGATGCTGCCATCACCATCCATCATGGTAAGGATGGTGCATTTGTGGTGATGTGTGATGTTTGGTGTTAGATGACAAAAAGGCTGCACTAAGCTTTGACCCTGCAGCAGTTGTATGATGTATGTCTCAGCTCCTCGAGTTCTAGGGGTTTTGGTGGCTCCCCCACACTAGTTCTGTGAAGAGGACAGTTTGCTGTAGGCAGATTAACATATGTGCTATCATGCCTCCATTTCTTAACTCCTGGGTATGTTCACATAGAGTTTATATATATCCTTTTTAGTATCCTGACCTATGATTGGCATTGGACGTTGACTGGTGTTTTTATACTACAGGCACTTGATGTGTGACACTCCAAGCACCGATTGATGGAGCTCAGTTGAATTAGGTCAGTCACTTTAAAAGGGGTTAATACTTATGCAATTGCTTATTTTACATTTACATTTACCGGGATTCATTTTTATTAAAGCAGTAAAAGGGGGAGTCATCCGAGGGAGTAAATGCTTTTATAGGCATTGTAAAAGGTTAATTATGTCAGACAAACAAGAAACTAGAGCAATAACTTATTGGATAGTGAGATAAATCTAAGTTGCTTTGATTGGAGCATGGGAAAATAGAAATCCATTATACAAGCAAAGCACTTCAAGGAGGTCAAATTGTTGTACATGATGGTTGGAAATCCCAGATGATAATATTTAAAATTTACCCCACAACAGTCAATATTACATTGAATAATTATTTAAACATTCTGAGAAATGTACTTCTTCACATTCTGTCTTTGAAAGCTAAATTTAGATTAGCGTAAGCATGGCATGAAGGGCAAATGGCATGTGCGTAACAAGTCATGTTCTGTGCTGATAGTACATACATTTTGACGTGCTATTTAAAACAAAGTTATCTCAGTGAAGGACTGTCTACCCCTGCTCTTATCCCTAACATTACGCATCTTAATCAATCATCTTGCTTGTCATTTATTTTCAAATGAAATGCAGAGTTTAAAATGCATTGCTGTGACACTTGAAATGTGCCTATGTTGTTTCCCCATGCTGGAGCTAAGTTGTTGTAGCTGTCTGCTGTTGCTAGCTTCACATTCAGCACATTCAGATCAATATCACCATTTAAGTCTTAGCAGGAAACAGATTAAGCATATCCCTCCAAATTCTTTTACAGGCAAAAACAGAGTAGCAAAAATGGCCAAAAGCTGCTGTTTAGAGATATTCAGCTGTGCAGGTGTGGCTCAGCAGGAAAGGGCAAGCAAGGGAAGAGAGTTAGTGGTTTGATGTCTTTGGGTATGACACTCAACCCTTGGCACTGTTGTGTGAATGTGTGCGCTTGTGTGAGAAATGTCAGGCACTGATGCCTCACACTAAGAAGGTCTGGGTTTCAATCTGACTGGGGCCTTTCCATGTGGGGTTTGCATGTTCTCCCTGTGTCTGTGTGGGTTCCTCTCTGGGTACCACGGTTTCTTCCCACCATACAAAGACATGCTCATTAGGTTCATTAGTGATTCTAAATTGGCCATAGGTGTGAGTTTGAATGATTGTCTGTGTTAGCCCTGCAATAGACTGGCGACCTAGAGAGGATAAGTGGTAAGAGTAGGAGAGAAGAGATTCGTATTTATCACATAAAAACTTTCTGTTATATTCTGTAGTCAATCTCAAACTTAAAATAAAGTTCTGAAACAGAAAGCATATTTGAACAGCAGTGCAACTGTTTTGTTCAGTTTTATTTTTCTTTTATTGAATAATAAAAAATATGAGGAAATGCATGTATTTATTTGCTCATAAAATTCTCATTTTAAAGCTTTGATAGAAAGTTACTGTATGAGATGTCATCTTCCTACATTCAGAGGAGGATGAAATGCAGTTTCATTGAGTGGCAAATTTCCCTAAACAGCAGTTTTCAACATTTTAAAAGTTGGTAATCACCACTTACTGTATGGAAGTGCTCTCTGTTGCAATAAATAAAAAGGACAAGACCTTCAACAATTCAAAAGCCCAAGTAAATGTGTTGATTGGTTCTATATTTTTCCCCTTCCATTTGTTTATAGTTCTTCTTTGTCATTATTATGAATAAGTAACCTTCAGAGGCTCTGCGTCAGCGAAAGAGCAACACAGCATACACAATTTTAATCTCCAACAAGCACAGTACATTGGCAAAAGTGCATACAGACTGGGATTCATTTTATCCTGGTATGCTTAAAATATTATATTAAGAAGTAATAATAAAAATACATAAACCTTGACTTTAACTGCAATAATGAATGTGATCCAGTAGTGCATAGATTTAAGAGATGTGAAACATGACTAATCTTCAACTTTTTTTAAAAAAGACGGACAAAGAGAAGAGGCGGAAGTGGAGATGAGGTGGGTGGGTGTCGCACAAACAAACATCTAGCAAACCTTTAACATGGAGACCAGAGGGTTTGACTGATTTTTAGCCAGGCTAAAGTGGCCATTTGATCGACTGCTGCTTTTGGCACTTCCATGTTGGCTGTTATTCAGCCCTGGTGGTTGCTACTTGCTTTCCTTCCATTTCAGGATTAGACTGTGTTCATCCAAACTTGCTGTGGAATTTTATAAGTAGGATAATACGATCACTTTGAAAATGTATGTGCAGAAAAACAATTTGCATGTAGAGGCTAAAGACTGCATATATTAGTACCACTAGCTTTTCCTGCAGGTCATTCATTGTTTCATTAATCAATATAACCCATAGAAACCCTTTCCACACATTGCAAGTTGTGCACTACACATACCAGTTACACGTAAAAGAAACATTCCTAAAATGAATGTTACAAAGTAGATGCATAAACTTTCTTGATCATAATATTTGATTTGTTAACAACATTACCTTAATATACAGTTAAGTAAAGTTATCAGTTGAAGGAGTACAGGGGCATAAAGGAGAATATGTTTTGAACTCACCAAACTAGAGCATGTGGAGGTGTCCAAGTTTAATAAAAACAAAAACAAAAGATGAATAATACGAGCGAGGGTATGTCGTAATAACAAAAAGAAACGTATGATTAGCAACTGACTGGCTGGAACACAATATGTTATTAGAGCTGTGCGAAGCCAGAGACCTGAGAAAAAGCACGTCAATGTGAGATGTAATGATCCTTGGAGAACGGAAAGGGAATGAAAACCTTTTTCATGACTGAATGTCTCCTTGTTTCTCTTGTGCTTACGCCAAGTGTGACCGAGCACCCGTCTAGTACAGTTTAACCTTGTAATGACTCCAGCCTCATAATGTGTTCCGTGAATTCATTTTTTAAGGCATTCAGTAAACTAGCCTATTAAAAAATACTTACAACAAGGAGACAGATGTCCTTCACCTAATTCAATACAAGCATCTTGAGACGATTTGTATTGTTATTGGCGCTATATAAATAAAACTGAATTGAATTGAATTGAATTGTTCAGAATCACAGCTTAAGAAATCTCCAAGTCTTTCAAACTGTGGCTGATTTAAACCAAGGGTAAAATGTCACGTTTTAACATGTTGTCTTAAATGTTTGTGGGATGTGACAGCGGCGACAACAGGCTGTTTGCAACACGCTTGCTCGAAACACAAAATTAATAGAATCTGGCAGCATGATTACTGTATAACTCCTCTCACCAGATTCAATTCCCTAACAGGAGATAACAAGATAATGGATAGCAGTGTCTTCTGTGCAAGCTCTGCGAACCGATGCAGCATTTATTTTCCATTCACACAGCAGATATGTGGCCATGTTCAGGCCTGTTATTTCTGCTGTCTGACTTGAATGAGGATGGAGGGAGATGAAAAAGACCAATTCACAGCAGGAGGAATAATCTTACCAGCACAGATAAGAGAAACAGATCATTCACTGGAGGAAATTTTACCATCTTGTGTTATGTGGGTGTTTTTCTGTTTTTGACCAGTGAAACAAACAAATGTCTGTGTTTTTTCTTTTAGTTTTCCTGGAAGATATTTATGCTGGTGTCAAAGAGCAGCAGTGGCAAGGCCTTTTTGGTGATGAAACTAAGTCTTTGTAAAACTGACAACACTTTGGAGGCTCGTGTTGTTGTGGGCTGCATCTTGCCTCAATCTGCATAAGCAATGGGGTTAATTAGGAAACCCACTTAACTGATGTGTTTCAAAGGATGAAATTAAAAATTAACCAACAGCCTTTTCACGCCAGCGGGAAACTATGGTGGGTAAACAAGGAGAACACCCCGTCCTGGTTAGAGGCTCTCAGAGAAAGTATTGGGCTGTTCCCATGACATAACAAGGAACAGAAGTACTACAGCACAGATGTTGTGATCAAAGTGGATTGTGTTCTCCCTCTGACGTACATCCTTAAAAACAGTCCTCTGGAAACTTTTCTAAAGTTTGCTTTTCAGAACGGAGAAAGGTTTGGTGTACATTAAAACAAGTAGCAAACGCTTGAGGAAAGACTTATCCCAGATTTGGGGCAATATAAATCCTCTTCATTTATTCAATATTTGGTCAGTTTTCTCAGAGAATCTCTGTAACATAGGAGGAAAAAACGTACAGCACGGATATGGACTAGACAAATTTAAGCACAGATGCCATGAGATGTTGACGGAGACATTAAATGAATGGTAAAGGGCAGAGTGGTGTGTAGATTGCAGAAGGCAGGTACATCCCTTGACTTTCAGAAAGGATTGGCCGATTTTATTGAGGCAGATTATTGTGGTGTTAATCCAATGAACTCAGCATGGTTGCAGCTAATTAAAAGGTAATGGCATTATTGATTATGATGGCATAAACAAAAGGGGCTGATAATTGAAGGTGCGTTTCTGAATTCTAATAACTGGGCATTTGGGGTTCTCTTGCTAAAAGTGCTTTTGGAGACAGCACAGAATAACATATACATTCAGAGTTGTGTATATTTGTGTGCAATTTCCCACTTACTGTTGGCATACAGTGGTCTTATCAGTATTCTGTCAGCGACAACAGCTTGCTGCTGGATTTTGAGTGGTAAACAAAATGAATTAGAGGTGCTCCGATCAGCATTTTGAAGCCGTTCACCAATAGTTCAGCGTGGGATGCTCTCTTGGCTGATCACAAGGTCTGTCTGAAGCCATTTAAACAAAAATCAACAAGTTTTAACTCATTCATAAACACAAAGTGTGGTTCCAAAAGTGTATAAAACACGACAATCAGGCTTAAATCACGACAGTATTGTTGAATTTCATTCCGTGCCTCCTGTTGCTGATGTCTTCCCCATGAGGCTGACAGAGGGCCTCCTAGTCAGTGAACTCAAAGCAGTCCTGCAGGGTCTCCTCGCAAACTCCTTACAAAACTCACTATGTTAAATACAATAATATCTCACTATATCAAATACTCAAGATCGAAACAATAACGTGACAACAATAAAAGCACAATGCATGGCTCATGGCATGAAAAGCGCACACCCAATACACAGCAATCAATATACAAAGTCACCACCCACAATATACCCCAGCCAAACAGTCAGTTCACCTCCACAGACAGGTAAAAATGCTCTGTGATGTACACATGTATCGCTGTATTCTATTTAGATTAAAAATAAATTAGACTTGATGAGCTCCTGGTTTACCAAGTTTTCTGCTTCAACCACCCCTGGTTGAATGCCCTAGTTTTGACTCTTACCTCTTGAGAAACGAGTAAATCCTCCAATTGATGTGATCCCAAACCTTTTATCTCCAACTTCTGCTCAAGTGGTAAAATCCTAAATCACACTCTAGTCAGGTAGTCAACTTGATTCATCATGCAATGAATGAATGAAAAGTGAATCAGCTACGTTACTTAAGCCAGCTGACCTGTGTAGTTCCCTGCCCGTTGCTTCAAATCAGTCAATGAGAAGCAGTCCACAACACTGCAGGCCAGGACCATCTCAGCTGTGCTACACCAAGCGAAAACAGAGATGCTGCATCGGATACAACAAACTATTCACACAACTACTCTACAAGAAGCGTCTACAGAGGGAATTGCGTTCATCAAATGAAAATTGCAGACTTTAAATTGGGACCAGTTTGTTATTTATTAACTTATGCGCGACAAAATTTTTGACACAGGAA
This sequence comes from Mugil cephalus, assembly GCF_022458985.1. Lineage (NCBI taxonomy): Eukaryota > Metazoa > Chordata > Actinopteri > Mugiliformes > Mugilidae > Mugil > Mugil cephalus. The sequence goes on along the minus strand of NC_061770.1, from coordinate 3,152,755 downwards.
TCTTATAATCCTCCCCTGCATGGCAGCACCCTCTGGTGGGGCCATGCACCTTTCCCTAATGCAAAGATGCCACTGGAAAGTAGTACAGTGCGGTAGACATAACAAAGTTCAGTTCCACAGTAGTAAAGGGGTAGTTTTTTTCAGTGGTTTCAATAAAATCAAAGCTAAAAAAAAAAAATAAAATAATATTTGTAGTAAGGAACCTGACTAGTAGTTATTTGCTGCCATCGACACCACTACCTGGAGAGCTGCTGAGATTACATAAAGACTTTCTTGTTAATGCGTCTGGTCTCCTCTCCTGTAAATGAATTGAATATAACTGTAATTATTTACAATACCACAAGAGCCATGCCAAGCAGTATTACAAAAAGAAAATTTATATAGCGCATACATGTACATGTTTACCATAGAGCTACTGCTGTGGTTGCATGGCATTTTGAAGCTCTTATGCCCATTGCTGGAATATAAACAAGCCTAAAAATTATCTATCTCTTATTTTATACAGAAAATTTCCTTTAACAAAATCTACAGCCTGAATGATACAGTCACAAGGAACTATAGTGCAGATATTTAGCTTTACAACATGGATACATTCAAGGAAATTAAAGATGGTGGAGGGTACTACTCCATGCAGTGTATTACAAAAACAGAATGTAGACAGTGCATACAAGTACAGCAGTACTGTAACCATTTCTATATGCCAAAACATCTAATACGTTTCAGCAAACATTTCAAATCAGGCTTAAGTCTTCATTCTAAAATCATCTGAATGTAGGGATGCTGTAATGGATAAATTTTGATTTTTCAATCGATTCTCAATTCCAAAAGTCCATCAAATGCATCTTTAATATCAAAACAAACTTACAAACTCTTATTTGAAAAACTACTGCTAACACTGCCTTGATCTTCATACCTACAGTAGCCTAAGCATTTGCCCTCTGAGTTCATATTGCACGTGTCAACTTTTCTGAAATTCTGTGTGCACAGAAGAGTCGATTTTTAAATGTGTTTGTCTAGCCATTAGAGCATTTTTTGTATGAGGAAGAAAATAAATAAGCCCCTAGAACTGGATTACTAATAGGGATAGATCCCGTTAAGATTTTATCTCATACCGGTGCCAAAGCGGTACTTTTGAAACGGTGCCGATGCTTCAATAACAGAAAACAACTTTGTCCAAAAACTGTGCCTTTTGATTTTTAAGTATTTTGTGCCTTTATTGATTTAAATAATATGTCTCTATGTCTACCTCTGACCCCCTCAGCTTTGTATACAACTGGTTTGACCTAAGCCATTTGTGGAGGCGGTGTCAGTATTATATGCTCGCTCAGAGCTGCTGCTACGATGGTGCAGCATTTTGTAGCACTTGTTGTACCTATTGTTGGAATATAAACAAGCTTATAAATAACCCATCTCTTACCAAATACAGAAATGTGTCACCTTTAACAAAACCTCTAGCATGAACGACGTTACTAGATGTTCTGACCTTACACACTGAATATGACCCACATACAGACTGTAGAATTTAAATTGGTACAGATACTACCACTTATATTTGATTGCATTAATGCAGAGAAAACAAACATCAAGTCCTTTAGAGTATGGATAGCTGAAAATGTAGATTTCATCCCAACAGTCTTGGCTTCAATGAAGTGGTGTGAGATGACATATTTTGCTCTGGGAATATTTGATTACTGCATGTCTTCATGCTGAATATCTACTTTACTCTTGCTAGTGTACGTCATCTACTTACTTTCAAAGCCACCTGAAGGCCACTGAAGGGTTTCCGCCTGTTCTTCTGAAAGAGTCTGGCAATCATATGAACGGTCAAATGTCATGGATCAATACCTCAATAAGTCTCCATCTCAGTATGAACCTAAAGGGTTCTTGTTCCCACACAATTACTGCACTGCAAAAAAACTGCACTCCTGTCACTTTCCATCTTCTAAAACAACTAGATCAATCCTGTGGTTCTATCCCGAATCAATACTTGACCACTAATGTTTTTCAATGAACCATTCAAGAAAAGAGTCAGGAGGTCAACCAACTTGTTAGAGTATTTTTGGGGTGTCTAAATAATTAACTATACGCCCGTTTAGCTCTGGGTGCAGTTCACTTGAGACTCGTCCGCTCAATAATTCATCTTGTTAAGACTTTTATTAAAATCTCTATTAAATATTTATCTCATGCAGGGACCTCTCGCAACCTCCCTCCTTTTATGATGACCACTATGGGCTGTTACGCTAACTGACTTTATCATCATGGAACATCGGGAGCTAGAATGCTGATCATGTCAGTGAATATAATTTCAAATCGAACAACAAGAAAAACTGCCAACCAAATCTAAAATGTACTTTGAGATGAAACTTTTGATATATTAAACATACATGCATCTCGAAAATAATTTGAATCATCAAATGGTACAAGAAGTAGTCTAAAATGTAGTAAAGAAAAATTTGACTTGTCAAAAATGTTCCAAGAGTCAATGAGCAGGAGCTGTGGGTTTTGGAGGCTCTCAGCAGCAAAACACACAGCTCAAGATGCTGTTGTGAAGTCAAGGCTCTGCAGAGGATTGTCTGTCACAGGGCAAACATTTCACTTACACCAGATGCTCAGCGGAGCATTAGAGTTTGTGTGGCATCCCCAGGGAAATGGCCTAAATGGGATCACTCGTATTCATAATGCTGTAGAGGAGATCCCCAGTGGGCCACTTTGTTGGCTCGCAAAAGAAATCTGAGCAAGAGGTAACTGCTCTGGTCAGTTCAACATCTGGATGCCTGCATGTGGAAATGGACATTTTTCCCTCTTGCAAACTGGATGAAGAGCACTGCTTTATCAGCAGGGTCCATTCAGTGTCCAGTCACAAGGTCCCAACCAATTCATATAGTGCTATTTCAGTTACAAAATAATTGCAGTTACGAAAGAGATTTTCACAAAAAAATGTCATCCTTCAAAGATTTGTTGTGTTTCTGTGATATTTTACCTTTTGACAGATATTCGTATTTTCATATGGCTTCTGGCCTGTTTCAGACCCACTTCACACGTGGACCGTTTCAGTGCGGTCTTGTGAAGTTAGTCATGTGAAACATTTCCCACAAGATTTCTAACGAGAGGATGCAGAAAATGGCATATTTTTTAAAAAAGAATTATGCAAATCTTTTTCTATGGTCTTACAAATGAAGATTGATTTGAACTAAAATTATTTTGTTTTTTTAACCCAGCCCTGGCTATGATGAGAATAAAACAGTGATGATTAACCATGGCGTACTGAAGCAAATAATGAATCATCTGCACACAAAATGGACTACAAACTGACTACAGTTTTAAGATTTTCCTACAGATCTCCAAAAGTATTAAAACTACATTCACCTTTGGGTATCCCTGGTTTCTTGAAAATGGTATCAAATAAGTACAGGAATGATAAACATGGAGTGGATAAAGACTTATGTGATGAACTTAATCTTGCAAAGTCCTAAAATAATATTTCTTAACTAAATGCACAACATAAATGGCTGTGACAAAAATTTGTCTTTAAGCTTGGCTGCACAGAGAGGACTTTAAACTGTTCAATTGTTTCATGTATTATTTTATCCCCAACTTAGATGGATGTGAGAATGAAATGGGAAAAGAAAAAGTAAAGAAGTAGTTTATACTAGTGACGTGTCAGTCATGAATGAGACAGTTCTAAGAGTTGGCACTTTGAAGTGAACAAATGGAGGACGAGTGGTTGCAGAAGATGAGAATGAGAGAATAATGAGAATAATAAAGAAATGATATAATGTAATTAGAAATTCCTTTTACACTATACACATCATTTGCATAATACACTATACACATAATTTAACAACAAAAAAATCTGAAGAGACAATCTGGAGCTGAAAGAGCTGGCTCTTTTTAGTGAGCCGAAACAAAAGAACCAGCTCACTAAAGTAAAGAGCCGGAATTCCCATCACAGCAAAGACTGCAGTAAAAAGATAGGTGGACAGATTTTAGGTTTTTTACATATACATCAGAAAGGCCTCATATTAAGCAGCCTTCTAAGAATTTTAAACTGCTACAGGTGTGCATCATTAACGTTTCTTTACAATTCGATTTTCTTCTCTGAGGTTAATTTCACAGCACTTCCTACACAGAGATTGCTTATTACTGTGGACAGTTACTTATCCCAGTTGGACCACCGATTATAGGGTCCGCTGGGTGCCATTAGATGGCAGTACACACGATAGAAGAATCAACTGCCTCTTGACTTGTGTTGAAGGAAAACAAAATTTGACTTGAATGGCTGCATGTTGTGAGGAACAGACTTCGTAAATACAAAATCTATGGAGTGCTTGACGCCCAGGGGTGTACAAGAACATGCACACTGCAGGCAGAGAGAGACAGAGCTCTGTTGTAATGCCTTACCACTGAGAGTCCGCAGAGTTCACCTCTAGACTGACTGTTGACAGTAGTACATGTCATCAAATGCATTAAATGCTTGTCCTTCTATAGGTCTGGGAAATGAACCGAGGAAGACACTGAATGTGCACCACATCCTCATTTGGACTGGAGGATATCGGTGAGATTTTTCAACAAGGTCATAGGCACTATGGTATATACAGTATAGACCACAGAATACATTAGAATTCCCACCAGCCACACCAGTCTCCCCGCTGTTTCCTGAGTGACCCTGAACTCTGACAATTACTCTGTTCTGAGGCTTGGTGCATCTCAAATGCTCGTAAGCACGGAGCGGAGGGTGGCATGCGGAGTCACGTCGGGAAACATAAGCCAGGACAATTATCTCTGTGTGATTCCTATTGCAAACATGCCAATTACCGCACAGCCACCTGCACACAAATGAAACCCCACAGGACAGCAGCACTCCTACACCTTTCATAAATTGCACTCACCAGTGGATTTAGGTTTCATTTTACAGTAGAACATCTGTGTACATGAATGAACCAGACTCTTTAGATTCAGCAGCAGCATTTTGATCAGTACTGAAAATTACAACAGTACATAGGTTAACAGCTATTGGAGCCTACTCACACAGTCCCTTGACACTCTCAAGTCAAACCAGATCCTTACTTCTGTTGTTATCGGTGTACACGGCATTGACTGGCTGTTACCCTGCTAATCGCTATTCAGCACTTTCCTGTCACCTTTTAACAAACCGATATATTGGTCTAACCTGTGCTTTAACATGGGGAAACAATTTGACCTCTCTTATGTCAAACCAGCAATCTGGTTCCTGTCACAGCTTGTCGTTCAGATCTGACCCTGATGTGCTTCACTCACACAGAGTCTGGACTCCCTCTGTGCTGTGCAGCATCCCACCTGAGAGCAGCTGTGTGTGTGGAAGGGGGGCACGGGAGAAATATTGATTGTAATAAGCCTGGCAAATGACCTCTGGAGTATTTTTAGAGTGGAGCCGTACGACTGGGGAGGAAGCAGACCATTTCCATGAATGACGAATGAGGTAGTCGCTTCTCTCGTGTGGACAGCCCCCACTGCGATGTATGCAAAGCTCTCCCCTGAGGCTATGTTAATTATTCAGCTCCCCACTACACCACGTACACCCCACTCCTCTCTTTATCCCCTGTGCCCTCTACAAAAAAACACTACTGAGAAATTGAATTGTTTGGTGATGAAAAATTCCAACCATCTTGAACATAAAAGCCACTCGCCATAAATCAAACATTTCTGCTAACTGAATGATTAATGCAGTTTAATATCCCTATGTAAATGCCTGCCCTTTGCACCACAGTCACATACAGTTTGGAAGTGGCACTATGAAACTGAGGGTAAAGACATGATAAGATTATTTAAGAAACAAATATTATGATAAAGTATCAGAGCTTGCCTCCACCCTCTTCTCAGTGTGGTCACATATTGTGGTGGAATTGTGTAATTTCCTCCCTGATGAGTTGACTAAGTGATTCTGACTCATCTGTGTTAAACTGACTTTGGGAGATCTTTTCATAAATCCAAAATGGGTTTTACTAGGAGCATTACATGACAAACATTCTAGGTAATCAATCAATATTTGCACATGAGAAGAGGCCTGGTATTCTTTGTAATTTTCTAAAGTAAACCTCCTGAGTTGCAGTATTTCACGAGCGTGGAAGCTGGCTGCAATGGGTTGTGGGAGTATCCAACTGCGTTTGGAAGTTGTTTATTTTGCTCTTTTCTCTTGGTTGAAATATGTCCCATAATGAAATCCTCAAGACTCTTCTGATTCTGATAGGAACTGTCTGGCTGTGCACAGAATGCCAGGGTTTATTCTGAATTCAACTAGTAGAAGAATCATAGTTGGAGCCTTCATCTTTCAGTATTTGACAGTCCCATTTTTAATTTTAATTTAATTGTCCCTGACATGTGACATGGACATTCACACATTTGCAAGCTCCGAAAATAGGTTCTCCTACACCCCTCAGGGTTCCACCGCCCCACCAATACAGCCACGCATTGATCAGATTACTGACAATCAAACCATGACATATTAGCTACAGACAGGGATTTCATTTTGGTGTCCTGGGTGCTACTTACAAGTGGAAGTTTGTCATGAGTCTGTCTGGAGGTTTGTGCTGCAGTGTTTACGATACGGAGTGATTTATGCCATCAGGAAATGTGAATTGTACCAAACTGTCACATTATTTAATTTATTTCAATGTTCTCACAATACATCTGGGTAGATCAAATGTTTACAGCCAAAACAAACAAACAAACAGGAAATATTTTCAGGAAATGTATTTCTTTAAAAATGGCTTTTTTACCTTTACCTTTTTCTTAATATACTAGCTTCAAAACAATATATCGTACTAAAAGCTGTACCCTGCATCACTGAATTTTATTCTTTCATGTTATATTTCTGGTTAATATTTCAGGTCTCCAGTGTATGGAAAAGTATTAGGGCCACCCATGAGGAAAAAAAAAATAGAGGAGGTAGATTTTTTTTTTTTTTTTTCATTATGTACTTTAAGAAAAAAGTAAAAATTTTGAGAATAAAGTAGAAAATGCTTATTGTACCGGCTTAATTAGGCTTAATTAATCGGACTGTAGCTTGTCAACAGTGGCATGGATACTGTCACACACTGATGCCTTGTCCGCTGAGGGAGGGACGTAAACTGTACCAGTGGTAGTGAAGGTACTAGGTGACTTCAGCAGCTAGATGCTCTGCCATCTTCATCCACTATAGCGTATGCACCACATCAGTCCACCTTGTGCCTTTTTGTGAACAATAAATCGTTCTTGTCAGCCTGGAACTATAATTGACCTGAAGCCTGTTAGTGTAGGCCCACTTACCCCATTGGCTGCTATGTACAGTATATGTGAATGTAAAGTATTGTCTTTTCTTTGTTTGAAGTGTATTTTTTCAAGACTCTAATGAAGCCCACAAATAAAGCCTTTTAACATTTTTCACACAGCTAGAAATAGTTGATGAGACTGCTGAGGTGGAAAAAGACAGGACTGTCCACACAGCTGAGATAAACTGCAGTGAAGCGATAATACTCTCTGGGTGCATTGCATAAATACTTTTCATAATATACATAATTGTTGATCCAAAACTGATATGAAATGATTGACAAGTGCAGACTGAAATATCAAATATTGAATGGCAATTCTGAGAATTTAGTCTTTATTTGAGAAGACTGTGGTCTAGTGTTTACAGTATGTTACAAAAGTCAACTCTGGCTTGAAGCATGCCAGTCTGGGCATGAGCTCCTCTCACACTGGAACCCAATAACATCTGTTTCTTGTATCCATCAGTAAAAGGCACACTTGGTATTCACTCCCAGGTCAAATAACTCTGTAGTAGGTATGTATTGGCCCCAGCTCTGACTAGCAATGATGGAAATATGACATCTTAACATGCAAAATATGCTGCTACGAAGGCAGTAAAAAAAGTAAAAACGAGTTACTAAAGAATGAAAGAAAGAAAGCACCCACAATTAAAAAGAAAAGTAATATACATGTTATAGTCTCGATCTGATTTTAATCTTTTACCATAATTATTTTTTTCATTTAAACCTACTTTAATCCTTATGTAAAATTCCAGTGTCCATGCAGCCCGACCTCCCAGATGTCACCTTCCCCAGACTACACAAACCTGCCTTTTCAGTATTTCCTTTAGCAGACATTTGCTGAAACAGGTAAGTATTATGTAAACACATTCTGTTGGTTAAAATGTTGGAAAAGAATGCTTGGATGATTGATATAGTACTTTTTTTTCTTTATTACTGAAAAGCTATTTATTGGACAGAAATGCATATGCATTAGACACTGTGTCTTCTTCTTCTCATTATGTCATTTGCAGAGACAAAGAACTTGTCCCCCCGCTGAGTCTCTGTAAATCAAAAGTCAAACCAGAGTACCTGTGATTATTTCTCCCTCACATCATGTATGTTGGTGTCTTAATGGAAGTATTTACATCTTAACTGCGAGTGTGTTGTTGCACGTTTGTCAGTTCCACCACCACTTGCAATTTGCGTTCAGGCAATCACCGCCAGAAGTGATTAGTCATGAATAATGCATTTCATTTTAAAATTCAGCACTCAGGGTTTGATTTTCACAGTTATTTTTTCCTCATCTTCCTTCACTTATCCCTGATACTCTGCCTCCACCCACTACCACCAGCAATTCTGCATTTGTGGTAAATTATTCAAATGGCACAATAATCAAATGGAACGGATCCCGTAGTCTGTGTATTCACTCCACTTAAACTGCTGTCCCGCTTTGCCTGTGAACGATGACTGAAAGGCAACCTCCTCACACTTTTTTTTTCTCTGTAGGATGTGAGGCTGACAGGCCTACGAGAGCAGAGATCTGTGGAACAAACCAATTCCTGCTGGCAAACCCTGGCACAGCGAAAGACTTCTTTATGTGTTATCAGTCTGCATATGTTGAGCATGAAAACGGAGGAGTGTGGTGGGTGCGGGGCAGTGGGACCGTGGGGCGGGGGACTCTGATGGGATTTTCCCCCCGTGACTCTGCTTCGTTCAGCGCTCGCGTCAATAAAGCCAGATTAAAATGCTTAATTATATTATGTAAACTGGAAGATCAAGGAACATGCTGCAAACCTCCTTCTACTGCTGTGTGTCCGTCTTCAAAGAGCTTCCTACCTTCACAAGCTGTTATTCCAAAAATGAAATGATATATGCTGAGGACATCCAGGATTAAAAGAGTGTCTTTTGTCTTTCTGCATTCTGCATTTTGATTCCACACCTCTAAAAATGCTTGCATCCAATGCATCACATAAGTTGACACTACATTAGTGTCTGTTTTTGCGCCGGACAGTTTTTCTTTGCACGCTTTATTAATAAAACATGCACTGGAGCTTTTAAGTTGCGCAAGTCACATTCATATCAGCAAAGGCAACAAAATGAATAATTTCTAAAGCATTCTGTAGCATTCAGCAGGAGAGAAAACATTTGCGATGTGATATAAAAATTAGTTTGCATGATGTCAGAGCATGCACAGGAAGTCAGGGTGAAGTCTAAATTGGCATGTGGCCATTATTAATTATTAAAGTGCTGATGTATCTTTCTCTATATCCATATGAAACATAATGATTGTAATCCTGCAGAAATGCATGTAGTAAGTAATAGATTGATTTGTTTATGCATTATCTAAGAGCAGGATGAAACATACTTGAAAGGAACAGCAGCAGGTAGGAAAGTGTGTTGTCTCTCGTAGTTACACAGCACAGGCCAGAACAATCCGTTTCAAATGTGGTTGTATCGCTTGCAGAATTATAAACTCAATGTGAAACCAATGAGCCCTGGAAAGGCACAAATTATTAGGGATGTCATTAAAGGGATTTTGTCAACTCTCTGCTCATTGCTGGGACAATGAAAAACTGAAAAATTACACATGGCGACGTACGGCATCACTAAATCAATCTAATCAACTGATCCATCCTTGGGATCAAACTCATCCATCCAGGATGATCTTAGCCATAATGTCACCTTGCAGATGTCACAGCTCAGGCCATAGATTATTTTGATCCTTACCCGATTGTAAGAAGCAGACATTTTAGCAACGGAAACCTGCATAAAAGTGATTTTCTGATGTGAGCTGTTAAAAATAACAGCCAAGAATGGTCGATAGGGGAGATGCATTCCTGGGACTATGGGTCTTACAAGACGACTGCACAGTAATTACATCTCCAAGGGATCCAGGAGAGGAAAGTTTTCAAAAGCAGGGGGGAAGCTGGCAAGGCAGGAAAACTTCACGCTCTGCAGGCGTCGCCATGCTCTCCTCCCACTTGAAACAAAATATGAATGCTAATATCTCATCAGCAAACAGGCGGAGAACACCAGAGACTCTTTGTGCTGGTTCATCCATCACCTCTTGCCTGTTGTCTCTGTTTTTCCTTTCTAGCCATGAAATTAAACGTGTTTGTTGTTGTGGCATTTCATAAAAATTAGACTTACTACATACTCCAGGTTAGGTACAGTGCAAAAAAGAATCTAGGAAAATGTTGTAAGACAAGCAGCCATCTGATTTAAAAGACTGGGTCATCAGTGAATGAATTATATTTTTAGCTTCCCAAAAACATTCAGCCCCTTCCACATCTTGAAACTGGAGTCCCTAGATATTAACGAGTTGTAGTAGTACCACTCATTGGGGAAGGAAAAGGGCACCTGGTCGTTAACTGCCGCTATTCATGCTAGTTTCAGATGATTTAAAACCAGCTTTCTGACAGTCTTTTAAACCCGAAGAAGTTACTTGGATGAGTAGTGAAATGTCTTCAAGAAACTCTACAAGTCCAGTTATCCATGTCTCAGCTTGTTTTTTGGATGTACATGACCTGGGTGGTTGACAACCTTCACAGAACTATGCAGCTGCTTGTTTGTCACACCAGTGGGTTAAGACTCATGTTCTGTCACTGCAGCTTAGGGAAAACAATCTGACTGTGTGAACAGAAACTCATATTTATAGACCAGGGTTGTGATGTCGCTAAGTAAAAGGTTTTTTGACTGTAACATGATTAGCAGTTTTAGCTATCTTAGTCACAGCGTTTGAGTACCAGTGTTACTCCATTAACCCTTCTCATTTACACACTTACTCCCTGCGATACTTTGAGTTTTCATGTTGACTCTTTGTCAACCATCGGTGAAGTAGCACAGTACAGACTTGATTACACTTCCTTTACTTATGCATAGCTGTTTCCTTTTATGTTTCATGTTTTAATTTGTTTTCCTCATGCATCACTGGATGTCACTTTTCACCACTGCCGAGCACACATAAGCACTTTTAAGTTATCGGCAATAGGATAGTTGTTGTTATTGGTAATCTGACAATATTGCACTGCACTGAGCATTTATTGGGTTGACAGAAGCAAATTCTTGCTGCTCTTCATCATTACAGAGGACACAAGAACATTAAGAAATTCACCACCTTTCAATCTAGTAACCAACCATTTTAGCCAACACACAGATATTTTCATTCATACAATTCATACATTTTTTTTGAGCAGGTTTAAATGAAACAGATGGAATGCTTGAAAGATTGTCCGAATATCTTAACACCATAATGAAAACCTTCACACACATAACTGTTTTTGCTTATTAAGTGTCAGTCTCAAACATTTTCATTTAAATTAATACGTTTAATCTCTATCACAAAATGAAGTATCACAATGGGCAATGAACCGATTATTAACGACTATTCTGATATTTATAGATTTTCAAAGTTATGAACTAGATGTTTGTGGTGACATTCCTGTAAATCAAAAGAAAAAAAATCCAAAAAAGAAATAAAAAACTGTATTAAATGAGAGTAAATGTAATCTGCATAAAAGGATAACTGAAAGATAAATTATCGTCAGATGATAACTGATGTGTTGAGAAAGGACTGTTAATGCAAACTGAATTATTTAACTTGGAAAACATGAATTTACTTTTATTACAGTATTTTTTCCAGTAAGATTACTTCTCATCAAAAATGCGTCCAGACAATGTCAGACAATGTTAACTTTGGTGACTGTTTGATCAGTCTGAAAAGTTGCAACCCTTCTCATTCCTAACGCGTAAAATACCAACGATTTGTCACGCCCCTAGACGTGTCACACTGACACAAAAGGTATCCTCCCATGTCTGTATGAAACGCTCTAGGTTCTCAATTGACTCCAATATAAACCCGCTCGTGGCGGTAAGAGACGTTCAGAGCAGAGGCTCCAGCCGTCCATTCACTCCAATACTAACCCGGTCATGGTGAAACCAGAAAACAGAGGACGCTGTGCCCGGAAGTGTTTTTCTGACTATTTTAAGCATTTCTTTCGTCAACGTTTCTGAGCACAAACACATCAAAATGTCACTGATATTTCAACAATAAAATAGCTTCATGCTGTGGCCATCACTTTTAATTTGTCCTCCCTCGATTCTTTATTATTATGTTTTTGGATAGCAAAATAACCTACACTACCCATAATCCTCGACCATCGACGATTTGTCACGCCCCTAGACGTCTGATACTGACGCAAAAGGTATGAAACTCTCTGCAATCACATAGTGTTTTCCAAACTGATTTAGGATCTCAAAGTGAACAGATCTAATGTACTTAAAGCTTTGTTAGGTTTATTATTTTTATTTCACACGTAAAACACATTTATATATTCAATCACCACTCCCGTCAGTTTTGGACACTCTGAGCTCCAACCAATCAGACCAATTCATGTTAACTCTGAACTATCCATAAGCCTCAACCACCGTTCCTATGGAGATGAAGACAATCCGCTTTGTGTTACCTATGTGGTCAGCCAGCAGTACTACTCTATTTTAACAATGTAGTTTTTCTCGTAATTAATTCAATATTTACGACTTTATGCTCGTAATTAATTCAGTATTTTTGACCTTATTCTTGTAATTAATGCAATATTTACAACTTTAATCTCGTAATTGATTTTTTTTTCTAAATGTGGCCCTAATACTCGTACTCGTACGTAATATTTGATATTTCTTTGCTTATTATTTTTGTAATCATCTCACAAAAACAGACCTGAAATAATCCCTACATGTTCCATTTTCATTTGCAGAAATGACAAAGCCAAAAACAAAACCTTGCACTTTCTGCCAGGTTCCAAACACCTGCAACAGGAAAACATGAAGTGAATGCCTGGGAAGCCTGGATATAAAGGTGGAATAGAAAAAAAGAAAACGAAAAGATTAAAAACAGCAACTTGGCTGCCTCTGTTAAAAAACAAAAGAAGAAAAAAAAAACAGAAATGTGAGAAGGGTGGTTAATTCTGCCCAGTTGTTAATAAGTTTCAAAGTTCTGATGTAATAAGGGGTTGGCCTACCAGACAGTTGTATATTTATCACAGTTGTCAATGTTTCCTTGTATATCAGGAAGTAAAAAACTAACAAGACACGCATATACACATAAAATATTTATTTATAAAAGAGCATAAAAAAGGTATTTACATCAGAATAGCATCATCACACTAAAGGCATCAAACAACGAAAAAACTTTCAACTATTTAACTTAAGCTAATTCTGATTTTTATTTTAATCGGCCATTAACTGAAAGACAAAACATTTCAAGAGGGATTATGACCAGAAATGTACAGGTTTGGTCACCATAATTCCTTTTTAACTATGACAACATAACAACAAGGATGTGAAGCTTAAAAGTTTGTTATGCAACAATTTGCTTCCATGAAACTTAATTTGTTCATGATTTGTAAATCCCGGAGAGATACATTTCAAGCCATTCTTAACCTTGTATCAGATCAAAGCTAAAAAAAAAAAATTATTTAACATTATTTATGTTGTTGCACCTCTTAAGTTGGTGCTTATTACGGCCTACTGGCCTATACATGCCCACACTGTAAACCACTCCCCTGTGATGATAACTTGTCAAACCAGACTGGCTGCATAGATTTTTCTTTGTTCTTGCAGGTTTCAAATCTACATGCCCTGGGCTACCAGCCTATTCTCTTTCTTGGTCAGTATGACCGTAAGGGTCATATTGTATGAGACCTTATCACCCACATCGAGCCAGCGGAAGGTGCTGCACACAAGATCCTCATGAAGATGAGGAAACTTTATTAACACCTGCAAGATGTCCTTTTTCCCCATTATCTGTAACCATGTATCCTTATCAGGTAGCCTACCCCAGCTGACTTTGGGTGAGACACAGGGTACACTCTAGAGAAGTCGGCAGTTCATCATAGGATACATAGAGACAAACAACCATTCACACTCACATTCACACTTGTGGAAGATGAGGACAGTAAACAGTCACCAGGTAACCTGTTATATTCTATTGTATTCTTTTATTCAGCCAAGGTTCAAACCAGTAACCATCTTGCTGTGAGGTGACAGCTGCCCTAGATGCCCTGTGGTTACAGGATGTTGTGTTCGCATCACCAGAGCTTGCCATGCTGAGCCTCTGGTGGTACCTGTGTGTGTGCATGTGTGTGTTTGTGTATACAGTATGGTCTTTCAAACTCATGCATATAAAAATGTAATTGTAAAAATTTTCTCAAACACCATACCTGATAATTCTCTCCAAGACTTTCTAGTATAACAAATACATATCTAAACATGAACACCAAGATTCTTATACACTTATATACTTCTTAAGAGCATACCTGATTACCTCCCTGAGGTGGTTACCTTCACCATTGTATAAAACTCTTGAGTCACAGTATTAGGTTGATGTGTCAAATGCTATGTACTACAAAGTCGGGGAAGCAGTGTCATTAGAGGATATAAGTTATTAGCCATCTGGATTTATAGTCACACTCACTAATGTACAATGTAGAAAAGCACTAAAGATCTCACACTACTTATACTGATTGATTTGGATCAGTGAGAGTGTCAGATGACTTATTTGATGCCAATATTAACAAGTTGTAACTTTGGTAAAACCTAACTGAAGATGTGCAAATTGTTTCTTATTATGTGTTTATGTGTACTGTACATTTTTTTCCAACCCCTTTTAATGAATATTTAATATTTAAAATTTAACAGAATTAGAAGCTCCACTACATAATCAACCAGCTACAGTATAAATGGGACACCAGCAACTGGACCGTCCTCTGCCAACAGTGTTGGTGCTGGACTAGTCCCAGACCAAGAGGCTCTAAATGAGGAATTTATTCTTCATTTAGAGTCTGTACCAACATCTTCATCTCCACTTCCTCCTGCATTCTCCTCTTCATCCCCACTTCCTGCACCTCCCTCAATTTCTACTGTGTACACCTCGGATGTCCCAACCAAAAAACGGAAAAGGAAAGGTTAGATTTACATTATGGTTCTGTAAACTGTAATGAGCTAAAGACATGACAAGTTCGTTATGGTTTGATAAGATTTCTTTTTCACAGGTTCTACTGCTACAGTAATCATTTCCTTTTCTCTCATTCATTGTAATTGTACAATTGTTTCTACAGTATTGATTTGTCCTGTATACGTGTCTATTGCACGTCTGTTCATCCTGGGAGAGGCTCTATGGCTCTGCCTGAGGTTTCTTCCACATTTTCTCCTTTTCTCACACGTTTTCCCTCCGAGGCAGCCAAAATGTGTTTTGTGACTTTGGCCTATACAAGTAAAATTTGATTTGATTTGATATGGATTAAAATAAAGTTGTATAAAGCATGACATGAATACAGAAGATATTTCAACCTAGACATTCTCATGTGTCACAACCTAAGTTATCCTATTAACCTGTATTGTGTGTTGTTGTTGTTGTTGTTGTTTTCTTTTCCTGACAGTGGCAAAGTGTGGGATGATACATGCCCACACAGCCCACCACAGAGTTGAAAGTTCCCATTTTGAAGTTCATCATGTTCAAGTTCATCATAAAAGTTGAAAATAAAACATTCAATACACATTTCACAATATAATTTTCGAGTGAATGGATAGCTGGAGCCTCTGCTCTAAGTGTCTCTTACCGGACGCAAGCAGGTTTATGTTGGAGTCCATTGAAAACCCAGAGTGTTTCATACAGACGTGGGAGTTTACCTTTTTCAGTATGACACTTCTAGGGGCGTGACAAATCATCTGTATTTTACGTGTTGTGAATGAGAACAGGTTGGAAATATTTTGGGGAGTAATGTAATAATAAGGAGCAGCCACAGTGAGCTGTTAGATGAAGAGCTGCAGGCCTCAAGCTGCAGCTCTTCCATCCAAATCAGTCTGGACTGAAATCTTTGAGATTGACACTTAAAAACTGATATTTTATACAAACCTTTCAAATTGAGGTTCTGACTGGTTTATTATCACAAAATGGATGGATACTAAATCAGTCAGTTTTACACTATGCCTTCTATACAGTATTTTAATGCTGTGTTCACGCATTTGCTGCTATTTATCTCAACTTCCTTGGTGCTGCACGCAGCCTCACTTGTTTTACATATAAAATATTTAATTAAAACCAAACGTCTTGGTCAGGGAGTCCTTTCTGTGAGAATCCTGTTACCTAATTTGCATTTAAATAGAAAAACACTGACCAAAATATTTTGCCAGTGGGTGGGATGACTTTCTGTCAGCTGGGGTGATTTGCTATGATTTACTGCTTTTGAAATATTTGAATTGTGTGCG
Organism: Mugil cephalus; assembly: GCF_022458985.1. NCBI lineage: Eukaryota > Metazoa > Chordata > Actinopteri > Mugiliformes > Mugilidae > Mugil > Mugil cephalus. The sequence goes on along the minus strand of NC_061770.1, from coordinate 3,136,226 downwards.
TAATGATCACTGCCTCTCTTGTGTCTTGTTATGATTGATTGTTTGATTGCATGAAGAGACCGGTTGCTTTTTCCCCATGTTCACCAGGTAGGCGAGGTTACATTTGCAGCCCACAGACAGGGAATTTTTCTTCCAAATGGACAAGTCGTCTAATTTTTTGTGCTCCCAGGTCGCTGGAGCAGAACATTCATTTCCCCGGCTGAATTGGCAGTCATTTTAGGAAATCAACCCCTTAAATTGTTTTGATTTGGAGTGATGGCCTCTGTTGTCCCCATATTACTGTGGCCATTATCACTTGCTTTGAAATGGTAATTAGGTCCTCCTAATGAATATTTACAGTAGTGAATGATGTGACACAAGTCATTACATTCGGGGCACCTACATACATACTGACTACATTTATTCAATACAACAATCATACTGAGGGCATGCTTGAATGCTAATTTTAATTGAATGTTCTCAGTTTTAAGTGTGAAAGTTCCCTCTGACGGTGTGTCTTTTTAAGTAGAGGAGGAGATAACAGTTCCATTGTGTGCATTGAAACCAGCTTGTGACGCCACTTTTTCCTCCATGAAACAGTCCTCGGCTCCAGAGTCGACAAGAGCAGAAAGCTGCAGTGGACCAGTGGAAGTTCTCAGGGAGACAGGAATGGAGAAACCCTGTGGAGTGGAGGAAGGAGATAGTATGACTCACCTGCTGCTCCTCAACAACAGGGGAGCCTAGGCTTTTGAGTGAAGCTGGCAGAAAGCAATGAAGTGGCCCTTCTGACCACAGTAAAGGCATTCCTGAGCCCGGAAATACGCCGGGATTGTTCCTCAGGAGTCATTTTACTTTACATTTTAAAGGGTCTCCCAAATAAGGGTCATTTACTTGCCCCGTGAGAGCGCCCGAATTATCCACGAGATTCCCAAGGAGTTGGTCGTGTTCCCTTAACAGGTTGTTTTGCCGGTAATAGTATGTTGGAGAGCCTTGGCGTCTACGAGATCCTTGGTTGACCAGATCTTTCTGTTACAACGGACGTAACAATGTGTATCCAATATGCAGACGCTAAAAGTTTGGTTTTACAAAGGAACTTTATTTTTAGGGAGCAGGTTGCAGATACAGGAAAGCAGGTGAGTCCGAGGACAGACAGGAACTGGGTGGCAAGGGAGGAATGGTGGAGATCGGGTTTGGGAACGGATCGACAGTGGCAGCATGCTGAACAGGACTGGAGACTGAGCTCTAGGAAGAACGCTTCAAGAAGATGAGGGGAAAAAACTCGAGGTCAGCCAACGGTTTACCGAACTGAGAACTGCAAAGATCTGGTGATAAGTGAGTGAAGAGCCGGTGTATTTAAACAGACAGGTAATGAGTCGATGGAGAACAGGTGTGTGCCCTGCAGCCGCTGACCACGCCTGGACCCACTTCTAGGGAGGAGAAAAAGAAAAGACAGGGCGGGGAGGTGAGCACAACAGGACAGACTGGATATGGTTATGACCAGCCCAAAGCTTAATATAAAATTGAAATTCTGATTTAGGAAGTTTCATTCATAACTGTGCTGCTCTTTTAAACAGTATGTGTTTGGATAAGTAAAGTGCTTTTAATATCACTGTTCTTTTAGATTTATTGGTCTTTAAGAAATACTATTCCCCATAGGTTAGAATAGGACACCTTTAAATGACTCAGTCTAAGTGCACTGGCCCACAGCTACTCTACATAGAGCCTGTAACATGGGGGCTTATTTATAACCCATTCCAATGGACCTCTCCCCAGAGTGAATAATCATTTCCCCCAAAGTAGTCATTTTTCATTTACAGTTTAATCCTTCTGATAGCTTTATTCAAATCACCTGAACGCTTATCACCAATGGACATGTGAGCTCTCCATCTTTTCCAGGCAGTCAGAAAGCATCTGTTATATCCAATCTGCTTTGCTTTCTCATGCCTTCCCCACATATATAATCGGAATGGTTCTGTATACAGTGTATTGCTGCCACAGTTACTGTAGAAAGGATTAAAGTGTGAAGCCTACTGAATGGACTAACCTTGTTTCATTGGCTGAAAAGAGATCTATAGGATTGGTTGAATAATGGAGAAAAAGTTTCATTCAACTGTCACAAACAGCGACTCTGAATGCATCCCTTCTGTATATTAATCCCACACTCACGGTTTTCACAAACAGACTGCGCAGCTAAAGCACTGGATAACCTTTAATCTGCAGCATGCCTGACTGGATTTGACGAGAAGTGTGATGTGCCATAGAAAACATAAAGGAGAGTTTTAAGGGTTCCTTTCATACACATAATCAAAATGAGTATGGAGCATCTGAATTTCCAGCTGTTTCTCCTATGGATCGGATTATTTCTGTTCATCTAAAACAATAATATCTGATGATAATATCTGATGATAGATGTGTTTTATGTTGTAAAGTCTTAACTGTGTTTTTTAAAAAAATTAACCATGTTATGTTAAAAAAGGACACAAACGTCCCCCCAGTCCCTGGAGGATGTGTATGGACACCAGTGTTGGGAATGTACTATTAATGTAATAACTTATGTAAACTACATTGTCAAAGTAGTACTTTATTACATTGATTCATTTTTGGTTACTCTTCCAACAGATGATTTCAACTGGGCAATAAAGTGTCAAAGACAAGTGTGCAGGCCTCACTCAAGGAGACCCAATTCCTTCTAAGCCATTTTACCCTTCATGGTGTTAAACTCAAATTCGTCCCGGTGGCTTTGCTGACCCACATCATTGAAATACTCCTGCAGGGTGAAAAGATGCAAAGCAACTTACAACAATTTAGCATTGTAACTAAATTTTAATTACATCTTCGGGAACTATTCTAATGATGGAACAGTGCCCCCAACACTGATAACAAAATATTAATAATGCTTCCTTGCCAGTTCATTAGGTAAACGTGAAAATGAAAATTCGTGACTGCTATAGAGTTTAGTTTATGTTGAAATGGTGTAAGAAAAGTGGTAGTTACAATCTCTTATTATTTTTGGAGGATGTAATTTATGGTGCTGTTAAAATGGATTACTTTTATTTTTTTTTAATTTTTTTTGTTCCTAAACCTGACCCACTGATGGCAATGGTTTTGTCAAAATAATGGGTGTCAATATAACAGTTGAATGAAGAAGCAGTTGTCAATTGGACTAGAAGGACTGACCGTGTGCCTTGATAATATATTTGAATGTGTTTGTGGTCAATGGTGTATTTAATTTAGACGTGGCACGTGGAGTATACTGTATATGAGGTTTAATTTTCTTAATTTATAAATAAACAGCTTTTACTAGACCAGCTCTCTGTCCAGCATTTCATAGAAGTACAGTTATGTATCATTTACTATGAATACAAAACACAGAAGGGGTATCACTTCTATTTGTTTTCTGCAAACATATATTTGCGTTCAGTGGTGATTTTGGCATGGAAATTCTGGTGGGGCCATGCAGGAAAACAATTATGATGCTTTCCAGAAATACCATAATCAATACCCTTACAACAAAAACACAGTAGAGTGTTAGAAAAAAACATGTAACATGCTACCCACAAAGCCCTAATCTGGACTTGAACCCAGTGGTAACCACTACACCAATGATGACAAGCATTATATCAATAGAATCACCAAATGGCAGTGTTCACAATCTCACTACACATAATTCTCACAATCGAAACAATAACGCAACAACAATATAATAAAAAAAATTCAGAAAACTCCACAGATAGGTAAACAGCTCCGTGAGTTTGTCTCCCACACACACCCACACATTTATCACCAGTTACACACATACACAAATTCCAATATAATTCAAACAATATGGAAACTGGATTATCACTTCCATTTAACTTAAAATACACTCACCAAGCCCTTTTTGACAAACTCTAATTATAACCAAGTTGTCTGCTTAAACCACTCCTGGTTGAATGACCTAGTTTTGTCTTTTCCCTTTAGAGAAACGATTAAATCCTCCGGTCGATGTGTTCCCAAACCCTTTATCTTAACTTCTGCTCAGGTGGTAAAGTCCTACATTGCACACTAGCCAGTTAGTCAACTTGATTCATCTTGCAATTAATGAATGAAACATGAATTAGCTCCCATTAGCCGTAGGTATATACAGTCAATGTTGCTAGCTGAGCTAGTGAGACCTGTGCAGTCTCCACCTTGCTTTAAAACACAACACTGCAGGCCAGGACCATCTCAGCTGTGTCCCATCAAGCAGAAACAGAGATAGAGCTTCAGGTACAACGAACTATTCGCACACAACTACACTACAAAAAGTGTCTACTGAGGGAATTGCATTCATCAAATGAAAACCGTGGACAACTAATTCGCCGCAAAGTTTAATTTATTATTAACTTACTCCGAAAGCTTATAAAAGCTGCACAGCAGTGCCATGCCCCACCGGCCCCTAATGCAAAGACACCACTGATTGTGTTATTCTTTTTTTACATGATCTTACTAAAGGTCACATTAATATAGTGGGGTAATGTGCAGTAGAAACATTGACTGTATATAATATAATATATAGAGGCTACTGTATGTAACCTCTGTGATGTCATAGGATAGTAAGCAGTTTTGATGCTTCTCAGAAATAGCCTCAAGAGACCAAAACAGCTTTCTGTATCAGACTGTAAAGATATTTATTTATGCTGTTAAATTGGACATTTTAACTTTGAGGTTTATGGAGACTGACTTGATTTTGGAGTCACTCTTAACCGTTTATAGGGGAAAGAACCATATTATGGTAACTTCAGCACATTTTAAATTGCGTCCCTGTGCCTCTCAGCGAGGTTTAGAAGCATGTGATTTTCACTCAACCAATCAAAAAAGATCAAGGAAACATTCTCAGGTCTAATGTGATCTGCTAGGTCCACCTCTGCTTGAAATCTGAGCATAACTGGTTCATTAGGTACCATGAAGAAGTGGCCTAATGTTGTCTAATGTGATAATGTGTATGCTGACGTGTCTGAATCAGCACTTCTGTTCTAATTGTCTAAATACATGTTTACACTTGTTAACGACTTAAGGGCAAGGAACCATATATGGTAACTTGATTTATGAGAATGAAAATATGAAATATTTTAAAAGAAAAAGTCTTCTTATGCCCTATTGTAATGTATATATATAAATACTTGGACATTATAAATGTCAACATTCCAGTGTTGAAATTTATAATGTCCAAGTATTTGTATATATATATTTATATACTGTATATATGGACTATAACGGGACATCCAAGGCGCTGCAGTACAGAGCAGGATGTGTCAGAATATCAAGTTTCCACTCCAATTTGAACTGAAATATGAACACAACATCAGAACAACAAAATGTATTTGTACTCACAGAGCAGTACTAAATCTACACCCCAAAATAGTCATGTACACTTCTCAATATGTATTCTTGTGTGTGCTTGCGATCTTGTGGAATATTGAAATTTGCACAAATATTGATCTGGTTCAGAGTATTTTTACAGGATGGAGCATGTAACAGTCTAATAATAAGTGATTGTAATCTTCAGATGAACAATAGCAGTAATACAGAACATACTGTACAAACACATCAAAGTCATCATCACATTGTGTAAAGATAAATTGTTATACTACTTCTGTCCATGAACCTGATGCCTTTATTCAAGCTGGGAGGTACTGCCCCACTTCTACACAATACAACAATCTTTGGTCTTGTCACTAGAGACAGTCATTTTAGCATACACTGTAAAAAAAGAGTAAAAAGTCCTTAAATAATTCCCGAAATAAGTCTGGTTTGGCAGTACTGATTTAAGTGAGACCACAGACATTGCATATAATTAAGAGGACTTTTCTATTCACATTTGCTTTGCACTTATTGAATTTAAATCAACTACTAAGGACCCATTTGAGTGATCTGATCTGTGACCACATTTGGAAGTGGTCTGGCTTCTATGTGTCCTCATGTGTTCATGTTCCTTTTGTATTTATTTATTTGTTTTTGCCATCTGTCATGTATGTTTTGCTGTTCTCTGTGCCTTTTAAAATTGTCCCTTGGGGATAAATAATGTGCTTGAATAAATACAGAGCGTGAAATTGAGAATGGAGACGCATCTGGCGACGCATGTTAATGCCAGTTGTGAACACGAAGCTGGTCACTTGCGATTGGTTTGGGAATGTAAAATTCTGCTACAATATTGGGTTAAGAGTTCACTCGCTTTAAGCGACACACAAAACATATTCCAGAGATCCATAATCACCAGGAATCCTCATTTTTTTCCATTCACTCTTGCATTGATAAGAGCTCTAAAATAAATTTGTGTTGTCCCAGATTAACGTGTCTTTGAAGAGAACTTTTTAAAACTGGAATCTCAAACTCCCTGTTTGAACTTGCTGTTTAAAATGAGAAAAAGGCCCGGATACTGTGTAAAGAAAACCCACTTAAACTTTTTAGACAGCTTTTCATTGCTTGCACAATAGAGCTTAATCATCTGTGTGGGCTGGGATACTTATTGCATGAAGTTCTGGATATTTGTAGTATAAAAGTGAGGGGGCAAAAGATTTAAGCTTTGCTGTACATACACTAATTGAGTGTCTTGCTATGTTCGCAGTAGGCCATACTAAAATCTGCTTTTTTATTTAACTTCATGTGACTTAAACACTATGTATGTTGTGCATGAGTATTAGCTCAAGAGGTATAAAGTATTCGAGAAAGCCTGTGTGGCATTGCTCACATGTTTTTGTTGTGAACGCATACCGTACATTACATGCAACACCAGCAATAGCTGCAAATGAGCTGTGTACCGCCTCTCCTGTCAGAACAGCGTTTCAGCTTGACCCCGACAGCAGCTGAGAACGCAAAAAAAAAGAAAAGGGGACTGATTTAGTGTGTAATCACAGAGACATAAAAGAGGGAGCTGAGAGAGCAAGCAATCTCTGAACTACTTTGTCAGCTGAGCTGACTTGTCTTGGCATGGGTAAGGTGGTCTGAAGCTCTGAGCGCCATGTGTAGTACACCAGCCTGTAATGGAAGGCAGAGTCATTATTATCTAATTAGGCAGACTAATGACGTGCCACAGAAAGCCATAAGGCCGAGACAGTCTCCTTCCTGCCTTCTGTTTTTCTCTCCGGGGGGCAGACATACCTTAAACCTATTTTCCACAAGGGTGTTAAAAATGCCAAAACCTTCCTCACACCAGATTTAATTTGCCTGATACCATTTTAGTTCAGTTGAAATAATATTGGTAACTGAAAAGAACAAACAGTTAAATTACATAATGTTTACAACACAGAAGATATTAAAATTTACATAAAAAACTTTATCAATTTAAGCACAGGTCAGGGTAGGTGCGTGGGCTAAAAGGAGTGGCTAATTAATACAGTTAGCATCCTTCTTTGAATATATAAGAAAAAGGAAAATTTGCAGCAGAGTAAAGAAAAACAAAAGAAAGGGATATAGATATATGTCATTCTACCTGTGTGAAGGGCAAATATTCAGGCGTTCCATCAAGAGGAGCAGGAATGTACTGTGTAGCCTTGGTTTGAGGTGGTGTGATCCATAGCCAGTCAAACCTAAAGCACAGAACAGCACATCACATCACAGCACATCTGACTAATAACAATACCATTGATCATCTTGTAAAAATTCAATGTTCTGCTGGGAAACTTTTAGACCTGGTATTCATGTTACATGTAGCACCCACCTAGACCAGACCAGCCACCCCCACACCATAGCAATGACAATCCCCAGCAGGATGCAGCTTGACACATACAGACATACAAAAACAGTTGAAAAATAATTTAAACACGAAGAACAGCACAAGGTGTTTACCCAAATTCACTAGGTCCCATACTGACACCCTCAAAAGGCACATGTCCATTCTCTGATGAGTCACAACTGTTGTGGGGGCACAAGGGAGACCTACACAATATTAGGAAGGTGGCCATAATGCTACTTTTTATAGACCAGAACAATACATAAACTAGACTGTAGAGAAAAGATGAAAAGACTGCTTAATAGTTTCACTTACTGACTCCATCTTCTGAGCTTTGCTTTAAGTGAGTGCAGATATCTACATCCAAATAAGGCTGTAGGTCCTTAGTTAGGAAATCTGCTTGATACCACTTCCTAGGTTGGATGGCAAAGTTAATAGCACCTCCCCAGTTCTTGTTGATTAGTGAGGCTCTCTATACTCTTTAATAGTTGCAGACATTAGTTCAGGGTGAAAACTGCTGATGTGGTTCCTCAAAAGTGTATTACCAAAGTGAGGCAGATGACACAGACAGTTTGTGCTTATGCTAAATCTATGAAATCCATAATGGGTCCAGATATATTTTCAAAATACTATTTTCACCAGTCAGTGTTGATCTCTAACATTCTGCAGCATATTTCTTAACATATTAAGTGTAAGTTACTTTTCAGAGCACAGAAATTTGCAGTACATAGAAAAGCTGCAGCTTGTAACCATACATTTACCAACAACTCAACTCAGGAGATCAATGTTGCAGTGTAATGACAAGATTTTATACTCGTCCTGCTCCACTATGGCCAGGAAAACCAGCCTTTTATTCTGTGTAAGCCGCAAACTTTTTCTTCTGTCACTGCACTGATAGAGAATCTTCAATGACACCATAGCACTCAGTGGTTCAGCCGTGATTGGAAAAACTGACAGCTAACATAACAAAAGTTAACAGATCATAGGCAAATCATGAGAAGAGATTAGCATATGTTAATGTATATGATGTTTTTTCCTTTTAATTGTTAACCTTTCTAATATTCACCGGCCCTTCCTAATTATGAGTCCCCACTCCCAGTTTCTGCGTTGAATATTTAAGTGTGCTTGCCTGTAATGTTCTGTGGGAGATACTGACCTTTGACCTTCAGAAAAATGAAAATTTCATTCACAAGAATGAATAAATTATTAAACTCATTCCTGTATTACTGACAGAGTGCTTAATAATTGACAGCAAGGGTGCTGGTGACAAGGGAAATAAATGAAGATGTGAAGAACCGCTCCAGGTAGGGTAGCAGTTCCTGCTTAAAGGGAAGTGAGAGCTGGGAATACAATTCATTTACAATTTGATACACTGCTATCATCATAATTCTCTTATTTTCACAAGGGATTTTGATTCTTTAGGTGAGCCTTTACACAGTGAGACCTTACGGTGAAGCAAAAATATAAGTAAGAATATAATGTGTTAGTGTGTCTGACTGCGTCAGGTAGAAGGGCTTCTATTTTCTCTTTAGGAGTGAAAACCTTGTAAGTTCAGTTGCCCTTGTGCTAACTTGTTTTTTGGATATTGCATGATTATCATTCCTTATTCATCGACATCAGTGAATTGCAGTAAAAGAGAAATGTTCACAATTGTGGATGAATATGCCATATGATTTCTGTTTGTTCAAGCTGTTCCAGTAAGTGAATCTCTTTAAGCCTTCTGTGTCTTAAGCAACTCGTCATAAGTTTTAACAATCAGAAGCAATTCATGAAGAAAATTTCTGCCTGTACCAGTCATCTGGGGCAAAGAAGTTCAGCCAGTGCATTGCATTAATCTAGCAATGAACATCACTACATCAGTACATACCTACAGTAGCCCCTATTTGTTTCATACCTCTGCACGCAGTCAGATATTCCAACGACTAATCAGAGCCATTTAGTTATTTTAGGAAGTAATACAGCTCCACAGCGCTCAGACGACATGCATGACTCTAGTCATGCAGTACTTGTGTTGGATAATACTAGACAATACAAATGGACTACTTATACAGCCCCACATTGTTTCATATTCATCAGACCTTTTAGTTCTTTGATTTGTTAATAACCATACACTGTGTTTGCTCTTTAATCAAAGTTGAAATAACTAATCAGAAAGAAAAGCAATCACAACCCAGGCCACTACCTAGGAATCAGAGCTTTCAAAATGTTTTTAATGTTATGAAGCAAAGTTAGCACAAGAAGTACCTCAGGAAACTGAGGAAATGAAAATTATGTGTTCAGCTGAAACTTTGTGATTGGAACAAGTCAGATATTCATGGAGTCCTAAGAAATGAACCACAAGATCTTGACATGGAATGTCTGAGTCCTAAGGAGAAAATTAAATAGGATGCGTGAAGGCCGGTTATTGTGGTACATAACAAAGTACACTACCAGCCAGAAGTTTGGACACACTTTCTCACTGAAATAAATAAGAGGATGTGTCCAAACTGACTGGTAGTGTATATGTATGTAATATGTATATAAATGAAAATGCAAAAACAGTGCAATCAGATTGTAATTATAATTAGAACTGTCAGGCACTTTTTGTCTTGCCAAATTGTCACTGCTACTATTTCTAAACATTCAGGCATGCATATTCTGACGGCCTCTCTTTTGCCTGCCAAACTTACATGGTGCCACCATCCTGTTTTGCTGATATGTTTGTTTTGAAGACGACTACAAAGCTTGAGTTTGCTGCTGGCTAACGTGCATCCAGTCCTTGCACCATCTGCTGCTGATATTTACTGCCTGAAATCTCTGAGCGATAAAAGAGGCACAGCAGACTGAGGTTCGGGGTGTCAGTTCATGAGGGTAAAGGTAAAGATCATTGTCTAAAGAAATTTGTGTTTTCTCTATCATAACGTCTTAAATGAATGTGGAGGTATTAACCTTCAACTAATGTGCAAGCATTTAATATACACTTGTGTTTTATGACTGTTTTCAGCATAAACAACCTAATATTTCCTTCATAATGTATTTGGCAGTAGGTACCACAATCCACTTTATTTTAGACTCTTTAAAAAGCTTCTTATCTACTGATGCGCGCTGGAATAATTCAAGCATCAGCATCCTTTTGCATTTGATGTTAAGAGGTGTGTGTTTATTTTTAGATGACAGGGATGACCAACACTTTAAAACTAAATGTCAGCGATAATCAGTGTGAATTATAATGGGGTCGGGACAAAGCTAATGGTGTGTGTGGAGAGTTGCTGGTGGGGTTAATGTCAAACTTGCTTAAATATTAAACAAACAGGTAAAAGTCATCAATCATTTTGGAGTTGTACTTAAAGTATGGTGACAGCATAAGTATTAAATCTACGGTACAATGTCCCTTTTTTCCAGTGGTTCAGCAAACAAATATATTTGCATATCATAAATATTTTTTCACGCATTATTTCAGATGAGAAAGCACATGCAGTTGGACTGTTGGTACTGTGAATTGTGGATACTGTTAAATTTCGCAGCTTAGATCCAAAAACTAAACCTCTCTATGACACCACAAAGGCTTTGAGCTCAAAGGCACCAACAGACATCATCGATGGAGAACTAAAAGCTGAATGCATTCCTCTCTCTTTGTTTCTATAGTAACCATAGGACAAAAGTAGAGCAAAACATGAAGATTTAAAAGATTTAAATATAAAGATTTAAATATAAATCAGCATAAGCCTGAGTGACAGCTACACAGTCATCATGTCACTTCCTCAGGTATAATTATTTAAACCATGGCATCTTGGATTCTGCCCCCTGACAGTTTGAGACAGGAAATGAAACAATTCTAAAGCACATGCACACGAGCTGGAAAAATTGACCTGTTCAAAATTCTGGACGGTTGGCGCGAATGCAAACAGACAAGCGAATCACCATCAAAGTGGTTTGTAAAGGAGGAGATCAAAAACATGCGAGCGGTAAATTTCTGCTTCACAGTGAGTGTGGTTGAAGATGTGCACGTGAACTATGCAAATGTTAAACTGCGGTGGGTCGAGGTTATGTAATGTGGTTACTGTCCAAGTGCTCTTCCATCAAAGGCAAGTCTGAATTAGTTATGACTATATACATATATGTATATATATATAAACACTTGATACATCAAAGTTGTCTTGTTTTGTGAAAAAATATGGGGGCAAACACTTTCAGACTCAAGTCAAATAGGAGTGAGTACAGGCCTGCCATCATTCAAAGTGCTCTGAATAACCCCAGATAAAGTTCAGCAGTTGTAGTAGACTTTTCCTGACATTTTCCTTACAGCAAAATCCATGGTCTGCAGAGAGCTTCCAGAGCATAAGAGGGATCTCATAGTTAAAAGGTATGGATCAGGAGAAGAGTACTAAAGAACTTCCAAGGCAGTAGATATACCATGGAACATATCTACTTCCAAGGCAGTAGAAAAAACATGGAAAACAATCTTCATCAAGTGGAAAAAATATGGCAAAACAGTGGCATTACCAAGAACTTGACGCTCCTCCAAATTTGATGAGAAGATGAGGAGAAAACTTATCAGGGAGACTGGCAAGAGGCCTACAGCAGCATTAAAGGAGCTGCTGGAATTTCTGGCAAGTTCTGGATATGTTGTACATGTGACAACAATCTCCCATATCCTTCATATGTCTGGTCTATGGGGTAGAGTGGCAAGATGAGAGCTGTTACTTAAAGAAAAACATCCAAGCCCAGTTATATTTTGCAAAAACACATTTGAATTATCCCAAAAGAATGTGGGGAAATGTGCTATTGTCTGATGAAACCAAGATTTTTGGCCATAATAGTATGTTTGTTGCAAAGCCAACAGTGCACATCACAAAAAGAACACCATACCATCAGTGAACCGTGGTGGTGGCAGCATCGTGCTTTGGCTTTGACTGTTTTTCTTCAACTTATTCAAGGTGTGGGGAATATACATAGTTCCAAATACCAATCAATGTTGGCACACCTTCAGGCTTCCGCTAGAAAGCTGAAGATGAAGACGAACTTCATCTTTCAGCACGTTAACGACCCAATGCATACTTCCAAATCAACAAAAGAATGGCTTCACCAGAATAAGATTAAATGTTTGGAATGGTTTCATTTGTGAGTAGTTTGAAGACAGCTGTGCACAGGAAATGTCCCACTAAACCCCAGGTTATTTGTGTTCTAAATGAGAAGGGTAGACTTGAAATGGGCGTAGATAGACAAGATAAGAGGAATTGATTAACACCTAGTAAGCCACCTCTAGTTAAAAACAACTCCATATATGGCTCTGTTAAACCTTGCATCCATCTCTGTGATTTGTTCTCACCAGAATCTATCTCTGTACTGAAGCTGCTAACATTCGCCTAAATCACAAAATGCATTAGTCATCCTCGGTGAATGTTTTGTACTTCTGTACTTCTATAGCGCTTTTCTACCTTTGTTGTAGTCAAAGCGTATTACAGTGTTTCCAGTTCAGCCATTCATACACACACACACACACACATACACACACACACAGACACACACACACACACATAAATGCAGCCACAAAAGATGACGCTTGTCATCGCAGAAGCAACTTTGTGTTCAGCGTTTTGCCCAAGGACACTTTGGCACGTGGAGGTGCCAGGGCTCAAAACTCAAACCTTGAAAATTAGCGCACCATGGCTGTGTCTGTGTCTGTGGATTCTAACAAATACTAGTAAGCTCTAAATACATACATTTTGCAAGTAATAGTAGACATTTCCATTTTGACCTTTACACAATGACACTGCTGTCACCATATTTCTCGGGAGACATGAATATCTGCTGAAATATCAATCGCATTTAGTCATATTTCTGTACATACACCAAAAGTCAAAAGTTTGGACACACCTTTTCATTCACTTCAACGAGACAGTGTGTCCAATCTTTTGACTGGTAGTGTACATACATCGATTAGGCATAACACCATGACCACCTCGTTAATATTGTGAAGGTCTCCCTTTTGCATCCAAAACAGTTATGACTCATCAGAGAATGGACATGATCCTTTTGAGGGTGTCCTGTGGTGTCTGGTTACAGATTGTCGTCAGTGGGGGCCTTTGGGTCCTACGGGTTGAGGGGAGGGGCCTCTGTGGATCATCCCACAACTTCAGTTCAGATCAGTTTAGGATCTGGAGAATTTAGAGTCAGGGTCAACACCTTTACCATGTTATTGATATGGGGTGCGGGTGCTTGGTCTGGTCTAGGTGGATGTTACATGTCTAAGTAACATGAATGCCAGGTCCAAAAGTTTCCCAACAGAAAAGTGAATTATCACAAGATGGTTAAGGCCATATACTTCACCTGCCAGTGGTTTTAATGTTATGCCTGATCAGTGTGATAAAGAATTTAAAATGATGTTGTCAGTAATGTTGGATGATTCATACTTGTTTTTGCTCCTCATGTACTTAATTTGAGAAGGAGGTTTGGACTATTTTTGTGCGCTTATGTGAACACTTAATATTCATATGGGCGTACAACATATTTGTTGTGTGGGCTGCATCACTATACGTCTGATATTACTATGTCTTAGGCTTTGCTATCATACTGCAATTTTACATCTGTGCCTCACCTTCACACTCGGTGTAGAGACCGTATCATACAGTTGTCATTTCCAATACCTCATCATCCACAGTTCTCAGTCATAGTCACATTATTTTGCAGGGCCAGGGTTATTTTGGGTTAAACAAGATAAACCCCATAAAATGACACTGCTAAATACATTTAAGAGTGGCTTTATTGACAGTAATGTATTTTTGAATCTGTCCATGGTCCCATCAGCAGAGCTAAATGCTCCTGCAGGTATCCTCCCTCACACAAAGATCAAGAATACTTGTGCTCCTCGCCCAAAAAAAAAAAAAACTTCAAACAAGTGCTTGAAACTCAGAAAATGTCCACGACTGTCCACCACAATTGAATTTCCAACATACAGTACGCTTGAATATCCTGAAGTCAGCTTTCCTGTGTGAGATGAATTACAATAATCCATATCAGAAGTGTCGCCTAATATACAGCGTGAACTGCCACCTCTGCGCTGTTCCCTCTGTTTACCTTACCTTAGGAATGTGCAAAAGAAGGATTAGTGGACGAGATGAGGGGCAGAGCTGGGAGGACCACAGGGAGGATGAATGTGCCACTTAAGCCTGCCTGGGCCTTATTACAACAGACTCAGGGTTCAGGAGCTGCTACATTTAATCTATACCATGTGGGATTTTGAAGGCCACCAATAGTCACCATACATTAGGGACTATTTATATTAACGACTTCCAGTAGACAATGAAATGAAACAAAGTGAACCATATTCATAAGAAGGGAGACACAACACTATCTGGCTGTTGACTGAAGGTCCTGTGTGACTTTTAATAAAAGCTTCTTTTTGAAATATATAACTCAGCTAATATTGCAATCTAGCTCCAGTCCACACAGTTCTACAGTTCAGAGATTAAGGGTACATTTATATCACAGACATACACAAGTGGCTACAGTTCCAAACTCCAGTGTTTTATAGCCCATTATTTAGCATAAGGAGCAGTGTCAGACATGTCTTGAACTGGCTCACATGCTAATTGCCTGGTAATAAGTGCACAGTGTTTCTGATGTACAGGCCATATGTTTTTAGAATTAAAAGAATTGCTCCGCAGGAATTTAAGCGTGACAAATGAAGTGATTGGTTTTGTGTTGCCCCTCTGAGTCTGCCTGCCAATTTAATCTTTTGTTTGTTTCATTTTGTAGGCCCAACGACACAGTTGAGTGTCAAAAGTCAGCTGCTGATTTCAAGTTGGCTTTAAAAAGTTGATAGAACACACAATAAAAATGACAAATAATAGATTAAATGACTGTTTTTAAACCTATTATAATTAGTCTGCTTTTGAGGTCTTAAATAATGAGGATTTAAATTGAGGCTTTCAAAATAAGTCTTTGTAAAGCCACAATAACACAGAAATAATTAAATGTAAGCAATTTTTTGGTAATTAAACATGGTGTTCTATTAATTTCTATTAGGGTCCAGATTGTGATGAATACTCAATCTCAGTGGAACTGCTAAAAAGACTTTAGTGGTAATAAATCGCTTTCACATTGCCAATTTATTTAATGAGATTAAGACAAAAACACACTAGAGCTGGCAAGAAATCAGATGACGGCGAGTCCTATCATGATCCAATCAGCAGCTCGATGAGACTCAATTAGGATTGAAGTGAAGGAGAAAATCGGCTTATACCATCAAAGTCTTTATACATTCTCTGCTTAGGACCTGCTGAATAAGTAATTGGGTTGAGACGTGTTAACTGACCAAGGGTGGTCAAAAGTCAAAGACTGAGACATAGTTCATTCACTCATTCATTCATTCATTTATTTTCTGTAACCATTTGTCCTCTGGAGGGTTTATATAATATTTCAGTAGACCTAGAAGTCCTTTTGATAAAAACATGATGTCCCACACTACATACACATCTTTCTCCTTTCCCTATTATACCACTTCCCTAATTAATGGAGTTCTAGCAGCTTGTCAAGAGAGGTGCCACTGTTTGCTGAGACAGCTCATGTATTTGTTCCAGTATTGAAAAGGTCAATGCTAATAAACTATGACAGCACAACACAGACGACAAATTGTCCAAAAAAAATCTTGATATGTTAGGCACCAGGAGTAAACTGTGGTTAGCCAGTTGGTCTTTGGTCCTCTGCTAATGTCAACAAAGTGTGTGTGCTATAAGTCATTTCCAATGGAAGCCAGCGATGTGAAGCTACGTCCTGATGCTCAACACTTGTTGGCAGGTGTCACATGTGTTGCACTACGGTGCTCCAATGACGTGGCAGAGCATCAGTTACACATAAGTTCTTTTTTCAAGCAAATGACAACATAACAGCAATGAGTGCATGAACAATACCTGAACTGTCACAATGTGGCTATCTACGCTTGGCTTGTGACATTGGCATTTGACTTGACAGCTGCTCGGGATGACTATCAAAGTTTGAACAGTAATACTGTAGCCCCAAGACTACAGGAACAGTCAAAAGTTTGGAGCCACATTTTGCTTTGATGACAGCTTTGTGCACTCTTGGCATTATTATGCTCTGGCATATTATCATGTGGTAGCCAAACGGATGAGTATTCCCACAGGTGTTGAGCACTTGTTGGCTGTTTTGCCTTTACTGTGCAATCCAACTCATTCGAATCCATCTCTCCCCATAGCACAGATATTGGTGTAATGTACATTCCTTGTGTTTCCTTGTTGCACTAAACGCAATAAAATAAAAATACATTTGAATTAAAAACTCGATGGCAACTAGTAAATGTGCTGCAATGCACTGTGGGAGTTCAGTGTTTTTTGGTTGTTTGATGTTACAACCATGAGTGTGGTGTGGCATTCAGTGTCATTCAGTTGTTGTGTAGCTCTCGCTTGTTCACTGATGAGTGGTAGTTGTCGCTATTCTGAGGCAGTTAGCGTAAAAAAAGTGAACGGCTTTGATCAGTGTCCTTGCTCCGCACCGCTCGCCACAGAAAGCCGCAACAGAGGAACGAAAGAGCCGCATGCGGCTCCGGAGCCGTGGGTTGCCGACCCCTGGTCCAGAGTAACAATGACTCTGTTTTCCGGAAAGAGATAAGGCCAAATTAGCATTAGTGCCATGTATAAACATACCTTGATATTGTGAATTCACCACTAAGCTATTCAAATAATACATAGTTTCATATATTCATGTTTTTATTTTGCTGTCAATTGCAGGATAACCATGCGAAGAAACTATTCAAACTGACTTTTTGTTATTATTATTATCATTTCATAAATACTGAAACGAAAATGAGTAATGGCCTATTAGTGCCATTGCCATGCATAAGTATACCTGTTATCTTGCATCTCTTGTGCTTGTGGAGTTTTTGGTGGAGTTACAGAAGGATCCATTTTGGCTCACAACAATGTTCATACACTTGGCATAATAATATACTGGCCTCAGTAGTTGGCTGTTGTAGATAGAAGCTACAGTGTTTTAGCCAGGAATTTCTCGCCAAAATAATTGCAGGGATTCATGGGTGAAGTAAATGTTGATGTTGTTGTTGTTTTTTTGTTGATGTTTATTTATTTATTTATTTGTAATGTATTTGTCTTTCACAGAGCTGCTCAAGAGACTGGCTCATTTTGGTATTTCCGTCAGTTCCATTCTGTTGTCTTCCACTTATCCGGGTCCGAGTCACAGGAGCAGCAGCTTCAGCAGGGAGGCCCAGACAGCCCTCTCCTCGGCCACTTCATTTTGCTATTTATTTGGGAAGAAATAATTTGGAGAAATGATAGGCTAAGAGTATGAACATGATATACAGTATACTCTGCTGGTGATAAATCATATAGAGATGTAATGATATGAAAATTTCATATCACAATTACTGTGACCAAAATTATCACAGTTATCATGATTTCATGGTGTTGTTGAAATGTGCTCAGAATGCTCAAAAAGCACTTATACTATATTTACATACACATATTGAAATCATTCATTTAACACGGAACGTTTTCTTCTCAAAATTTAGCGGATCTGTGTAGGACTTCCTGTTTGTTTATTGTTTATTTTAATGATGCCCATTTGAAGCATATATATATATATATATTCATATTTGGAACAGAGCTACTGCAGCGGAAACAGACCAAACATGCACAATTGAGTAGCATATAATAATATGTATTTTTACACACGTAACATTAGGTAAAACTTCAGTTCCCTCTACTGACGAACTATGACATTCTTCTATATTCCCACGTCATGCATCCAGCTACAAGTTCACTTATCTTACACTTGCTGTGGGAACTGTCATAGAGATGGCTCATCAAATTAGAAGTGCTACCTGTGCCATGCAGGTGCCTTCCACCATGTTCATGAGTTTTCAGAGCAAACTGCACATGCGCACCGGCGTCTGAGGGAGCCTGTCTGTTCTGTTGCCTGTCTAGAAGTGAGCTGCGTCACCATGAATTATTCCATGCGCTAATCAGACAAGGTTTTAACAGTAATAAAAATTTGAACGGTAATACTAAGTTTATGCAGTTTACCATGAAACCTTGTAATCGTTATATCCCTAATATCTTAGTTTGAATTATTAATTCTAGGTAGATATTTATCATGTGGGAAATTCAGAAAACTTACCCTTCTTGAGACTAATGCGTACTGAGCCAATCATGTAAAGGCAGTGTGGAAAACTCAGATGATGTGTGGAGCTTGTGTGTGCATCTGTCTGAAACACACCAACAAATAAATAAAAAGTCAAAGGAAAAATGACTTGCAACTCTGACTTGGCTGTGTAAAGAGATGGTCAATAGATTCAGGTTCATTCGGGAACATCACAACTTCCCTCGTCTTGTCCTGCCGCGAGTGAAGTGGTGCCCGCCTTGACAGAGCTCCTCTGTGTCGCTGAATATGTGCCTTTCTGACTAAAAGATAGCATCTTCTCCTTCCATTTATCCGTTCGCTACAGTTTGTTGGATTCATGTTAAAGTGTATTCAAAGACATTTAAATTTGTGGGGGGGAAAAAATACATGAAAATATGAAAAAATGTTTAATCAACCAATTTTTGGACGGGGAGTCATTTTCATGACCACCTGCAATGTTGAAAGCTTTTGTTTTAAATTGTTAATGCTGCCACAAGGTCATAATGACATATCAGAAAATGTTAATAATGAAGTTGCTCTGCCACATGCATAAAAACTTGCCCCTTTCTTTTAATAACCTTGGCCTGTAAAATAAAGACGAAAAAGGCATTTGCTTGGGCAGCTTGTGACAGAGTCTGAAGTGATGTGTAGGGATGGGCTGTGATACTGAAGGAGACAGAGCTTAACTTCTGACAGTTTGGATGTACGATATGAATGGTCCTGCTCTGGCCTAATTTAACCCCGGCATGCTTCAGATATTTAGCACATAGCACATATATTCACCAGGCAGATTTGGTGTGGCATGTTCCTCTGCAACGAGACCATTATCCATCAATGGATAATGGGAAATAGCTGTACAGCGATGTATTTCCTTATGTCGAATCTACAAAAAGAAAACTGCAAAAACATGTTATCTTTTATTGCAGCACACTACACAAATTACAATGTTGGAAATGGAAATCGGTTGGTTAGTTAGTTAATTTTTATTGTCTCTAGAGAGGTTTTTATATTAGTTCAAACTACATTGACATTACATATCGGGAGCAAGCAGAGAAACAGCATTGGGTTATGGTTACACAGGAATATACAATACATACCTCACATCTACATGTTTTTAGACCTTTTCAAAGCTTGCCTTTTTTCTTGTGTTCATTTAGTGCTCACTTCTACTGCAGCGCTAGTTCTCCGAAAGAAATCTCAATAGGGTTGCTTGCGCATATTCCCTCAGGTGCGACATAGACGGACCGTGCCAAGTTCAGTGTAATTACTGCACACAGTGTAAAATGTTTTTTGTCTAGATCTTTTGCAGAATTATACAGTCTCTGGAGCAAAGTGTATTGTAACATCATGAGAGGAACTCTGAGCGGGAAGAGTGGAGGCAGTGCTCCACTGAAAAAACAGGCAAAACAGAAGGTCCAAAAAGGCAAACAAACTTTATTGCTCCAAAGAAAAAGTCCACTGCCACTCAACTGAAAGCATCCCGCAGGAGTTAGGAGGTCCTTTAAGTCATTCCACCTCAACTAAAATTTTCCTTCACAACTATCTGTGCTGTCCCCCTGCTTTCTCTTTTAACTCACTCCCCTGTTTGCAGTCCATTCTCCTCCAGCTCCTTCCACACCAGCAAAAGCCCTCTTCTGTCCCCAGCTCCTCTCTTTTCTTCCCAGCTCTCTCTTAATTAGGGGACCTGAACAGCTACACCTGGGAGAGGAGTGAGGCCTGCTGGGAAGTAAAGTAGGGGCAGCCATTTTGTTAGGCTGAGGCCAGCTTTGTAGGGGAATGTAGCGTCCTCTACCACCTGCCCCATGAAGTTACATCATTATATGTGTAATAAAAAAAAAAAAGAGTATATCTTGTGTCACATGCTTATATCCATTTGTAATTTCTCATCCACTGGCAGCCAGTCCAGATGATAATTTCTTTGAGGCCCATATGTGTATTTTGTAAGGCTATCAATAGATCAAAATATATTATCACATTTATCATGATTTCCATAGTTACTGTGTGATTAACTCAAATTAATATAAAATCTGTTTTAAATGTACCTGGGAGAGATATTTTTGGTTTGTAGGACTGTTATCAACATCTCAGGTGCTCAGAAAGCTCACTGCCAAACAGGGAACGTTCTCTTCTTAGCTGTGTGTTTAATTTAGTACTAACTCTGTTCACATTGACATTAAATGCAATAAGAGAGTCATCTGGCAGGGCTTTGAAATGGAACCTGTCATTCAAAAGACCTGTTTGTTTTGTACTTCTGCTTTTTCTCTTTCTTCTCTTTGGTGATTTTTGGCTGTTTTGACAACACAGGACGTATAACTGCCGTGCGCAGTCACACTTATACTAATTTAATGTGACCACACTTCAGATTCTGCTTGCTTTCTACATTGTTACTGCATCTTGGATCTTTCCCTGATTTCATAAACTACTCATGTTCACTCATGAGTGAGTTAAAAAGATTGTGACGCTAAAAGACATTTACGTTAATCCATTGCATGATACATTCGTTATACAACTATAATATGCTATGAGATAAATTCCTTCATATCAGCTTTGGGCAGATAGTGAAGTTGTTTTACGTCCGATATACATCTTTGACTGCATGTGTTGCTTAATATTGACACTTATTTCAGTGAACCTGTAGTCCAGAAAAATACTAATTAGGCCTTTCATCACATTATCATTGTTACCACCGTGGTTAATCCTTTTAAGGAGCCATTCAATTTGTTTGAAGCTCCAAACTCAGAGCCTGGGATTGATTTAAATCTCATCATTTGAGTTCATGTCATACAGATTGCAATTAAAACAATGCTAGAGAGGGATTCATGGCTGACATTTGACTTTTCCCCCTTTCCTCATTTCTGTCAGCCAACAGCAGGGTTCCCGTTGCATCAGTTGATTCAAAAGACACTCCTGCTCTCCCCTTTGACAGCAAGTCACGCTCATATGGTGGACGTTGAGACAGCAGGGGAAACTTTGGGGGGAATGTGTTAATTTGGATAACACTTGACATCTTTCTGTTTTGATATACAGTAGCTCATCCGTCGGCGAGGTTGCAGGGTGTCACAAAAATCTGCTGTGAGGTCATTTTTATTCTAAAGGTGTGCTGCCTTTGAATTTTAGCCTAGATGTTTCCTGCTACAGTAGGTAGACAGTCTCTCAGTTGAAAGGAAGAGTGCTTGTGATATCTGGGGATGTATTGCAGAGTCTTTTTCCTCCATCTTAAATGAAAGCAAAACAAGTGGCCAGAGTGAGAACAGAAGCTGTGTCTCAGTGACAAGTGCTGCAGAACACTCAAGCACATCCTAAGCTGACATCACATCTCCCTTTTGGAGGAATGGAAAAAAGTAGTAAAAAAAAAAAAAAGTATTTCATTTCATCTGGCAGAGAGATGACTTACCAACCTGTGGCTGGACTGTGAAAACTGGGTCTTGGAGATATGGATGACCTACCAGTACACTCAAGCTGTTTAACAATTCCACAACATACATATATATACCACAGTTCCCTCCTTTGATTTTATTTTAATGATGGTCGTTTGGCAGTGATATATAATTGGCCTGCATTTGCCTCTTGCACACTGAATTTCTAAAACACACCAACCAAAGCGAATATGAAATTATAAGGCTGGACACATCACTGATTGCTCCACCAGTCCAGTCATGTTGCAAATTCTGGGCCAGTAAATCAGATCCTGATTGTCGTGTCTAATTTGTGTATTTTATAAAGGATGTGGTACAGCAATATTAGCTGCTCATTTTGCTGCAAAAAATAAATAAATAAACAACACAGTAAACACAAAGACATGGAAAGATAGAAATACTAATTTAACACATGACATCAACCCACTTCTTATGCTGATTTACATGGCAGACAGTGCCAGGGCCAGCCTGACATACAGAGAAACAGAACACAGACTAGAAGTTATGACCATAATATCTGTAAACAGCTGATTGTAAAAAACACCGTAAGAGACAGAATGGCTCTGACACCCTATTGGCATGCCTAGCCTAGCTAGGACGTAAAACGTCTTGAGTCTTGACCTAAATATTCCATTGTCACACATAAGCCAGTGGTTTTCAAGTTGCTATGACATTAGACAACATGGATGCTGCTGCAAAGAAGCTACAAACCATAATTATATTGGCTGTAACTATACTTGGCAGACTCATCTGCAACCCTCCCCTGAATTGACCAAATGAAAGATGCACAACAGGAGACTATCTGTTTGTAAATGTAAAGGACAGACCAGTTTGTCTTGTGTGCGGAGCAAACATGGCTATAACGAAAAGTTGGATTTTCATTATTATTTTTTATATTATTATTATTATGTTGTTGTTGCTGTTTGCCTGTGAAAAAAGGTTTCCATTAAAAATGAACTCCAAAGGCTACAGATAGAGAGACAAAAGAATTCATTTGAATTACTTAAATAAGAAATGAATGCTACTGATATGTCTTTTATTTTAATTTTGATTTCTCATGTGTCTCTTTGTTCCAGACTGGGTGTTTAAGCAAAGGTTTGTTTCCATATGAAAAAGCATGTCTTTATATGTCTTGACAGAAGTGAAAATTTGCATATTTGTGACCGTTTTTTCCCCCAATAAATATTGAGTCTGTTTATCAGAACAGCAGAGCTATAGAATCAGCATGGGCAAATGGTCACCCATGATCAGTGTCACCAGTTCTGTTCAGTGAGTGGCTTTGAATAAATGTCCAAAGAAAAAAAAAAGAACTTTAAACTCTGATGAAAATCTTCACAGACACGCCAGAAAAGAGTTTTTGTAGAATTTAATGGTATCACAATGAAATTGACCTTTGGCCCTTTGGATCGAAAATGTCACCACTTCACAAATGTTTTCTTTCAGACCTTTCTGTGAAATATAACAGCTGATGTATTGATTGTTGAGTTATGGTTGAAAATGTGTTTTGCGTCACATTGACCGTCACCCTTGAGTTCAGCATCAAGTCTGAGTGAATGTTTGTGCAACATCTGAAGTTCCCTCAAGGTATTCCTGAGGTATCACATTCAAAAGAGCAGGACAGACGTGCTGAGGAACTGCTTAATAGCAAAATGCCTCCAGCCATCCCAGTGTAGAGACGTTAAAAACAGGCGTGCTGTCCAGTACTATTACTGAACAGGAAGTCCCTGTGGGATATATGTTTCATTCACTTTTTAGAAAGAGTAACTGCCTGTATTTTGCCATAAAATCAGGTATGCACCATCATAAAATCATGCTGCACTGAAATTACTTCATTGTGCTAAACCAGGCATTGCATTACAGTTAGACTGATTATAGTAGAACTTTTTCAGTTTTTCCCTCATTTTGTTATCTGTGATCTCCTCTGCAATCATTATTCAGAAGCAGCATTGATTCATTCATTCAACAAGGCCCTTTCCACACCTGCCATTAAAGCATGATTTGAGTGATCATATCACAAGGGGACAGTATGTATATGCATCTCAATGTGTGACATGATCTCAGATCTTTTATGCAAATACACGCGATTATTTGAAAATCACCCATATGTACAGCAACGTCACTTTTCACAGCCTCCTGTGCAATTATGAAACTATGAAATGGAAAAGTTTCCATTAACAAGGTAAATAAAGACATGGTGACAATTTGAAGACATACAGTAACGTCACTAATTTGAACACATCATCATGTGAACTCAGTGCTAATTAGCAAACTGAATACCATTTTATGACCTAATTACACGAAGCCTGCTCATGTTGGATACTTTAATTAGTTATTTGATTCTCATTTATTTGTTTAGTGAGTTAGCAGGTATAAAGCAAAGATACAAAAAGGTTCTTTCTTTTCCAGAATAGCTCTTGTCTGTTTTCTCTTCAAGCACTGGCTCGATTTTGTACTTTGAAGTGCAGCTCTGCTCAACCTCCACCAGTTACAATGAAAAGTTTGTATTGTGAACTGTATGTAAGTGTACTTAATTTATTTATTTATTTTTTACATCTGACTTACTGACTGTATGGTCAGACAAGATCGCTTTACGGAGAGGTTTGCATGTTTGCATTATGTCGCGTCCTGTTTCTATAACGTCAAATAAGTAACTAAAACAAGACTCATCAAACTAGAAATATTTGATGTGTACTGTTTTAGTTTGGCCTAAGTCCCATCCACTAACATGGAGGAGGTGGAGCTTAGGAGCTATAGTGCACCCGACACCAGCCACTTGCTTTGGCTTCACTTTTGATTAGCCATAGTTTGTTTGCGTCTGTATCCAGAGCCCTCCACTTGTGATCGAATCTCCAAGCAATCATTTTAATGCAAGGTGTGAACAGAGACTAAGGAACTATTCACTGTATGTGTTAACTCACATATTGGATAACATTAATGTAATAACACCTTCAGAAAACATTTATGGTAATAAAACATTAATTCCTACTGGACAAAAGATCACAGCGTCTCTCCATTCCTACTGAAAGTATTTGTAAAGTTGGGTTGAAGTCAACTCGCCAGTTGTCAATTTTTTCATCAACATTTAGTTCACAAATATTTTTTTTCCATTCTTTCACTTCCTTATTGTTAATTTTTTTTTTAAACTAGCTTTTGTGGTTTCTTCTTCATGTGGTCTGCCAGAAAAGTTTCCCTTTAACCTGTGGTAAAGCTCTGAATTAGTCTTCCATTGTGATCATCTCTTCATTTAATCAACTTCTTCAACGCAAAGTTTTTTCATTATGATCTCTTTGTGACACATTCAACACACTGTATGTTTGATAACAGTTTAAGATGAATGTTGTTTTGAAACTAGTGCAAGGCCCGAGATGAGCAATGCATCAGTGAATCTTAACTCCAAACCTTGTGTAGCACTTATCTCTGGGCCTGATACATCATTTGTCTGAAGTTGTGTTTCCCTCAGGCACTGTGCTGCATCAGCCAAAATCTATTACAGTAAACCAATTCAATATACCATAAATTCACAAGCTTTCTCTAGTCCTACACATTAACCTAAAAAAAAAGTTCAATGAGAAAAACTGTTTATAGCTTTATGACTTTTTGTAACTGGATTTGCAAGGTCTGCAGCTCATGGTTTGTAGGTAGGAGCCAGAGTTAAACATGAAGCTGTGGATCAAAGCAGGTTAGGTTTCTCTATGTGTAAAGGCTAAAGTTGTGCCTCAGCTCATGTGCTGCCTCCATCAAAGTGTGCAATTCAGGATAGAATACACAACACCTAATCTTTGAGAAATGTAACCACCTTTAGTCCAGTTTGGGACTATTTCCTTGACTACCTGGGGACAGTCCTTGAAACCACCACAGAAAAGCACAGAACTGTGTAGACACACTGCACTGCTTATTCCAAAACTCCCTGTTTTTCTTGTTGCTTTTTAACATTTTCTGCACTATTACTGCACTCATACTGCTGCAGAATGCAAATCTGAACAAGCAATCTACTGCTGCCTTCAATTGGAACTCATGAGTTTGGTATTACCACATGGGTGGCTGTGTACACAAAACACTTGGGGTTCAAGTGATAACATCACTGTTGCTAGGCAACTGTTGGTGTCTATAAGTCACAGAGGTTAGCAGTTTAGCAAGGTAATGATCAGGAAACTAAATGTAGGAAATGTAAAGGCATAATGAGAGGGTTAAATAACAGTTTTTTAAAAATATATATTTGTACACTACTACAATTGTTAGTATTTAATTTGTGTCCCTCTACAAAAGAACAACAAAGGTGAAGAACAGGGAAAGACTTGTGGGATGGGTTGAAAAGGAGAATGTCACACCTGTTCCGCTCTAGTGTGGTTTTGATGTTGTGTAATTACAGCTTGACACCTCAGAGAACTCTCTAATGCAAGAATTACTTGTCCTTCCAGAAGACTTTAATGTTTTGCTGGCAGTAAGCTGTGAACATAAAAAAACTAAAGAATAGAGACACAGTATAGAACTTGAATTTTATAAGAAGGTAAGCTGTGTTAACCAAATTATTCATAATGTATTTTGCACAAGGACCAGTGGGAATCCCAGCGGGAACAGATGTGAAGCTGGAGAAAGTGAGAACATGGCTGAGAGAAGAGTACTCATTATGTAGCACAGAAGCAATGTCACGACCATCACCTCTGGGACAATAAATCAAGACAGGAGGAAAGGAAGCGGGGCAGGAGAGGACAGAGGGCAGCAATAAGGAGGTGTGATCTGGAAACACAGGGCAGCAGTGGGAGGGGTTCAGTGCAGTTACTGGGACAAGCAACTCAGAAGGGCTATCATCCATCCATGGAACACTGGAAAGCCTGAGCTACTTATTCCGGCTCTGGGCACACCTCTCTGTGAATTGACAAAGTGAAGGATGGGGCCTGTGGAACAACACATGGCATCATCCAGCTTGAAGTGGATCACTCACTCTAGATACTGTACATAATACTTATCCTCTGGCATCAAGTAGCAATTTCAGTTTCTTTTGTGAGCAAAAGGATTAGTAGCTTTATCTTTGCCACCGGGAAACATCTTCACATCCCTATTGCAACTTATTGGCTGAGTGCCTCCGATACTTGAGGTGATCTGAGCTGGATGTAAGCTGGAAATGGATGCTCTGATCATCCAGCGATTGAATAAAGCTTTTTACAGAGCGGTGCAGTACTTGGTACTATATCAGGGACTGTTGTATGGTTAACCACAAACATCTTTGACATAGAAGCCATTTAACAGCTGTTTTGGCCTCTTGAAGGAACAAGGGAAATTGGAAATGTAGGGAGGCCTAAAGGTTTGTCTGAAATCCCGACACTGTGATCTTTCGTCCTGGTACTCTGAGCCTTATTCAAGCTGCCGGAGCTGCTGTCTTTGATGTTGAAATGTCACTCGTGTTTCCTCTTTGACATGCATTACAACCATTATTACCAGACATTATCGTCATCATTGATGCACACAATTTGATGGCTAGGCAACTGTGAGATTCAAGTTGCTGCCACTGAGGCTTTTGATGTGCTTTTGAAGCTAGTAAGTCATTTGAGACATGGCAGGAGAGGAAAAAATGCCAGAGAATAATTGCAGTGTAGCTTTAAGTGTATGCCATGTGTCAACACCCAATCCATTCCCTTTACACTTCCTCATGCATACCAATTAGGATATCAGACAAACATAACATAATAGTCAATTAGATTAATTCAGATTGCTATTAACTCAGGGGATTGTCTACGATTACTGACTGCTTACACTGTCGTTGAGATAAAGTGACCCTGTTACAAATCATAACAGCAGCATGCTGTCACAGTGGCTGTCCAAAGTTGGGAGACAGTGGGACCGGCATGCCCACCTGCTGCTGTACTTGTAGTGGTGTTCTTGCAGTTATACAAGAACCCTCTGACACCGCTGCTCTCCTCTCACCTTCTTTTTTTCCCATTTTATACAATCTCATAAAAAATGTATTTAAGCACTTCTGCAATGCTGGATGCTCTGTTTCCCTGGCAACCAAATTCACCCACCAGTATTAAGTGCCTGAGGCCTCGTGCTGGTATGATATTGCTTCTCTTCACTTCTCTCCTACTCTTTTTTTTATATTGTTCTCTGCAACAGTAAAACAAGTCCCATCCAGTGACATACAGCAGTGCTGTATTCTGTTATTTCCATTAATAAGTCATTGATACAAATAAAGTTTATTGGGATCTATTATTACTAGGCCTAGGCAATATCAGGGGGTCATTGCTGTATATGAATTATGTGTGGTACATTCTGTACCCCTGGCAAGGTTATGAAATCTGCGCCCTTCCAGTTATAGTTCCAGCTTTAACTGGAAGGGTGCAGATTTTACTTCTCAACTCAGTGGTACAAAGGTGAAGTGAACACCACATACACTAACACTACACTACACTAACACTAATAGCCTAACAGCTATCATAGAGGTACAGAACACAACCCACTAGCTGCCAATTACATGTAAGATTATGTTACCAGGAAGTCTGTACTGTGAAGGAGGACAATCAAAACGTAAAATGTCTTCTTCAAACAGTTACCCTCTCATACCTTAACAAGGCACAGTGTGTGATTGTCAGAGAAGACAAAGTGAGAAACACGTAGGAACATCCTTTATGTCCTATACACAGTGCAACACGCACTCTCAGAGAAATGTTGCACAATACTCGACACATGGAAGAGAAAATGGCTTCCAATGTGCTAAAAGTGTAATGATGGCTGAAGACGCTTGAGTCTTTTTAGAGGTTGTCTGGCCTTGAGCGTGCCACCGGAAAGGCCTCAAGTCAGACAGAAGACATATTTAGGGTAAAGTAAGTAAAGTGTTGCTGTTGTCACCATACATCAGTTGCAGTCCTTTGCTGTGCTTTGCACGCACACCATCTCTTCAGGGAGACGAAATTACCTCACACCGTGAATAGACATCATCAGGCTTATCAAGCTTATTTTAGAGTACATCAAATTAGCCAAATTATCTCTTGAAAAAAAGGTCAGCTTTGGGCTGATAAAATGATTATTATTTAAGCTTAAAATAATGCGCACGATTGCAGTTGTCAAAAATACAGATTCATTTTATTTATTTTTTGCGTCTCCCTTGTCAAAATGGAAATTTATACAGTAATTACTGGTACATCATGATTGATCACAGTCCATTACAGCAAAGTCTTCGGGAAAAAAAGCTAGGGACTTCTGCTGTTGTTGATAAAATTCCTTGTTTTTGTGAAAATATAAATATTAGTTCCAAACCAGTATTGTATTTATAGATGCAGGCAGAAAATCTACACTGGACATTATGGACATTATTTACTGCAAATGGCTAGATAAGCTTGAATGAAGCAAACTTTCCTTCATGTTCAGACTGAAAGTACTTTGAGAGTAGATCAAGGATGAGAAGGCATCAATCTCTAAAATTTACTCTTTGGTAGACCTTAAAGTAGTAAGTGGTAATTGCAGTTACTTTTCAAACTCAGTTTCCTGAGTTTCAAAAAGTGTTGTCTGTGTGCTGTCAGTCTGCTGAACTTTAGTTTCGCCTTCACTTTCTGGAACACAGATAACTGCAGGATGGGATGATAGAACATTGCCTGCATCCTGTTTGTGATTTTTCATGTTAATGACTCTACTGACAGCACTTAAGAATACTGTAAATGCAAGGACTTTCATATCCTCCTGAGGCCTGACCTTGTTTAGTATGCATTTTTAAATTCTCCAAGGTTTGGAAATTAGTAGGATTTAAGAAGTATAAAAAAATGTATGTCCTCATATGTGGACACAGGGATTATTTCACTGTTTGTTATAATAAAGTCACCAATGTTTAACAAAATATAAAACTGTTTATTTTAGACAGAATTGCAAACAACGCAATCCCAGTATCCTCAAACAAGTTAGTTATGAGAATAACAGGTCTAAATGAAGCAGAATAAGTTGCCACAAACCTAAAACTTAAGGTCCCCATATGAGGACGCCAGGTCTCCAGAGGATATAATATCATCAGTGGACCATAGATTCCTTTGCCATCAGTTTGGCAAAGGTTACTTTCAAATAAAATCCTTGAGATTGCAACTTTAGGCAGACAAAGATTAGCGGCTATGAGCAACCATACCTACCAAACCAGGTCAGGTCACAGTTTTCACCAAGCTTCCTTAAATTCCAATTGAAAATTTTGCTCCTCATTTTTCTAGACGCCAAATGCTTCGTGTTCTGTGGCCTTGAAAAAAAGTAGCTTGAAACCCCAAACATACATCATCTTTGAATGGTTATTCGACAAGAAAATATGCTGAAGTAAGCAGGTCTGGACCCAAATGAAAAGCCTTTGCCAGGTATGTCATTAGGAGAGTTTCACTATGTTTGAGAGGCTGAAAAAGTCCATTACACCTGGTGTCAGGTCTTTTGTCTGAAAATGACCAAGCCTGACACTGACAGTGTAGCACTCTCGGTAGGAAGAATTGCTTTGTTTGGGAGTGAGATGCGTTCCTGACATTACCTATTCATGACATAGGATCGATAATACCCTCTTTGTGTGAGCCTCTCTCGCGTCTAAGAGAATCTTTCTCATGTGATTATTCTTATGCTTCAACACAAAGTGTTGCAGACTCAGAAAGAGAGAACAAGAGATAAGAATGAAAGTCTTTGAAAGAGAGCTTGTTTGTTGTTTGCCAGCCATAGATAAAGCAGAATACATGGGTCTGACAGTGTAGAATTCCACACCCACAGTGAAATACTTGAAATAATACAGTCAAGCAAAAGAATAGGTGGATTCCGTTCAGTTTAACTCCCTCCGGTATTTATTTTCAGGATTTTGATCAATGCAGTTATGGGCCACTTTTCATCTACACAAAATCATCCATCTCACGCTATATTAATTCTACTTTGATTTTAAACGGACAGTCAGTGGGCCCATGAAATATTCAGATGAATGTAGTGGTCTGTTTGATATCTGTCGCTGTCTGTGGCCGAGTATAGAATGTGCATGTTGACCAAAATCACCGATAAGCTATTAGCTCTTATCAGTATTGGATCTATGTTTGTGTCATTTTATGCTTCTCCAGCATGTTTGTTTGGTGATAGGTGAATTCAAAAGTACTTTGACTATTGCCACAATTTAGAAAGATTTATCTAGAAACTTCCCCATGACGTAGTACAGCGCATTTAAAAAAAAAAAAGAAAGAAAGAAAAAAGTAACCGATAATGCTTTTCCTACCTCAAATTTAATACAAGAAATTGCCCTGCTTTGGGTCTGAGCTCAGTTTGCAAGTGCTTTATTTACATCAGTTGGAGACTAAAATCCAATAACATCATACTGAAAACCTCACCCAGAGCCTGGAAGATGTGCCTCATATTAAGAAAAAACAACATCCTCTGTCAATATGTGATGTGTTGCTTAACCAAATGTGAATTCTACAAATTTGGGAAATAAAAAAAGAAGGTCTAACCCAGCAGATGCAGTTCAGGAACATGCAGTCCCTTTTTCCTTGATATAACTGAGTGAGGAAAGCTGAGGTGCTCTGAGGTGAGAGAGCTGGACCATGTGTGTGTGGGGGGCTTGAATTTCTAGTCACATACTGAATGCTGTTGGTTTACTCTGGGATTCATGGTCAGGGGTTACAGCAGGCCACATTCAGTCTGGGAAGCAGAGATATGAATCGAGGTTCAAAGAATGAGAATCTATCCTGTGACTTTTAGAAGAGTTTTATGAGGCCGTCTCACAGCAGGGGTGGGTCTCCCGGCCTAAAGTCAGCCACTTACTGATGTTATCCAGACACAATTTCAAGATCAAGGAATTTCGTTGTCTGCCAAGGTGTTAACGGTGCACTGTCATCATCAAATGTTTAACATGAGAAGCTTTAAATGTTTGATTAACATTGTGTGGATCAAAATATCGATATTTAATATCCCAGGGCTGTGGGGATCGATTCTCATTTTAAAATATTCACAGTTAATCTCATTTTCATTTTGGATCAAGTTGGCACATCAGAGACAATAAAAGGTCTCTGTAATGCAAGTTGGATTGGACCCATTTCTCCTTCTGCCTGTCTTGATAAATGCATGAGCCACTGAAGCTGATGTGAAGAGAAGACGAAAGGCCTGCTCAGATGAGACAGGCTCTTTTTCTAATTGGCATAAATAAATATGGTTGAAGTAATGGCCACAGGAAATGACTTGGGTTTGAGACCAGTTAGAGTTCAAGTGTGCATAATGTCCCTGAAGTGGCTCACACTAATTCAATAAAATCTTTCTTGGTAGAACAAGACTGAAAAGCTGAAACTGTTGACTTGCTGCCATGCTTGATGATGATTATGTATTTTAAATGATTTCCTCTGTAAGAAACGTTCCTCTGTGTTGGCATATGACCTGCCATTGATGTTCACTGACCCGTCACGTTTATCCTGACTGACTACAGACAAATTGTTAACTTATTTATATATTTATCCTACAGTTATTCATTTTGATGTGTATTTTATTGATATGCATTCTCTATAAAACAGAAAGCATATATGCAACCTGTCTGTTCCTCTCGTGTTCTAGTGTCCTTTACAAGAGCATCCATAAGTAAAGATAAATAAGTCATATTGGAAGCTGTGCAGCATTCGAAGCAGCTAAGTTCTCCTAAGAATGGCTGCTGGTATCACTAGCCTGGTTAAAAACAAATGTATGAAAGACTAATAGCATTTTTAGGCCACTAAAATCATATTTTGCAAAAACACAGTTACAGTGACCAATCACCACTTTTTTTCAAATATGGGAAATATGGAAGTTATTGCGATTTTTTCTTAAATTTAATGCTGTTTTGTATATTTACAGTTTAGATGTAGAAGTGGTGCCACTTATATTTTCATCACTCATCCAAATCAGAGGTTTGTCACGAAGGCCATGCAACTCTGAGTAACAGACCATACTGGTTATACACCACCTTGTGAATTGGTTGTGTAATGGAAGTTTAGCTTCTTTGTCTCCTCTCCTTCCCCAACACCACATTGTTTCTTCCTATTGAACCTACCAGAGTGTATCACCTCACAGGACAGTTATGGAAATGCACAGACATCAAAACAAGAGGCATCGACTTTACTTCACATGTAAAGTTGACAATAACAATGGTGACTGTGCTAGCTCCTGTTCAAGTGTATGATGTTGATTGCATATGTAACAAAGGAGACTATACTGGTTTCTGTGTAGGTGTAAAACCCGGGGCCCACCAAATGATCATAGG
The DNA here is from genome assembly GCF_022458985.1 of Mugil cephalus. Lineage (NCBI taxonomy): Eukaryota > Metazoa > Chordata > Actinopteri > Mugiliformes > Mugilidae > Mugil > Mugil cephalus. The sequence goes on along the minus strand of NC_061770.1, from coordinate 3,102,796 downwards.
GCCATGGAAGACCCCTGGAGGTGTTGCCTGAGAGCTGGCATCCACCCTATAAAGCGGGACCTTGCCAGAAGCTCTTCCACACTAGGTGGCGATACGTGTCTTTTCAGCGGGATAAAACCACGCTAATACAGCCCGATTTTCGGGTTGACCTATTACATGATATAGTAAACAAGAGTCGTTAATGCGGCAGACCGGCATTTCAAACAACAACCAGACGGATAATAGTACATTTTTTAATCTCGTACGTAATATTCGCGCTACTTCTGGTGCAGGTAAGATCCACACTATCCCTCAGGGGGCTCCGTTTCTCTTCTTCTTCTGCGACAGGCTTTCTTGGACCTTTTTGTTCCGGGGTCACACGCCAGTGCAGCGGTGGTGGAGAATGCGCACACGCATTATCTGATGAAAACTCAGATTCCAATCGCATTATCTGGGTGTCTCAGTCAGACAATGAGAACTCCGATTTTAATCAGAGTAACATGTTTATATGCACTTAACTTTTTTTTCACGTGCATGTAAACACACTGATTGTTGGACGACAGAAGTCACTATTTCCTTATTCACCAGCAGCAGAGAGGAAAAATTTCCACAACAGTTGATGGATAGTAAGAGTTATTATTATTATAGCATTATTATTTATGCATAATGGATTGAAAGGATAAAAAACTGTGCTTTGTGATGCTGCCAAATGATTCTGACAAATACCTGCAGCCTGGAAAAGTCACATGCATATTTTCTTCATTTGTTTTTAATCGACTTGGTGATGCTTCATTTCTGCTACTTTTGTAAAACAATCTCTTTGTAATATTTTGCTCATCGCCTAATTTCAGACAGTAAGAAAACGTGTCCTCCTTTTTTCTAAAGGCATTAAAGAAACAACAGTGCTGTTTAATCTAAATAAATTAGCCCCAGTTGGAGGCAGTAATAATGGAACACAATAAGCAATAAGCTGCTGTCTCAAAACAAAATGAAAGCAGTAAATATCCCGCCTGCTCCAAGCTCCACTCCTTCGGCGTGGGGAGAAATGGGACCCCCTCTGCCTCACAGTGAAAGCATTAAAACGAGTTTAAAGCTACTAATATGCGTTTGAGGTGAAAATAACGTTGCAGGACCAATGATTTCTTATTCCAGTACCTTTGCTGCATCTCTGCAACCCAATTTTACACGGGGCTTTGTTTTGTCAGATGACAAGCTTAATGGCATCCTCTTTTCCCCATGTGGCATGAAAACATGTCAGCCACTACACGAGATGACATCTTGTTAGCTCAGAACAATTCCTAGTGTGCTGCTTTCTTTTTATGTGTGCTGCAATGCATAGTAGAACAATGTCTCCCCACATCTCATATGCTGCAAAAAGACAGATGAACTTGGCTTTTTCCACAAAACTAACAGACGGAGCTATTAGAGGAATTAGTCCTGGCTGCCATATCTGCAGCATCGGTCTCAATCTTACTGCTCAAAGTGTGGGGATTAATCAAATCATTCAATTAGTCATAATAGCAGTCGTACTAAGTCAGATCTAGAAACACTTTCAACATGTCTGACGTGAGCGACGCCACATTAAGAGGAAGGCTGCAGGAGTACAAGGGTAAGTACAGGCATCTGCACATCTTCTTCACAGCACTGCAATAAATTTAACATGCTCTCTCAGCACCAAATGCATCAAACTGCCATTTATCCCAGCAAGGATTATCTCTATGTATAATGGTAACAACGTGTCTTAATGATTCATTATGGATGATTTACTTAACAGAGAGTCGAGTTTGTTAATGCCATATCACATATTACATCTGTGCTTCAGATTTCATGTGTCAAAAGCAGGCGGCAACCTCCGGGGCTGAGCGATGAAGCCCATCCGGAGGTGCAAAAAATTGCAGTTCATCGAGTGGCCACTTGAGGCTGGTTGCAAAAAGGGAGCAAATCCCGATAGACCCCCATGTTAAAAAGCCCAACTTTACAGCATTATTAAACATGTTTACAGCCTGGTTCAAAAAACTGTTTAGGTCTCAATGGTTTATTTCACTATTCATGACAACTGTATGGGGGATGATTTTTTTTTCTAACTCATTTGTTTAAGTTTTATTAAGGATTAAAATTCCACATAATTAAGGGCAATAGCCTGAGCTAACTGGTAGTGGAGGGTTGAGTGGCTGGGTCTCAGCGTCCAACACGACCCCCCCGTCCATATATGGAATATCCGCGTGTGGGTGGAGTAAAGCTCATCCAACAAGCCGACAGTGGGCTCGGCCCACTTCAGGCTTCATTTTCAAGGTTCAGAATCCAATGGGTGACGTCACGATGCGTTTGTCCGTAGTACATACAGTCATTGGTCAAAAGAGGTAACACCTTTTTAGGTAGACTTTGTTTTTGTTATCATATGCAGTTAATATATCCTCTATGATGTTAAATGTGTCTTTTATGGTGTTTTAAACCAGTTCCTTGCAAAGAGCGTGCCTCCCATTCAGGCTACATATGAATTTTTTAACGTGACACCGTTAAAAAATCAGCTTACAGCTCTCTGTTCAGTTGTTGCAATATGGGTTCGCAAATGAACCGAGTGGAGTTGAAATAAAGAAGCTCAATTCACAATTATTTGAATGAATTATACAGAAGTTGTAAGGTTTGCCTGTGTATCAACTAATGCTGCACCCTCTCTAGCACCCATGATCCTGTGATCTGTGTTTTGCTGCTCTTCATTGACAATCATCAGAATCTTATGTAGCAACATAACTGCATCAAACTGCTTTCTGTCCCTTAAACATTAGAGATTTAATCTTTGCATTTTAAAGGCAAATGATTGTTTGCAAATTTTAAATAGGAGGATAACTTTAAGAAAAGATTACATAGGTGCTTAGGCCAGTACATGGTCTGAAGCATACAACATCATCTATAAAACATGTTGGAGGCAGTGATGCATGAGCATGCATGGCTTCCAGTGGCTGTACGTCACTTGTGTTTATTGATGACAGAAGCATGTCTGCTTAGCTTCAGTCAAATGATGCAACGTTGACTGAATGGAGCTTCATGGAACAGACAGACAATGACCCAAATAATGTGAAAGCAACTGTTATATTCTGCAATGGCTAAGTCAGTCATCTGATCTCAAACTGATCAAGTGCCATTATGGTGTTGATCATCTAATCATTTTTCATCCTTAGTCCACATTTCTAACAGCTGCAATGTTTGCATAAATGGTTAGCTGTGAAGTACAGTTTGCACAGACCGGGCATAACATTAGAAAAAGTGACAGATTAAGTGACAATTGACCATCTTGTGACAATACAATGTTCTGCTGGGAAACATTTGGGCCTCTTCATCCATGTGGATGTTACTTAGATATGTAGCATCCACCTAGACCAGACCAGACACCACCACCCCATAGTAATGACACTCCTTGATGGCAGCAGGATACAGTCTGACACAGACACACACACAAAACACTTTAGGAACAACCAAAAAAAAACAAAAAAAACATGAAGGACAGCACAAGATGATCCACAGAGGACCCTCCCCTCAAAAACCCCACTAACAACATGCTGTTACCCGACACCACAGGACACCCTCAGAGAGTCAATGTCCATTCTCTGATGAGTCACAGCTATTTTGGAGGCACAGGGGAGACCTACATAATATTAGGAAGATGGTCATAATGTTATGTCTGGTCATTGTATATAAAATAGTATCATCGTAGACTCAAGTGCACAAGTTTTCTTGTACTTGTGTGCAGTACATACAACACTAAAGATGGACAGATAAACATACATTATTTTTAAATGCAGTTATCAGTCATAGTACAATGACTGTCTTATCCCACATAGTGTGTATGTCTTTGTGTCCCTTTTGCCTGTGAGCAACCTGACACCAGTGATAAAGAACTCAGACAGTGTCTTTGTGTATAAGCCATCCTCCATCTCAAGGTATCGGAGTCGCCAGACAGTTATGCATTCAGTCAAGTACATCCACATATACGCCTCTCTTCTCTCCTCAGGCACTGACATTGCCATAAAGCTAAACATGTCTGTGTAGTTTCTCTACAGAAACAACATGACCACAGCTTGCTGCTGCTCAGAAGTGTGATGTTGCTCTGCTTGAGTCATTATAAATGTTTTGCTCTCCTGGCAGGCTTCACGCGGGGCAAATGCAATTATTCAGCAATGCTCTGTGGAGAGTTATTTAGCTTGGATGGTTACAAAGTGAGAAATGTTTGGACACGGCCATCCTGCAGGGTTTGTGTGCTCTCTGTGTCCTCGGGGCTGCTGTATGCTTCTGTTAAAACAGGGATTTGGAAGGTGCTCTTTCACCTAGCCACATGTCACCAGTTGATACACAGTGTGTCTTGTAGGCCATTGCGGTCCCCTTCACGCTCTGCACACACGAACAAACAGGCAAATAAGCTTTCATATGCTTATCATGCTGTGAATTGAAGGGCATCTTTAGTTAAGGACCATTTTATTGTTTGGATAGATATTCCTCCTCATTCAGATTTTTTCATTGTCACGCAAAAGATCCCCCCCCCCCCCTTCAAGAGCTTTCTTTTTGTTATTCAGACATGCAGAGAAGGTCAGCAGTGTACTTGACATTGTACTGCTCAGTTAATGTGATCACATGCGCAGCAACAGTAACAATATTCAAATGAACTGAAAAGACAGAGTTCCTGGAGCAGCAGGGGTCAGGAGATCATTAACCTTTTGATTAACCTTTTGATTCTGGCAGGTGGTTGATAAGGTTTGGCTAATACATCAGCATTTAAGCTGCCAATAAACAACACAGGGGAAAAGTAGAAGGAATAAAGCAGGGAGGGTGCCAGAAAGACAACTTAATAAAAAAATGAAAAAAAGTTTATCTAGTAAGGAATGTTGGCAAGTTTTCGGAAAAGGTAAGATTCTAAAGTTTGTAGACCATGACAACTGAACCACTACAGTAGTATAACAGAAATTATTATCTTACGTTTGATGTCACACACAATATTCCAATTAAATGATGGTACTTTATAGGGCTGTCAAAATTAATTAATTAATAAGGCGTTATTAACACATGCATGATTTGTTATTATGACCTTTGCACAACTTGTAGTTTGGGATATCAGGAAGTGATAAGAGTAGCAACAACACTGTGGAAAGTGAGCAGAATTTGAAGTGCAGTCATAATAGATCATTTTACCCTGAGAGCAGTAATACGCCCCAGAAACTCCCAACAGAAGAAGAAGGCAAGCAGAGACAGTCAAGTGGAATGAATAAAGAAACAGGCCTTTTAAAAGGCAAGTTCAGTTTCAAGCCCTGCCAGATTTCTTGACAAGATCAAAGTTATCTGCATTTACTGTGGATGTGAGTTAATAAAAGATCAAGCACATGGTTAAGATGCTTGCCACGGAGCTTTCTGTCCATCTGAAATGTTGGTAAGAGTAATAACACTTGAGAAAAGCTTCCCAGCTATAATGAAAACATATTTTAAAGACGTGCAAATAATAAGTATTAATTGTGCAAATTTTTTCGCGATTTAATATTTTAATCTATTTACAGCCTTTATAACATACATACAGAGCGCCTGCATTTTATCAAAGCCAACAGCAGCTTGTGCTGATGGGCTAGAGGAAACCATAGCCCAAACAAAACAAAGAGAAATTACATTAGTGGGTAATCATGTGTAATCCAATACGAGTGCCCTGTGCTACAGCCAAGGGCTGATGTTGCAGGTTGCATCATGTTGGACAGGTGTTTATTCCATCTGTCCTCTGTACTCTAAACAGTGCAAATACCATTAAATAACCACTTTCTTCTCAAATGGCTACTTTTAGCTAACCAGTTATTCCTGATGGTGGTCAATCAGAATCCGAATCAGAATTACTTTATTGATCCCAGGGGGAAGGGAGAATAAGTAAGAGAATGTAAAAAATATCAGAAATATATTGATAACAATATGTACAAGTATAACTGAAACTGTGTTCTGAGTTGTTGCTCTACAGTGACAGTGAATATGGAGTACTGCACAGCAGGGAAAAATTATTGCACACGGTGAGAATATATAAGGAAATATAGACAAATATATGAAAACAATGAAGTGAAGCATGTGTTTTTGCACAATCTCAGGATCAGTATAGTTAATGTTTAAATGTCAATGTTTAAAAACACTTTAGTTTTAGTGACTTTCTGATACAGTCTGACAAACAATCCCATTTTATGAAGCTTCTGGCCATATGTGCAAAGTCATAACTTTTCAGTTAAGTGCCACTTTTTATTCTTCACCTTTTATGTGCTGTAAAAATGTTACATTTATGAACTGCACAAGAATCACATGAAGGTAGTTGTCGCAATGAAAGCAACAGACACACTTAAAGGTTTGGGAAAGATGATGACTTTGTTTAATTTGGTTAATAAAAACATTGTGGCACAAGTCATTATGGACTTATTCAATTGTTTTTGTTGTTTTTGTGTAGTTAAGGGCCTGGTGTGACCTGGTGCTTGAAAGAAGACGCTATTAAAGAAAAGCTTATGTCCCAACCTTGCAGGTACAAACACAACAGTGACTTGGTAACTCCACATTGTTCAACGTCCATTGTAAACATGCTCTATATCTGAAGGGAAAAGATTAGGGTGGACAGGTAAATGGATGCTTTACCTAAGTAAAAGGAAAATAAACCTACGCTCACTGGCCAATTTATCAATGATCAACACAAATAGCTAATCAGCCATTTAATGGATGCAATTAAATGCATTTAGGCCTGTAGAGGTGAGAAGGCAACTTGTTGAAGTTCAAACTGAGCATCATAATGGGGAAGAAAGAGGATTTAAGTGACTTTGAACATGGTATTGTTGTATTTCAGAAACTGACGATCCACTGGGATTTTCACGCACAACCATCTCTAGGGTTTACAGAGAATGGTCAGAAAAAGAGAAAATATCCAGTGAGCAGCAGTTGTGTGGATGAAAATGGGTTGGAGGTGACAGAAAGGCAACAGTAACTCAAGACTATGGCTGTGGGGGTTGCTGGAGTCTCTCCCTTTTGTCATCAGGCGAGAGGCGGGGTACACCCTGGACAGGTTGCCAGTCTATCCCCAACCCTAACCCTAACACATACACAAACAATCATTCACATTCACACTCACACATAGGGTCAATTTAGAGTTGGCAATTATCCTAACAAGCATATCTTTGGAGGTGGGAAGAAACCAGAGTACCTGAAGAAAACCCATGCAGACGCAGGGAGAAAAAAACTCCACAAGAAAGGAAGAACTGGACTCGAACCGGACCTTCTCACTGGGAGGCCCTTAATCAAATCTTTAGCACCTAAAAAGTACTAAAAATCGTAGAAAGGAGTAACACAGAATGTTTCCCTGATAATATTGGCACATTGGTCGTGTAACCTGTCTTAAGGATTTAATATCTTGGAAATGATTACATTTTCTATCCCTGATTCCCCTGATGTGACTGTAGATGTTAGCGTTTACATTAGCTGTGTATACTGGGCAGCAGGACGTCTCTGCTCCTCATCATTTGTCCAGTCCAGCTTCTTTCCAGTTTGGACAAATGCCCAGCAACACAGATAAGCTCCATCAATGAAGGCGTTATGGTAAATATCAGCTGTATTGTTTCTTTTAGTGCACCAGCATTTTAGCCGCTGGCGTAACTGTATGGTCACAGTTACTTCACTGTGATAGCTTCTTTGATAGATCACGCCTGGTGTGAATCCGCAAACGGCCACAGTATACACATAACTCCAGGTGGTGGCTGTGTAGAAAAATGACTTCACTATGCTTCGGGCACTGCAGTGTGACGGGCTACAGTAGCTGTCTTTCTACTCAGTCCAGTTCCCCTCATGTATAGAGAAGGGTGTTATTATTTAAGAAAACTAGAGAGCCTGTGTGAGGCAACCACATTATGTTGGAAGGGAAAATCATCAAAGCTGATTGAATTTTTTTGAAGTAAACATAGCAGTTGAGTAGCTGTTTTATAGCTGCTGGCAGAAGTAGAATTAAACCAGTCACTTGTATAACCTCTTGGCAAGATGAGGGGAAAAGATCAGAAAAAGTTGTAACATCATGTCATGTTATAATGCTCCAGCTGAACACCATTCTGCTGCTCAGTGGTTTAACATTACCCTGAGTAACCCAGAGATTTGCAGAGCACTGACAGAATCTTAATGCCCCCATTTGAGCGCTCGCTACATTGTCGTTGTAGCCCTGCCAACTTTCCACATCTGCCAAGGAAGTTAGTAATTTGCCCTGCAAATGCGGTTAAGTTATTTCCTTCAATACAGTACAGATAATATCCTTCTAACAACTCTGTTCATAAAACTGCCATGTCAAAAAGTCCTGAAGCAACATTTTTGTCTGTCTTTTCAGTTTTTGTGGGACTCTGGTTTGAAACTGCAGTCGATGAGACTGGGAGCGCTTTAAGAACCTGGGCCTTTGAGTGTGATGCCGGCATTTTTTGTGGCGAGGAGGCAAAGTGGTGGCTGCTATTGATCGGCTTGCGCTCTGAGACAATAATCAGGGAGGCTGATGTCAGGCACATTGTGGATCTACCTCGAAGGAATTGATTGCTCTGAGCTGCCGGCCATTGGTATTCTTGTGCTGGTAGACAATGGTAGGCAGACGGAAACAGGGCACTCTGTCTTTGAGGGTCAGCGACAAGGCGGGGGGGATGAGGGGTGGAGATAGAGAGAAGGGAAATAAAAGAAAAATAAAAAATAAAAGAAGGGAATAAGTCTGACACTGCTGTCATATTCACATGTGACTCTTGACAGGAATCCTCAAGACAACATATTTCATTGCATGGCTGGATATATTCTGCTATGCGCTCAGAATATTCAAGTCTTTTGGGCTGTATTGGTACACTGAAAGTTGAAAAAGGCAGTGGAATATTTCTCTCTCAGTGAGCTGGCATGACAGATCCTTGTGGCTTTGCCAAGTTTGCACTATCCTGTGCTTGCTTCTGGTACCATAGTTACTGCATGCTATCCGCTAAGGGCCTGCTTATACTGTGGTTAACAGTGTTAAGATGGAGAACTTAGTTTCTGTGGCTTTGATCCTGCTGCTTCATGAAAATACTCAAGCTTGATTTAGGGTCTCTCTCATATACATGTCACATGGTTGGATAGCTTTTAGAAGAGATGTCTGCTGTCCAACTGAGTATAGGTGAGAAAGGAGCATTCCACTGCTTTTTTTAGCCTTCATTTTATTACTTGTGGAACTTTTAATGCAACATTATGGATGGCTATGTTTACCTGTACACTAATATTCTACAAATGATGAACTGATGAATGACATAATGAATAGCAAAATATTAGTGCCTTATAACCTTGTAAATGCTTGATCTGATCTTCTCTCTCTGGTTGAAATAAATCCATTCTTTCTGTCTATGTTTGCTCTTCATGGGGTAAACTTCAGTTTATAAAGTGAGACAATTCAGAATTGAATTTGCCATCAGAAACAGAGGGATTTGATCATCATGTTACCCCGGTTTAAGTCCTAGCTCTAGTATTCTGAATGGTGAGATCCTTTTTATTTGCTGAATATTGAATCGAATTGCGCAGCAGGGGACTGTGAATTAATACCACGTGATGGCATATCTCCAGTCGCCATGGAAAACACTGCTGCTTTCCCCCACCTTGAAGTTTTCATTGCAGAACGCAGCCTTGAGGCAAGGCTCTGGTGACGAGAGACCGTGCTGCATGACTCATTTGTTTATAAAAAGATGGCGGCTGTCTGCCACAGATCTGTCAGAGGCTGTGATCAAAGAGGAAGCAGGCTAATGTTGAGGAGTGAGAACTTTTCATTTGCTGGCAGTGCCGTCGGCAGCAAAGCCGCTGTTTATTTCCAGCGAGCGCACGATGATGAGGCTGCGACAAAAAGCTAGTTTATGGATGACTAAATAAGCATTAGTATACCACTTGAAGATGTGTCAATGGGCGCTGTATCCTCATTTTTCCTCGAGCCCAATTTCCTGCCAGTTTGTATTTTGTCAAGTGCCTATTTTAGCAAAAAAGAGTTCATTTGGATGTTTTTGTGTTCTAAGCAGGTTGCAGGCTCCTCTGTTCCATTAACATGGTAAAACTGAAAGAGTTTTACAATCATGCAGTGATGGCTTCATCTAATACAGAGAGCTGTCTGCACTGATTATGCTTTTTAAATCGTTTCACTGAGAGGATTCTTGATGCAGATGATCACAGCTTGTCTCCATTACTCAAAGAGCCATGTCTCATCTCTTTGTAAGCTTTATCCAACTTTACAGACTTTGTTGAACTCTGTCTGCCATTGTCTGACACTTTTCTTCTTTCCCGTTGGATGCTGTTTCTACTTGGTGATTCTAAACTTCCACCTGCTTATCTGTATGTATTTACATGAGATGACTTGTTGTGTAATGCTGAATGGTTTACGATGTGTCTGTGTCTAAATTTTAATTTGCACGTGACAAATACACCTGAATCTGAGAAGTTGGGAGCCTTTGATACAGCGAACAGCTATCTGACACATACACCATGTTCTGTGGCTCTCCAAAAGGAAATAACTATACCTACCAGCTAGGGGTGTGCGAACCATCCACCTTTTGCATGTGTATTTATATTTGTATTTGGAGAGGGAAAGAAAAAAATATTAATTATTTGTGTTTAAACATTTCTAATTTATGATATGTATATGTAAAAGTAAGTATTCTTTAATTACCCATTATAATAATTATGGATGTATATGCAATATTGGATGATGTTTTGCATTAAATGCAGCTAATAGAGGTGATTTAAGTTGATTTAAAGGGGCAGAACATGACTGTGATGATCAATTGCTGCTTGTAGCTCAATAGGTAGAGCAGTTAGCTGTTCAATTCCGGGAATGTGCCACATGCAGAAGTGTCCTTGAGCAAGACACTAAACGTCCAGTTGCTCTCAGTGCGTGGTGCTGGTGCGTGAATGTGTGTGCTTGTGTGAGTGCTAACATGAGAGAACCTGACTGTGGACATGTCAATATTAATTTAATGTAATGAAATAATCTCCCAGTCAAACTCTGCTTCCCAGAAGTTATATGCTGCCTTTGCAGAAAAAAAAAAATCTATTCAACAAAACTAGTAATGCAGTTATGTTGTGTTTCATCCCGTCAGAGCCTCCTCTGTTATAGAGTCCTGAGTGTCGCTCAGTCCAGGCAGTTGCACAAATATTCAGCACAGTCACATGAGGAAAGTCAGCTTTTTTTAGGATGTTTGTCTTTTCTCAAATACAAATAGTTTTAAAACAATTTCTGGGCAGTAAGTATTTATTAAAAAAACGTTATTTGTGATTAGAATTGCTAATTGACCTAACATGGATGTCTCTGGACTGTGAAACACCTGGAGAACCTTCATTCAAATGTCCTCCCTCACAAGATCTAAAGCTCAAACATCAAACACTGCTTTAGTATCCCTAGGTTTTGTCTTTTTTTCCATACCTGTATTGTATTGCAAATGAAATATGTCTGCAGTTTGCATCACCTCTGAAGATCTGTTTTACATAGAGTAATTGTGAACTGTTCTGAAGTATACTTGAAGTTCTCTGTAAATCTGGCTTTTGGCCCAGCTGTATTAAGCAAAGCGGTGAGAAATAGAAGGTTATTATGACTTGGTATTTGTGAAGATAAATCGCCTTGCTGGCAGATCTTGACCTTTACCTTTCAGCTAATGGTGAAGAAGGCCGTTGCACAAGTCACAATGTCACTTTAAACTCTGATTCAAGTACATTTTCACTTGACCTTAACTTTTGAGCCATCTAGCATGTTAGGGTGCCATGTTAATTTCCTGTTTGAGCACATTTATGACACTCACCATCGTAAGGATACATCTCAGCATAGCCTCATAGTCTTTCTCACCGCGCTATAGGTGGTTTCTGGTGTGTTTTAGGTAGCGGTCTCAAAATACGCACATAAATTTCCATAACAAATCTGTGAAGATGTGTTTTCCTACTGTTTTATTGCATTTCTATATCTCATTAAGATATGACGACAGTGCAAAGCAAATTATCACATCAGGGAGTGAAATTCAATAATAAATAAATAAAAACTGAAAGAACCAGAATTTAAGTCTGCCCCCTAAAGTAACACATGACAGAGCACTTGGTATGGGACTGAACTATTTCTTCATCACTTGATTTCTGACCGTGCGTGCTCGGTGAATTGAGTCTCAGTCAGCACCCTTTGGTTGACAGCACAACGTATCTTGATTTGAAGAATTTTCCTTTCATCATGAGATATTTCAAGTAATGAATGATTCTGACATTAAAAGGCCTGTAAAACAGCACCTGCATCAAGTGACTTCAGATTAGTGGAGGTTGTTGAGAGCTCAAATGGAGAGCAAAAGAGACACTCGTGCCACAGAATTTTGGATACGTTTATCTGCAGAATATTGAGACGTTCAGGTCAGTTATTACTATTTAATCAACATCTTGGCACGGACTGTGATAATACCCATGAACAAGTGCAATGTGACCAGTGAATAGCTTGTATGGCCTATACTGCGTCTAAGCTACAAACTGTAAAAAATAATAAGCCAACAGTACAGTGCAAAGGTTGCAGGATTTTTTTGTATTGTTTCTGCAGCGTGTACATTTCCTGTGTAAAATATTTTAGACCATAGTGCACAGTGCCCATGGTAGCTTAGCGGAGTCAACAGGATAGTTACAAGGGTACTGTCATCAACATTTAGGAACATCTAGCCTGGCTGCTCTTAGAAATGGGCAGAAAGCATTAGTGTCCAGGTTTCATCACTTCCTGCCAGCATTTGATTTCAAACGGCGTCTGCTCTGCTGGACGGCTCTGTTTGAACAAACTGAATGTACTGCAGGACTATTCTGAACTTGTTGGCTGTGGACAGTTCAAAGCTGTCATCAGTCTGGACATCTGTTACTTCCCTTATTTGAAGCCTCCCTCCAGTTTTCTGAAGGATAAAAGGCCACTCCTTAACGATCTGCTCCTTATCCTCAGTCCTCACAGTATGTTTCTCCTCTGTGAGGGAAACATCTCACCATTAATCACCATTAATCTCTCTAATTGTCTTTTCATCTTTGTTTTGAAAGATCTGCATTAGCTCTTCTTCCTTTTGCAATTGTTTTGTTTCACTAGCTCAGGGTTAATACATCAGTTTGAAGCTGTACACGTTTTGAACCTTTTTTGTTTGTGCAGTAGAAGTGTGGAGTAGCCACCTATCCGAATTATTAACAGTTTTACAAGTGAACCATAATGGGTGCCAACAATCTGACCCTAAGCCTCATCTTAGGAGGATGTTGGAAAGCAAATTCCACCATGCTTGCTGTGTCAGTGATGTACCCTTTCCTGGTGTCTTGCACAGTCACTATGTCAAGCACCACAGTCCTAGAAACCTCCTATCTCAGCATCCAGTAACTTTATTACACTGTAGGGCCTCTCACTACAGGGGAGCATTAAAGCTGTCTGGAGGTGAGGACTCCCTGATGCAGTAAAATCTGAAAAATAAAGACATTGATTGAAACAGTGATGGATTCTTGTTATTCACATTTAATTTCTACTTAGTGCATCAATCCTAAACTTGTTAAAACCATATATAAAGCCTGTGGTCACATTTGGCTTTATGCCAGTGTGTTCAGCAAAGCACAAGGGTAGTACCTACTGTATATGGGCTGCAAATAACAAACAGTAAAATAACATGACTTTACAAGGTACATATTCAATGAATAATAAATGACATGCACATATCCTATGAATGCAGAAAACTACAAGACCATCTAGTGACTGTCTAACATACTACAAAAACCTAAGAAGTCCTCATTCATACCTGCTGGAAAGAGAAAATCCCAAATTCTTCTTCCTTTTACGACCTGCTTGGCTGGGCTTAATCACTTCAAATAAAAAAAGAAGAGATAGATGAGATGTGGTGTCACGTTTTATTAAAAATGTGTTGTATTTGTAGATGCATCATTTACTGGCATCTTAATAACACTCCCATGTTCAGTGATGCGCTTTTTTAGAGTAAAAAGATGTTTTACCTATATATTTTACCATATGGTTGCTTCATGTTATAGACAACATTTTTTTGTTTGTTTTACAGATGACAATGCACTTAAGGCTTCATGCATTTAGCATATTTCAAACTAAATGGGTTGCCTGAGAGAGATATGATAGTACTGGTTCGGGCTTTGCATTGTTGGCATGCTCTAACAATCCTGTGCTTCATATTTGTTTCCCTTTCATATGTACAGTATATACTATAAAACATTTTAACTTCATACAATATTTCAAGTGTTGTTTGTAGAATGTTTCTTAATGACCCAGATAAAGGCCTAAACAAAAACAAAAACCAAAACACATCAAATAAAGCTGTTCAATGTATTACCAGAAGCTTCAGCAGTAGGACTCCACTTTATATAAAGACAGTCATATTACATAACTAGATGGGACTATGCAGAACCAGTAAGACTGGGTTCAGTTTCTGGTACAGTCATCTGCATCCACTTACCTCAGCTGAACCAACTCCATGGCTTTTTATCAGAATGTAAGTATAGGTTAGCAACTCCCACTGTGAAAAATATACAGCAAACAAACAGGGAAATGTGCAAAATATATTTTATACATGTGCCAAACACTTGTCAAACCATGCAACTAAGTCTTAACATGGCGACTAAGCAAGAGTTTCTCTTAGATTCACATTTTAGCACACTTTTATGAGAATGAATTCTCTTTTCCAACACCTATAAAACACATACAAAATAGGTTTGCTGAGGTAAGCTACAAACCTTCTCAACATTATTAGTTTTTGTTTTTTTTTAAATCAGCAATCAATAATAGAGTAGCAGTGTAAGACTTTCTTGCTGATAACAGATTATGCTGGCTGATATAAAACACTGGGAAGATTAATTAACTATGGAAAGAACCACGGTTGTGACACTTAGACTGTTTTCTTAATCTTGGTAAGTACTTTTACAGATAATGCATTATTTTTTCCCATTTCTCTGGTTACTTGAGATTGTTTTAAATCTTATAAAAATTTACTATTCTTGGTTTTATCTCATATTTGTCTTCCATAGATACTTGACTTTTAAGCTGTCAAAGTAACGCTACAGATAGTTGAAAATACCTACTTGGAATTTCTACTAGTGTTGAAAATAATTCCCACATTTAACAACGATTAACAACATTGCATTTAGGACATATGACTTAATCATATTAGGCAGTGGGTATGAATCCAGCTGCTGGTTTGATTGTGTAGAGTCCATACTCTGTGCCGTCAATCAGAAAACTGCTTTGTTAGTTTGCACTGAAGGTTGTTTGGACGAGTTGGTGACGGTTTGCCAGAGACTGGGATACTTTCTTAAGATTTTGTATCCTCCTCACATACTTCTTAAAGAGGGAATGTTCAGCCTTAAATCAAAATGTCAAGACTAGTTTGAGAATCATTTGAGAAGTTAGTGCTGCTTGGGTTTTAAATGATCACAAGCAGGCAGGGCTTTCCTTGTTTGTGGAAATTCAGGTACAAGGATGTTGGGGTAAGCAGCCTGGGCGGTGTTGATCCAGAGTGCACACACTTTTTCCACAAGTTCTGTCAAAGTAATCATTAGCTGCCATGCTGGGTCAGGAGGATCAACTCTGTTGTCACTGATGACTGGCAGGACTCAAAGGAAACACCACTTCTCAGCTGCTTGGCCACCTATTGTTTTGACCTTTTTGCTCACCTCCCTGGAAGATGAGCTCAAATGTGAGAAGGCAAATGTGACTCATCTGTTCATCTGAGAGTGTGCTTGACTTTTCTAAATTAGTGCAGGTGAAACAAAATCAAGGTATACCGTATGGAGGAAGACCTGGCTGACATACAGTACATGGACATATTTCAGAGAGTTAAGATTTTCTTTTGACACCAACCACATCATTGTCTTCCAACAGCTGCACAGCTTCTCTGGAGGTATCGACTGCTCTTACAACAAAGCACTGACACATTGTCAAGTTTTATTTCACCCTGAAGAAGTGGCTGGAAATGCTGACGTTCTGTGTATAGTCACCAATGCTGGATGACCCCAAATTGTCACACACAAAAGATATTATTGTTGCTTGGGCCACATAACCAGAAGTTTGTGTTCTTCAAGCTGTCTCAGTCTGACAACCTTCCAAAAAAGACAATGCCCTAAACACCGTATTTACAGTCTGTCTCTTTGCACAACAGTAGCTACTAACTGCATACTGTCAATAGTGTCACCTGCTTGCAGAAAGAGCTTAATGGATTTGAAGACTGAGCCATCCCAAATATTGTTTAACATGCAGATAAGAAGCAAGATGATTTTGACTTCTTAAAATACATCAGGATATGTTAGAAAAGTGATATGTTATGCATAACAGCGTCATCTATTTTCCTGGATGCCCAGGTAACATTTTTCTGGCTGCACATAGGCAAATTTCATCTAGAACTACTGTCTTCCGATATACACTGCAAAAAAGGAATTTCAAGAAAGCAAAAAATCCTTGTATCAAAAAATACATCTTATACTTTGTTCAGAGACAAGAACTTTGTGCTTATTTGAATAACTTTTTCCCTTAGTACAAGATGAGCTGGTCAAATATAAGAATATTTTGCTTCTTACTAGTAATGTGGTTTGTGCTGTATAATAAGCCAAAAGCAAATAAGTTTCCTAAAGACTAAGAAGACTAAGACTAGTCTTTGCCTTCTCATTCAGTGTTTTCTACATAGCAGAAGACATTAAATCCATGAAGGAACACATAGTATGAGGCAGGTTAAAAGAATATCAGGAGTGTTCCTGCAATGTAGAAAATTAGAAATAAAATATAGAAAGAACATTGAATGATTTATGACTTTAATCAATCAACCTGTTACCGCTGCTAAATTGGCAGTGAATTCACTTACCCTTACATTTAGGCATTCAATACACCTTAACACACTGATGCATGGTTTCTCAAAGTTCACATCAACAACACTTATTTATGTTGTTTTGTTTTGTTTTTTAATTTATTTGTGTTCAAGGCTCAGAGACCAAAAGTGACAGGAAATAAATCTACAGATACAATAAATAAAATAAACACATATTTAAATTGGTCAAAACCCAATAAATAAATACATACAAATAAATGGGCAATAGACAAACAGTCTGTCTTATACTTCTAATTCAAGAATAAGAGCCACCCACAGTCAAAATGCAGGCACTCAGATTGCAGCTAGTAAAAAGTTGTTTCTTTGTAGAAACATCATTAGACTGATAGCTGCCAGTATACCTGCAGCCATGGTCTGGAGTACATCTGTCCATGACCAATGAGAGGAAGCCTACTTTCCCGACCTAACAGAGAGCTCTTTGATTTGAGACTGGATCATAATTGTGTCTGGAACAACTGTGTCTTGCAATAAAATCATGGAAACTAAGATATGTCTGCCCCAGGTCTTTCAGTATGGCCTTGCAGGCCTTTTTTCTGTACTTGATGCACAGGCAGATGTCTTCATAGGCAGTTAATCCCTCCATCATCTGGTTGACCAGGTGTTTGGTATGGTTGATCCTTTCCTCTTGCTACAGTTTTGGAGAACATGCCCTTAGTTGACACTCACTGAGCTAGTTTTTTATCTTCTGTCTCAGTTACAGACTCAATTATAATTTGAGTCAGCAGTTTCAGTGTTGGTCCATGGAGAGCCTTTTTTCTGCTCCAGAAAGCTGGTATCAGGTGTATCTTCAGATACAGAACCTTCTCTTGATGTTTTATAATGTAGACTGATTTGCTCTCACCAAGGCCCACACGCATCAGGTTTTGAGTTTAGTTACTGTGAAGTTCAGTAATTTAATATTCCACTAAAAGTGAGAAGCAGAAAGCTTTTGAAATGTGAAGAATGTTTGTCATTAACATGGTGAGTTAATGGTATGCAATTGACAGAAATTGGCACAAATTTGTTAACACTGTTGAAACAGCAAGAAAGTTACTCCTGAAGACTGCCAGCACTGAAACAACAACAACAAAATAAACTAATATACATAAAACTTAGTCATACTGTTCAAAAACCACTGTCTCTAAGGACCTCAAACAAACGCACATTACGGGGTCACCATTATGGAAATTGCAAGAAAGATATAATTGGTCCATTACTTCCAACTGCTAGCAACAAGTGTGAAAACAAACCTAGGTAGCTTCTTCCAGCACAACAACACTTGATCCTGTCCCCAACACAGAAAACCATGACCTATAAGAGTGTGTAATTATGTCCCTAGAGTCCCTACACTTTGACCAAGTAGTAAACTTTGCCTCTGAAAAGTATCTGTTCCACCATTTAATTAAATCCTACAAAGACCACATTTTTAAACAAATTTTTTTTACAAAATCCATGCAAATCATCAGCAATTGTTCCAAAAAAATAAATACATAAACAAAAAAGTTCCAAAAACACGTTTTCTCTTCAAGCTTGACAATGTAACTTGCAGCAGGTGTGGATGCTGGTGCTTCAGACCTCTGAATTGACCTCATTTATTTCAGACAAATGACCTGGACTCACACTAACAACTGCAACACATTAACTGGTGAAGATGGATAACACTAGGGCATGGGAAAAGGTCACAGCGAATAAGTCCTGACTTTACAGGACAAACTGTCTCGATGACCTAATAGAACACCTGCAATAAGGTGACAGATTTTAGAAGTATACATGTGGTTCTGTGAGAAATGAGACAACAGAGATTTGTTTTTTGAAAAGTTTCGACGAGGAAAGTTTGTGCATTGGGTTTGACATCAAAAGAGTGTCAGATGGATCTTTCTTTCATCTGTATTTCTGTTATAAAAACAAGTCGGCATATAATGCACATTTCATGACTGTTGCACAAGCATAACATGCACTACCCTCTGTTTACTGCATATGAGTTGCAAAGGTCACTTTGTGGGTGGAAAGAGAACATCATCTATATGCATATGCCCATCAGTGCAATGAAGCCGGATTCCCGCCAGTTGGCTAGTCAGTCTCGATCAGCGGAAAGCAAATGAAAATGGGAAGCGAGAGGAGAATTTACTCAGTGACTCTGACAAAAACAAAGAACCTAAGATGCATAATTAGGCTGCAGTCCAGACTGTGTTCAGAAATATGCCAGTTGGCAAACTAGGCACTTAGGCTCCTACTGGGATGTAGCAGGGAAGTTGGATTTGCAAAGACCAGAAACAACAAGCACTGTGGTGCCATTTCCTTAAAACACTCCACTATAACCTGGTTTGGAGTTATGACTTTTCAAAGCCTCCAGCAAATGTTTTGGCATTAAATCTATCTTGATGCATGGGGTGTCCCAGTGCTGAAAACTGCTGTAAATAGAGCAATAAAATAAAGACTGGGACATCTGCCCTTTAGAGCTGCTGTGTCATCCTAATATCATGGGTTAATATTTATTTAAATAGCCACTTCAGGCATGTTGCTGCATCATATCAGGCTGTCTGTATTTTTCATGTTGTTTCATTGAAACTGGTAACTAAACATCTTTTTGATTTAAGTCAGATCAGTATGAAGATCTTCTGTGCTTTGCTTTTTATAAACTCTCAATTCCTTTATTAAAACAAGAATAAATGTATTTTCCTGTTTTCGAGGCTGCATTAGAGTTAAAGTAAGGGGTGTGAATTTGGACGTGTCTAATTGGATTTGGTATTTCAGATTTCTTTAGGTTATCCTTCAGTTTGCATTTTAAAAGACAAGGTTAACCTGAAATACAAGGGATTTTTCTTTGTCTTGGTTAAAAAGAAATGAAACATTTTTTAAATTGTGCATTGAGTTTTCTTGGAACTGAAATATGAAATGACTAATAAGAAAATCAGAGGCCAACAAAAGGGCCGAGGTCATAGAGCAGTGACGTATGAACAGAACATAGAACATAAAACACAATGCATTCACCAACTGAAACAACACCATCCTCAACTGAATATTATTATTTTGCTAATTAAGCAGGTCCATAAGAAGTTCTCATGAAATTGTTATTGTGTAGTCTTTCAATAATCCACAAAGCAATATCAAAATCTCATTAGTAAGAAAAGTCCAGTGTTCCATGCTGTTTTATTGTCCGTAGACACTAGACTATTCAGCTTTTGTTTTGATAAAAACAGGTCAGCTGAGTGCTTCATCATCACTAATGAAAGAACGCACATACATATCACAGAAAGGAAAGACTATTAAAAAAACATGGACAAATGCAGGCATAAATTCCTCAGTAAAATGGGTTTGATAACTATTACCTTTTTTAATAAAACTCAACATAATTTTCTTGACCTGACCTCCTGTGTGGTCAGAACGAGTCTTTTGTTGTGATGACCCGAGAGCATCAGCAAATCAGTCGTATGCCGGAGGCAAGCTGGGTCCAACTTTAAATGTAATAACAGGAAATTATTCATTAAATTTCACATAAAGTCTTAGTAATTGTGCAGAAGTATTTTGAAGTAACTGTAACCCTGCATCAGCTTCTTAGTTTGAACTGGTGCATGGCAACAGTCAAGATTACACAGAAGAATATGTGATTTGTGCTTGCTGTTAAAGAATGCCTTGATTTGAAATAATCACTGCACAGTGTATACAGTATATTGTGTGTATGCATATTATTGTAAGTCAAAGATAAATATATGGTTTCTGGAAAACAGCTTTCAACTATAAATCATGGCAAATGTATCATGTAATGTGTTTCAATGATCATGAAGAACTTGATACATAATGATAATGGAGACAGGTTATGCCTCTGTATTGCTTTTACATTGAGGAAGGCCTTAAATTCCACAAGAGTTCCACACTCGGGTCTCGGGTGCCACATTTTCTGGTAATATAACAGTGGCACTCCATGAGCGTATATTGCTGTTTAGACTACATGATGACAAAATAACTGCCTTGGTTTGTACGTGCTGGTAAGAGTTGACAATCTAAATACTCCTACAAGGCTCTTTATGGCTCCTGGAGCCACTCAGCGTAGTCAAAGGGTGATAGAAGTCAAAAGTTACCCAAAGTTCTTACCATTTTAGAGTAAATGAGCCTGTTCAGGCTGGGTGCTGTGTGCGCAAGGCCATAGAGCTGTTGAAATTGCTGAACTCATTGTGAGCCTGTCGATAGTATCTGAACTGCAAAGCTGTACAGGCTGTCCACATTTGTACAACTGCACATAAAGATTTTCATTTGCTACCGCACACTCAGAGACGGGCTGTTCAAAAGCACCCAGAAGTGGAATTTAGATAGACGGTATCATTAAAGTGGTCTCAGTTCAGCAGGCATCTTGACTGCTACTTTGAAAACCTCGGTCAAATGTAATGATCGGATTCAGACCAAGCGGCTATATTTCAGATTGGAGTCATTACTACAACCTGTTTTGAATAATATCTGACTGAAGCATATGGTTTGTGTTGATGGCACAGTATCGTATAAAGGAGAAACAAGTATCGCTTTAGGGGTGCAAGCGGAAACCAGTCCCAACTCAGAATGTTGGGATTGGTTATGAGTCCCAAAGGAAGAATGAAACCCACAATGGGAGGATAAAAGAGAAGGCATACATCCACACAATAATACAACAACACACAACGGACCATCAGATACATTTGATATAGATGACAATCTCCAAAGACTCCTCAGGCCATGACTGAAAGATCTTGTTCAATAGGAGAAAACAGGTCAGGGAAGGAAGCGAGGTAATGGAACAATAAACCTCCTCAGCAAGCAAGAGCAATAAAGCAATAAAGCAACTTTTGGGAAGTTGTAAACGCTAATGACACAATTTAGCATTTGTAAGGTTGCTGTGCATTTCTGACTCATTTACTTCCTCCAAAAATTCCCAAGGGTGTGTCTATGGATAGAGCAATTTGCATCTGGGGAGCATTTACATGCCAACAGTGGATTTTAATTGCCGCAGTTGATCAGCTCAATTAATATCATTGATTTTATTGTACAGTCTGAGGCTATAAATCATACTTCAATCACCAGGCATAGGTCTTGAAGACAGTTTTACCGCTCTCATCAATAAACTGCATGTGTGCGGGGTAATAGTCAGCAACATTACTTAAATACAGTAATGGAAACTTTAGATATTGTATTTGGAAAATGTTGGGGATATGGCGTGTCTTGGTCAACAGTAAAAATAATTTATTAACGCTTTGAATGAATTGCTACCATTATGGTCATTTTCATTGCCGTCAACATAAAGTAGAACACTCACATCTCAGCAAACTGAAAGTTGATAGTGAAACTTGCCAATTTCATGCACACTGTGTGCGGGTGTTATGCACTAATGAGACGAAGTGTAATGCATAAGAAACACTCAAGCAAAGTACATGCTGTCACTGGTAGCTTCATGGCTCTGCATGTCAGTACACCTTGTTATCTAACTTTTGTCTCCGTATCACTTCGTGGCATTTGAGCTTGAGCATCTCTCTGCAAATGTACTTAATTCGGCAACTCTCACTATCAATCATTCTTGACACCTGGAGCCTCTGAATAGATGAGGTTGAGATATGTCAGGTGTTTTTCTAAGTTGTGTTCAAAACATCTCCTCTTCCTTTCCGTCTCTCTCTCTCTCACACACACACACACACACACACATTCCGACACACTGAGGCTGCAGAGGACATCACACATTGTCTTTGACTTTGCTATTTCTTGCCGGCAGTTGTGGAGGGAAGGGAGGGAGGGAGGGGTGACAGGCTCTCTGACCAGCCGAGCTTTGCCGGCTATAATTGGAGTTCAGGAGGTAGCAGAGGCTGCTGGGTATAATTGGACGGCAGCCAGCAACTTGTGTGGACGGTTGTCTAAGCCTCGCTCCCCTTTCCACCGGCCATCTCAATTACTCCCTTGGTACAAGGCTCCTCACCGCCGGGCCATTGACACAGCAACCTCAATTTCTCTCCAAAATGTGTGGGTGGTAATTGTGGGGAGCGGTTTAATGAGCCGCAGTCATCATGGACACCATGGTGAATGCACTGGGAGGATGGCTACTTTGGTTGAATCATATACATATGATAAGGCGTTCAGTCATATGTGCAGAATAGTCCCTGGTTTATGGTACACAAGTTCTCCAGAGGACAAACGGAGACAATGTGCATCTTCACAGTGAATGACTGTGATACACAAACACACACACACACACACAGACAGGACAATGATAGTCATTTGCTGTGCATGTTTGACTTTCTTTTCTTCAGCCTGCAGACCCTCATTTGGTGCTCAACCCCCTCCCCCACTGGGTGTAATTAAAGTTATTTTCAATCACAATAGCCAGCACTGACAAAGACGAAATGAAGAGCATCGTGCAGCCTCGACCATTAACTATAACAAATGATTAGTTGTGGTAAAATGAGCAGTTGTTCAGCATTTTGTTTGTGCAAACCATTCTAGTTTCTGACGCGAAGGCTCTCAATGTCTTTAAAAAGCTGCAGTTACTGAAATTTGATGTGAATAGGTTTTGTGTGCACGTCGTTGTGCTGCTGTAGCTGTAGCGGAGTTGCTCAGCAACAGCAACATGGCTTCAAAGCAGAGAGTTTGATTGCACGTTCCCTAACTGTTTTCAGTTTGAAGACCTGAGGAGCTAATGTTTGAAATCATGAAGTAAAACCTCCTCTTCCTCTTCCATTACAGGTCAAGAGGACCATTTGTGTTGGATCTTTTAGAACATGGGAGAAGTCTGATAGCATGGGCAACTCATACTGTATCTTTAGCCAGACACAAATTAGCAACAATGTTCATTTTGTTAAACACAGAATTATTATTATTGAGTTTTTATGAAGGTGTTTACCATGTGAGACCGAGCTTAGGTGCATCTTAATGCAAATAAATTCCGACTGTATTTTATATTTGCTTATGAAAAAAAGCTACAAAATAATTGCCCCGCATCTCACACAACCACTCTCTGAATGTGCACCTGCTGTTTTCAAACACTTGCGCCATTAATTTAAGAAAGATGGAAAGCAGCCAACCCTGTTTGGCTTTATGAGACAGACAGAGACCACCAGACAACCAGACATGAAGACACATCTGCCGCTGAGAAGATGGTCAGTGGGGTGGGCCGTGGTCTGGTGGTGCTCCTGAATCTCTGCACCATTATGCTGACCTCCCTCTGCAGGTGGTGCAGAAAGACTAAAAATAGTGGAAGTGCTTTAAAGCACTACATCAGACCTGTAATTACTTTAATGAGATTAACATTTTGAAGTCATTTAATTAACAAAGAGAGGGAAGGCGCGTGCACAGTGAAGAGCTGAAACAACTTGGTTTGTTCATGGTGCAATACTGTGTGTGTGTGTGTGTGTGTGTGTGTGTGTGTGTACGAGGGAGACAGACAACAATACAACAAGTGCATATAGACTTAACAGCTGCTTCTTAATGTGGAATTGCTATGTTTGGCTACTTTTTCTGAATAGTAGTGTTGTTTTCTAGTTTAAACAAAGGTGTACTTAGTGTTGCTGCACATTCATCTCAGTGTAGTCTGCAGATTTCACTAATTAGATTCTCACATCATCCCTACAAACAAAAACCTATAATATTAACACTATCTTTAGTCCTTTTAGTCTCCAACATGAAGCTCATTCAATAACCACACTAATAATATATTTTTACCTTATCATACAAATATACAGACAATATTTCATTTTCAGTCTTGCTATACTAATCTTAGCTAGCATAGCATGGTGCTCTAGCCTAGCTATGTTTATATATTAGCCTAGTCAGTTATACCTCAATCTCAGTCACTAACTGTTAAAGAAACCTCACCTAACTACAACCTATTCTTTACATGATATAAAATACAGGAAGCCATGAATTTTAAAGTCATACAAGTGACACATAAGTGAGTTTGGAGTGTTGCCAAATACAGATGATTTTTTATAGCCCAAAAGCCACCAAAAAATTATCAAAACATTGATGTGATGTTAAGTACTTTGACCATGCTAGTTTAAATCATAGGCTGCATCCGCCAACCACCACAACTACTCTGATCCAGCTACTATGAAATCAGTTGATGATGTCAGGCAGATGGAGCTTCTCTACTCTTTAAGAAGCGGTGCACATTCAGAAATTCACTTTGGTTTTGTTTTCACCAACATTTAAAAGTAATAAATGAATCGAGCCTTCTATGTGTCCTTTGCACCTTGGGCGTTTACTACGTGCATGGTACATGTGTTCAGACCTGGCATTTAAATGCATCTTCAAATGTGTCTCAAGATCTGGCCTCACTAATGCACTCTGTCTGCAAATAAACCCCGGCATCATCTGGGGTGCAGTAGTATATTTTAACAGTTGCTGTCTCCAATGGGACTCTAGTAGAGATCCATTAGAGACAGCAGTCCTGGGTGTATTCACACCTGTCTTTTAAATGATTAAATCACCCAGATCAAAACCAAATGCAAGGCCTAAAAAGGCCCAGAGTGATCTCACACACACATGTTCAAGTGTCTGAATAGTGCCATCAGAAAAACTATAGCCTCAGATGCTCACCTGTGGACTAGGTACCTGAAAATGGCTGACCATCAGCTTGGTGTATCGCTGGGTGAAAAGACCTCTCGTTATTGGGGCTGATTTTAAAAAATCTATCTGAATCAGATAACACCTGATGAGGATTTGTAAAATTCTTGAACAGATTTTTCAAAATGTCCAACATTTCCTGCAATCTCACCGTGAGATGTAACTGCCTCAAGAGACTGTGCACGAAGATTAGTTCATTTTTGAAGGAGTTCCAAAACCGTTAGGCCTGTGAGCCTGATTTTTGGATTTAATTTTAGATTTAATATGTATGACGAAAGGGAAGAGCCGGACAAACGCTGATCCACGTGCAAGATGTGCCAACTAGTAGTAAAATAATGTGGAAATACCACAAATTTCCAAACCAGTGACAACATTGTGTTGTCAAAATCTCAAAATGAGCAAAATAGTTGAAGCTGAAATATCAAATTGAATTGGGATTTGGGAATTGGAACGGATTCAGAAATCAGAAGTGATACTTACTCCTTCTCATGAGATTGATCTTCTTTGACTTCTAGTCAATAATTCCATCCCAGCTAAAAGTCTTGGCAGTTTGAATTTCAAGTTGATGCAAATTGTGTCTATGCAACAACACAACAAGTTTTTGGTATACTACTAAGCGAAAACTGGTGTGCTTAAAGTGTTTATACCATTGCCGTCTGTGCAGTAAAAAGTACTAATCTCTCCAAAAATGGGTGTGGTGGTGGTGGTGCGGTGTATCCTCAGAAAACAACAGACAGCTGAATGCAATGCGTGTTTCAAGTAACTTAAAGCTAACTTCCCTGCATACACCTCATGCTGTATATTTGACAGACATTACTCCTCAACTTTCCTTGGTTTTCTTGGACTTGGGTGACAAAATACTGATTGTTTTTCAGCTTCAATAGAAAACTGTCACAACAGAGATGACCTCCAGAGTGTAAAAATGTTTACCTCAGGCCGTATCAGGGATTTACACTGCTGACCTGCAGTATCAGTGTATGTTAATGTCTTTCTGCGTCTTGACATAGTCGCTCAGTCCTGTCAGGATCCAATCATTCTAACCCCAGTCAATCATGTGCATACATGTTGGATTGAAGCACGAAACCGACATTTGCATTTAAAGTGTGTGGCACCTCGTGTCTCCACAGGTTTCTTTACCATTTGGCACATAACATATAGAGAGATGAAGGAGCATGCTGCAGAGCCAACTCTATAGCTTCCCACGATGTATTCAGTGCCATGTTGCTAGTATGTGACAGTGTGATGATGCAGCGAAATGCTTAACAGCTTAAGTGTTGAATGACCGTGTCACTACAGAGAACATGTATTGGTGTTTTGCACGACAGACAAAATAAACACGGCAAGCTGAATTGTTGGAAGTGTTAAATACAGACAGCCTCCTTGGCCTCACTATTTTCCGCTGTATAAGCCTGCAATATTCTTGCTTGTGAGAAATAAATGGATTTTCTGCAAGTCAGAATTCATGACAGCTAATTAGTGAGCCGGATGACAACTATGCCTTTCCGTGAAAAAGAAAGGAGGGACCAAAACCCTAAAAAGTCTTCTTTAAAAAGTTTCCGCATTATTCGCTGTCATGTTTGAGCTTTGAGGTGTAATGGGGACAAAAAGAAGAAAGAAGATTTAGAAATTGATTCAAATTACATCGTTGGAAAAAGAGCATGCACTTTCCGTCAATTTGTGGACCCATATTACAGAGTACAAAAAGGACTTCGCCTGTTTAGGAGCTCAATTGACCGAGAAAAACTTAAAATGTTGCAGTTTAAACTGAGAAGCTGGTTCTCGATTGGTCTCAGAGAGCAGAAGGGGTTATTCATCTTCTCCATTAAAGCCTTTACTGCTTCCCTTCACGCACAAGCGTTAGACTTAAATGCTCCACTCTTTTTGCAGCCACCTTCACTTCTATTAGAGGATCAGAGTGTGTGCAAACACTGGTCTGATGGGAGCGATAATCAATCCCTTAAGCACAGAGGCTGCAGTTTGTTAAAAAAAAATGAAAAAGAGAGAAAGAAAGACCCACCTCTAACTATACCATCCATCTACCTCCAAGGGACTCAATATTTCTTTGGACCTTTGGGAGAAAAAGGTTTCTTGTGCGAGAAAAAAATCAAACAGCCATTGTAGATTCTTTAATTGGGAGGTGTTTGGAATTGTCTGGGGTCAGATCAGTTAACCCCAGTGGAAATACTCTCTGGTTAACCTGGGTTAACCTGGCCTTGTAAGTGTGTGTCAGTCCCGGCTGATGGAAAAATATGGGGGCCATTAAGCAGAGACAGACCATCTGGGTCTGTTACAGAGGGCCTTGAGGCTCTGTGAAGTCTTGGGGGGGATGTGTGGGTGACTGTGTTCTGCTCCAATCACCCCCTTTCCTCTGTTCTCCCGTTGTAGCTCAGGTCAGAGAGGCAAATAGGCTCAAATGTTATCTCAAACAAAAAGGATCTTTATTGTGCGGTAAACAAGAGTTTCAAAATATATGAAAGGTGTCCAGTTCAGCATAAAATGTTATTTTGAGATTCTGCACACATGCCTGTTACAAGGTAAAAAAATGCTGAGTTTAAAATGACCTCTGTCAAATCGAGCACACAATATACTTAGCAATGAAGTGGTCTAAGTCGTGACAACACTGCTGTCAGGTGGAGGACAACAAAAGTGGATTGCATTGGTCCCTTTGCAGAATAGTTAAATCACTTTTTTGTACTTTGGCCTTTTGTCAAGTGTAGTCAAGAAAATGTAATAAAACACAAACTTACATGGCCATTATGGTCCTGTAAGACTATGTGCTGATACAGTAACTGCATGCATTTTAGTATTTAAAATGTCTTCCTTGTTTTCTTATTTTGTAATTTAAGTCTCTTAACTTTCTAACACTTGCAAACCTTATCATTTGCTGTTTTTAAGTCATAAAAACCTGCTAGTAGTGGTAATGGAAACCAATCAAAGTCACAAGAATTTATCGTCTGCTGACTTTAGTTTGTTATGGACCTGGATTTTGTCCATTTACTTGCTAAGAATTAATTCCAGCATTTCCTTTGAGAGAGCTTTCTAGAAGAAGGCTGTAAGACTGCATTAAAGTCAAGTCATAGCAGAACTGATGGCTCTGTGGCTGCCTTTTTTTGTGTGGATGAAAATGTGAAATTCATGTAAAATCTATTTCAAATATGCCATTTACAGCTCTATGACCCTATAAAACACCCACACATTTTTTCTCCTTGTCTTAATGCCTCGTCTTCATATTGTCATCCTTGTTATCATGGTAGCTGACCCATTGCATGTCTCACCCATCCTGTTGCACAACAAAGAGCGAAAAGCTTTAGAGACTCACACAGAGAAAACTGCCCTTCAAACTCCTCTAGAAAAATACCCTGCTTATTTCTCTCTTCCACCCATCTGTCTTCTACCAATGAACCAAACTACTTTGATACCCTTTGCAATTACAGACTTCAGATTTCAGAAGGAACTCTCATTATATAATTGAGTGAAAAGCAATGTAAGCCAGTGTAGCTGATAGAACTGGCCAATACACACGCACACATAATCTATTTATGATCAAATACACCCTAAGTATGATCAGCAAATGTGAGTAGCTAATTAATTGCTGAAGTATAGCTTAAAAGAAAGTAAACTGACAAGCCTGCACACAGTTTCACAGTAATGCTGAGGTCATGCTCTCCTCATTGTGCATTTCTCATTGGTGGATATGTATTTGAATGAAAATCTTATACACTGCTTCTTTCAGAGTCAAATCGATCAGTCACTTTTATCGTCTTCAAGCTTATTTTCCACTATAAATGTGTAAATGTACATCTGGTTTGAATTTCTATGTTACCTGGAAAAAATGCACCCAAAACACCCCCATAAATCCAATTTCAAACTTCAGAAGTTGGAAGAATGTCACCAATCCAATCAAACGTAACACTCAACTAGAGAAGTTTTCTTTATTTAAGAAAAGGCTAATGTTTGTGGCACATACAGTTTATGATGAATAATGACAATCTAACAAATTAACGCAAAAGCACTGCCTACAGAACAAGCAGCACAAGCTTCTTAAGCCACGCGGAGGGATGTGATGTGGCCTGCCTACAAGTGACAGAAGCAGATGGCTTCTTCTGGCTTATAACCAGACCTTTTTATCACTCTGACATCCCGGTGGCACTTTCCTGATGAGACGGGTCGAGAAAATGGTCTTCAGGAAGACGGAGTGAGACAAGAGGGATTCAAAGCATGGACGAGTGCCACTGTTGTCACCTGTTGACACTCTGCATCACCAGCAACCCTGTCGGAGATCTGGATGTTTGGTCACTTTCTGCTACATTACAGATGTCTTCAACAGTCTGGCCCTCTCCGCTGTCTCTTCCAAGTAAATTTTGAACTTGAATTCAAGCTTGTAACGCCAGCCAAGGTTCGTGGCTTGGGGAGTACAAATGGAGGGCTTATCTGGTGCTGCCATCCGTCTGGCCTTCCATAAGGCTGGCAAGTGGCAACTGGCACAAGGATGTCTGGGCCTTGCTGAAGCTCAACATGCATCTAAAGAAGTTTGTAAAACCTTTTAAATTGTATTTATACAGAAAGATAGAGCTAAACAAAGCGTTAAATGTGTTACTGCTGTGATGAATTGTTCAATTAAAAAGTTCCATAATTTTTTTTCTTTTTCCCAAGCTGGCTTTGATCTAATTCTCACTGTCCTCTGCCTTTACATTCTATTTATCCCATATTTTCTAGCGTCCACCCAGTAGTGTCCTGAATATTGAAGAAGATTTTGGATGGATGGCTCTCCACAAATCCTCAGTGAAGCCTGTCCACTTTACTTTTTTGACATTAAGCAAGGAAAGTTTAGACACTGAGCCATACCAAGGAGGCATTTCGTTTCTTTGCAGTGAAGATAAAACACACAACCTTTTCTGCAGAAGTACAACTGTGAATTACATTCTGCCTCCTGCCTGAGTCAGTTAACAATGGGTGTGTATTGCCTGGAGAGTTGTCTGTATGGATGTTACAGTCACCACAAACACAGTGATTATACTGGTGGAAACTGAGAGAATCCATGAGAACAGTTAACCATGAACACCTGTTATTTGTATTGCTACCAACAACACGTCATACAATTGTCAAGATTGCTGTGAACACCAATATTGTTAGTGTAGCTCTAAGGGGCGTGTGGCTGCAGAAAAGATGTGATGTTGTCTTCAGACTGACATCAGTGAATGCCACGATCCTGCCACGAATCTTAAACAGCTTGAGGGTGGGGAGAAAAAAAGAAGAAATAAGAAAAATCCCAGCAAAGGGTCCAGGACCACAATCTGTTAGCTTATCAGTGGAAGCCAGAGTTCAATATGTGAATAATACACTATGCCGACTGTGTGAAAATCTCTTATTTTTGAGTGGACACACTTCCAGTATCACAAACTAGTTGGCTTATAGGTACAAATTTTCAGGCTCTGTGCTGATATAACAGAGAAATCCAATTCCACAGAGAGCGCTGGTCATTTCAAGTTGAGTCAAAATGCTAAATTATAACTGAGGACCAAGGCCACAAAAGTCAAGCATATCCGAGCACCCACTTTAAAGCCCTGCCACCCTATATGTTCTTTTGTTTTTGTGATGGTCTCCACCCATACTCTCCTTTTCAACCTGCTTGCCCTCCCATTCTACCCTTTCATCTGGTAAATTCGTCACATCATTCAGAAACAGAGCTCCGGGGCCAATCAAAGCAATCATACTTTCATGGGAACACAAAACCATATTGTTACATTTGCCACATCCAGTTCAGTTCAGATCAGTTCACTTCTACAAATAGGATATTGCATCTTGTGAAGTATGCAGATGATGTAACCATGTGTAAGAAACATCCTTGTTGGTTGTAGAGGAAAGCAAAGCCCAAATTTATAAGAGATTGAGAATAACTAGGTCACACTGTCAAGATGTATGTATGTACATAATAAGCACTGAGATAAAATTTTTGAAGACTAACTTGATGTCAGAACTCCAAAAACAGCTTTACTGTTACAGGAGCATGTTCAGGCCTGTGGCCCTTTGTCCGGATCATCATAAAACATGCACACACCATTTCAAACAAACAAACAAACAAACAAACAAAAAAAAGCCACGGACACTGACATGTATATATGATTGTAGTGGTATGAGGCACCACTGTCTTGAATACTTCTGGTTCACCCTGCCCTCTCTGGCCAATCATTAGTCACACAGAGAGGATAAAAGTAGGAGAGGTTTCTCCCCCCTGTCCTCTCGCTTCCTGCCTCGTCGGCCCGCCCACTTCCAGGTTGTCCCCGCTGCTCACCGCATCGGACAGGTAGGCACGCATTAGCATGCCGGTAAAAGTGCACACTTGTTAGTGTCAGTTAATTCAAACATAACCTTTCCGATAGATCCGGCATCCTTGACGCGGTCCTGGCAGGGCACTGGGGTCGCTATCACTGGCGTTTAGGTGAGTTGCGGTGTGCTGCTGCTGCTAATTGTCTTGGCCAGGTGTTGAGCCTCCTCCTTTCTCCACTCCTCTCCCTCTAACAGTGCTGGTTGTTGGTGTTGTGGTGGCTGTCCCCCGCCGCTACGTCGACCCTCTTCACCCCTCTCCCTTTTTGGTAGAGACCGAAACCGACCGGATAAAAGGCCGGTAGTTTGGACGCCAAGCAGAGTAAGACTGGTACTGAATAATTCCGGCTCATTAGCCACGGCTGCCTCGCCACTTCGCTACTGCTACCTTGCTACTGCTACTTCGCTGCTCCTGTTAATTCGCTGCTCCTGACTTCGGGTTCTTGACGGCCGTTTTGGGTCGACCTGCTTCGCGCTGCTGGCCCGGGTTTTCTGCTGCTATTGCACGTGTGGCGGTGCGCGTTCGTGGGTGTGTGGCTACCGCTTGTGCTGGACATTACGAGCCCAGTCCGGACCCTCAGCCCCTAGTTTAGATTGCGTGTGTGTGTGCGTGAGTGTGTGCGTGAGTGCTTACGTGTGTGTGCGTTTTAAATGCAATTCTCAAGGTGTGGTGTAATTTTGTTTATTCATTTATTTATATTTTGTTTCTTTTTCTGATTAATAGTAAAGTTTATTGTGGTTATTTATTTTTTGGTTAAGTGGTTTGCTTTGCTTGAGTAAGGTGTCATTTTGGGAGTTTATTGTAATTATTTATGTTCTATTTGGGGGAAAACTTCTTAATTTCAGCCCTCAGTTACTTGTCAGAAATGGATTAGTTACGATTACTGTTGAGTAGATATCTCTGGCCAGAGACTTTTTAATCTGTTTGTTAATTTGATTTTTGATTAATCTAATTGTATTATTCCTTAGTGTATTAATTGATTATTCTTTAATTCGTTTATATTGTGGGATATTGTTTGTTTTCCTTTAATTGTGAGCCCTGTTGACTGTGCTTTATTTTCCCTAGAGCTGGAGGTGGACGGTGGTGGTGGTTCTTCCCCGGGTGGTGTTGGTCCCCTGTGTGTGTGTGTGGTGGTCCCTGCTTATTTTGTGCGCTCCTCACGTTTTTTTGGTTGTGTGAGTGGGGTGCCCCCCTTTTCATTTTTATTGTGGACGTCACTCCCCATGTTGGTTCCTCCTCCAGCCGGTAAGCCCCAGCTCGTATCCTTTTTCTCAGTTGGCTCCGTTTTTTTATTATTTTCATTTTGTCCCATGCCTTGTTTATTTTAGAGTGCCAAAATAAAGTTTTTGTATGTGATAATTGAACTCCGTCTCCTATTCTCCCTGATTGAACGAACCTGTGTCCTTTTGTAATAGTTGGTAATTGACCTTTAATACGGGTCCTTGGGCCCTAACCCAAGGTGGCGTTGTCGGTTGTATATAAAAGAGAAAAGAGTTTTGAGACATAACTGAGTAAATTATCCCTCGTGTTGCCACATAATATATATAAATAAATATATCAGAGTATTCTATATTTAGGATATTATCTCCATTTTAGCTTAATGCCAGACCGCCTTTTTAGACAGAGAACAGAAACTATCATGTCGCTCAATACTCTCCTCAAAGCCACCAGAGTCCATTGACAAAATCAGTAATTCTGACTTGCGTAGGAGTTGCCAGGAGTTCTCTCTGTAGTTGAAAATAAAAGAAATATGTGTTCAGTAATTACCTCTTTATGTCGTTGTGTTGCCACGTGACAGCAGAGACTAACATTCACATGCTGGATCCAGATATGCCAATCTATAAGCATAAGATTTCACATGAAATAAATATCTATCTTCTTCTTCATATTTGTATAAGGTTAACTGTTCATGCTGTACCAAATTACTGCTAATTCAAATCCAAAACACATTTAGCTAAAGATGATCATTTATGATAACATAATAATACCATGAAAGAAGTGGTTCTAATCATGATATAAAACCTCTTCAGTGACATGTGGGCCATCCTTGTCCGCTTTGGGAGCCACTGGTTTAAATCACTTGGAATTCTTGTAGAAGCCAAAGAAAGATGCCACCCTTCCCGATCCTCCCCTCCCCACTGCTGAACGATTTTTCTGTTAATGTTTTATACAGGGAGGCCAGTTCATTATTTACTCTGTATAAATTAAGGTCAGATAAAATTGATTAACCCCCCTAGCTCACAGTGCTGCCCTTTAGATGTGTATCTGCTTGGGACTAAGAGATATTGACATGGTGAGTCTTTGCTTGCTGACAAGCATGTGGCAGAAGGCAAAGTAGCTGCCACTCAGCCCAGGCAAGAAATAAACTGTTGACAGGTAGTCGAGGGGACAAAGTCAAATCCCAGCCTGCAGCCTCTCAGTCTGGATGATTAAATAAGAACTTTCTCATGCAATCAGGATGCAAGGGGGACAAAGGGAAAATTCCCCACTTTTTATGTGGATCTTCAATCAGTGTTGATGGTAATTGTAATCAATTGAAGCAATAAATTCTTTAGTGCTGCATTAACAAAAAAGCTGTTGCTTTGCTTGTACAGCATTTATCAAACTGCTTAAATGGATGCTCTGTATGCACATATCTTGTCCAGCTTGTGGAGGTGGGCGTATCAAACCCAGTGTGCCAGCTGGCTCTGTGTAGAAAAAGTAAAAATCTCAAAAATGACAGTTTGTCACTGTTTGGTTAAACCACAAACAAAGATAAGATGAATTGAACAACACTATTACTAGGTAACAAGAAGCCTTAAAATCAGTGCAAATGTTGAGAAATCTGTTTGTTCAATGTTATGGTGTGCATGTGTAATGGTCACCTGCACTCCCTGGTTTTCTACAATTTATCTTTGGGATCTTGAAGAAGGTCTGCAGCACGCATATACCTTCGAGTGAGGAGTAAAACCTTCATTCTATGAACAAAATTCTACATTTCAAACAGTCTTCCTCTGACATTGTTAACAGCAACAAAAACAGCCCTCGCCAAGAATCATGGCTGCAGAACGAGGCCCTTTCTGTTGGGATTAGGGATCAATTTGAGCCAGGGCACTAACAGTTCCTGTTCGGACTCAGAAGCCCAGTATCTAGATGGTTCCTATCGACCGTATCCTTTTGCAGGGATAATGCAGCTACAGCCTCTGCTTGTCTCTAATGGACTGTTCCCACCACTGAAAAAAATGAAACCCTGTTTGACTGTGTTTATAACACTATCAGACCTCATACTGAAAAATAGCTGGCATCGTGGTAGAAATCCAAGCTGAATAAACTCATGAGAACCAATAATGTCATCAGTTCCAGGAAGAACAACAAAGAAGAACATAAAAAGTGATTATTTATCACTAATTTGGATAAACAAAGATGAGGTTGAAAATTTGCGAAGACATTTGTGACATACTCTAACAGTTTGAATGACTGAGATAATTTTTCAAAATCAAAGAGCCCTGCAGACAAGATTGCTCCTGTTCCTCAAAAGGTCAGTTAATATTCATACATCTTAAAAAGGGACTTTGAAATATCATATAATAATCCCTTTCGCTTTACTTAAAATTAGAGTTGAACCAGATACTCGTTTCAGCCTAGTATCCGGCTCAACTCTAATTTTAATCGAGTGGATCGAGCACTTTTGCCGACTACGAGCATTATACGAGTAATACGAGTCAATATCTGCGCTCGGATTTAATGAAATTTTCATTGGTTATCTGACTGTGTCTGCATTCTGTGATAGGAGCCGCGCCGCGCCCCTCCCCTACACACATACATATGTGTTGCTGTGTCCCACTCTGCTGACTCTGACACACAACAGCTCTTTGTCTCTCAGTTTCGCGGTCTTTTCCATTAATCTTTAGAGTTTCTTCAGCTTCAGGTTTGTACTTACTTATCAACCAGTGGAGTTCTGGTAAACATGGGTTCTTTCGGACATGGTGCAGGTTAATGCGACTCGCGTTGCGTCTCTGCCTGCTCATACCATGCATTTTCCACTTAGGGCCTCATTTCAGGTTGCTTTTCCTATAAAACACATCTGGATTGTGTTATATATATATATAAAATTTTATTTTCTTCTCCTCCGCTCTCTGTTTTACTGGACGCAGCTCTGCACCGACAGGCACACAAACAAACACAAACACATGAGCACACACCTACAGCCAGAATCATAGACATATAGCCTACATATGTCTGTGACTAAAGTCTGGTTTAAGTCTGATGAACACGGTCTGATCAACACTTTTTTTATGCTGCAGGGTCTGCAAAACTGATTCTGAAGGACTCCAGGCAGATTTCTTTGACCTAGCAACAAACGAATGCTGAACTGTGATTGGAAAAGAGCTTTTATGTAAATATACACATTTAGAATCAGCGCAACCACAGGGAAATCTATGAAAGGAAGCAAACAGGACATCTGGAATTATTTAATAGGTATTCATGGCAAATATACTGTAAACTGAATGAGGCCAGCAACATGTCATTGAATTGCTAGACTTCTAGAAAGACTTGAGGCCAACTCAACTTTGATTTGATTTGTCCTACCAGCCATGCAGGTGCTTCCTTTAAAAATGACTTGTAGGCTGTTTTTACCAGTATTCTATACATATTCATTTATGTTTTTTGTTTTCTCTTCCACAAAATCAAAATCTATATGTTACTTACCCACCCACTATAATAGTTTCAGCAGTGATTCCAGTAAGGGGAAGAGAAAACTGTTTTGTCAGTCCTGGTGGTATTTTCTTCCTATTCAGACAGTCGCTTCTTTACTGTCACTGAAATTCATAATATGTCTGCCTCTTGCTTTGAAGTCACATTCATGACTGTTCATGTCTCTTATTGTCACAGTGGGTTATCTGTGTGCTCCCAACAAGCCAGTGGGCACAGCCTCCCACATAACACACCTGGGTGGCAGCTGATGGCCATGTCTATTAATGCTATCTGCCATACATGACAAGAGATATGATGATTAAAATGTCTGGTGCGAGGGGTATCCACATTGACTGCCTGTGGAATTGTATTTCAAAGCAAGAGACATGTTGTTATTCCCCTTTCCCTTTGAAGTCAGACATAATGATGTCCCCTACCTGTCAGCCTGATTATGGTTGAATAGCAGAGGAATGCACTGTCACATGTATAATAACTAACTGAAACATCCTGAAGCCTGCAAAAAAAACAACATGCTGATGTACTTTAAAATAATGTAGGTACTGTGTGTGAAATCCATGCATGACTCAAACTTGAGTTCATCGGCATTCCTCCCCACAACATATTCACAATTTTTAGTGTGAAGGCCCTAATCACCCACCTAAATACATCTCCTGTGGATCTTTCTGGGCAAATGGTCTGTTCAGTAACTCAGCACTTTAGCTTTTCCCTTTCATGCTACTCAACTCTTACTGGATATATTATACTGGTCTGTTCTGCACTCATTCTACTCCTTCCACACACACACAACGACAAGTACGAAAAAGGACTAGATATAGTAGGCCTATAGTCCTCCAGTCAGTCGTTGTCAGAGCTGAGTTGTTTTCAGAAGAAGTTTTATACATTAATCGGCTTCCAGGAAAAATTTGGGTTTTCTGAACACCCCGCTATTTTCACAACATTAAACTCGCCTTATCGGACTTGGACTGTAATGCCTATTTAAAAGCAGAGTATGTAATTTTTATTTATTTATTTATTTATTTTATTTTTTTGGCATAATTCTGTCCAAATTCAATACTAGCCTGTCAGCATACTGTTGTGCGTGTTCACGCCCCATTGCTAGTCAATAACTGTGCTGAAACAGGGGCGTAGAATTGGGTAGGGACGCTAGGGACATGTCCCTTCTATTATCCAGCCATTACTGGGCTGTCACTCAACATGTTCTTAGTGTTTAGTTAATAATTACAGCACACAACGGGTCAACAGTCTGTCTCTGCTAGAAGTCCTGCTTTGAACCTAAATATCGCTCTCTGATTGGCTCTCCCAGTTTTTCGCGAACATGTGACTGGTCATCCACGCTGTCACTCCATCTGCTTGTAATGCTACTTACAACCTGCTGCTAGTTGGACAGGACAGGAGGCAGCAGTGCATTTATCCGCAACTGCAAGTGTAAGTTGTCACTCAGTGTGTTTACATGCAGTGCTTAATCGAGCTATGCTCAAAATTTGACTTTCTCACTACAGTCCTTGTCCTAGTTTACATGCAGCGCAAGAAAATCGAATAACTGTTCTCCTCTTCCCCACTAGGTGGCGATACATGTCTTTTCAGCAGGATAATACCACGTTAGTACAGCCCGATTTCCGGGTTGACTTATTACGTGATATAATAAACAAAAGTCGTTCATGTGGCAGACTGGCATTTCAAACAACAACCAGACAGATAATAGTAAATTTTTTAATCTCGTACATGATGTTTGCGCTACTTCTGGTGCAGGTAAGGTCCACACTATCCCTCAGATGGTTCTTCTAGCGGCTCCGTTCCTCTTCTTCTTCTGTGACTGGCTTTTCTTGGACGTTTTTGTTCCAGGGTCACACGCCCGCGCAGTGGTTGTGGAGCATGCACACAGGCATTATACGATGGAAAACTCTGTTCCAATCGCATTATCTGGATGTCTCAATCAGATAATGAGAACTTTTAATTGGAGTAATGTGTTTACATGCACTTAAGTTCTCCTGTTATAGTCCAATTAAGGTAATAATTATTTTTTTTCACGTGCATGTAATGTAAACGTACTGACTGGGTCATGTCAGCTAGACGGATTTTAATATCTGTGTGCGTGTGTATGCGTCCTTTTTTAAAGGATGTCAAGGAAAAGAAAACTCCACATAAGACTTCTTTTGGAGTCGAAGTGTAAGTTACTTCAAGGGTATATAACTGCATAGGCTCAGCAATACAGACACTGAATAAAAGCATATCTAGATCATCTAAAAACTGCGAACACACAGTCAGCCTTCATGTTTATATGCTGGAAGTCATTATTACACAGGATGAGATGTTACAATCCCTTGTGCCATGATCCGAGGCAAAACACATTTAGAAGCCCAGTCCAACTGAAAAACCAAATAGCAGGCTAGCAGTCAGCTACCACTACCAACCAACAAGAAGACACCAGCTAACTAGCCTACACAACAGCAAACCACATTTAGAAGAGCAGCAGATAAGAAGTGATAGGATATGTGACTACCTGTCAACCAACACATCTCCCCTCTGCAAAACCAAAAGCAGAACACAATTAGAAACCCAGTCCAACTGAAAGAAAAAAAAAACAAACAGACGACTACACGGGATGCAGACTCACTTCTGTGGTGGAAAATTAATGAACGAACATTTCCCTCTCTGAGCAATTTTTATATTTATTATTACATTGTTATTTGCTCAACTGACTACTATTACTGACTTTTAGTGGTTAACTATTTTCCATTGTTGTTGTGTTGACATTGTTTTATTTATATTTTTGCTACATTATTCCTTTTTCTTATTCTGCACTAATTACTTTTTTTTTCTAAAACAGTTATATGCAATTTCGTCAATAATGTAAACAAACACTGAGTTATAATTCAAAAAACGCGTTTAACAGATCACTGAAGATCTGCTCAGTTCTGAAGGGTTAAAAAGGTTAAAAAATGTTACAACATGCCCATCCCTAGTTTAAAATAACAAGGTTAAAATAAATTATCATTCCGTTTTTATTTCATGTATGCTAACGAATCTTTTAAAGTGCACTGAGTCTGATTAATTAGATGTAATGTGCAGATACTTTTTATAAATAAATAAATGTTAAATGATAAATTAATGTTATGTTTTTACTATAAACTGGTCTAATTAATAGACAGCTGAGATGAGTTCTTCTTGATGTATTCATATAACGATTTAATTTTTATGATGTGGATCATTCCCTCAATTTAACATTAAAAGAGTTCAGTCAGGATCACTTTGTAAAAATTAAACTTTATTTGCACAAGTTGTCTTTGGCGGTATGGTTCTGTCCTGGAACCCCTTGCTCTTCCACACGCTTGTGTGGAAACCCAGGAAGAGCACACCTTCCTGGCTAAAGCAAACATGTACAATCAAAAGATAATGATAATGCGATAGCATGGTACTGAATGGACTAGCCAAACGGAGGAGGGTTTCCAAAGAGACCAGCAGAGGAAGCAGAGAAAGAGGCCAAGGTAGGGTGTATTTAAATAGGGCGCGCTGAAAGCAATTGTCCAATAGGAAGCTATGAGGAGATCAGCTTAGTCACCAGCTGATTGAAGCACAGGAACAGGAACCACTTCTGTTGCTCCTGATATTGTTGATTTCAAATGACTTAGACTTTGACAGACTTTAATGATCTCTTAAAAACTACAAGTAAAAAGAAAGACAAAATATGATTTGATTAAAATAAAACAGGTTGGTTTTCCTGCCGTGTGCAGTGCTTTTTGTTAATTATTAAAAAAACCCGTTTCCCTGGATTCCCTGCCTCCTCATCTGTATTGTCCTGCATTTGGGTCCTCACCTCTACAACCTCCTCCACACTTGACAGCCCTGTTTTGAGGGCACTCGCCTGGCTAGGAGGGCCCCGACTGGGAGGCATGGCCCTCTTGGCCACCAGGGAGGCAGACCTGCAGTTAGGCAGCTCTGGACTGGCCGGTCTGCAAGCCACCCAAACGCCTCTCCTATCCCTTTCCCCGCTGTGAGGAAGATCGCTGCTCCTGCACCTGCCCCCTCAGTCCCAGTGCCTGCACCCCGGACCCGGCTGCCCGCAGCGCCTCCAGTGCCTGCGCCCCGGACCCGGCTGCCGGCAGCGACCTTGAGCTGTTTGTTCCCATCGTCCATGTTCCCGTTCCTGAGGAGCCGTTGACTCCGGAGCGGCGGCAGCGTGGCTGGAAAGGCGTGGCTTGAACAAGCTGGACATAAGTGAATAGATCATACTACTGGATATTCAGTGTTTTTTGGCATAGCCCATTGTCTTTATATTTTATTTGTCAAGTGGCTGTTGTAACATTAATTTGGAGGTGAGCAACAGTATGTGTGGAGGGTCTGAGGGGAAGCGGCTTTGGGGAGGGAGGGATGCTTTCAATAGGGAAAGCAACGCTCACACTGCATTGTTTGAAATGTCCAAAAATATTTCCGATTTGTTATGAGACCATAGCACGATAAATAAGAGCCTAGCGGGCTGCCATAGTATTAGCATTGTGTGCAAAACCCTGGTATATGTTAATGGATTTCAGGGATGTCACACAGGTACATACAATAACCTGTTTTCACAGTTGTAGGGAGTAAGGTCTGTGACACTGCCTTCAGGTTAGGTGACAGAGCTCTTTACAACACAGGGTTGCCACCTGTCCCGTAAAATACGGAATCATCCATTATATTACAATTAAATGTTGCGTCCCGTATTGAACTGATATGCGTGGCGATTGGTTCTGTATTTTCATAAATGTCCAATACATGTCTCTGCCTCACACATCAACACTAAATCTAACAATGAACGAAATACTACAATGTGGTGGGATCTACCCAGCACACACACCCTTCCACTCAGGTCCTCTGTATGTCTGTGCCTGGCTGCCTGTGTGTAGTGCTATCACGGTTGCCTAGAGAAAGACGCTGCTCAAAAAAAACGCGCCTTTTAAAAATGTCCGCTGCACCTGGGACTCCACCACGTTCTCGAAAGCAAAAAGTGAGTGAAAAGTGTTGTCTATAACTACAACATCTAGCAAAATAAAGACGGACACAGAGCTGACGGTTCACACACTGCTTTGCTTCTGAGCATAAAGTTTGAGAGAGAGCATCTCATCAATGCACCGTACCTCTAAGATGTAACACGGGAACAAAGAGGGGGTGTATTACTACTCTTAAGAAATAGATCTATACACAACACTTCCTCCCTCTTTAGATAATTGCTTCCAACAACCAATAACAATAAGCAACATCTATAATAAACACTTTTGCACGTCTTTTTACATATATATTTATATTTCCTACCACATGCATGCATTTACAAAACCCTGTTTTTTTGTATTATTATTAACCGACCTAACAGTACAAAACAGTTCACAACAACTCTTCTGTTTTGTCCGGGTTGAGGTTCAACATTTTCTAACAGTCCATAAGAAAATTACAAGTCCAGTCTCGTTGGGGACATTCTGTGCCTGTTAGGGTATTGCCTCTGGACCTGTGGAGTAGTGTCAATGGTAGTAGGGCTCGTATCAGGGGCAAGAGTGTCTGATGTAGGAGTTATGTCTTTAGTTAGTGTACTGATTAACACTGGGGGGCTTTTCCGTTAATGGAGAAGCTTTGGCCCTGGTCTGTGTGTCCAGGATCTGATCCACATGATGCCTCCAGGTGCCATGTTCTCCAACATCCACTGTATACATGAGGGGCCTTGCTCTTGTGGTTATCCTATCCGGTGTCCACTTGTCACCTTGGTAGTCACGTGCCAAGACTTCCTGTCTAAACTCAAAGTCACTTGCAACCTTAATTGGTAAGTTACTGAACTGTTTGTTTTGCACTTGACTTTGCAGGTTAGATTTCAGAAGATCTATGTGATATCTTAGTGTTCTGTTCATGAACAACATGGCAGGTGTTTGGCTTGTTGTAGCATGAACTGCATTTCGGTAGCCCAAAAGGAAACTGTCAACTTTGTGCTGAACTGACTTGTCCCCCTCCCTCTCCGCTGTAATTGATGTCTTGAAAGTTTGGACAAACCTTTCAGCTAACGATTTGTTGCTGGATGATGAGGTGCTGATTTGAAGTGTTTGATGCCATTTCTTCTCATGAACTGACAGAAGTCCTCTGACGTAAATTGCGGGTCATTGGTACTCACAATTTGTTCACGTAGGCCATTTCGGGAGAAAATGGACCTGAGAGCAGTTATTGCCTTCTCAGATGTGGTTGACTTCATCTGTATCAGCTCTGGAAACTTTAAGTGGGCGTCCACTGCAATGAGAAACATGGAGCTCTTGAATGGCTCTGCGAAATCAATATGTACTCTGTCAGGGAGTGGATGGCCACTCCCACAGATGAACAGGTGTGTGTGGTGGCTCATTCTGCCTAGGCAGCTTTTGGCGATATCATCTTAACCATGCCCAGATGTCCTTCATGGAGTGTCTCCAATACTCTGGTGCGCAGTTTTTTTTTTTTTTTTTTTAGCAGTTTGAGTTGCTAAATTTTTCTGGTGCGCAGTTTTGATGGAACTACAACACGGCATCCACACAGTAAGGTTCCTTGACACACTGAGAGTCGGTCACGCCTTGCTGAAAACTCTTGGAACATGGAACCGTGAGCTAGCCAGCCTTGTACTGTGAGTTCATAGATCTTTGACAATGTGTGGTCAGTCTTTGTTTGTCTTTGAGTTTCAGCATTTGTTACAGACAGCTGGTCCATCACTGCTGTATGGAATACCTCTGTTGGGTCCGGGAAAGTTGACTTTCTTACCTCTGATGTCGGCACTGGTAGACGCGACAAGCCATCAGCATTGTAGTGTTATTTTGTCCTTTTGAATTCAATGTCATAACTGTGTGCTCCCAGGAAGAGTGCCCCGTGCTGAAGGCGAGCTGTCAACATCACTGGAATCCCCTTGCCAGGGGTGAAGATTGACACAAGGGGTTGGCGATCTGTAACAAGTGTAAACTGACGCCCAAAGAGGTAATGGGGAAACTTTTTGACACCCCATACCAGACTGAGGGCCTCACGGTCTATCTGGGCGTAATTACACTCAGCACTTGTCAAGGACCTTGAAGCATATGCGATTGGGTGTTCAAATCCATCTATCATGATGTGTGACAATACAGCACCAATCTCGTAGGGGCATGGCATGCCAGTCTGATGGGCTGTGAGTGGGTCGTAGTGAGTGAGCAGTTTGTCTGACGTTATCAGTCTTTTTGTTTAATTGAACGCTTTCTCACATTCTTTGGTCATCACTCTGGCAAGATTTGGAAGGAATTTGTGATAGTAATTGACAAGTCCTGTATGTGACCTAAGCTGTGAAACGTTTTCTGGTCTTGGTGCCTGAAGCACTCCTGTGATTTGTGTAAGCAATTCTTGTCAATCACAGTATGCAAATTCACTCCTGAAAAACTCAAACTTCCTTCTTTTAGCACGCAGGCCGTACTCACTCAGCCGAGTGAGCACTTGACCGAGGTTTTTGAGGTTCTCCTCATCATTCTTGCCTGTAACAATGATGTCGCCAAGGTAACATTGTGTACCTGGAATTTCTTGGAGCAACTGATCCATCGCTCTCTGCCAGATTGCTGGAGCTGATGAAATACCAAAAACAAGCCTGTGGTACTGAAACAGTCCTTTGTGGGTGTTAATTGTGAGGTACTTCCTGCTTGATTCCTCAACTTTGCAGATATGCATTTACCAAGTCAATCTTTGAAAACTTTTCTCCTCCTGACAATGATGCAAAGATGCCCTCAATGAGTGGCAGGGGGTACTGCACTGTACGAAACACAGGGTCGACACTGACCTTGAAATCCCTGCATATGCGAACAGCTTCAGCCTTCCCTTTCTTGGTCACAGGAACAATAGGCGCTCCGTTTAACTCTTGACAAGACTGCAGAGTCCACCATGTTTTGGAGTTCAGCTTCAACCTTTGGGCATATAGCATACAGTACCGGATGGGCCCTGTGGAATA
The DNA here is from genome assembly GCF_022458985.1 of Mugil cephalus. Classification (NCBI taxonomy): domain Eukaryota; kingdom Metazoa; phylum Chordata; class Actinopteri; order Mugiliformes; family Mugilidae; genus Mugil; species Mugil cephalus. The sequence goes on along the minus strand of NC_061770.1, from coordinate 3,058,419 downwards.
TGGATGTTGCATTTTTCACCAACTCAATCCTTGCCTTTATCCCCTTCAGTGTACCGATGCCTTTTTCAAACGCCTTCTCATGTTTGTTTAGCTGTGTCAGTCTCTGTGTTGCACTGTATGAGTGCTGGTGACATACAGTACGTAGCGCTTTAATGGAGTGCCAGTTGAGTCTAATTTTTCTAAACCATTCTCAGCCGAAAAGTGGTGAGCCTCCATTCTGCAACACATACAGTTTGAGTTGCTGGGTGTTGCCTTCATATGTCATGTCCACTTTCAGTTTACCTTCACGATGCACCTTTTCACCTGTGTAGGTCTTGAGCTGCACCGAGGTCTTTAACAGTGGTAGGTCAGGTAAAAAACGTTTTTGATCAGTGCTGGATATGATAGATACAGCTGAGCCTGTGTCCAGTTCCATTTTTAATTTGACACCTGACACTTCTGCAGTGAGCCAGATTATTTCTCCGTCTTCTTCTTCTTCAGCTATGTTATGCAACTCTAATGAAGCCAGTCCATTTGTTTCAGGTCCACTTTCGCCTTTAGTGACATACTGCACACGTTTGGCTTTATACTTGAACTTTTTATCACGCAGTGGCTTCTCTCTTTGTGTTTGTTTGCTGTCTAATTTGTCTGCACACTCTCTCTATGTGTCCTGGTTTCTTACACTTCCTGAAGGCTTTATCCTTAAACCAGCAGTCATTCGCATCATGTGAGGTCTTGCCACATCTGTAACATTTGCGATTTTTATCATTCAATGACATTTTATGCAAACCACTGTCCACGCTCTTTTTCTGCAGGTCCAGAGCATCTTTGTCAGCTGTCTCCATAGACACTGCAATAGACAATACTTTTTCCAGCATAAGACCTTTTTCTGACAACAGTCTCTTCTGTGTGCTCTGGCTATGCATGCCACATACCAGCCTATCAGCCTGCATCATCAAGTCCAGCTCCAAATTCACAAAACTGGATGAGTTTCTGAAATTTGGCCATGTGATCAGAGATACTTTCATCCTTAGACTGATTTGTGTTGTGAAAACTAAATCTCTCTTCTATGACAATGGGTTTTTGTCGCTCAATATATATAATGCCGATGTGCAACACCCCCGGCACGTCCAACCCGCAATTTCATAAATGTAACACACTATAGTTTTTATACATAGTATAGATGCAAAACACGGTATATGCAGTGTTATCTTCATTTTAGATGTCAAAGGGGTTTTGTGGCTCCCAGTGTTTTCTTTTCTGTGGGAAATGGGTCCAAATGGCTCTTTGAGTGTTGAAGGTTGCTGACCCCTGCAATAGTGTGGCAATTTTTAAATCATCTGCCACCCCATTTGCAACACAGTACATCTCAGTCCTTTCAGTGTATGAGTCCCAGTCCTCATTAACACTGTCAAACTCTTCAATTTTGCAGACTAGTGCCGCCATTATTCACGGTTTATCTCTTTCCTTTTTGATGCTAACAACTAGCTTTTCACAGCTCGTTGGTCGAATATTGTTAACTCAGGAACAGTACTTTGTGGCTCCGCCTTTCCTCCGTTATCCACGTCATTCTCAGCTGTTCAATCCAGCCGGAACTCACTTTTATATGCTTCGCTTGTATCTCGGTTCGTACTCGTCGCCAATCTGTTGTGTCTGTAACTACAACATCTAGAAAAATAATAAAGATGGACAATAAAGATGGACACGAAGCTGCCAGTTCACACACTGCTTTACTTCTGAGCATAAAGTTAGAGAGAGAGAGAGAGAGAGCGCGAGAGAGAGAGTGAGCATCTGATATCAGTGCCTATTACCTATAAGACGAACCACGGAACAAAGAGGGGGTGTATTACTACTCTTAAGAAATAGATCCATACACAACAGGAAGAGGCACATACTTGGCAGTCCTTGTACAGTCTGTCGGCGAGTGATTTCAGTGGCACATGGTGGGCTGTCTGTCATCAGACAGCATTCATCAACAGAGCAACACGGCAGATATGTAGGAACGCATCTACATATCTGTAGATTGATTCAGTTTACTTATGCGGTTGTGCTCTTGCCAGAAGATGTCAGGTTGTTGAGTCAAATGAATGATAATTTTTTAAATATACCGTAGCGTCCAACTGGACTTGTTAAAAAAAAATCCAGCTCTCACTAAATCCAGTTCCACACACACACACCAGACCCCTGTCGTCCTCACACTCACTCTGCCCCCTCGCTTTCTAATCCAACCACCTACCTACCCGTACACTGACAGTCAAAAACACACAATAAATAAATTATATAAATATCCTAGATTAAAAATGTGATTGTTGTTTTATTAGTGTGGTTTAACTGTTTGGCTGATATAACTTTCTTTCAAGTCATAAGACAGACAGCAAACAAATGGCCATCCTATCCCTCCCCTCTATGTTACCGCCGCTGAGGTGACACAGGTGTACCACACCGTCAGACACAACCTTAGCTACAACAGTGTTGACTGTGCACATACACGGAATCATAAGACTATCGGATTTAACGATTGTGAAAAAAATGACTATAGCGAGAACAAAGGCAGAGGCAGTGGTTAAAGATGTCCTCGCTCCAAAGGCAGTCGGTGATGTTCTCAAGGCCCTAACATGTGAGAAACCCCTGCCATTATGCATTCAGACGGATGCATCAAATAAAGGCAACAGGAAGATGTTTCCCCTTGCTGTTCAGTACTTCAGTCCAGAATCTGGGGTCACCAATAAAATGCTGGATTTCGTGGAGAATTCAGATGAGTCTGCTGCTGGGATTGTAGCTGTCATAGAGCAGTCACTTGACAAACTTGAATTATCATTTGACCAAGGGACGGCATTTAGTGCAGATAATACAAATGTGAATTACAGAGTTCACAATTCTGTCTTCACCAACTTGAAAAAGATCTGCCACAACACAGTAAAGCATGCTCTTGACCAGCTCACAGTAGATGTATAAAATGCTGTGCTGAAGGTCTATGGCTTCTTTTCCACATCTGCCAAATGAAGAGAATTGCTCAAAGAGTTTTGCAGGTTTTGTGATGTTGAGTTCCAAGAAATTCTACAACATGTTACAAACAGGTAGCTCTCCCTTAATCCAGCCATCACCCGCCTGATGCAAATCTGGCCTGCTTTGAAGTCTTACTTTATCAGCCTGGGGGAGGAGTGTCCTAAACAACTCTGAGCTTTGTTGAAGCTTCTCTTCTGCAATAACATCCTCTCTCTCTTTGAGGAAGTTGTTAAGAAGCTGGAGAGTGACGAAACCACCTGTGTTGAGTTGTATTCCATCATGGATAACGTCAAGGAAAAACTCACACAGAGATGGGATGACCAATTCTTTGGCCACGTAACTAAAGTGAAGCTGCAGCGTCTCCCTCCACATGATGCAGACATGGCAAAGGCAGATTTCTCTGCATTTATTAACACAGCGCTCTCATATGTTGAGAAATGGTTCAACTTTTCAGAATGAAAACTGGTTGTTCTCTAGCTCTTTCTCTGCACCATGGCACCTTGACCTTCAGTAATATTGAGAGGGTAACCACAAAGCTCAACCTCATCCACAAAGTCAACATGGGTGAACTTTATGATGAATGATCCACAGCAAAGCCCATTCTGAAGAGGCTCAAAGAAGATGCTGGAGATGAATGTAAGTCCAAAGGTGTTCGAGTAGCTGACCTGCTTCACATGCTGTCTACCATCAGCCACATCTTGTGCATCCCAGCATCCACTGGATATGTGGAAAGGGTATTTTTAAGAATGGCCAACAAATGGAGTGACTGCAGGAACAGCTGCTTCAAGGAGCTCATAAGGAGTGAGCTCCTGGTAACTCTCAACTTTGAGCAGTTGTTCAGTCCCTTTCAGCAGTTTTACAACAGTGCTTTGAAAGACAGAGAGTTACTAAGTACTGCAAGGAGTAACAAGAAGTACACTTGGAAAAAGAAGTGAGGGAAATCTGTTGACTGTTTAAATCTGGTCTACTCCACAGACGAGAGAACAGTTTCTGATGAACCCAGGACTGTTGAGGGAAGGAGTTATGTTTTGCACTTTCTTGTTTTCTGCATTCTTGAATAAGCAGACATACATGTTTACAAGTGTTTTTGTTGTTTTTTGTTCTCAATTTATTTAGTTTATATTTTTTAAAGTTCAAGTTAAGCCTTTATGTAGTCCAGGGGTCGGCAACCTTCAACACTCAAAGAGCCATTTGGATCCATTTCCCACAGAAAAGAAAACACTGGGAGCTACAAAACCCCTCTGACATCTAAAATGAAGATAACACTGCATATATCGCTTATACCTCTATGCTAGGCCTATAGTGTGTTGCATTTATGAAATGAAATAACTGCTACAGAGAAAACGAAATTGCATTTATGTAACATAACAGGGATTTATCCGTGGTTGGCTTACCTGGGGTGGAAAAGTCCAATAAACAGCGCGCTGGACCTGCCGGCGGGTGTCGCACGTCAGCGGTTGTGACATATATTTTGAGCGACAAAAAATAAATACATTTTATTTTAATGTTTAAAGATCATCATCAATTCAAATTTAGAATTATATTTAAAAAACTAACGCACTAAAATACAAATACATTTGAATTAAATACTCGATGGCAACTAGTAAATGTGCTGCAATGCATTGTGGGAGTTCAGTGTTTTTTGGTTGTTTGACGTTACAACCATGAGTGTGGTGTGGCATTCAGTGTCATTCAGTTGTTATGTAGCTCTCGCTCGTTCACTGATGAGTGGTAGTTGCCGCTATTCTGAGGCAGTTAATGTAAAAAAGTGAACGGCTTTGATCAGTGTCCTTGCTCCGCACCGCTCGCCACAGAGAGCCGCAACAGAGGAACGAAAGAGCCGCATGCGGCTCCGGAGCCGTGGGTTGCCGACCCCTGATGTAGTCTAATTAACAGCACGTTGTATGCAACAATGTTGTACAATAAAGAATGTTTTCAGCATCTCAGGCTTTAAGTATGAGTAATTGCTTTCTTGATCACCCCTTTACTAAAAACACCTACAAAATAGAACATACGACTTCTGCGGGCACCAACCCACAGGAGTCAGGCCTGTGGTGGTCATGGCCCTGAGGAGCCGTGGTGGCCGTACCTTATTTTCATTTCTGAAAGGTGGCTACCCTAGCCATCATCTTGGGCACGAGGAAGCTGTGTCCACCATATTAGTCAACGGAGGCAGAGGACGCTATCAACGATTAAAATCATCACAACTTGCTGAGCTTTCAACAGATTGTGTTTGGTTTATTATAAATGTCAGGCATATATTTATGATACAATATAGATTGGTTAAATTAAAAATGCAGTCAGTGTGCAACACCATTGAAAAGCTTCTAGGTATTTGTTTGCATATCAAAGCAGAATGATATATAAAAACAAAAATATAACAATAATAACAACAATATATTTAATAATAATAATACAGTACAGTATGTACGAAAGCATTTTGTATTTTAGTAAGTGAGATGCAGTGACAGTGGTCTGACCCGGTCCATTGGTCAGAAACCCCTGCCCAAGATGGCAGCCGTGTTGACGTGTCTGACAAGCCTGAATACAAAATCCATGTGCATATATCTATGTATGCATTTACTGCTAAACCACTACCATATAGACTAAAAAAAGCTGCGCCAGTTAAAACAGAAGTACCAATGTCAGGTTTTAAATTGTGACCTTTGGTATTTGGCTGTAGGTCTGGGTCCGTATGAGACGACTTCTGGGTCTGGACCCGGACTGCAGTCCACCTGTTGGTAAAGCATTCTTGTGGGGCATTTTTTTCTGCAGCCTTGCTGAAAAGAAATAGTGCATGGATCTGTTTTATAAGCCTTAATCATAGGGGGAATGTAATTTTTCCATCAGTATTGCATCAGCAAAGTGATCCATCAATGCCTCAGTTGCTGCCATTACACATGACCATTAATGCACGACTGTGACTCTTAAATCATTCAAACACCTTTGGCTGACATTTTGCAGGTCGCTGGTAGACTGCAAATGAACAATCGGCTAAAATGATCGACAGCCGTGTTTGATGATAAGAATATACGTATTTTATCCATCTTCACCTTATCATAAACCCCCTCATGATTGTGAACTAAAACCATGAGTACAAAGAGGGAGGGACATATGTATTCTCACTCCACATTTAACTTGTGAATTGTGGTTATGTAGTGGTATGAGGCGCCACTGTCTTGAATACTTCCGGTTCACCCTGCCCTCTCTGGCCAATCATTAGTCACACAGAGAGGATAAAAGTAGGAGAGGTTTCTCCCCCCTGTCCTCTCGCTTCCTGCGTCGTCGGCCCGCCCACTTCCAGGTTGTCCCCGCTACTCACCGCATCGGACAGATCCGGCATCCTTGACGCGGTCCTGGCAGGGCACTGGGGTCGCTATCACTGGCGTTTAGTGCTGGTTGTTGGTGTTGTGGTGGCTGTCCCCCGCCGCTACGCTCTTCACCCCTCTCCCTTTTTGGTAGAGACCGAAACCGACCGGATAAAAGGCCGGTAGTTTGGACACCAAGCAGAGTAAGACTGGCACTGAATAATTCCGGCTGATTAGCCACGGCTGCCTCGCCACTTCGCTACTGCTACCTTGCTACTGCTACTTCGCTGCTCCTGTCTTCGGGTTCTTGACGGCCGTTTTGGGTCGACCTGCTTCGCGCTGCTGGCCCGGGTTTTCTGCTGCTATTGCACGTGTGGTGGTGTGCGTTCGTGGGTGTGTGGCTACCGCTTGTGCTGGACATTACGAGCCCAGTCCGGACCCTCAGCCCCTAGTTTAGATTGCGTGTGTGTGTGCGTGAGTGTGTGCGTGAGTGCTTACGTGTGTGTGCGTTTTAAATGCAATTCTCAAGGTGTGGTGTAATTTTGTTTATTCATTTATTTATATTTTGTTTCTTTTTCTGATTAATAGTAAAGTTTATTGTGGTTATTTATTTTTTGGTTAAGTGGTTTGCTTTGCTTGAGTAAGGTGTCATTTTGGGAGTTTATTGTAATTATTTACGTTCTATTTGGGGGGGAAAACTTCTTAATTTCAGCCCTCAGTTACTTGTCAGAAATGGATTAGTTACGATTACTGTTGAGTAGATATCTCTGGCCAGAGACTTTTTAATCTGTTTGTTAATTTGTTTGATTTTTGATTAATCTAATTGTATTATTCCTTAGTGTATTAATTGATTATTCTTTAATTCGTTTATATTGTGGGATATTGTTTGTTTTCCTTTAATTGTGAGCCCTGTTAACTGTGCTTTATTTTCCCTAGAGCTGGAGGTGGACGGTGGTGGTGGTTCTTCCCCGGGTGGTGTTGGTCCCCTGTGTGTGTGTGGTGGTCCCTGCTTATTTTGTGTGCTCCTCACGTTTTTTTTTTGGTTGTGTGAGTGGGGTGTCCCCCTTTTCATTTTTATTGTGGACGTCACTCCCCATGTTGGTTCCTCCTCCAGCCGGTAAGCCCCAGCTCGTATCCTTTTTCTCAGTTGGCTCCGTTTTTTTATTATTTTCATTTTGTCCCATGCCTTGTTTATTTTAGAGTGCCAAAATAAAGTTTTTGTATGTGATAATTGAACTCCGTCTCCTATTCTCCCTGATTGAACGAACCTGTGTCCTTTTGTAATAGTTGGTAATTGACCTTTAATACGGGTCCTTGGGCCCTAACCCAAGGTGGCGTTGTCGGTTGTATACAAAAGAGAAAAGAGTTTTGAGACATAACTGAGTAAATTATCCCTCGTGTTGCCACAAACTTGGCGTTGTCGGCAGGATCGACTCAGTGGAGGTGGAGACGTGTGTTCTATGTTTCTTTCTTTCCTGTTTTCTTTTCAGTTTGTTAGTTGTGAGTGTGAATGAATGGCAGTTTAAGAAAAACCAGCAGCGAATGTATTGTAACTTTGTAGACTCAGCATTAGTGTTCACAGCTAAGTTGTAGCTTTAAAGACATGGAGGTAGAGCTACAGGAATTGAGGGATTTGGTGGCACAATTGAGAGCCGACAATGATAGGTTGCAGCAGGAGCAGGCTGCTGCCGTGCCTGGCCCTAGTGCTGCACCTTCCATTTCTGCTGAACCTCTTCCAGCACCATCTACTTCTACCGCTCGTGTAGCAGAGCGATTGGTCCTCGTGCCCCGAGATAGGAAGTGCCCAGTGTTTAGGGGTACATCAGGTATAGGGGTAGAGGAGTGGATTGAGGAGGCTCAAGCCTGTATGAGGGCTCGCTACTTGTCCACATTCGATCAAGCATTCTTTTTGTTTGACCATTTAGAGGGAGAGGCACGTGAAGAAATAAAATATCGCCCGGCCACAGATAGATCTGATCCAGCTAAAGTTATTGCGGTGTTGCGAGAGCTGTATGGTTGTTCCAACTCGTATGTTGCCCTACAGGAGGCGTTCTTCTCAAGGCGACAGCAAGATGGAGAGACTCTTCAAGAGTTCTCCCTCGCGTTGATGAGTTTGATGTCTGCGGTAAAACAAAGAGCTCCAAGTGAGATGCTAAATGCAGACGTCTTGTTGCGTGACCAGTTTATTGAAAATGTAATTGATGGTTCCCTTCGTCGCGAATTAAAACAGCTCACACGCAGGCAGCCTACCATCTCCTTGCTGGATGTTAGGGCAGAGGCAATTAGGTGGGAGCGAGAGGGATTGCCAGGGGGTGTGCGGGGCCGAAGCCACTCAGTCCCTTCAATGATGGGTTTGCAGTGTGGTGTTCAGACTGCTCTTCCTTTGGTTAGCCTGCCCCAGGCTTCAGAGTTGCAGGAGGTGAAACAAATGCTGAAGCTCCAACAGGAACAGCTCAACAGCCTCACCGAAACTCTTGCTCAGCTGCAGATGAATCAGCAGCGTAATCATCCTCCTTACCGTGGTCCGGTAATCTGCCGGCGGTGTCAACAGCCTGACCATTTTGCCAGGGAGTGCAGAGGGGGGCGTGCTCCTCCTCCACCTACATTGCCTGCTTCTTTGCGACCAGCCTCGCAGCGGGATCCAGCTCAGCATTCGGGAAACTAGCGCCCGTCGAACTGCGGAGCCAAAGTTCGAGGGGAGCAGCCAATGGCTCACCAGTCAGACTAAGGGGTGGGGAAGAGACTAAGCTAATCAGTGCATGCCCACATGTAGATGTGGTTATGGGGGGAGTAAAGGTCCCGTGCTTAGTGGACACTGGGTCCATGGTGTCCACTGTCAGAGAAAGCTTTTTTGCACTTGGGGCCAAGAGAAACTCCAGTCTTGCCATTGGCTTCAGCTTCAGGCGGCCAATGGATTGCCCATTCCATACCTTGGTTACTTGGAGCTTGAAGTCGAGCTCTGTGGTAGGATTTTGCCAGGGTGTGGACTATTGGTTGTCAAGGATCCTCCAGCTGATGCATCTCCTCCTGCCCCAGGTGTCTTAGGGATGAACATCTTGCGTAGGTGCTATAGCACTTTGTTTGGGCAACATGGCTCCGCCCTGTTCGATCTGCCCATTGTCACAGAAGCACCAAAGTCTGTGGTGCAGGCATTGCAGAGATGCCATCAAGCTTCTCTGACTTCACCTCCTGATGTAATTGGTAAAGTCAAACTGCGAGGCAAGAAAGCTTGCCGCATTGCTGGTGGCACTATGCAGTTTGTTCCAGCCACTTGTTCTACCCAGTATTCTGGGGTTACTGTTCTCTTTGAACCTTCTGAGCAGGGCCTCCCCGCTGGGCTGCTGACATCTCCAGCACTGGTTTGAGTTGAGAGAGGGACTGTGTACATACCTGTCGTTAATGTGGGCACTTCTGATGTGTTGCTTTACCCTCGTACAGAAGTTGGCGCTTTACGTGAGGTTTGTGTGGTGAGCTCACCTTCTGGGATTAAGGAAGTTCCATCTTACCTGGCTACGGTTGCATCCCAGGCTGTGACTCCTACACTGCGAGATCAAATTGATGCAGTTGATTTGTCTGCTTTGTCCGTTGAGGAGCAGAAAGAGGCTCGACTTCTTCTGTGGAAATACGCTTCTGTATTCTCTTCTCATGACAGTGACCTGGGTTACACTAACCTGGTAACACATGAAATCCCACTTCTTGATGAAACTCCAGTCCGTCAGCGCTACCGGCGTATTCCGCCATCGGAATATGAAACGGTCAGAGAGCACATTAACCAGCTGCTTGGTGCGCAGGTCATCCGGGAGAGCTGCAGTCCGTTTGCTTCACCAATTGTGCTAGTTAAAAAGAAGGATGGAAGTCTGCGTTTGTGCGTAGACTACAGGCAACTTAACAGCAGAACGAGAAAGGACGCATTTCCTCTCCCTCGGATTGAGGAATCGCTGGATGCACTCACTGGAGCCCGCTGGTTTTCCACTATGGATTTAGCCAGCGGGTACCATCAGGTTTCGGTGGCAGAGGCCGACCGGCCAAGACCGCATTTTGTACTCCTTTCGGACTTTTTGAATGGAACCGCATGCCTTTCGGGTTGTGTAATGCACCCAGCACGTTCCAACGACTCATGCAACGGGTTTTTGGGGATCAGCAGTGCCAGTCGTTGCTCTTGTATCTGGACGACATTGTGGTCTTCTCCTCCACCTTTCATCAACATCTGGAGAGGTTGGAACTGGTGCTGCAGCGGTTACAGCATGAAGGTCTGAAGGCGAAGTTGTCTAAATGTGTGTTTTTCCAACAAGAGGTGCGTTACTTGGGCCACATCATTTCGGCCGAAGGTGTTTCCACCGACCCCAGCAAGGTCGCAGTGGTAGCCGACTGGCAGCCTCCCACCACCATCTTGGAGCTGCGGTCCTTTCTTGGGTTTGCGAGCTACTATCGGCGCTTTGTGAAGGGCTTCGCCAAGTTGGCTGCCCCTTTACATCGCCTTGTTGCGGAGCTGGTGGCATCAAAGTCCAGACGGTCTGAGCGGCAGGTTTTGGAGAAGTGGACTAGAGAACATCAGCAGAGCTTTGAAGCTTTAAAATCTAAGCTCACCACTGCACCTGTATTGGCATACGCTGACTTCTCCCTTCCATTTGTCTTGGAAGTCGACGCCAGCCATGGGGGCCTGGGCGCTGTGCTCTCACAAGAGCAGGGAGGAAAAGTCCGGCCCATAGCCTTTGCCAGCCGAAGTCTGAGGCCAACTGAACGCAACCCAGCAAACTATAGCTCTATGAAGCTCGAGTTCCTGGCACTAAAATGGGCTATGTCAGACAAATTTCGTGAGTACTTGCTTGGCCACAAATGTATTGTCTTTACAGACAATAATCCGCTTACCCACCTCTCGTCGGCTAAACTTGGAGCCCTCGAGCAGCGTTGGGCAGCCCAACTTGCGTCATTTGATTTTGAGATCCGTTACCGCTCCGGCAGGAGTAACACAAATGCAGATGCTCTGTCTCGGTTGCATCCATCCAGATCTGTGGATCTTGAAACGATCATCTCTGGGACACAGCTTCCACCACCCTTGGAACAAGCTCTCCAGGTTCGAGAGCCTGTAGCACATCAGGCTGCTGTCCAGGCTTTGCCTCAGCATCTGCCTGCTGACATCGGGGAACTCCAGCGAGCCGACCCGGTGATCCGGGAAGTCCTTGTGTTTTGGCAGCATAAACGATATCCGAGCTACAAGGAACGCAAGCAGTTGTCCCCACCAGCTTCGGTGCTCCTCAAGCAGTGGGGCAGTTTGATTGAGCAGGCTGGGGTGGTGTACAGACAAGTCTCTCGCTCTGATGGAGGAGAAGCAGTTCTCCAGGTGCTTGTGCCAGCTGTTTTAAAGGATAAAGTCCTCATGGAGGTCCATCAAAATCACAGCCACCAGGGGGTGGGTAGGACTTTGGAGGTACTTAGACAGCGGTGTTATTGGCCGGGGATGTCGTCAGACGTGAGGCGTTGGTGTCACACTTGTGAGCGGTGCCAAGTGGCTAAGGACTCGGGGCCGCCGGTTCGTAGCTTTATGGGACATTGGCTTGCTGCAGAGCCTAATGAAATCTTGGCGATGGATTTCACTGTGCTTGAACCAACCCATAATGGGCTGGAGAACGTCCTTGTGTTGACTGATGTTTTCAGTAAATACACTCTTGCCATTCCCACTCGTGACCAGCATGCCTCTACAGTGGCGCAGGTGCTCGTCACAGAGTGGTTTTCAAAGTTTGGTGTCCCAGCACGCATTCATTCTGATCAGGGTCGGAATTTTGAAAGTGCACTCATTCAGCAGTTGTGTGGTCTTTACAACATTGAAAAATCTCGTACTACACCGTACCACCCTGCAGGTAACGGCCAGTGTGAGCGTTTCAATCGCACTCTTCATGATTTGCTCCGCACTTTGCCTTGCTCTCGAAAGCGTGAATGGCACTCTTGTTTACCTCAGATATTGTACGCTTACAACACCACACCGCATCAGTCCACTGGGGAGTCTCCGTTTTTCCTCATGTTTGGTCGTGAGGCAAGGCTCCCTGTCGACTTCTTGCTGGGAAGGGTGCAGGACCCCGTTGAGGGGACAGTAAATGATTGGGTGCAGGAGCATCAGACCCGGCTACACTTGGCTTTTGAAGGCGTACGGGACAGGCTAAGGGAGGTAGCCCAACGTCGGAAGGAAAATCATGATCAGTCTGTCCGGTCAGAGCCGCTGGTGGTGGGCCAGGCAGTTCGGTTGAAGGAGTTTGGCTGGAAGGGGCGTCATAAGATCCAGGACAGGTGGAAACCTGTGGTGTATCGGGTGATTAAAGCTCCCCACGGCAATGGTGCGGTGTATACCGTTGCACCAGAGGACGACCTTGTAAAGGTCAGACGGGTACATCGAACACTGCATCCCATAGTTGGGATGGCTGCTTCAGGTGACGATCCTGTTCCCCCTTGCATCTCACTTGATCGGCCTGCAGCGTCTGAGAGTTCATCTGATGACGAGGACTTGATGGCTGTGGTAGGGGACATTATTCCCCTGCCAGCTGGTTATCCTGCTGGTGCAGTCCAACCAGCCTCTGCATCTGCAATCCCTGTTGACTCGACAGTCCCGTTGCCCTTTGCTTCTTCGGCCCTTCTGACCGCTCCTGCTTCTGGGAGCAATGACACTTTTGTGCCACTTATGGCACCATTACCCCTGACACTGCCTGCCCATCAGATGGTGTGTCCGTCTTCTGTCAGGGCTAAGTCCTCAGCAGGTCCCCCTTCAAGGAGTGAACCTGTTGGGCGACGGACGGCCCGATCTACAGCTGGCCAACACTCAAACCCCCATCATTTACCCAGGCCTGCCAATGAGGCGGCCCAGGCCGTGCCCTCAGCCGCTCAGTCTAATCCTGTGTCTGCTTTCTTTAGACCATGGTCTTAGAGTCGATTTTTTTTACAGCATCGTTGGGTCAACGATGAAAATGGGGGGGATGGATTGTAGTGGTATGAGGCACCACTGTCTTGAATACTTCCGGTTCACCCTGCCCTCTCTGGCCAATCATTAGTCACACAGAGAGGATAAAAGTAGGAGAGGTTTCTCCCCCCTGTCCTCTCGCTTCCTGCCTCGTCGGCCCGCCCACTTCCAGGTTGTCCCCGCTGCTCACCGCATCGGACAGATCCGGCATCCTTGACGCGGTCCTGGCAGGGCACTGGGGTCGCTATCACTGGCGTTTAGTGCTGGTTGTTGGTGTTGTGGTGGCTGTCCCCCGCCGCTACGTCGACCCTCTTCACCCCTCTCCCTTTTTGGTAGAGACCGAAACCGACCGGATAAAAGGCCGGTAGTTTGGACGCCAAGCAGAGTAAGACTGGCACTGAATAATTCCGGCTGATTAGCCACGGCTGCCTCGCCACTTCGCTACTGCTACCTTGCTACTGCTACTTCGCTGCTCCTGTTAATTCGCTGCTCCTGACTTCGGGTTCTTGACGGCCGTTTTGGGTCGACCTGCTTCGCGCTGCTGGCCCGGGTTTTCTGCTGCTATTGCACGTGTGGTGGTGCGCGTTCGTGGGTGTGTGGCTACCGCTTGTGCTGGACATTACGAGCCCAGTCCGGACCCTCAGCCCCTAGTTTAGATTGCGTGTGTGTGTGCGTGAGTGTGTGCGTGAGTGCTTACGTGTGTGTGCGTTTTAAATGCAATTCTCAAGGTGTGGTGTAATTTTGTTTATTCATTTATTTATATTTTGTTTCTTTTTCTGATTAATAGTAAAGTTTATTGTGGTTATTTATTTTTTGGTTAAGTGGTTTGCTTTGCTTGAGTAAGGTGTCATTTTGGGAGTTTATTGTAATTATTTACGTTCTATTTGGGGGGGAAAACTTCTTAATTTCAGCCCTCAGTTACTTGTCAGAAATGGATTAGTTACGATTACTGTTGAGTAGATATCTCTGGCCAGAGACTTTTTAATCTGTTTGTTAATTTGTTTGATTTTTGATTAATCTAATTGTATTATTCCTTAGTGTATTAATTGATTATTCTTTAATTCGTTTATATTGTGGGATATTGTTTGTTTTCCTTTAATTGTGAGCCCTGTTAACTGTTTTTTATTTTCCCTAGAGCTGGAGGTGGACGGTGGTGGTGGTTCTTCCCCGGGTGGTGTTGGTCCCCTGTGTGTGTGTGGTGGTCCCTGCTTATTTTGTGCGCTCCTCACGTTTTTTTTTGGTTGTGAGTGGGGTGTCCCCCTTTTCATTTTTATTGTGGACGTCACTCCCCATGTTGGTTCCTCCTCCAGCCGGTAAGCCCCAGCTCGTATCCTTTTTCTCAGTTGGCTCCGTTTTTTTATTATTTTCATTTTGTCCCATGCCTTGTTTATTTTAGAGTGCCAAAATAAAGTTTTTGTATGTGATAATTGAACTCCGTCTCCTATTCTCCCTGATTGAACGAACCTGTGTCCTTTTGTAATAGTTGGTAATTGACCTTTAATACGGGTCCTTGGGCCCTAACCCAAGGTGGCGTTGTTGGTTGTATACAAAAGAGAAAAGAGTTTTGAGACATAACTGAGTAAATTATCCCTCGTGTTGCCACAGTTACATAAGGAAAAATGGCATTTGAATGGTTTTGCATGGTTTATTTATTTGGTCCCTGCAGTTGAATGATACTGTGTCACTGCCTGAGCAATGTGGGGATGAAGTGTGAAAATGCAGCAGCAAAACAACGGCTGAAAGCGATTTCAATGAGATGACTGTTACGCTATCATGGGTCAGTGCAAAATGAGATTGACTGAAGCAAACACTGAGAACACAGTGACTGACTGAGTTGACAATGTACTGTAAGAAATAGAGTTTTAGACTGAACTGGCCGTGAATCTGTCACTCAAATGGCAACATGTGGGTTCATCAAAGGGAAAGACGGAGTATGGAAATGTCAACATTTGATTGCTTCTTCAAATACAGTAGATGTTCAGGTATTTTCAGAGCTGAATATGAACTGTCTATGAAGATGGAAAAATCATTTGTGATGTCATCCATTAAGTTCTTCAAAATCAGTTCTGGAGTTCAGTCTGGGCAGTACCCCTGGCTAATTCCAAAACGGGAATTCCAGAAGAGGTGGAGCGTTAGAGAAACTGAGGGTTGGTGCATGATAAGATAAGATATGATAAGATGATAGGGATGAGCTTTGCTTCCGTTCTCCGATCACCCACCAGAGTAGCATATTTTAACACGGGGAGCTATGTGCATTTACTCACTTTAGGAGCCATCCTACTTTTTCAGCCTTGGAGGTTGCTGCTTGTTGACCAAATTTTAATGTGCATTTGAATTTGCTACAGTGTCCTGGTGGGAGTATGATAAGTGTTGTATTTATATAATGTCAATCACAAGCAAGGTTATCTAGGACTGCAACCATTCTTTGAGGTCACTGATGACTATGCAGTGGCTTCTGGCTTCATACACAATTGAATCACCATTGACTTTGGCCTGCCATCTCCCATGTAGCATAAAGTTTGCCGCGGACTAAAGATAACTCCTTCATATCGTTCGTATTGACTGTTACAGTCTCAGTACATCTTTGTTCCAAGTTAGTTGGAGCCCTAAAATTCCCTCTATGCTTTACAAAACACAAAAGCTGAAATCCCAGGAAAACGTTGCAACGTTATCAAGGAAAAACTAATTTACCCGTTTACACAACAGTTGTATATATGAGGATGCACTAGTGTCTGGAAATTGCGGTTAAAGGAATTCCTTCACAGTAACATAGTTACTGTACATTTGTCATACGCTGCTTAGGGACCGTTAAACAGAGTCTAGAAGTTTGCCAGAGTGTTTTTAATTCCACTGAGTTCAAGGATTTTATTGGAACTCCAAGGACACACAGTGAAATAGTTTTTGCTTCAGGATGCCATGGGATTTGGCTGAAATGTGATCTTAATTTTGAGAAACATAATATTGTGCCTTACTCTTTTTAATCCCTGTGTGGGTGGGCTAGATGCGGGCTTTGGTGAGCCATTTCACAAGTGCAGGGCCACTGAACTGGAGCGAAGCTCTTAAAACCTTTTGTCCCGACTCCCTGCACCATCAATCCAGATTTATAGAAACCTAAGTTAATGATTTTTTTTTCCTTCTTGATGTAAAACCTGAGGTGTAATATTTTAGGTTAAGATTTGAACGTCATCTTTTTTTCTGGCTCTAATATTTTTAGTAAACTATACCTAGTTCAATAGATGAAATGCTTCTCATGTACTACCAATACAAAGCACACATGTCCTACCGTGTCTTGTGCTGTTGATGGATCACAAGAGCTAATGTGCTTGATATTGTACAGAAGACATTAAACTGTCACTTGACTTGACCTGCAGTCTTCAGTTCACAGCAAACAACTTCATTATGACTGTGGGACATGCTCGATGACAGACGTTATGACATTTAACCTTCAACTCTGTGCCATATTTCTGCACTGATCATTGTAACATTTATGAGATGTTGTTTCCTTCACCTCATATGGGCCAGAGGAATAGAATAGTCTCCCATTTACTAGCATATAAATGTATCCTAAAAGAATGTGTTACCAAATTCAATGATACACATTTTAATCGCTCTTCTTTTCTGAAAATGTTTAGCCAAAGTGAAGGTTAAATTTATTTCTTTGGAAATAATTCACCCGTATAATAAGGTTTTTATGAAGGCAGGTCAATACGACATTTTTAAATGTAAAAACCTTCAGTTGTTTTATAAATTCCTCTACCCAAGGGAATCTTTCTATAGAGGGCACGGCAGCCTGCAATCACATTTCTTGTTGGCTGTGAAACAAATGGCTGGAGGATACCGTCCAAGGACTTCTCATCCTACTATTCAAAAGAACCCCAACTCTTTGTGGATACTGAAAAAAATAATATATACTGCAGTTAGTCCTGTGCATTTCCCCTGTGGAAACTGGCAGCAAGTCCCTGTAAAAACATAACACAGTGTATGTCTGTGTTCATAAACGTGTGTATTACCCAACAGGGCACTTGGAAGGGCAAGATAGATGAGGTGGGTTACAATCACTATTTACAGTAAGAAGACTTAAAGACCTGGTGATAGACAAAGTATTACTGCAATCCATCATTCTGGTCATTAGTTAAACAGAAGATGAATAGAGATACACTGTATATTCGAAGACATCTAATCTATAATGTAAACACTCATCCATGCATAATGACAGACTAACAATGCAGCGGTATTCTGTGAATGTGTATGAAAGGAATTGACAATGCTACCCAGCCGCAGATCCTAATTAACCATAAACCATATGATTAGTGTTTGATACAATTCATAGGAGCTCCTGTAATTTAAGTTGCCTTTCTCATCCCGCTAAGGTTGTGAAAAAGGCTGCAAAGGACCAGAGCCGAAGTGAACACGTCACCTCACTTACGAGCAGCCTGCCTCCGTTGTGCATGTAAGCTCGAGCACTGAGTTAGTTTGAAGCTTGACTGACCCCAGTTACTGTACTTAGCAGGGGGAGAACACAAAAAAAGACATACAGCTTTTTAAAGGCTCGCCTCCAGGGTCCAGGAGACAGATGGGGCTCAGAAGAGTTAAAACGAACGAGTCTGATAGAGTGGAAGTCTAAAAAGACAGTGAAAAGAGTCAGAGATTCACAGGCGGCATCACGGGGGCGGATGTGAGATGAGAATGCCATGAAAACGCTACATTAGCTCCCTCTCTACCGCTGGTGGAGGCAGTAGCCATAATCATTTGCTAGTCTAATGGCAGTAAGGTGGTGATGAGAGCTAATGCATACTGTCACAGGAAATTAAAGAGAGGGAAGCCATTTTGGAGCACAATTCCTTCAGTCCCCACCTCCCCTTTTCATGGTTCCACTTGATTGATAGTCCTCTAAATGTTGCTCTACATTTAGATGTAATCAGGACAGGCTTATCAGAAAAGATGAAAGACCTCTCTATTCTGGGGTTCATTCCATTTATACTCCGCAAATGACACAGTCACTTAATTTATCAGTGCACTATCCCAGCCCCGCCACAATGGGAAAATGGCATAATCCATGTTGCTGAAACTGGCAGTCAGAATGGCGTCCATATGGCTGAGAATTATAACATTTATGAATAATGTAGTGGGGTGGGCTGAATGTGTCAGCGATCTAAACGTAATGTCGCAGCTCTAATTATGTTTCAGCTCATTTTGACATATGTTCCTCAGATGGACTGTGTTGCTTTCACGGCCTTGCTTGATCAAATGTTTCATTTTACAGGCATTACATCAAATTTGGCTCCTCGCCAAAGATTCAGTGAAGTGACGAACGTTGGCGCAAATGGCACAAAACTTGAATAGAGAATGAACAGTCTAGAAGCAACATCTGGAAGGCTCAACAGAACAGGCATCACTATCTTTTAATGTCACAGACGCTAGACAGCTAGCAGTGAAAAGGTTATCTGGTAATGGGCGTCATTAACTCTTAAAGACACTTTACATACCTCTGACATTTACACGACACGGTGGAAGGGAGATTAAGTCATAAACTAAAATCACATTGTCTTAAGCATTTTAGATCATAGTATCAAGAATGAGAAACACATCAATATATGCATTTGTCATTTTGAACTATTATAAGTGTCAGACAAATTCAATTTTTAAAAGCCCATGAATATTTCTCAGTGCAGACCGACTTTCTGGTTTATTCTGTCTTATCTTGCTCACAGCCTGCTATAATTCCTCATACACTGACAACTACCAAACCCAATTACTAATCCCGTCACATGTCTATGGTTATTGCATTAAGCGAGTGTCGCTCTGCTAGATAGACAGATGTGATACACGAGAGTCTTTCATCAGTTCCATCTTCTCTTGGGACTGTTGTTTTCCAGAGCTGCAAGGAAAAGGCTAAAACAAGACTAAATATGAGAGTTGTGATCACATTTGCTATATTTTTTGCTATGAATAAAAAGTAAATAATAAAGGGATATACAGAAGAATTCACAAATTAACTAATGTTGTAATACAAAGTAATTTTGAACATATATAGTATTGCATTAGAAACCTGCTTTTCTTGCTTATATGTTAAGTTACTTCCACAGAGTCATGGCACACAAGCTCAACCAACCTCAGCTGATATTTCAACTAAGGTATCCATTTGCAAATCTCTTTCAAGGTGTCTTACTTAAAGCTGGTTTAAAGCCTCACTACCACTGCTCAGTGAACCGTTTTGCAACCCAGCTCCACCCCAGCTCCTCCATTCGTGCTATTTCTGTCTTTAACAATGTCATTTCTGTGTCAATGGTATCTGCTCTGTTTTTTATCAATCTTTGCTGCTGCTCTCCCTGCCTCAGGGTTTCTACGCGGGTCCATGAAAGAACAGACAGGTCCCAGAACAGGGCCACACAACCAATAATAACTTTAAAATACTAATTGATTAAAGTGGTCCTCGCTGAAGTCCATTTCACAGCAGCACCTTTTAACCGCCATTAATCGAGCAACATTCTTGTTCTGTCGGTTAAATAATGTCACCATGCTAAAAGCACACCGGTAGCATATGACTGTCATTATTTGGTGCGGTAATGATATTCTGTTGGATGATACAAATGTACACCAAGGGATACTAGGCAGGAAGAATATTCTGCATACAAATGTTTATTTGTTCATCTTTAACCTGAGACTTAATTTCTTAGATCTGACAAAAACAACATAACCATTTTGTAAGTTTGTATGTTGAAGTATTGCTTTTATATGTTTTTTTTTTTTTTGGTTGTTGTTGTTTTTGGAAAAAAGGGTTTTTGTCACACTACCAAAATTGACACAAAATTTAGAGAATTTGTCCTAACAGGCACATGAGTCAGCGGTATTACTGCAGAGGTTTATAATACATTTACAGTGATGGTAAATGCACTTCAGCTTTTCCTTTAGCTTTTCAGATTTTGATTCATCTTAAGCTTGTGAAGGTGAGGATCCCGCTTGTAACCATGGTAACTAGATTGTGACAGCTGTAGCATCAAAATAATGCACCACAGACATGGAAAAGAAACTGACTGAAAAAAGTGTACTAAATTATTTTGTGCTGGCTGAGGCTAGACTAAAACTGAAAAAACATATAGTTTCTGTTGAACTAAAACTAAATCAAAATTAGCAGCCAAGTCTTATCGAAAAGGTGTTTAAAAAACTTGTTTTGTGTAAATCAGTTTTGTGAAGACTGGTGGGAGGTTTTATCTGTACAACTAAAGAAGCTACTCGCATGAGCAGTGACATGTCTTCTCAAAACTCTTCATCCATGAACTGGATGACTGAGAACCTTCACAGAGATACCAGCCAAATCTTAAGGTTCTGTGGGGAAAGATGACCAAAATTTAGAAAGTCTTAGAAAAAAACAACAACAATATATTAAAAGTGTAAAATTGATAAAATCATTATCTGATTAAACAAAACAATCCTGTTTGGTCAAACACAATAAATCAAACGTACAGTTTATTTAGGAAAATAAACAGTGATGCAAAGCAAATAACAAATCCTTAGAAACAATGCAACCCTATTTATTAGTCATTTTCATTACTGTGGAAAAAATAAAGGATTATCTTATCTTCTGTTTTTCTACAAATACCAAAATAAAAGGACAACACAGCAAGCATCTGATGGAGAGGTTACATTGGCTGCATGAAACATTCACACGGTCAATTTATTGCATGGCACGTCTACCACAAGCCTACACCCTAGAAACCCAGAGTCTGCAAAGATCTCCTCTGAGGTTGAGGTTATAGACACTAAAGGTCATCTGAAGACGCCTTTAAACAAGATGCCATTTCTGTTATCTATGATTAACCTAACACCACAACATGCAGTGAATGAAAAACAAATCAAATCAATATTTATTGTGACAAACATTTGCACCAGTTCTGCAGAGTAGTTATTTCAGATACTCTGCAAGAAGGTTGCCTTGATGTCTTATCTTTCTAACACAAACAGAAAAGAAAAAAAAAAATAGTGGACGTTGTGTATGTAGCAGCTTCAGTAAATGAACCAAATAGCAGTGTCAAGTTTATAACAAAAAATGGTGAAACAAGCGTAAATGTGGTCAGGGTGGTTCAAAATGAGGCAAATCTGCTCTGATCTCTGTAGGTTGGTACTGTCTGTACAACTGTGTGGACAAGCATACAGTGACAAGAGAAAGGAGAGATTTGAGAGAAATTGTTTCCTTAGATTTGAAAATGAACCCTGTTTTTATTATTATTATTATTTGAAAGGGAGACATTTCCACTAATCTCATAATAAAATATCATTTCTTACCAAATGCCCCTGCATCCATATCAAAACAGCAAAAAGACTAGCAGCACTCTCAATAATAATTAATCTTTACTATCAAGAGGATTTTCTTGGCAGTTTCTGTTCTGTCACTGAAAATAGTCTCATCAGCAACGATTTGCAAACTTCTCCCTCAGCCAGTGAAGCCCTTTAGATAGCTAGAACAGCAGCAAAGCTTTCCAAATTGAAACAGTGGTATCTGATGGAGAATAATAAGATCCCTTTTCTGCCATTCCAGACACAGTGTGCCCTGGAGAGCGGAAAAAAAAGGTAAACAGCAGCACAGAGGTGACTGAAATCGAATCATGGGATCTGTAACCATCAAACTGATAAATTACTTTGCACATCTCTGTAGGTAAATCGTTGCTCAGAAAGTTATGTCCTCCAGCGTGAAAAGAACATTCTGCCTCTTTGAGTTGTAAAAGGAGGTATTATTTTCTCTTAGCATCAGCATTGACAGGACCCAGTCACGTTGTTGTGTTAAATAACACATCCAGATTTGAAACTGTTGAGAGTGTTCTGATCAGGACTTAAATCAAAAGGCTGCCAAATCAACGTATTCCATAAGTGATTTAAAGTTACATGGGGAGAGCTTTGTCACTGACACTAGTTACACAAATGTCAGCATATGAGCTTTATCTGTCGATTACAGTCCCTCATTCTCTTTTCCTCTGTTAAGGCTCATGTTTGTTATCTTTTATCAGACACTTTTCTTGGATGGTATTTCTTTGCTCCTAGTTTGCAAAGACACAGAATTTGTAGAACCCAAGTTACATTAGTAACTAATACTAGCACTTTTTGGCAGTTGCCAGACTAGCTTATTGCCAAGAGACCTTTTCTGCCATGGAGAAACACTGCATGTTTTGCTAGCTGATATAAAATCCATATTGGTGGACCAGCACAGCAATAATCCACACAAAATCTCTGAAATACTGCAAAATACTGACCAGGTGGTGATAAACTTCATCAGCATTGTGCAAGAATAATTTTGAAAGGGCTTGCATCTGGCACGATAGCTCCAGCTTTTTAAGCCCATCAGATGGAGGCTTCCCAACTACCAGTGACAGCTTTCTGCTTAAGTTAGTGAAAAACAAATTGCTTGTATACTGTATACATGGCCTTATGATGTGAAACATGATAGCTGGGAAGTTTAGCCTCGGTGAAGGTAAACTACCCTTCAGGCTGCTGCATTACTCATTGGCTGTTCACCTTGAACGAACTGCTACTTTCTAATACTGTTGGGACTGCCCGGTGAGATTGTGACTTGCTGCCATGTGTTTACTTTCTGCAAATGATGTCCTTGAATTTGTCATTCTTTTAACTTCAAACTGCTGCATGGGCAGAAGGAATGAAATTGACTGGTGATACAGTATGTGATTTTTCTAAGCGACAAATACACTCATTAAAGCAGGGTTTAGAGTCCCTGGGGAAAATTCAGGGTGCTGTGCATGGATCAATGATCTGTTGCGATTGAGACGTGGGCAAAGGAAATCATTATATACAGATTTACAGTTTTTATTAACCTTTGCTTACCCAGGGTAGAATCACTGACTGTGACTAAACAACTTTTTATATACTGTGCTTGTTAGACCTAGACCATAACAAAAACAGTCATACTCTAGCCACTTAAGCCACTGAAAGTTTACCATTAACCTATTCTAAATCAAGCCAGACCACCATTACTGACATGCAATGGTTATGGCTGTGAACATGCCAGCAACTTAAATTGAAAGCCAGAAATCACTGGATTACAGCTGTTAGTAGAGAAAGTGCTTATAGTTGAAGTAGTGATGATTTATGATGCAGAAAAGTAACCTGCTTTACACACAATTCCCAATCCCAGTCCCCACAGATTCCACTAAACCCACTCTTTGCCTGAATCCATATGTCCACCCTCTGAAATTGTGAACTGATTATGAATTGACGTGACAAAACAACAACAACCGGAAAATGGCAGAATCTTTGCACATCCAGGTTGATTTGGGCAGATAAAAAAGACTGGAGGTGGTTTGAGGTGAGATTTGAATCAGTTTTTCACTCCAGGAAAATATGACACAGGGGAAGGAATGCACAATCCTCACAGCATGCAGATATGTTGGTGCTGTCTGTACAACAACTGTGTGGACAGCCTGTCCTAAGGATTTTAGAAATAAATCTGGATGAAGTTTAACTTTATACTCAATTAAGTTCTTCACACACCTCATGCTCAGTGTCATGCTGGGTTACTGGGTGTACATCGATGAGTTGTTATATCATTTAATATTAAATCTGCAACACATAGTGTGTAACAGTGATGGGCCCTGATTACTTCTCTCAATCCACTCTGTGCTGTTCTCCTCAACAGTGGCTCAGGCCAGAGTTCATCTACTCTGCACTCTGCAGTCTGGACAAATTGATCGGGTCATTGACCAATATTTTACACAAGATTGGGGATTACATTTTCAGCATGTAAGCGCAGGATCATTCCCCAGTGGCTCGGGCTGAGCAAAATCTATAAAATGGACACAAGTGCTCTGCTGCTCTGCAATGATCTAGTGCTTCCTACCTGCTAGCTTGTCAGCCTGTACAAGAGGAAATGGAAATTATTTTAACCTGTCCTTTCGTTCTATGTGTGGGGTTCAATCAATTTCCAATTTGACTCCTTCATGGGGCTGAAATTGTGGAGAATCAGAGCAATAATTAAGCATTGGAAGACACCATTAGGTGTTAAAGCACAACTTCTCAGAAGCAACTGTACTGACCTTGAATGAAAATAAGATCAACCACAAAACATTTTGTATTTACAGTTTGACCAATAGGATAAATAGTGTCTGACAGAAACACTCAGAGTTAGGTTGTCAGCAGAGCCATTTTCAGGGCTTGCTTGTCAGCAGTTCCGTTCACAAATGTATTCCAGTTATTACAATTTAAGAGATAAACTCGGAGATATATAGCTCATGAAATTGTGATGAATTGGTGGGCAGCCATGTTCAGCTGCATTAAAAGCTGTCATTAAATTGTAATTAGTTCTACATGAAGTAACAAAAGACCTGGTTACTTTAATCATACATATTTATTATGCTCAGCTTGGAGAAATAGTGAGATAAATAAACACTGCAGAGATAATTGCCTTGGAAAAAGAGCTGCACCCACTGTTAAACATGGACTCACACAAACAATACCACATAATAATTAGAGGGAACATGTCGCTTCTGTAGTGATAAACAACTCTGAGATTGTATATCTGATTAAGAAAAATCTAATTAGCTTAAAATCGAGTTTGAGGCGGATGCCATGAAAAAGTAGTTTATCTGGACAAAACCTGCAAACTACCTCAGAGCAGTAAGCAGCGGTTTTGTTTTACCATCACACTGCAGTCAGAGGATTTAACAGCTGACATCCGCAAAATGATGATCTCTTGCTGATTGTGTTGCCAATTGCAGATTTAGGGTCTTCCTACAAAGTCTTCAGGGACGAAAGATGGCTTTTCTTAGATATTCTGTAAAAGCCTTAACCAACGGGGCTTAGGGTGGTTAACCTCCCATGACTTGTGGGTTTCCGGAGAAGATGGATGAGGTTATGTAAATTGAGGCTTACTCTGGTGAGGTGAGTCAAAGGTTTTTACAGCCAGCTTTTCTCAGGGGAGGACTTTCTTGTCATTGTCTCAGAAGATTGTCAGTCATCCAGGTCATGGTACTGGATATCTAAAACAAAGCTAAACTCCAACCGGCTTCCTCAGTTATGAAGAAAACTTGCCTGTAAGATCTTTTACACAGCTCATGTAGATGAGAATATTTGTAACTTCCATACATGTATTAAACTACTTGGGGCCATTACAACATGGCAGGAGAAAAAACAAGGGATTTCTAAACTGCACAATTTATCGATTTAATGATGATGTATAAAAAAAAGTCAGTCATGCATGTTTATACGATAAGATAATCCGTTATACAGTTTAAGAACAGTGCATGCAGGAAAGAAAGAAAGTAAGCATCAGATGCAAAAAATAGAAATGTATCATCACTAACAATAATGCAACCAAAAAATAGTTGGAAAAGGAATGCAACTATGTGCCAACTTGGAGTTCCCCCGCAGCCATGTTTAAAAATGTAACCATCTTAAATGTCAGTTTAATGTTTAAATGGATTTTGCAAGTTTTACGTGGAAAGAGAGGCACTGAAAGGGTATTAAAAATTCATGAGTAAACATGAGTAAGTGTTTAAGTTTAAAAAAGAAGAAGGAAGCAGTAATTAAGGAGCCTAGCCTAAGACACCAGATGGTTTGCTATGTAAGCAGTTATCCTGAACTGTTTGAAAACGGGCAGACACTATGAAATTATATGCTACATCATCTGATGAACCATCTAGTCAGTGTCCTTGTCACCACTTTGGGCTCACATCACTCAAAACTGCTCAAATCTGCCTATAGTTCCTTGTAGGAAGTTGATTTGTTAAACCACTGTGGTGAAGCTCTCTTAATTATATTATATATTATATATTATATAGCAACATAAAATGGATCACCTATCATCAATAATAATTTTCTTTGTAAATAGATGCCACCGATCAACAGATGACACCGGACTTGTTGTTATTGGCACATTTTGGACAAAGTTGTTGGTTGTGAAATTCACTTAATTCCATTGTGATTTCATTATTCTTATTATTCTAAATATTACAACTAAATCATTAAACCACAGCATGCTAAACTTAAAACCGGGAATTCCTTTTGGTTACTAAAAGAGATCAATAAATGTTAACAGGTCAATACAGCTCATAAATCCGGTGCCTTTTATGGCCACTGTGGCATCCAGGACTGTGACAGTTGCAAGCAGCAACGCAACTTTCATCATTACAGCTGCCTTTAGATTTGTTATCGAGCATTTCACAAGCCATGCAATCATCTGTTAATGGCAAGCCTATGTGGAAAGCACATTGTTGAGATCTTATGAGACTGTGCTGATTGTCCTGCCTGTAGTCCCCCGTTACATCTACAGGTTATTGACTACAGCCACAGACAACCAGGGATCAATACGCGAGAGCACTCCAGTCATTGCGGCGGCCGTTAAGGTTTCATTGATCCTTTGTTGCGTTCCACAAAAGGTTACAGAAATGGAGTCTGAGGCAACTGGCAAGAGTTGCACTGCACAGGCAATTTCAATGAGTGGGAGAGGGTCCTTTGTGAGTGGTTGATGCTGTTTGTTATTTTCACATTTCTCAAAGAGTCTTTTGTAGACCACATCAAACAATTGCTCTGCAGATTTGTTCTCTGCACTGGCTGGGTATTGGATTTTAAAGGTAAACACTTGATGTTGAAGTAATGTATGCTGAAATTGTTTGTTCTTCAGATCCTCTTCAAAACACATCCTTACCCTAATCACTAACTTATATTTTCAGGAATTTCTCTTCGTTCTTGGTGAACAGTAACAGGTAGGGGACAGTAACATTATGGGATCAATGGGGGTGGAATGCACATCAAGCGCCAACATAGCCTTTGTGCTCCTTGTTCATTTCACTGAGAGTGTTCCTCAACAACATAACGAGTCCTAACCACACAGCTGGAAAGCTGCCTATAGTATGAACCGTGGTGCTTGTCACTGGGGATCTGCTCATTGGAAACAAAGACATGGATGCTCCATCCTCACAGTACATGCCTCGCTCTGCCTAATGCATTCAGTACCTGCAGATGGTGAAGTGGCTCTAATGCAGCAGGGATTAGTCCTGCCATAAAGGATACATGTACATACAGTTCTGTCACAGTGTAAGAGCATTTTGCTGTACTTGAGGAGGCAAGATGCATATTTATATAATGTAATGGCTGCTGCATTTTAGTGACCACCATGGCTGACAGCATTTTGATGGCCACGTCTATAAGTTATGAAAGAATTATGAATTTTAAGACAGCAGCTTGAGTGCTTCTGGTAAAAGTGGGTGTAATTTGTAGCATTTCAAATCAAGGTCACCTATAAGCTCACAACAACATTGCTTATGTCATTATTTAGTACCACATATTGATTTTTTAACCAAATGTACAGCCAGATGAATGTCCAAGCACCTTTCATTTGTCAGGTGCTACTCTCATAATAATGTTAGTCAGTTGAACAGCCATAGTATATCAAGTAATACAATTTTTTTTCTGATAGATGTTAAGATATTTTTGTTTTGTTCTTTTGTTTGTGAAGTTACGAGTCATAACTTGTCGGGGTTCTGTATTCTGCTACTTCTCCTGTATTCTTTGGCAGTGGCTCCCTCTCTCCACCTCCCTCCCCAGGTTGATTGAACTCACCTGCTCTCCCGCTATTCGCTGGGCCTCCAGGTCCTGCTTCCCCAGATCTTTCTATCTCATACTGGGGTGATTATGCGACTTTTGAGATCTGTGAGTCTTTTTCCAGTGCTTGCCTGCTACTTTTTGACCTTTGTCTTTTCTTCATCCAGTTGCCTTGGTGAGCTTTAATCAACATCTCCATTCAGTCCAGCTCTCTATAGACCGTGGTACTATGACACCTGCTATCAGTTGGATTCTTTCTAAGCTTCTAAAGAAAATGTAGTATAATAATGAAACAGATACAGCATTTAATTTCAGTAAATAAAACTTGTCGATGTTGTTCAGCGTTGCTCAATGACAGCTGGGATAGGTACCAGCCCTTCCATCCCCACCCCTACCCCTCACAGTACTCATCCAACAAAATCTGATTTACACCATTTTCACGAGGGTAGCAAGAGAGATTTCTTGATGCACCATCCTCTTAACCTTTATATGTAATGTAATCAAAAACACTGAGGCAAACAGAAGAACATCCATTGATTGTGCTTCAGCAGCTACAAAATGGACAAAGGGTGAGCTTGTCCTCACGCCACTGCTTAGATGTCAACATAATGTCTGTTTCTCATGTCATGAGAAACAGCAAATGAATGTTGTTTGTAGTTTGTTCAGATCGGTGGTCCCACTTAACAGTGCACATCCAAAAACAAATGCAAATGCACTAATCGACAGCTTATGGGGAGTGGGATGAGCTCTGTCTGCTAGTAATGCATCGGTCGTGAATGAGCCGGCTCTTTTAAGTGAAAGACCCAAGCCGGTTCATGACGTTGGGAGATGATTAATTTTATTTTTTTCTCATCTTTTTTTCCTGTTAAAGCTGGTGGTGGCGCACAGTAGCACACAAACTGGAGGCAGGCAGACAGAGACTAAAACTACATGCATTAGGAAGGGTAAGGAAAATGAGTGAAAGAAAACGGAGTAAAGTCTGGACACATTTTAATGTGGTTAGCACTGACGCCTTACAGCAAGAAGCTTCTCAGTTCGAGTCTGGGTTTGGACGACAATCCAGATGACACTTTTTTGTAGCAGTTCAATGAGGATTTAAATAAATGTATTTAAATAATAAACAATTGATATAATGTGATTCCATTCGTAATTCCCTTTACACTGTACACATAGTTTGGCAATAAATTAAACATCTGAGGAGCCAGTTGGGAGCCGAAAGAGTCGGCTCTTTTAAGTGAGCTGAACCAAAAGAACCGGCTCTCTAAAAAGAGCCGGAATTCCCATCACTACTGTCTGCCTGGTCCATGGTGGACTCAGGTGTTTGAGGCCTGAGCAGCTGTTCTCGGGACATCCCAACGTTCAGGAGCGCTGCAAGACCACAGCTCTCCAGCTGAGGCGAGGCCTGTTGTGTGTGCTATATTTGATACCACAGTGTGTAATTAATAAGGCTCTATTAATAACAGTGGGAGCTGTAAAAGATCCCCTTTCTTCGCTGCTCCCTGCTGCAGCTTTTGGCACAGCCCAGCAGCCCTACTCACTACTGTTATTGAGCCAGTAGCTGTCACAGAGACGCTGGGATAGAGACTCACATTCCATTTCATGGGCTGTTTTAAATTCACCTCATTACCAGAAGTGATGAAAAAAAAAAAAGAGGTGGTTAATGTCTGATCTCTGTTCACAAGTGGCCTCAGTAGAGCATCTTAGGTACATCTTTAACTGTTGATTAAATCTGATTAAAAGTCATTTTGAAAAAAGGGAAAAAACATGTTCACAGGTACCAACTAAAGCTATTTGAGCTATTTTGATACAATTCATATCTCAGGGACCAATTTATTAATTTAGTATGAGAAGCAGAAAATAGATTAAACATCTATCTATTTTAAGGCAGACGTTTGAACCTGTCACAATAAGGAAAATGAAATAACGGCACAGATTCACTAGGCATCCCAGTAAGCCAGGGCTGTGAACTACTCGGTATAAAATCCATACCTTCTCTAAGTATAACACAGCCATCTTTAATATAGCTGTGCTTTCCCTGCTGTTACAAGCCAACAAGTCAGCCGTGAAAAAGGTCCACAGTGAAATGTATTGCTCTTCTATTTGCCATTTGTTTAGAATGCATTAGTAGTTTTTGTTAATTTGCAAAAGGTATTCTTATAATTGTAATCATTGGAAACATTAAGGGAATCTACAACAACTAAAGGAAATATTGCGATATATACTTGTGTGGTGGGTGTCTCATACTGCTAAGAAACACTTGTCATAACACTACATTAAATACAAATCTTTGTGCATGTGCAAATGGAGGAAAACTCCTTTTCTAATTCAGTGTTAATTAATGCTATCATGAAGACTTAATATTATTATCTCAGTTTAATTGTGCATGTATATTCCTTCACTAATAGTCTGAGGGGTTTATTAAAGTTTGATTTGTCCGCGTTGGTCAGTTATGTTTGATCAGTTTGGTCAGATAATGAAGGCATTGTATTAAACATTTGAAGACATCTTAATAGTGCCACAGCAGAATCTATCAATCCAGTGGGAGATCTCCTCGGCCCAGGTAGACATTTAATATTAAATGAAAGGTTCTGGATTCTCCATGGGAGGTTGTATTCTTTGTTCTTGCTGTATTATCTCTTTCCTACACCACTCAGATCTCCCTGTGTTCCCTGACCTATGTAAAAGAGGTAAATGTCACCACCCACTTAGGTTCAGGTGACTTGCTGCACTTGGCCTTTAGTGATCCGCTAAGGAACCCTTGGGATGGGGAGGATGTCATTCAAGTTTTTAAAATGGTTTTTGATTCCTGAGAATTCCCTGGCTTTATTTTGACAAGGCCGTGATTCATTAGCGAACTTTTCCTAAGGGGTATATAATATTGACCGAAAACCTCAAAGACAGGCATTGTGCAATAAATGTATAAATGTAAAAAATAAAAATCGATCCTCATATAGCAGATGGGTAATGGTGTGTCATTACATAAGCTTATTTCTGATTTGTCTTTATTTATTTGGAGCGGGTGGCGATTATGAAATTTATATGCCTGTGACAGTTGCCAATGCCTGTATAAGATTAAGGGCTATTGAGTGGCGATGCTGCAGTGACCATTATTTCTGACCGAGCAATGACTGGCTGCCCACTATATTGGCACTGCAAAGCCAAATCAGTAAGCTGGCCTTGGGCTACACAGCACCATTGTTGCCATGGTGAAAAGATTATCTCTGTATCTCTCTCGACTTGGATGCATACTTTTAACTGATAACCTTTAGGTGCATTGCTTCTCCATACCTGTGCAACTTCTGAATGTATCTTGTAGTTTCCTTAGAGTCAGCATGAACACACAGTGAGGTCAAACAAACACTTGAAGAGAGACAGCCACACTTTAGCTCATTGTTAATGTGATGATTAATTGATGTTCATGCTGCTGGTTGATGCTGTGACTATGATGGGACTTTCTTCTCTGTTTGCTGCAGGTATTTGCAAGTTTCTTGTAGAGAATCCCCAGCCCTATGATACCTTGCATGAATTATGATTGCAATTTATGGTTATTCCTTTCACTGAACAGACATCTATGAAAGTTAGTAATATGTGACAAGTGTCTTCCTCTTGTTTAGTTATCAGGAGGAAAAAAATTATAATAAGGGTAATATGATAATTCTTCTGTCTTCTACTTCTGCAAGGTGCATGAACTAGTGATCTCTCTTGACAGTTTGGACCATAGCCCCCATAAAATGTAAATTTGTCTCAGTTAATAATCAGTTTTTGTAGGGTTTAAACAAATGAGGCACAGCAGAATTGCTGGTAGAAAGATTAGTGTTACCTTTAAAGAGAACAAATTTTTCTCTGCATACATAATGTTTGATTGGCTTATTCTTCCATGAGGACTCCGAGCCTTCACTGTAGACTGTATCGGTGGCCTACACCATTGGGACTATGTTGTGTGCCACAAAAGTGAATAATAAATCAATAAGTGTATAATACAATGATTTTTGTAACTGGTGGAGGTAGAGCAGAGTGCAGTATTAATAATAAAAAAATTAAAAAAAGCGAGTGAGTTTGGGCAGGTCACCGATAATGCAGCTCCCCTCTCAGACTGTACTGCACAGACTCTGGCCCTCGCAAGATGGCACCGCATGTACCGCCGGGAAAATAGCATCAATTTGGCTAATCCAAGGAAGTGGTGACGCATTCACATATAAATACCATCTATGTTCACCTTAGAAAACCAGAGTATTTGAAAAGAAATGCTCAAAGGGCACATTAAGTTTTTTTTTTTTTTTTTTGTCATTTTGATTATTTATCTTATCTGAACATTTAAATGTTTTCACAATACCAAGTTCATCTAGTATAACTAAACTGGATACCAAGTGAACAGCATCATTCAAGAAAGGACAGCTATATGAGACTTCCCAGCTTTCCAGCTAATAGTATTTCTTCTAGAGCGGTTTCTCACTGCTTTGCTTGCTTACCTAACCTGAAGCAGTGTGTGAAGAACACTGTCATAGTTTAACATAAATCGTAGTAAGATAAGATTTTACACTAAATAGAATACCAGGAACACATTTTTAAGAAAAATGCAGTTCTTTTGGAATATTATTAGCAGAGCAGTATTTTTACATCATTGTATGCAGTTCACTTCTTTAAACATGGCATCTAACACTTTGTATTGTCATCTTTGTGTAGCTGTGGCTGCCTCTCATAACGGCTAATACATTTACTGTCCATCTTTAGGCAAAACCTATGAACTGTAGAATAAGCATACTCATGTTGGGACTGGCTGATCCACAAATGTGCTGCTAATGAGCAAGAAAGAGAAGAAAGCCTAACAAGATGACCAACACATTTTAAATGAAAGACCTTGTAAATAGAACAGGGTGAACTTTAGACAGACATCAAAAGGTGACAGTCTGCTGCTCTTATTGGATTTTCTTTGACAAAATTGTTAAAACACTGCACTGCAATTTTTCAAGGCCCTGAAACTAATTCTACGGGGATTTTATTACCTAGCTGGCAGAGAAAGGACTGAGGACACTCTGTCTAGGCTTCTGAACCAGGGACAGAGTTGTCTTTGAAATCTTAACAAAGGAATTAAACAACAGCTGTCTTCCTGAATCTCAACTTGCACAAGAATCAAACACCAAGCACTGAAGCAAAAGAGCCAATGACGTGAGCGCACTGTTGGACATGTGGCTTATCACCTACAGTAAACTGATTTGAAAACACTCAGCGATAAGAAAGAGGTGGCTACATTTGTCCAGGTGAAGGCCTTCATCGGGAAGTCCATAAACCCAATCTAAAAATCAATGAACAGTCCATTATCATAGGTCAGCAGAATGTACAATGGAGCAGCTGCCAAGTCTGGTTCTCTTCTTCCTCCTGTCTGTATGTTTATGAGCTGGAATCTCCTAATGTGTCCTCCATAAAATGAGTGTTGCAAGAACAAAACATGGCATGGACTGTGCTTGGTTCTTCAGTCCACTAGAACACATACTGACAAGCAACCAAAATCAGTTTACCTGCATTCAGATGATGTGCATGACTACATTGCTGCTACTCTTCTGTCCATTACTTAAAGGCCGAACAATTTCACAGATCTTGCAGATCTTTGCTGAGCATAATGTATTCTGAACAGTGCGACTCCAGACCATAAACATCACCCCAAAATATTGTAGGCAGTGGATCTGGGCCTGTCTTCCAGGACAGTTTCTACATGGGTGACAGTGCTCTGAGATCTACTAATGTACTATAAGGTGACTTTACATATCCAGTTCAAACGAATACATTTAAATGCAGCACTGCTTTGTCAAATGATTTTTTAATGAACGAGTCTAAACGATGTTTGCATTGCCTTTATGAGATATATTTTTATTTAGTTTATTATGGTCAAGGGTAATTTCAGAAAATCAAATGGAGCTGACACGGAGCTGGTGTTCATTTATTAATGCAGCAAGGCTTGATAACACAGGTCATTATCAGGAGGCCACAGCAGTGGTGATCCCCTCAGTGCTGTACTAACACATCCCTCAGTGTGTAGTGTAAGGACACTGCTATAGTATTTTGTTGAGGAAGGGGTGTGCTAAGTGAAAATGCTGGCTGACAGTCAGGTAGGGATGGGACCACAGAGCAGCACTTAATTGGTTTGTTGCAGCTATGGCTGACTGGGGGACACCAGGGGACACACTACCAGTCAAAAGTTTGGACACACCTTCTCATTCAATTCAGTGAGAAGATGTGTCCAAACTTCTGACCGGTAGTATATATGCCCAGGGAGTAGAGGAAAAGGCTTTCTTGGGTATGGGATTACAACACACAAGGGATTGAGGACACACACTAAACTACACTGCATGGGTGAAAACTGTGCAGTTCCCAAAAAAGTGCAATCTGTCAAACAGAATCCCTCAAAGCTAAGAGATTTGTTGAAATGGGTGTCTGTGTTTGACTTGTTTTTATTTTTTGTTTGCTGGTTTTATATTGCAATAAGTTTTGCCAGTGTTGTTAGGCCAGTGTGTCCACAGATGGCAAAGTAGGTTAGTTGAGACCACTACTTTATTTCAAAGTGAAATACACCCCATCAACAACTGTGTCACGGATCAAAATGAAATATTGTAGAGACAGTTTTGGTCTCAGAAGAATAAATCATACTGACTGAGATGAGCCCCTTAGATTTTTTTCCTCTAGTCAACCAGGAGGTTGACATTTTTGGTTCAGAAGGAAATGTGTTGACAACTATGCAGCAATTTTCATGATTTCTTTTTAAAATCAAATTAATGAAACAACATCATCAGATCAAAATACTGCAAAACAGTGATGATGGTCACTACTAAGACTACAGCCATACATCTAACATCTACAACCACTTATCCTGTAGCAGGTCATGGGGGCATGCAGCAGATCCAGGAGTCATTGGGTGAGCTGCAGGCAACACTGAGGGCAGATCACCAGTCCATCACAAGGTTAGTATTGAGTCAAAAAACCATATTTACATGCACACCCACGATCAATTCAGAATCACCAGTTAACTAACAAGCATGTCTCAGGACTGTGGAGGGATGCCATAGTCACCAGAGATACCCCCACACAGGCACTGGAAAACTGATGCTGCACTGATTATGATTTGCAGCACAGTTTAACACATCATTCAGCGACGACTACTGATGCAGAGCATTTCAAACATGACTTTTTAAATCAGCTTCAAGACATTCACCTTGTAAACATCTGCAGAGAGCTGTCCCTCTTGTAGAGCTGAAGGAGAAACATTTTATTTGATTATGTTTTAATGTATGTGGGTCTTCATTTGGAGAGCTGTGTATAATTCTGAATGGCAACTTCATCATAATCACCAATCTCATCTTCAAGGTCTGTTTTTGTGTGCTCATTAGGGACGCCTGATGAAGTTCCCAATCAATATGCAGATTAGGAGCACATCAATTTGTTTTGATTCCTCTGTCGTCATTTTTCTTGCTCAGAGTGAGCCTGCTGAAATGCTAGAGTGAAGATGTCAACACTGCGGATTTACGTCTGTTCATCAACAGTATGCTGAATGATGCAGTGTAATCAAAGTTTAGATATTAGCATTGTAAGTATGCTGTTATTTAATGGGAGATTTGTATTAGGGTTGTGATATTCTGGACTGCACATGAACAATGAATTTCACAGATTTTCTAGATTTATTTAAGATGGTTTAATTCAGATTTACTCTGTCTAATGCAGATGATTGGACTCTCGTCAGCATTTGTCAAAAATAATGCACTACAGACAATACAATGTGAGGCAATTTAGTGTAGTAGAACAGAACAACCTCAGCTCTGACACAATACACTGATCAGGTATATCATTATGACCACCTTTTGTAGGTCTCCCTTGTGCCTCCAAAACAGTTGTAACTCATCAGAAAATAGACATGGGCCTTCTGAGGGTGTCCTGAGGTGACTGGTAATAGAATGTTGTTAGTTTGGGTCCTATGGGTTGAGGGGAGGGGCCACAAACACTTGGTCAGTTTAGGATTTAGTGAATTTGGAGGCCAGGTCAATACCTTTTGTCATTGCTATGGGGTGGGGGTGTCTGGTCTGGTCTATGTGGGTGCTACATGTCTAAGTATCATCCACGTGAATGAACAGTAGGTCCAAAAGTTTCCCAGCAGAACACTGTCACAAGATGGTCAATGTCATTTACTTCTCCTGTCAGTGGTTTTAATGTTGTGGCTGATCTTATTCTTGTGCTTATATTTTATACTGAGCATTATGTTTCACCTGAGCTCACCAAAAAAAAAAAAAAAAAAAAAGTCTCATCAGAGATATTAAACCTGGGATTCTAAATCAGCCAGGCTAATATCCTGGATAATATTGGCTCTTCAAAAATACATACATTAGATTCAGAAAGTCTTCTTGAGTTCTTTACACTTGCTGGGAGGGTGACATTCAGACGACTCACCAAAGGCTTGTTAAAATGTTGTTGTTCACCTGCTATAAATACGGCAGTGGCAGAAGTTTCCAACAGAACATTAATTACATAGCTGCATGATGATAGTTTGTAACATCAGGAACAAGTAAAATTGAAAAAAATTGTCATATTGTTATTTTAAGCAAAGAAGCGTTTTATTATTGGAAAATCGGAAGGTTTTTAAACTAGACCAGGTTTAACCAAAGCACAAAGATGAGCATATCTCCAGTAGATTATTACATCACAAAGTTCATCATAGATACAGAATTTGCCAAATGAAGAACTCCAAAATAAAATAAAAATTCCTGTGAAACCAAATGCTTCTGTACTAGAATTTAGAAATTAGAAATTAGAAATGGAAACAAATGGAAATCTTTGGTGTCAAACTTCTGACTCCTGTACAAAACAAAAATACTTTGTGAAATGGTATAATATATCCAGTCTGCATTTGCCTGTATTTATATAAAAATGTTGTCGACGTCTGTAAAGCTTTTATGTTTTACATTTATTTTGAACTTTACACTTTGGTGCATCAGATTTGTGAACTTTCTCCTTTGCTCATTGTTTCAGAAGACACCTTCAGCCACCAGACATCTCACTGGTGCCACCATTAAAAGAGATTTGTCAGTGACATAACAAACCCAAGGAAATGCACTTCTTTATTGTAATGACCTTTTCAGTGGCATGGCATGCAGGGACAAACTTCACATGAATTAATAAACACTGCAGCCTCTGTAGCTATCGGGGCTTTTAAAGTTGTTATGGTAATGATACTTCCATGTTGGATTGCATATAATATTGTCTTCTGCTGATTCAATGGGTACAGGTCAGTATTCTTGACCTCTAGTCAAGTCTGTGGAATTGCTGCTCTTAAACTTGCTCCCTGAATGTAAGTTTCTTCGCCTGCTGCCCGCTTGACAATTTGCCCCAGCTCTGAAATGACAACTAAGAGGGCAAGTAGCCACTTCACTTTAGTGTTTTTCACCACTACATGATTTCTCTCATGTCCATGACCCCCTTCTTCCTGATTTCTAAGCGCCATTCCCTGCGCACTATGATGTGGCTGGAGCTAAACCCTGTCAGAGAGATCCAATTCTCTGTACGTGGGTGTTGAGTTATTAAGGAAGAAACTACCAGCTCAGCAAACACAACCAAAGAGACAGATGAAGCCTCCTTCACACTCTGGGGCTTTCATCACCCTTAAACCCCTACAATTTATTTCATGTCAAGTGGCCATCCCTGTGCAGCACAGAGTTTATGACACCCAAACCTAAAGGCAATTCACAACTTATACACCAGGTCATGGGTGTGTCTAATGAAGAGTAAATAGAGGTCAGTATTAATCACTAACAAATTCCACAGATTGAGCCCTTCCGGAGTAAAAACAATCCACTGAGATTTTACTGCCTGCTTCAACATTTTTTCTCTTAGCTGTTACAGCTTTTGTTTGGTACAGTCAACGTGCACATCTATACAAAGTCTCTGAAGAAGCAGAAAGTCTACATAAAGGCTGAGTCATGTGTAACACAGTATGGTTAAAGTGAAGTCCTAGCAAGAGCACATTCAGTGATGTTGCCATTTTCTGATAAAACATGAATCACAACTGCTCTGAGAATTGTTTAGTACACAGCTACCTGGAAACTTACTTGCAAGGCAGCATTCTCCTGATATTAGCTCAGACGTGGGAAAATTCATCTTGCCAAGCTACAACCAGTACAAGCAATATGCACTTGTTGCTCAACCTATCATTGTACTGTGAGGGGCTACTGACAGCTAAGGGCATGTTTAAGGTGTGATGAAAGTGAGAAACAAATTTTAATTTCAAAACAGTGTGTGACTGGTGGTGTTTTTGCATTAGTGGCCATACGGACCCATCAGAGGGCGCTGCTGTGAAGGGGAGGATTATAAGCTTTTATAAGTTTTCCGTCAAAAATGTTGTTGTTCGTAAGTTAATAAATAATAAACTATGTTTCTGTCCCTCTGTAGACACTTTTCATGGTGTAGTTGTGTGTGAATAGTTCGTTGTGTCTGATGCTGTGTCTCTGTTTCCCCTTGGAGAGGCACAGCCGAGATGGTCCTGGCTTGCAGTGTTGTAGACAGGTGAACTGCTGCACGTGCATGTGCATGTACAGCACACACTTAGCTTTGGACAGTGGGGCCTGAAGTTCAGGCCCCAGATGCCTCTGTGTTGGCTGTGCGCCGTTCATCCATGTTTGTGTGATGGCACTATTCAACTATTCATTGTTGTCAACTGTTTGTTGTGAGGGGCTGTGGTCCCCTTTCTTACTTGCTGCTGTGTTTTTGCTATGAGGGTATTGATTATTGTATTTCTAGGTTGCATTATGGCATGATCCCACCAAAACGTCCAGCCAAAATCACCACTGAGTGTGACTGTGTACAAACAACACATGCTAACAACATAGTCAGCTCCATTAACTGCGCACTACCTTAGGACAGTGTTTCCCAACCTTTCGGGAGAAATGGCAGTTATTTTACATTAGAAAAATCCCACAGTACACCACCGAATGAAAACGTCACAAAAAGTATACATAATGAAATAATGATCATCTACTCTCAATTTACTCTGTTTTATAGTTTTTACTACAGTCATGCTTGAAAAGCCCAGCTTATTCCCAAGGAGGTAGCATTTTTGTCTCTGCTATGGTGTGTGACTGTTTTAATTTGATGATGAGTTCAGCAACTTGTTACCTGGGTCTGAGAGCTCTCTCATTCATCTTTGTGGTTTCCCTCAATAAAGCTGCATGTATTCCAGTCTGTTCATGCAGTTACACAAAGTATTCTGTGATTTTGTTTTGAAGGGATGGATGTGTTGTTTGGAAATGGGGTAGATAGACAGGTTAATAATCTACTTTCTGCCATCTAATGGAAGAGGATTTGATTGTTCTGCCTGTCACTATACTGGCATAGACAAAGGAAGACTAATTATTTGCAGTAAATAAATAATTTTTTGACTAATTAAGTGAAATTGGATAATTTTCCACGGCACACCTGTTGATCTCTCATGGCACACTACTGTGCCACTGCACAGTGGTTTGGAATCATTGGCTTAGGAGGCCCTTCAGGCTTCTCTTTAGCCTGTGATAGAAAGATGGTTCAACCAGTTGTCTTTAAAGTATAATTTTTGAAAGTCTCGTATCATCATCTACTACTTATCCGGGTCCAGGTTGCGGAGGCAGCAGCTTTAGTAGGGAGGTCCAGATGGCCCTCTCCCCTGCCACGGCCACTAGCTCCTCCGGAGGAACCCCCAGGCCAGACAGGAGCTATAATCCCTCTATTGTGTCAGGGGGCGACCCCAGGCCTCCTTCCAGTGGGACATCCATGGGATGAACCACCTCAACTGACCCCTTTCGACATGAGGAGCATGCATTGGTTCTACTCTGAGCTCCTCCTGAGTGTCCAAACTCCTAACCCTATCTCAAAGTTTCGTTGTTCCGAGTTTGCTCCACCCTGCAGAGCAAACTCATTTTAGCTGTTTGTATTTGCTATATCGTTTGTTCAGTCATTACCCAAAGTTCATGACCATAGGTGAGGGTCGGTACGTAGATGGTATCGGCTTAGCTCTCTCTTCACTACGACAGACCAGTTTAGTGCCCGCATCACGCCGCTCCGATCCTTCTATCGATCTCCTGCTCCATCCTACCCCCACTTGTGAACAACATCCCAAGATATTGTAACTCTTCCACTTGGTACAGTGGGCACTTCAACCTTTTCCTCAAAAAAGCAGAGGTGAGATCCTCTGATCACCAAACGCCCTCCACCACCTGAACAGGTGACAAAGGGCAGCCCTGGCGGAGTCCAACCCTCACTGGAAACACGCCCCTGAGGTGCCGGACAGTTTTCCAGAACCTCTTTGGAGCCAATCAATAAGTTTTTGCCTCCGTGACTGCCTTGGCTGTGGACCACTTAACCATCCGGTACTGGTCAGCTGCTTCCGGAGACCCACAGACCAACCATGCCCCGTGTCCTTCTTCAGCCTAATGGCTCCCCTCACCTCCATGACCAGCACTGGTGACCTTGTGACCGCAACTCATGACAGTGGCCTCAACAATGGCGGAGAGTACATTACCCATTAGGACTCAATGTCCCCCTGTCCCCCGCCTCCTAAATGCTGGTCAGTGTGAGTGGCTTTTCTATATACTTCAATGCTGAGGCTTCTTTTGAAGACAGTAACTTTAAAATTCTAGCCAGAGAGAACAGATGGTTTGAGAATGGAATAACCGAAGCCATCTATGTCAAAGTGAAAAAATCTTCTCTAAACGGAGGAGGTAGACTGAGATTTAATCTGCCATCTATTTACAATTCAGTCTTGACTTCTGTCCCCAAGAAGTTTCAACATCATTCAGACCTTGGGACTGGAGGCTCCCACTGACAATAGCTTTGTTAGAGCACCATTCATTGGGTAAGTAGAATAGGCACACCTATTAACGACAGCTAAGTACCCAGCCGTTATGGAAATTGGTGGCACCAGTTACTGGTCAAGCAAGTTTCTGATGGCTTTACCCACAGAGTTTTCCTATTTAAACCTCAACTTCCTATTGGTCTCTCAGAACTGAAGAAGCTACTCAGATGAGTGGTGAAAAGGCTTCAAGAAATTCTACAAGTCCATAGTCTTTTGGATAACCCTCATTATTCGTTTGGGCCTGCAAGGTCTGTGTGGCATCTTCCCCTGCTATCTGATCCAACGCACCACCAGGTAGTGATCAGTTGACAGCTTTAGTCCTCTTTTCACTGAAGTGTCCAGAACATACGGTTGCAGGTCAGCCATCATGGTACCAAGAGAACTGATGAACAACCTTATGTTCGAAGATGGTGTTAGTTATGGACAAAATGAACACCGCTCGGGTTCAGATCAGGCAGGCCGTTCCTCCCAATCACACCCCTCAAGGTCCCACTGCTCACTTGGGTGTTGAAGTCAGCCCGGAGGACAATGGTCCCCAGTCCCCAGTGGGAGCACAATCCACCATCCGTCTTAGGGCCTCCAAAAAGAAGGACCTGAAGGGGTAGGGAAGCAACCTTTAGTCCACCCGGGAGAACGCCAACACATAGGCAGAGCCTGGAGCAAGCAAAAAGCCCACCCCAGCCCTCCACCTCTCACCCAAAGAAACTCCAGCAAAGAAGAGGGTCCAATCCCTCTTAAGGACTCAGGTTGCAGAGCTGATGCTATGTGTGGAGGTGAGGCCGACAGTATCTAGTTGATAGTGCTCAACAGTTCTACAAGCTTCCACTCTTACAGTAAGACCCCTGCCACTAAGCAATTGACCCTTCCTGCTCCTCCCTTGGATGGCGGGCCCACAGGGAGGCAAGCCCATGTAACCAGTTCAGCCACCAGGCATTCGCCTAGGTACATGATCTCTTTGTCTTTTTTATCATCCAGGGTCTTCTGAACCATTCTTTGTCTGACCCTTTGCCTAGGACCAATCTGCCTTGAGAGGCCCTACCAGGGGCAAAATGCCCCAGACAGCATAGTCCCTACAGTCATTAGGGCACTCAGTCTCCACCACGATAAGTTGATGGTTCAAGGAGATTTTTGAAAGTGTCTTTCCTTTTTCCAAAAATGCATCACATGGTTCTCTAATTAACCACCTGGTTCATCCTGTTACTGGAGGCCATGAATTTTTAAAAGAACAACTAAAACTTCTGAACCACTCCAGCGGTTCTGAAGACGTCAACAGTTATGCTTA
This sequence comes from Mugil cephalus, assembly GCF_022458985.1. Lineage (NCBI taxonomy): Eukaryota > Metazoa > Chordata > Actinopteri > Mugiliformes > Mugilidae > Mugil > Mugil cephalus. The sequence goes on along the minus strand of NC_061770.1, from coordinate 3,016,495 downwards.
AAAAGATACAATGTTTTACATACATAGTGTCTAAGACAAGACTAAATGTTATAATGCATGCAAAGGTATTTCCCTTAGCAATTATGTAGAAGGTCAAAAATTTGTTTGACGCCTCCGCAGATGTTTTCATTGCTCAGTTACAAACGTCCTTCTCCTTGAAGGCATGTCATCTACCACTCTCAGCAGAGCTGTCAGACCAATCCTGAGATCTGCACTTTTAAATGGTAGATTAGTTTATTAATTTATCGCAGAACTTACCCATTTTTTTTCAAGAGTCACACAGAAGATCCAAATCCACAATACAAGAGCACAGAGTTGGATTCAGCAGACGTATGCAGACAATAACATAACATAAAGTAAAGTAAAGTAAAGTAAAGTAAAGTAAAGTAAAGTAAAGTAAAGTAAAGTAAAAATAGTGACTTCAAATTTACATTTGTGTGTTATCCTATCATGAAGGTAGCAAGGGTCGCGGATGACAGGAATAACACAAGCTGTAACAAGGTCTCATGATGGAGCAGGAGGTGTATGATCCAACAAAACATTAGAAGTATTGTTGTTCTTGCTGGTGCGTTGAGACTGCAGATGCTGCACTGCCACTGTTGTGGCTGCAGATATCAGATGCCATGGAGTTCATATATCTGTCTGTCTGCAATCCCTCCATCAGTGAGCGACAAGAACAAGGACAAGAACATTCAAGTCGTATCAAGTTGCAAGAAAATGACCAAAATAATCTGCAAAAGGGAGTAAAGTTTGAAATCTGTGACATTTTTCCATTCACCGGCATATGAAAAGTTCTGTGCATTGTTAGATGTTTGGAGGCATTGATCAGTCGAGTTTCAGACTGTCGATACTTCTGGCTTCTCTCTAAATTCTCATTTGGCTTCTCCCTGTGGACAACAACAGCACCATTCTTCCTCTCTGTGTTTCAGAGAGACAGACACGGTCTAGAAGCTGTAAAACATAACGGCAGCTTTAGAACACCAACAACTTCCACAAGGCAAAACTGTCAGGGCAACACATTAGTAAAAACTGAAACTGAATTTTGTGCAGTTTATTTTGAATCCATTACATTGTAATTTCATTTAATGTGTGTTATGTTTAGCCTGGAGGCTGAACTGACTTCTTAGATTAAAAATTTAGTGTGAATAAAAGATAGTCTTCAACTCTTCTGTTGGGAACCGATGGTGCTCCAGCAAAGATCTACCGGGCCAGGTCATTCAGATGACGGACAGAAGAGGAAAAGCAATGTAGTTGTAATTTTCATCTGAGCACTGAGCCAAAATAAATAAATAAATAAATAAATGGCTGCCATTAGATTTGATTTAATTTTTGCCTCAAACAAGCACAACCATCAAAGCAAACAGTAATTGAGAAAAAGATTTTTTTTTTAAATGACACACTGTGATAAAATTCAAGTTTGAGAAGGGCCTGAAGGAAGCAGAGCTTGACATGTTCAACCCTCCCTTACATTGTCATATAACCTCAAGATCCATGAAAACTTAAATCTAGAGACGCAACCTGTTTAAACTCAGTTATTACCACTGTTTTAAATTGCCAAATTGCCAAACTGACTGCACGCCATGGTCCTCAGCTCTTGTTACACCCAGACCCAGATGCCTTCTCCTGCAGGTGGGTGTCCCGGTTTCCCTAATCTTGGCAAGGTGCTGCAACTCATTTTGTGCACTCTCATTGAGGTCTATGAAGAATCAAGAGGAGAACTAAGGAACACGAGAACACAAGGAAGCATGATTGTAACACAAACAGGGCAACATCACAGAAGAAAATCCAACGGCGACTTGATAGGGGTAGTACAGCTATACAGCTAAACAGGGTAACATCAGAAACAACCTGAAATGTGGGTTATATATACTCTCACACCAAGGGTTGATGAAATAACAAGAGGCAGCTGAGACCGATGAGGGAGGAGCACGCAGACAAAAGACACAAAGCAAGACAGGTGAGTGGAATCACTGAGAGAGACAGGAAGTATAACTAAAATCCAACATGAAAATGACTTAAAAATAAAAGAGAAAACCCCTGAAAAGCCAAATAAGGTTACCAAAAACACTCAAACTTTAACACCATGAAACATTCTTATCAAGAGCATTGCTTGCAGCAAGTACCCTGTAGCTAGTTTCTGATCAGCTGTACTAAATGCCTGTGTAACCTGCGTACAGTTCTTCTTCTCTATTAGCTCGGAGCAAAGAACAAATGACAAGACTGTGTTCAGGTTAATGTCCTTTTATAGGTGCTCTGGTCAAACCTCTGATCAAACTTCAGTCCGTCCTTCACAGCTGGACTTTGCCTTCCATCTACTATGATGCTGTAATCAAATAATTGCAGAGATACTTATGATATTGTTCTAAAGGTATGCATAGTCTGACCATTCCACTGTATGGTCCCTTGTTATCAATTTGCAATAAACATGCTGTCCTACTGCAAGGGAACACAAAAGCCTTACTTATTATAGAACATTAACAATCTATGTGAGGAAACATAATGTGAGGCCACGAATTCTCTTTTGACTTATCACAATTGTTTCCTGTTATTTTCTGCATCTACAAATCTGTCTGCACACCCCCGATTCTTCATTTTAAAGTATCCACATTGTGTATTGAGTTCGTGTCGAGACAGAAAACCTTTGAAGTTTAAGCAATCAGCCTGAGGTGTGAAAGTATTCACTGATTAGGAACATAGCTTACCAGTAGATAGCTATGGTGACACAAAATGTAAGGACTACTTTGGAGTCTCCTTTTTTCTTTTCTTTTTTGACCAGCTGCCTCGAGACTACCTTTTGCAGTAAATGTGGAGAGATTAACGTGATAGGTAACTCTCCAGTAAGATAGCGAACAAGCTCACTCCAGTTAATTTCACAGTTATGCAGTGTTTCTGGGATTAGTAAAAGTAAGTGAAAATGCACCACTGCAGCACAGAGCTCTGTTAATGAACTCCCTGCACTGCTCGAGCTGTTTGTCATTATGGAGCTATTTTTGGTTAATTTACACAATATAGAATTCATCCACTATTTAGTCCAGAAGGACAGAATTTGATATAAGCTTTGACACATTGATGCAGTGTCTGGTATTTCACTGAGTTTATGGTTATTTATGATCCATAAGGCTGCCTGTGTGGTCCACTCTGCAGCTCGCTCCGTGAAAACATGAATCATAATTCTTATAGTAAACTATGACAAAGACTCTCTGTACATTCATCCGGCATGAAAACAGCATGCATCAACAAATATGTCATCTCTCATTAGCTTTGAGAATTCACCATTCAGTACTCAGTGGCTGCGAGCTGGCACGCTGGGATGTTTTTGTTTTCTACAAGCCAGCCCCTCTTCACAGATGGAGTGTCCTGCGCAGTTTTGTGTGATTAATCCGCTAACATTGTGCTCTCTACCTGAACCTGTGTGAATAAATGGCATTATCAGCTGAAAGGTGACACACAATTAAGCCTATAGAGTGGAGCCAATTCATTTCACAAATGAGTTTCTTTACAGGGCTGTATAATTATAGAGTTTAAAGCTACAGCAGGGGGAAGGTCAGGGTGAGCTGACAGATAGTCACTTGGTCACTTTTCATGTTTAAGCTTCTTTCGATACTTTTGTGACGACAGTAACCTATCTTTGAGCCCGCTACTGTAAAAGTTGATTAATTAAGCCGAGCACCTCCATAAGAGTTCACAATTTAATTGCTGCCTTGTTTCTTTTTTTCACCTTGCTGTGCTTTAGGAATCCAGCAGAGTGTCATACATGAAGTTCCACCTTACATCGCAGACACCGACCAATTAAGCATTTATTGCATTGCAGCTGCCTGGCAATTACTGTGTTTTGCTCTGCTTGCACTTTAAGCACAAGGAGCACAACCAATCGTTTTCATCTGGGATCAATTAAGTATCTTAGCGGGTAATGAGTCTCTTGGTTACAAATATTGTGCTGTGTGCTCAAAATGTCAACATTTGTTTGATTTATAATGAGAGGTTTGAGCCAAAGCAGGAGCAGTTTTAATCCATTGAAGATTGTTTAATCCATTATTGATTTAATACCACAAAATGCCACATACTGTACTTTTAGACAGTCTTAGCAGCTCATGCATTACAATGACTCTGCATAGTGCAGAATTTCCTGTTTATTGTTCGTCTGCTGATGTATGAAGAACAAAATAAATATGTTGCACAAATAAATTATTTTTTCTTCACTTTAGGATTGCATACGTGTATTAACTGACAGTAATATGACAACTAACCAGATGTTACACAGTGATTGTGAGCTCGAACAGGAACACGTTTTACTGACAATTTACAGAACAAGCACAAGAAAACAAGTGGGTACTCGGATGGATTTTTGGAATGCTTTGTATCTACTGGGTCTGTAGTGGTAAATATTTAGGGCACCCAGTAAATCATTCCCAACTTAAGTGGGTTATGAATTCAACCTAACTATACACAGCTGAAACATTACACTTGCACAAATTAATTTTACAGTCTTAGTACCTGTGTGTACAGTAATATTGGGACTTACCATAGCTGTACAAACTGTTTTTTTTGTTGTTGTTGTTTTTTTTAGACTGCAGGGAAACCTGATTTGTTTCTTTAGTCAGATCTTTAGGATGGACTCTCTGCACTGTTATTTGCAAGTGAATAGATCTGATACGAGTGTCCAGACATCACTGACCTATTTGCATGAGTTGCTGTGGTAACAATGTAGGCGTCAGTAACTGGGTAGCTACGCTGGTGAAGTGGCTTTCTAACATGTGAGAAGTAGATGCCTGGCATTTCCTTTGCAGATCTCCCACTGTCCACAGACTGCTTTGCGTATTGTGACCAAAAAAAAAAATATACAGTTCAAGACACTGAATATTACAATGAAATGTTTTGGCATCTACCCCTCATTGTCGAAACACAACAAGAAATCAATAAGCCTGCAAGTGAAGGGTCAAGGCATTGCCACAAGCTTACTCAGTCATTCAGATGCTTCCCACTACTAAAACGTGTGAACGGATGACCTTTGCGCAGCATCCCGTTCTCTGTTTTACAACACCATCAGCAAATGTGCTGTAATGAATTCTCTTGTCACTAGCTCCTCATTCTCTTCCCTTAGGCTGATGCATGCTACCTCGCAACAGCCCTGCCTCTGTGCTCTTTAATAAGGCGATGGAATCTTTGGCAAGATCACTGCATTTGGGGAATTCACAGAGGCACAAGTGATTGAGTGCCAGTGCCAATACTAAAAACCCTGCAATGGAGTGATGGCTGACGTGTAACCCATTTGAAGGAGGGCAATGGTGCTGTGTTGTTTGATAAAAGATCATTGTGAGTCACTGTGGGTGGGAGGGGGTGCTTTTGTTCTCAGAAAGTTCAACTCAATATATTTTTCTACCCCCTGCTGGTGCAAAGGGCAACTTGGCTTTGGCATGCATTGTTTCTCAATCAAGGTGCTAAATCTAAGACATGCTGTGGGGGCCCTTGAAGGGGCTCCTAAAGGCTTGTGGTTATCATCATTACAGTGCATAAGTGCAAGGGTCAATTAATAATTAACAAATTGTCCTTATAAGGGCTTCTACTTTTAAATGACACTGGCAATGAGGATAGAATAGTAAATGGTACCTACATATGATTAAAGGACCTTCATGAATACACAACGATAAGGATGAAGGGGAACGTTCATTTCGAATGAGGAATAAGGAGAATGAGGAAGCCTCTGTGAAAGCTACTCACATGAATAACCCTGTGACTAGTCTGACCTGCTCTAACCACTGAGCTCTGTAAAAACACCATGAAGCGAAAATGGCATCAATTAAAGAGCCATTTCCATTTCAAGAAACAATGTAAAACCACTTCTGCTTCAACAAGGACTACTTATCAGCTATGTGCTATCACATTACATTATTAGTAGCTAGGAAAAGTAGAGGTAGCTAGAGTTACATCTTGTTGACTACATTAATTTAAATGACATGTATCTGTGCTATATCAAAGCTGAACCCAGCATCTTTAGCAGCAGTATCACAGTCTTAAATGTGAATTTAGCTGTGTGTATCTGTCAGATTTAATTACTGTTCCATCTTGCGGACAGCAAATATTATACATTTTCAGGTAGCACTGATCACTGCACTGTCAAAATGAAAGGGTCACCAAAACTTGAAAATTTAAAACTATCTGCAATAGATTTTTAAGTTTTGAAGACCAACTCAAAATCTTAAGTTTTGAAGAAAACTACCAGAAAACATCTGTCGACTAATTTCTTTCTTCTTTTCTTCTATACTTTGAGTTGATCTTTGAAGTAAGAGTGACACCAATGATTTTCATTTTTGCTTGAGAGAGATTTTTGTGTGTGTGCAAAGTGAACTGATGGAACTGAGTGGGAACCCTCCTCCTCCAGAGAGCTGCATCAAGCCACCACCAGGGATCACATGCTCAAACTTAAAATACTGAGTTTGACAAATATATATTACATAGTGAGATCAGCTTTTCACAATAAACCTAAAAATATTAGTTTAAGCTGATACCTTATCATACTCCAAAAATACTAAACTTTTTTAGTTCAGTTAATGTAAAGTTAATACTAGGACGAACAAATTTAAATTATTATTTTTGACAGTGTGTAGTCTGACATTTCAGTGTTATTTCAAGGGTAATGCATTTCAATGCTAACACTTGGCTCAATACAAATCCTTTCATCATGAAAATGTCTACAGTTTTCCATCGGATAATGATCGGATACGGATCGGATACACTGCGCTGGCGTGTGACCCCGGAACAAAAACATCCAGGAAAGCCGGTCGCAGAAGAAGCTAAAGGGAGCTGCTAGGACAAGGGAACTCCGAGAAAAAAAAAAAAAAAAAGTTGAAGTTGAACGTAACACTTCATATTAGAGTTGGTTGAAACGAGTATCCGGTACGGACCGAGCACTGTTGCAGATCACGAGTATTATACAAGTAATACGAGTCAATATCTGTGCTCGGACTGAATGAAAATCCTCATTGGTTATCTGACTGTGTCTGCGTTCTGTGATAGGCGCCGCGCCGCGTCCCTCCCCTACACACATAGACATGTTTTGCTGAGTCTCTCTCAGGGTCGCTGTCTTTTCTGTTAACGTTTAGACTTTCTTCAATTTCAGGTTTGTTTTTACTTCGGTTGGTGGTTACTTATCAACCAGTGGAGTTCTGGTAAACGTGGGTTCGTTCGGACGTGGTGCAGATTAATGCGACTCCCGTTGCGTCGGAGATTTTTTTCTTTTCTTTTTTTTTTTTTTTTTTTTTTTAACAGTCGGCTGGCTCTAACCATTTTTTTTTTTTTTTTTTTTTACTTCACGCAGTGTCTGACACTTTCTTGTTGTATTTCTTTAAAAAATAAAGGTAACAGTGGTGTAAATATTACATATTCAAATTCCTCCACACACACTCACACGCCTGGTGTGGATGAAAATAAAATAGAACCAAAAAAAAAAGAAAAAAATCACACTCATATAAATAATTAAATGTTAAAAAAAGAAAGTTACGTTGAGTATGAAACTCTTGTCAATTACATTTTACTTGATAATTGCAACAGCATATGTTGTATTCATTGTTGCTTGTTCTGTAAATAGTTTGTTTGCTATCATGATCAAAACCACAATTTCTGATCAACCCATATCAGTTGCATGCTTAAAATAACATACCGGTTAAAGCCGCGCCCACAAACAAAACCCGATCCACTTCCTGGTTAAATGCCGCCCACTTCCGGTTTAGGACCCGCTCATCCCTACTGCATATATCGTTTTTACCTCTATGTCATGTATAAAAAAAACTATAATGTGTTGCATTTTTGAAATGACCGAACTGCTACAGAGAAAACAAAATTGGATTTATGCCTACATAACAGGGATTTATCCATGGCTGGCTTACCTCCGGTCGAAAAGTTCAATAAATAGGGGGCTGGACCTGCCGTTGGGTGTCTCACATCGCAGTTGTGAAGTATTTTGAGCGTCAAAAAATTAAACACATTTTATTTTAATGTTACAAGATAACCATAAATTCAAATTTAGAATTATATTTTAAAAAATAAAATAAAATAAAATACATTTGAATTAAATACTCGATAGCAAGGAGTATGTTTACTGCAATGCACTGTGGGAGTTTTTGGTTGACATTGACATTCAATGTCATTCAGTTGTTGTGTAACTCTCGCTTGTTCACTATTGAGTAAGTGGTTGCCGAGGCAGTTACTGTGAAAAAGTAAACGACTGTGACCAGCATCCTAGCTCCGCACCACTTGCCACAGAGAGCCGCAGCAGAGGGACGAAAGAGCCATGCGGCTCCGGAGCCACAGATTGCCAACCCCTGCGCTTGAAGAATCGTCTGAGGGATAAAGCGCTTTTATCTGCACCAGAAGTGGCGCGAGATTACATACGAGATTAGAAAATACACTATTGTCTCTATGGTTGTTATTTGAAATGCTGGTCTGCCGCATGAACGACTCTTGTTTATCATTGTTTATTACATGAGGTATTAGGACATTTAGAAAGCGAGTCGTATTAACGTGGTATTAAAGACACATATTGCCACCTAGTGAGGAGGACATGTTCCCATCAGTTATTCGATTTTCTTGCGCTGCATGCAAACTGGGACAAGGACTGTAGTCAGAAAGTCGAATTTTGAGCATAGCTTAATTAAGCTCTGCATGTAAATGCACTGAGTGTATTTTACAAAACACATTAAAGACATTAAAAAGACTCTGGGGATATTCTGATTTCTCCCGTCGATTCTCATTAATTGATACAAATCAATATTATAGCTGACCTGCAGGTCAGATGGGCGGACGCATTTAGGTGCATCAGTACGTGCTGACCTGGCTGACCATGACCACTGAACTAGGGCCAAGCTTTAGTGCACATTATAAGATCATTACTGAAAACAAGCCTATTGCCTTCCCCTTCATTTGAGCCCTTGCTTCAGGCAATTCAGCCAAATACAGCTACGGATGGCTTCTCATTTGTCAGTTGTCAATAATCAGTTTGTGTCTTCACAACCCCAAGGACAAACAAATGAGTTTGTGGCAATCACATAAATTACTAAAGCTTGCATAATGTTGAACTCAATATGCACGGACACATGGGAAAATGGAGGTTAATTATATTTGCAAAATAACTAACTTTTTGCAAAGTTTAGACTTAGAAAACAACACAAGAAACACATGGGCCATTTTTTGAACAATGGACATTGCATGTCCAAATGAGAAACAATAAGGTACAATGAAATCAAACTGAATATACAGGGTATCAAATGAACAGGGCCGTAACCTGAATTATTTCATCTGTTAACAATGCTATCTTGTTTCCCTACCATTACACTTTTGAGCCCCTTTCACATCTTCACTGCAGTTCATATATTTTCTGGACAACACTGTAAGAAGCTAGACTATATGTGGTAATGAATATGTCCAAATCAGCTGAACTGTATCCTATCAACTCCCAAGTACAATATCTGGGTATTGTGTGATTGAGCCTTTCTGCAAACAGACCAGATAAATCATCCGGAGAATTCACTCAGCAGGTGAGTGGGTGTGGTGATGACTTTGACAGGACTGCAGAATGTAGCTGTTTTGAATTCCAATCTTCTTGTCTACTTTCAACACTTTTGCTGTTACGTCTGAATTCATGTAGTATTGACATCCGTAGTAACGGTATTCATCACAGATGATTCCTCATCCTCATTCTGGATGTTCTATACTCAGACACCACCCCTAGTACAAACCAAGCAGAGTGATGAGAACCAACCACTGGTGTGGAAACTTGAAGTCACTGTAAGAGTGCAACAGACTGCAGTTTCTCAAATGGCTCCAAAAGAGAGTCAATCCCCATGGATATTATGAGGTAAACAACTTGTATTTATACAATGCATTTCTACCTTCTCATTCTCACAGCACTTTACAGCAATGTCACACAAGGACACTGGCATGTGGTCCATATGTCAGGGATTGAACTGCTAACCCTCTGGTTCATGGACAACCCATTCCACCGACTGAGCCACTTAACAGTTCCCTTATGAAATGGCCAACCACACAGCAGAAATAAACAACAAAAACCCAATACAGAAAAACTTTTCAGTAGCTAAATTCTCCATTCCAGACAACTATAAAGAGGCTACGTTTTATGTAACCCTTCTACTTAAACTATGCTAAGGCTTAAACTTATGCATAATGGTCAAATTGAGTGACTGGTGGGTGTCTTCACAGGTGGAAAGCTAACTGCCCAGGTGTCAGCTCAGCTGCCCCTCACCTCCACCTCTTTATCCATTTTTCAAATGGCTGGGCAGTGTCAGATTGTGACGACCAGAGCCTCCGTACACCTTCTTTGGGAAGGCTACTGGTGACATCACTGAAAGTTCATCCGTCTTCATATACCAGTGCTACTCAAAGCGTGGGTTGTGCCCCACTGATGGGGAATGGAGACATGACAGGTGTGGCGCAACATATGGGAGGAAATATTCAATGTAATGAAGATGATTCACTCAAACAAAACAACCACACACAATATTACATGTAGCTGAAATTAAAAGAACATTAAATTATTAAACAGCATTAGCTAGGCAAACAGGAGAAGAATCATAGAACGTAGAATTAAAGTGCATGTTTGCATGTTTTTGCATGAAAAACATGTTAATTGCAGATGAACAAAACAAATTTTCACACAACAAGGCAGCAGACTGCTCTGAGCAGTATGGATAGATTGTGATACGGATCACCAAGGTTGGTGAGCCACACACACAAGACAGATGGGCCAAGTTAACTAAAAAGAAAATATAATGAGAGTTATCTATGTTTTCTACTAATGCAGGAAAAAATAAATCACTTGCTCACCTGCCTTGATAAATGGATTTGATTTGTTGTTTTTGCACAGATTGCAAATGATTAAAACAGTCAGTGCGTTTACATGTACTTAAAAAAAACGAATTATTGCCTTAATTGGGCTATAACGGAAAACTTAAGTGCATGTAAACATGTTAGCGCATATCTTACTTGCACCAGAAGTAGCGCGAACATTACATATGAGATTAAAAAATGTAGTATTATCCGTCTGGTTGTTGTTTGAAATACCGGTCTGCCGCATGAATGACTCTTGTTTAATATATGACGTAATAGGTCAACTGGAAAGCGAGCCGTAATAACGTGGAAGACACGTATCGCCACCTAGTGTGAAGGAGGAGGACAGTTATTCGATTTTCTCTGCTGCATGTAAACTGAGACAGGGACTGTAGTCAGAATGTGGAATTTCGAGCATAGCTCGAACTGTTTCATTATTTTCTGTACTTTTGACTACTCTTCTTTTACCTTTGGTTTTTGATGCAAGTGATGGCACTTTTATTTTCTTCTTTTGAACTTATATAAAATGTAATATTACTTCGTGTTAGTTTACTACATTTAAAAATGTGTCATTTGTCAGGATTGATTCCAACATAGACTGCCTCCTGTGACATGTGTGAAAAGACAGTGTGAGAACAGTTCTTATAAGATGATTAGCTTTTGATACCTATCCCGTTTTAGTCATATCAAATAAACTGAATGTTTCTAATGCTTTTCATCCTGTTCATCAGAAACCCAGAGAATGCTTAGAAGAGCAAATGGAAAAGCTTCCATAAGCTGAAAATAGGTTGGATCACTGTTGCATAGCAATCGGTGATAGTTGCGTAACGTGTTTGTTTTGATAAAAATGCTGCAGATTTTTTAAAGAGCTAACTCTCTGGGTTTACAGCGACGGCGGTGTTAGGCTCGACGACCGACAATGACAGGCTGTGCTGACTCATTTTTCCTTCCTCTCAGTTCACCGGCTTAATTCTGCAGTAATTCCACTGAAAGCTGTGGTGTCAGACGCCTGCGTTTGTCTTGTTCTCTGTCACTATAGCATGGCTGTCTTGAAGTTACATGCAGTTTCTGTCTCCGTGTAGCGGGGGTGTGTGTGCATGTGGGGGAGCTGAATCATGAGCCTGATTGAAATGGAGCATCGCAGCCCCCCAGGAGTTCTTTGTAAGCCCCTCTCGTCTGGCAGGGAGAAGACACAATCGGAGGGCTGTAGATCATAAAAGAGATGATAGTGGTTTTCCTAAGATAGCACAGGGGGGAACAGGAGGGACATTGAAAGCCAGTCTGTAAAGGCTTCATTCAAGCTCCTGGCAAAGACCCTCCCTAGCCCCCCAAGTGCACCTGCCGCTGCCTAGGGGACCCATGGAGAACCAGAGAGAGGCATGCAGAGGGAAAGAGGACAAAATCTGTGGAAAAAAAAGGCCAAGGGAGATGGACAGGGCTTTAGCGCGTGGATGGCGTTCGCCAGCAGAAGGGACTGTCCTTTGGGTTTTTCATTCAGGCAGTAAAGCCAGAAAGAGATGCACAAAGCCAAGAGTTATTCATTTGTGGTTCACACGTACTCTTCAGCACCTCTACTGCCGAAGAGCAAAAAAATAACCCAAAACACAACAACAATTCCTGCAACTCAAATATGGAAAAATACAAATGAAAATAAACGTGATTTGTGGGCCCTCAAGACATCCATAAATCTTATTTCTGTTCAGCTGACTGTGAAATTAAAATGATCAAAAAAAAAAACATTTTATTGTATAAGAAATCCATTACCACATTCATCTCTGTTAATAAGTGGACAAACAAAACATTACCATCTACTCTATAACTCTGTTAGGTGAAAGACATCTAAGGCTAGTTCCCTTTAATTTCACACACAGATGGATTACTCATCGCAGTGGGTAACTCAGCTTTAGAAAACAGTTTCTAATTAGAGCTCGATATGATATGACCTTAGAAAAGGCACCACGTACGAGGTCATGGAGGTCGATGGATCATCCATGTGTAGCAGGCTTGTGTTGGGTTACTGACCTCAACACAAGCCCAATAGAGTAGCCCAATAGATTATGTCATTTTTGTTTTAGTGGAAAGTTGTCTATGCAGTGAGTGGAGACCAAGAATCACCAATATTATCTGCAAAGTATTTGTATTAAGTATTTGTTGCATTTGTTATCAAGATGATTGCCATACTGTATTTTGTACTGTTACGACCCAACTCATGGATAGAAAAGAGGCGTAACACAGTAAATTGTTTTTAGGAACTAAAAACTCATTTGTTAACAGGTGTTGAAAAATAATACAAAACCCAAATTCTAGCCCAAAAATGCACAACAAAAAGAGGACTCCAACGGAAATCAACTATTTCGACGAACAAAGGAAATAAAAACTAGGGACAGTGACAGTTAATACAGCTATTGATTGATTGATTTGTTTTTGTTCATTTGTGTGTCATGCACATCATTGTGCCCAAGCCTACATAGGCTTACAGGACACCACACAATATATGTTTAAACAATTCAAAGATGGCAAACAGAAAAAGGACAAATCCTATGCATCTATCAGCTCATACAAAAACAAAAAAGTTGATAAAAAAGTCTTCCAAAATACACAAAACAATAATAGAAAATTGTATACTTATGTGGGACACAGTGTTTTCTATTTTACTGTCCATGCTTTTTCAGTAAATCTGGCTAAAACACAAGTCTCCTCCATGAAGAACCAACTCAACATATCGTACTCAGACATCCAAAAAAAAAAAAAAAAAAACTCGAGATTCTTTCCCTGAACTTTTTGGAACAAGGATGTCCTCGGTTCATTGTATAATGGGCATTGAAATATCATCTTCATCTACAACAACATCAAAATCAGACAAAACACATACACTGCTCTTCTTATACCAGCCCACTTTAGTCGCCAGAGGAAACAGACCAGGTCTTAGTTGTGCACAAGGACCTCTGATCTCTACCTAAGTTTAGTATTAGGTATGGCTCTCTATAATAATCTTCTTTAATAGCTTCTAAGTTTGGGTTTCCCTCCAAATCCTCTCCTTTCTTGTGGAGGTGAAGAGGTTTTTGTTTAACAGTATCAATCTTACACTGCAGACTAAAAATATAACATAAGCCAGAAGAAGAAAATACTGCAGAGACATCTCTTGATCAGGGGAAATTATGAGCTTGGGCCCATTTAAAGATCTTTTTGGTCAGCCTTTCATCTGGCAACTGAACAAGTTACTACTTTAAGCTTTTTGTACACAAACAAAAATAAACTGCTGAAACCAAAAATCACCATCGCAACAAAACAGAAAGATCCGATTAGTACTAAACAAAAACAAGCAAAAAAAAAAACACTGTCTTGACTAACCACTGTTGACTACAGAAATAAAATAATAGGTGTAAAACAACACAATATATGCAACCTATGAATACCAGATAAATGGAGAAATTAGTTTAACAGTCATCAAGAGCGCCAGGAGGTCCACACTTATATACTGGCGTTCCCCCATGTGATGGACCAGGATTGGTCAGGGTTGAGCCAGTAGGATCCACAGCAGGTGAAAAGAGCTCCAGTCTGGAATTACAAGGGTGGAGTCAAGGGGCCCAGCAGAGTGGAGGCAGGCTGGACCATGACAGGGAAAGAGGGTAATGGAGAGGAGCAGAGCTGCATCTGTAACATGATAACATGATCCCTCAAGGGGAAATTCTGCATTCAAATTCTGCATTTGACAAATCCATTTGTTCACGCAATAGTGTGTAGATTCAGAGCAGTGGGCTGCCACTTATGCAGCAGCTTTGGTTAGATGCATGCTTAAGCCCCCCTCTCATGGACATAGCATTAGAACATGTGACCCTTCAGTCCCAAAGCTGTTTCTATAACTGCTACCCCACAGCCCCCCTCCCCTTGATGTTGAATGCCTTTGGGAGGATACCATGGAACTTTGTTTCAGAAAAAAATATGAATGGATGTAAATGGTGTGAAGCAAATATTTATTTATTCTTTTTTGACTGTGCAATTATGTCATCGACCACTTCATCCACAAACAAATCTATTTTCATCTTTTACTATTGACAGCCACGCACAGTTTTTCTGGTGGGATCTGGCCTTTCTATTTCAGAGGCAACATGTCCATTACATTTCAGTAATCAGTTTAAACAGTTATGCACAAGTGAAGGATAAAAGGGCAAAGATAACAGTGAGCATCCATAGAACATTACCTGTAAACCCAGACAACCAGCAGTCAGAGGAATGATGTCACTCTTAGACCAAGTCACAGGTGGTGCGTGTTTGTGTAGCTCAGTAAATGTCAAGCTTGTCAGAAAGTGATGTAATATTTCAGTCTCGATCAAAGTGCTGTATCAATCAACGAAACACTGACATGCCCAGAGCCTCGCTGCAAGAGTGACACCAACCCAAAGGTCACTGTCATGTTTACAGCTCACAGATAATGGAAGATGGAGATAGTGTACCTGTGTCACGATAGACAGGTGCCACAGTAGTGTTGAATGAAATATGGCGGAAATGACAACGTGCATTTTTAGTGGGAACGGTGATTCGCTCTTTTTCAACTGGACGAGCTCCAGCATAACTACTGTCCTACACTACATTAAAATCATTCATTCAGGCACACACTCTCTCTCTGGGCTTGCCAAAAGGCATTGTGGGGAATGTAGGTCAGTGTTAGTTGAATGAGAGCACACAGAAGAGTAACTTATGATAAAAATCTCACTACTGGGAGCTTACAAGTTCAAAGATACAATGCACAGAAAATACAGGTCTTGAGGCTTTAATCCCCTTCTTCTGCCTCTCATCCACTCATCATATTTTACATTTCAAAAAACTTTTGGGTGGATAGTGCATCACTGGCAAAACGTGAAAAGTGATATGTTCTGTTTTGTTTTAGCTTCTCTGTGATGGGATCAAAGTGAAAGCCTCACACACTTTGAGGCGGTAAAGAATGAGAATGTCTGTAATGTTTCCACCTCTCTGCAGCAGGAGTTGTACCAGTAATCATGAATAACTGACTGATTACAAACCAGGGAGCAATAAAAACAGGATGAGCTTTAGTCAGAGGTGCCAGGGTCAAATTAGGATGCAAATTTAAACTAAACTCAATTCAATAAATTGAGTGTGCTAAGGGCAGTGCATCAAGGTTGATTCAAATGATGTGTGCTTTCCAGCTTAGTGTGTATTTGTGTGTCTTCAAAAAAAATAAAAAATAAAAAAAATATTTTACAGACTGTCTCCCGGTGTAAATACAATTAGATTTTCAACATCTTTGGTAAAAAATAGTTAAAGGCTTTATCAAACTCGCTCCACAACGACTCCACCTTTGTTTTGTTTTTAAAAATACACTGCATGAGTAAAAGTGTGTGGACGCCTGAACTTCATGTGATGGATGAGTTGCTATAACAACCTCTACTTCCCAAGGGAGACTTTGCACAAGATTGCAGAACTTGACTGAAGGGATTTGCTCCCATTCAGCCACAAGAGCATCAATGAGGCCAGAGACTAAATGTGGGGCGATTAGGACCTGACTCACAGTTACAGTTCATCCAGAGGTGTGGAACTTACCTATTACGAGCTCTGAGTTATGAACAGGCTAATTCTATAGCAGAGTGGGAAACAAAGGACTGACCTCTGCCACATGGTAGAACATTGTTGGCCTAAAATAATCACTGACCACAACCGAATAATAGAATACAACACTGAACAAATCTAAACAAAATGGACTTTAACCGTCACCAACTCTTTTCAGGTTAGTTGGGCTTTTAATGTTATACAATCTCATGTTGAACACTTGCAAGTCTTCTTATTAAATATTAAAAGAGATCATCCAACCATGATTGTTATAGTGCTATTTAGAGGTGCTTTTCGGGCTGAGATAAGACAATGAATTTGGCCCTAATTACTCATGTGCCTATTAGTTTCCTCCATAATGGCCGCCTCAGGATTAGCTGACAGAGTGTCCGCATGTATTTAACTGTAATAACCCTTCATTTTGGCTGCATGACTGAGGCTCCTGCTCCCTATTGTCCACATATGCTTTTTATCTAGTCCATTATGATGAAAAAAAGAAAGAGCTAAAGGGCACAGCTCTGTTCAGAGAAGATAAGAATGTGTCTGCATCAAGGAAGGAACAGTGTCAATGTGTCAAGTTTCTATCTATCTATCTATCTATCTATCTATCTATCTATCTATCTATCTATCTATCTATCTATCTATCTATCTATCTATCTATCTATCTATCTATCTATCTATCTATGAGCCTTGACGTTGCATAATTTAGACGATCAGATACACAGCAAAAATCCAGGTCTACATTTATCAAGTGTCTCACAGTTGGAAATCTCTCTGATGTGTCTAGAAATCCTGAGTCAATAAAAGATGTGTTATTGACTCAGGAGTTCACCCCCTGTTGATCTCAGAGCTGCTGAGCTCTCCTAGCTATACACAGTGCATAAGTGACTTGTACATGAAGACATGTTCATGTTATTAAAAATAACATTAAAAATATTAAAACAATTTGTGTTTGTGTTTTTATATATTTTTTAATGCTGTTCAAGTAATGTAAAAAGATCATAGGTACGTGTCTGCGTGCATTCCGCCCATGTTCACTGCAAAATCTAACGGCTCCTGACAGCAAGGGCATTTTATTTGTTTGGGATATTTGTCTGTACTGTTGACACATTTGTTGCGAAGACAGTCTGCGTGGTCACAGATTTGGGGTCGCACACAAGGGTCCAAATGAGAACATTTTCATTTTGCAGACTCACATATGGCCCTGCCACGTGACCACACACAAATCACTGAGAGGCCTTAGAGAGCTGAGGTTTTGAAGGCTGACATGGAATTAAGTGATTTGATATCACATGGGAAGGGCCTATTTAAGACACTGCCTGGCCCAAAAACAGGTCACCACCAAAATATTTGGTTGGACCGCCTTTACCTTTACTAGATGTTTTCTCTGCTTGATGCATGCCAATGATTTGACCCTTCTCAAACAGACTAACATCTTTTCCATGACCATTGGATGTGTCTTTCCACATGGTTGTTTGAGAAATGAGAGGCTACTCATTGCATCAGTGGGGTTAAATAACTTGTTGGCAGCTGAAAGATAACCAACCACTGCAGTAATTATCCAATAGGAAGCTTGTACCAATTTGCTTAGTTAAATCCAGGTGGCAACTTTTTTTGGCCATTCAGTGTATTATAGATATTGCATGGAAAGCACGTGAGAAGAAAAAAATATTTTATAGAAGAACCTAGCGGTGAGAAGTAGTTAAAGAACATACAGCTGGTGACCCACAATAGTTTTATGTATTACTATGCAAAAAGACTAAGGCAAAAGGTGAATACCCATGTGTATTGGCAAATACTTAGCAGCTCTTGGCCAGCTTCCATATTTCACTGTAGTAGTACAGTATGCCAGTCGTTACTGTGAATAACACTTTTTTTTATAATCAAATAATTGTGGTTGACATATCAGCTACAATCACTGATGATTGTAGCGGTAGAAGAGGCAAACACATTTAACTGCACTCTTTCATTCATGTGATTTTACTTTAAGATAGAATATTCCTTTAAGTGAAGACATCGGATTAGCACTAACCAGTGGACTGGATAATATGGTACATCGTATTTTAACTCCATGATAGGTTTTTACTTCAAGGTTGACCTAAATAATCCAGATGATTAATAGGTGGAATCAAAGGTTCAGTATAATCACACCACACATCTGACTCTGGTCACCTGGGTTCACGAGACTTCCCCTTCTGTGTGTGTGTCCATTCCATTCATCTAGTGACCCAAACACCTTTGCCTCTACTCACATGTGCATTGACACCCCCCACACATCCCCCATTGGTTCCCTGGCGCTTTCTCCTAAAAGTAAAGTGCTATTCTAGGAGCAAGGTAACAATCAACACGGCCAAGATCGTTAGCCTCAGTTTTCCCCGCGGGCCAGACACAGAAAATAACTTTCCCTTTTTTCTGGCATCTGCAGATACTGGGGTAAATGAAGACATACAGCCCCCAGGTCCAGCGGCCCGCTCAAGGTAACCTCTGCTGTCAGCACACATTTGCTAATGCCGCCTGTCGAGGGGAGGGGGGCACCGGGAGAACAGAAAATAATATGCCACAGAGGTAATGCCCCACGCATGATATATTAATAAATAAATACCTCTGCCTGATCCCATTTCATTTCCATGAATAAATTCGCAAAGGAGAAATCCACCTTGGATCTTCCATACAATAACTGACTTTTCCTGTAGCGGGAAGTCCCACTAGTGACTGGTCCAAACTTCCTCATATATGGTTTAAGATCATATGTTCAGTTCAATTTCATGTCATGATAAAGGCGTTTCACATTATTTTCTGCTTTATGACTGTGAGCGGGAGACAGTGGTTGTACTCTTTATACTTACATTGTAAAAGTATGCTTACAAATAAATGTGTGCATTTCAGGTGAAGTCACGCTGTAAACCAAGTGATTAGTGCAGTTTATATTCATGTGTTTTATTGCCTTTTTAACAGTATTTGCTTTTTTACAATGATCAGCTTTTTTTTATTTTATAACATACAAATCAGTAGCATCACTGAGAATACAGAATGCATTCTATTCCAACAATCAACATTATCTCCGACCCACCCTCAACCATGGAGGGGCATCTTAACAATCCAGTGGCTATGTATAGCTCAAGTAAACTCACAGATTTAATCACAGATAGATAGAGATAGATCAGTCATGTTATAGTAAATCTATAAATCTTGACAAAGAGAACAGTAATAACAAAAAAAAAACAATACAGATGTTAAATAAATAATAATCACATAATCAAAACATCTCTACCCTATACATAACAATTCCTGAGACGCCTGTTATTTATTTATTTTATTTCTCTGTTCTGTTCTGTCCCACATCCTATATAACATCCTTTCATTTGTCGCTGCTTTGTCTAATTCAGTCATCCAGTTCTAGAAAGGAGGTTCCCCATGATTCTTCCAGTTCCTGAGAATAATCTGTCAACCATTTTAGTGGTTGAGGGAAGGCACGTAGGACTTTAGAGTCTCCTAATATATAAAGCTTGGGGTAGTGTACATATTGTCTTTTTAGGACTCTGACAATGTACTGAATAATTTTTTGCTATCTGTTACTCTGTCTGTAGACTTAAGTAATGAACCTTTATGAATGTATGTATGAAGCAATAGTCCAGTCAGCTGTGGAACTGTATTGACATTTTTATTGTAATCAGTCTTACAATATTAAGATGAACTGTGGCTGAATGTGGCCATGGTGAGACTAGTCACGTAGTGAGGCCCAGACTAATTTGCACATTTTCCTGAACTGATGCGAAAGCCCCAACACAGAGGGGTGGCACTGACTTTTTTTTTAGTTGAGATGTCCAGAAGCAAAGCAAGCAGGCAAACGTTTGGACCTATGTTTTATCAAGTGTCTTGGTTTAAGGAATCCCTTTCAACGGGCTAGAAATCCTCGGATCTTACTGTTACTGTAGGTTTTTTTATTGACTTGTGAAATCACTCCCTGGTGATGTTTTTTTAAAGCTGTAAAGCTGTGGAGATTGTGTTTAGAGTTGCCCAGAGGTGACATTTAGGTTAAGACATTTTAGGTGTTAGATTCATGGTGGTTGACAAAGACAGGGCCACAGCAAATTTTTATTTATTTATTTTAATGAACGAATAATTGATGATTTTTGAATGAACGCTACGCAAAAAAAAAGTTTTCACTAAAAAAAATCTTTTGAAGCACTGAACATTTTAGGCCTTTCAAAAAACACAAAGTAATGCAGAAATAAGTCAGAATCAAACTTTTGATTCAGCATACAGGTCCTTAATTAATGTGCAGGTTCATCCATTTATTATCCCCCCCGTAACATGACAGGAGTTTACCAATGTATCTGGACACTATTTTCTGAACATTTTTATGTGGAAGCCCTAAGTTCAGTCTAATAATAAATAGATAAGTCTACAGATAAATCCAAATACATCTCTTTTTTCTGCATTTTTCATTTTACATTTGTCTCATATGCCAAGCTGTCCCTGTCAGGAAAAGACAAAGAGAAAGTGAGTGTAGGAGGCTTCTTAAATAACACTTCTCTTTCTGTGTAGGAGTTGTTTTGGTCTTGGGGTCACATTTTCAGTGTGATTCAGTGACTGAGGGGCTCTTCGGTCAAAGAGCAGGATGGATGAGAGGAAATCAGGTGGTACTTGAAAATCATGTTTCACTTTAACAACAGCAGTCCCACCAATTCACATGAATATCTGGGACTCTAAATATCAATGTGCTGAGTGAATTGACTTGTGGTAAGTACTAGGATTTTCTCTGAATGAATGTATGTGTTGTAGATGTTGTACTCTTAGAGGAGGTAAATGATGATGTTTATCTAAACAATATCTGTTCAGTAAAAAGTTTCTTGAATTGGGCACATCTATCATTAGTGTCAAAAATGTCAGAGAAAGGCAGCTGGGCTTGTAGGAAGATGTTTTGCTTTTCATCCCAACAGCTTCTTCAGTTCTAAGGGACAAGTGGAGAGCTGAGGCTTAAATAGGGACATCTGTGGAAAACGTGCTTGACCAGTTTCCGTTAACGACCAGTATCTGTTAGCTGCTAAATACTTACCTGTTGTTAAGGGGAAAAGTTTCTTTCTTTCTTTTTTTGGGGAGGTATCTATCAATTATGAATATTTTTAATTCAATTCTTGCATTTCCTACTATGACAAGTCAGCAGCCAGCAGGGTTTAATAACATTATGTGTTATACACATAGGGCAACATGCTGAGGGTTATGGCTCTAGGCTATGTTTTCAGCATGTATTGGATGTAGTGTAATGTAGTGTAGTGATGATTAGATGCTCCTATTGTTTAATTTGTCCTCATTCTTACTATACTATTATATTCATACACTGACATGCACAGGATGACATTTAACATACTGCTTCAGCACCATGGATAGCTACAGAAATCCCTCAAAGCAACTTTAAAGAATACATATTATTTATTCCCAATATATATCGTCTTCAGTTGCATGTCATGAAAAAGGAGGCCAAAATGAAATCTAAGATGTGGAGCTGGGGCAATGACAATTAATGAAACTGGAATGGAAAAAATGTCCACATTACCATAACCCAAAAATAAAGCTCTTTGTCTGCAGTCAGTGGAGTCTTGTCTTTAGTGGCCCCAATTTTAGTCTCCAAGAACTACATTCTTGACCTGGTTACTCCAGTAACCTGGTTTTGAGTGAATGCATGAAAAACACGATCCCTTTCCTTATATGCCATCACTGTTGCATTTTATTGTGTCCCACATACACTGTGAAGAGTACCAGATCAAAAAGGAACAACCCCCTGGACTATCTATGCTTTATTATACCTACAACATCCATGTTGGCTTCAGACACATTAACAACTGTTCAAATGGGTCAGTGTGTACGAACAGGCAGGTTGCTTTCAGTATCAGAACTGTGAAATGATGTTGAATCTGATCTGCACAAGGTACACAACAGTTTCCACATTCTTTGTCTTAATTTTCCAAAGATGTTATGAGGTAAACCTGTCTGCCTGAAGTCTGTCTGAAATGTTTGATTCATCACTCCCCCTACCTAAACTGAACACCCTCAGGGGTGTTTTCAGCTACAGATTCACGTGGCCAGTATAAGCAGCAGTATAAGCAGGATATGGTAGCCAAAGTTAACAAACTTTAGTTTTGTCAGGACTGCTCTCTACATACAGTGTGCTATATTTAACATGTCACATTTTATTTCGGCGGTTCTTTCTAACTACAAATGACTCACCTGGAAAGCTGAAGACGTCACCTCTAGCTGCTGCTGTGACTATTCCTGTGACCTTCAAATGAGGCTGTGTTCATCATGTTCATGGTATTTATATGAATCTGAATGAACATCTCTTCTGGTATTCAAAAATTTTCAAAAATGACACAGGCTATGAACATTCATTGTAACTCTAATTGAGTTTTTGTTCATTTCTAATATCTCTGAAGACCATGGCCTCATCTTTTCTTTTTGCCTCTGCATTTCTTTCATGAAGTTAGACACTCGTTAGTCAGTTCTAAACTGCTGGCCTCATATTCTACCAACAATTACCTGGTAGCAGTGTTTTCATGACACACAGCTAATGTTACATCAGTATCAGAATCAAAAGAAACTTTATTTATCCCCGAGGGGCAATTAGTTACTCCTTGAATCAGAAACATTTCATCTGCACAACTACCAATGTTTTAACAATAAAGGCAGAATACCTCTTTCACTGAGGATTTATTTCATATGTATCTCAGCTCTTTGGGAGAAAACATTTACATTTTCTTTTAACCAAACGATTGAATGCTTAGGCCTAAAATCCTCCGGCAATTATATATTTAACATTATATGTAGCTAAATGTAGTATATTACACTCCAGGAAGAATGCCATCCTCTTCCTCAAAGCTGCCTCATCTACAGACAAGACCATGCCTGCTCTCTACAGCCCCGGGGACTAAGAGTGGATCTTGGCAGACAGCTTCAGGTCCCACAGCACATCACCCAGATCTCACTCCGCCCTTATATGGTCACCTATTCGGACGCCATCAAACATGTGATCATGTGGGAAGTCACGGTGACTTGGGAAGGTAATGTGGTCCATGAGAGGAAAATAGGCAAAAACCAGGAATTTGTGGAAGAGTGCAGGCTGGTGGGCTCTCTGTGCTGCCACCATGGTGGGCTGCCGAGGCATTATTAGGAGAGACCAGAGCAGGAAAGGGACGAGCCATGAATTTCATAAGTGGCACAAAGCGGCTCTGGATCATGAGGGGAGACCTATGCTTGTTGCTGTGTGGTTACAAGCCGTGACCTGATCAACCCCGGCTGGTTCACCTGGACGAGGGGGTCTGAAGGTTGAAATACTCAAAAAACCCAGATGAAACCAGGAACATCAGGATGCATCCCAGCACATCACACAGATGTATCTTTAAACCTGAGACACAAGATTTAAAAAGGACAGACAGGAAATCCATCAGCTTTTATAAGACCAGCAAATTTGCTTTGGAAAACTATTTGGAGCAGGATCAAGGTGGTTACAACACAATATCATCATCATCATCATCATCATCATCATCATCATCATCATCATCATAATCATCATCATCGTCAACAACAAGAACAACAACAACAACAATTCCAAGATAAGTTTGGACTCTACATATTTTGACTGTTCATGTCATCCTTTCCATGGAAAATATTTGGTGTTTGGACACTACTACATTACTAAAGATCAATGAATACCAGTGACCTATACCTTTTCTGTTTTATCAGCTTTCTATTATATGTATATGTTGTATATATACTGTATATCTACACATTGTACCAGACAATCAACTGCTGTACATACAGTATTGATGTGTTCCAACAGTCACTATGCATGTATGTTCTGACTTCACCACATGGAGTGTTCTTGGAGAAACAGGCTGAATGCATTTTTTAAAACCGTGCTCTGAGATGCAGGCTTTCCACCTGTTTGCCAGAGCTGAAGTGACAGTCAGCATGGCGGAGCGAGGCTAAATGGAAGATCGCATGCAAGCTCCTTCTTTTGCCTCTGCTTTATTTCCTTTCCCTCGCTCTGTTTTCACTGTCTTCCTGTTCCCTCTGACATTCTGTCTTTCTTCCCGTCCCATCCCCTACATCGTCGCCCCTCTTCTCTCTTGCTTCCTCTCACCCTCTCCTCTCTATGTCTGACAGCAGTGAGGCTCCTTTGGGAGGTAATTAGGAAAAACTCAACAGAGACACACACACAGCAGCAGCTGCTGAAAACAAGGCTTTCAATAGTTTCTACTCTTTCCCTGCATTACAATAGCAAAAGGCTGGCAGTCAGAGAATGATGAGGGAGGGTACGCAGCCAGGACATCTTTAGGGAATGATGTCGGGGTGGAAATGCTGCTTTGGTAATCCCACATTTTTATGTGCCCAGGTACCTGATGCAAAGTTCAAATTACTTCTACGAGGGCTTGTGTCAGTCAGAAGCAAAAGTTCTAGTCTGCCCTTGTCTTGTATAGCAAATCGGCAGCGTTGGCTGCAAAAGTAGCACTCAAAGTGAAGTTGACATAAAAACTGAGAAGGAGGCTATTCTAAGGAGACACATGTCAGTAATTTGGGACAGAGTTACTTTTATTCCTTCAAGCAGTCCATTCACTTGCACAAAACTGCATGTTATTGGCTCTTTGCCTTTCTCTCTGCAGGCTAGTAAACAATATTCTGGGATAAATCTTCAGTAAATGCACCTGATGGTTCCTTCCTTTACAGCAAACTGACTGCCCTCGGGGTTAATTTCAGGTGTTTCATCAAGCAGCATGACCATTGTGCGCCTGCTCTGCACACTATGAGTGACCTAGTTCAAATACTCCTTTAAGGAAAAGGTTTGTCATTTAACAGTGGCTTTGAACCAAACTTTTACCAGTTATAACATTGACATTTTCTACAAGTCATATATATGCTGGATATGTAAATATTTATTTTATGGGGATTTTTTCTATTGCAGATCTCTTCATCACAGTAAGAAGGGTTTCTTTTCCAAGGTTTATGATTATTGATGTATTGAAATAAAAAAGAATAATAATAAAAAAGGTTGTTTCCACAACAACAAAGGACAAAATTGGAAAACATCCTCAAGTCTTTTTGATTATTTGTTTTTCATTTTAGAGTATTTTTGATTGTGTCCATCCCATAACGGTGACAGGATGACCATCTCACAGGACTCAGATTTGTAGTTTAGGAATATTCGGAAAACTGAAATCTACTGTGCATTAGAGATAATGATGTGCCACAAGTTTGGAAAGAAAACTATTTGTGTGAGCTTTACATTTGAGCCAAATGCTAATGTGAAAAGCTGCAGTTTATGGGAAAACAGACAGACATTTAACCATGCTAAATAAAACATCTACAGTTCTCCAAGCTGGTAACAGAACAAAACTCATGATGACGCTGCAGTGGAAAAATTAACCAAACTACTCAACAGCTACCACGGTTGCTACCACTCAGATGTGCCACTGTTTACAGTATCACAGGGAATGGCAGTAGGCAGTACTCTACCTGTCTCCTTTTCCGTTTATATATATTGTTATTCACTGGATTTTTCTCAATGAAAGTTTCTTAGCAGTTATCTTGACAATAAAATAATTCTATTTCGCTGGTCATGGAAGTGTTATTTTCAGTGCTAGTATGGATATAATATAATATTAAATCAGAGATCAGGTAAATGGGACATTTTTCTCCTAACACTATCTCTTTTAGTGCCAGCATTCTGGTGTTGTCTGTTATAATTTCATCTGCACCACTCTTTTTTGCCTGAAGATGCAAAGTAGTTTATTACAGAGCTGAGTATAAGACAACACAGCTGCAGCTTGGGGGTAGTTACAAGAGGATAGGCTACTCGGTGCTAGCTTCATAAACAAGTAGACTTGACTAAATATATAGACGAACACAAACATTTACACATACCTGAATATGCTTGATGCAGGCACATTTACAGGCTATACTGTGCACTAAGCATTTTTGAGTAATTGCTTTCCAGTCAGGAACTTCTGCACATCTGAAATATCGGCATTTCCCATGTGTGCATATATTGCACAGTAAGGCCACAAATAATCTTGAGACACTGGAAGTAACAAATCGAACGTTAGATCCCAATGTCTCCTATGGAAGGGTTAAAGTGAACTCCCCGGAAACACTGGTTTGTGCCAAATTTACAAACTGTGGCCAGAGGTTATTTTCCACTCTTCGATTTTCTCCAGAAAATCACCCTAATCATCAGTCTCTACTATAGATAGCGCTGTAAAATAAGTGAGATAATATAATACCAACCAAACCTGGAAAGTGTAAACTGCTTTGCTTTCTAAATCCATCAAAGGTGTATTGTGTCTTGATGATAATGCTTTGTTGCACGCTGTTGAAGGTTGATGGATAGTTATGCATAGTGAAACACAGTGAGGATGAATAGAGAGTTTTTCAGTGCACAGAGAGGGGATGAATGGCCAGACTCAAGGACAGGGCAGAGGATGGATGACTCACCTTCTCCGTCTTTGTATCTGGACAGCTTCCAAAATTAGCAGCAATTGACTTTGGACACAATGACATGTGAAGTTAACTGCTTGAGACCTATAGCCACAAGTTTCACCGATTGTTGCTTGTGTTGTGTTGCTTTGTTTGGCTTTCTTCTTATGCTGAGGAGGAGGAAAGTGATATGCCCAATCCCTAAAGAAGCAGAGGCAGAGAGCAAGCAGGAGAAATGAGCAGAATAGACTTGGAAGCAGGTCTTTTGAATGACAAGTGCAGCTTCTCTCAACAAGTGTGCCTGCCGAACAAAGCCATGCCCCCTCCATGAACACATCAAACCAGCACCATACCACTGTAAATGTTCCACTTTATTTTATTTTATACTTTATTTTCATATTTTTTATGCAACAAACACCAAGAGACATTCCTTGTATGTACTTTACATGGTAATAGGGTCTTTTCTGATTCTGAAGAACTATTTTCTTTTCGTTTACTGTGAACTGAATTAACCTCAGATCAAGCTCACGGCTAAGAGAGAAAGCCCTCTGCTCGTATCTTGCTAAAAGACAATGTTTAGTCTCATAAACTAGTAATGCATCTCAGTCATCACTTGCATTCACTGTGTGGGGGAAGCTTAAAGGCTGCAACCTTTGGGCAGTTGCATTGTTTTTAATTTTGCTAATGTCACTCCCTCTCTTCATTGACTTTCTTGCTTGCCTGTCTACGGCTAGTTCCTGTAAATATTTTGCTTGTCATGCTAGAGAGGACAGGCCAAGTTTCAATTGTGTGTTTTGAAACAGCCGCTGATAATTCAAGTGCTCATGAGAGCATACTGCACAGAACTATTTGGGAAACTGTCTTTATTGGTGCATTTAGAGACACTCACTTCCGATTTTTAAAGTCACATTATGGCTTTTACTGCCTGTCCAGTGCCCTTAGAGAATCTAGAATCCATGAGCAAGTGATGCTCAGCTTATTTCAGTAAATTTGAAACAGTCCTGTGTCACCAAGAGGTTTTGCGTGAAGCATGAATGTAACTCTAGCCAAAAAGAAACTTTATATTTTTACAAAAGCTGCTATTTGTGGTCAACAGTAAAATTAATGCTTTGCACATTTTGGATTAATTTGGCTGAAAACTCTCACTATGGTCAAGTGTGTACATTGTGCATTCCCTTTCAGTCCATGATAAGATCAGAGAGAAGTTGAATGATTTATGGAGTGATTTTCTTGAATTTAGATCAAGAGACAGTAAGCAGTGATGCAGGCAGGCAGGGTGAGCTGATGAGCTGCACTATGTACTGTATAGTGTGAACTTTCCAGGTTACAGCCAGATAAGCACTAAATCTTTAGTATCTTTAGTAAAATGAAAGCTGCCTTTGGCCACCGTATAGATTGGGTTGACATCTCTCCTGTGGCACAGACTTATCCCAGCTGCCTCTTAGCTGCCTTTAATAATCCACCACTTTCAATTTTCCACTTAAGCTGCTAGAAGAAACAGGTAGTTGCAGCATGAAACAGTAGCTGTGAATCCACTGTAAGGCACAGTGGGCTTGGTGGCAGTCATCGTATCACCAGTCCATAAAGCCTGCAATGTTCCTGTTTGGTTTGGGTGATACAGCACCCCTTGGGGGATGGCGGTGCAACACAGGTTAATTTAAATGGCTCAACGTTACAAGCTCAGGGGAGTCACCACTGAAGAAATAAATGACTTGTATGTGCTTTTTAGAGCCTCTTAAAGAGCAAATCAAGAATAACAATTTTCTCTGTAGCTTTTATGATCTCTGGGGTGCTTACATGGCCTCAGTGGTTCATAGCGACTAAATTGCAAAGTGTTTGGTGGTACAAAGGAGCACAAGGCTGATACACCTTCGCCAGTAGTCATTTGTATAATATGTGCAGGGAGTCGCTTCACTGGATCCAAGCTATTGGGGGGAAAGTGCCAAATCATTAAGTTATTTAATAGTTCATTGAGTCTCTACAGTTGGCTGGTAATTAAACAACATTCGATCAATGTGAGGAGGGAGAGGCAGCGGATGACATTAAGTAGATGAGATGGTCTTAACCTCTGCAAACTGCTAGGATCAACTGATTGGCAATTAATGTTCCCACCAGCTGCCACTGATGAAACCTCCTGAAATGACTTTGAAAGCTCAAACTTTCCAACAATAGTTTCCAGTATTTCTAATGCAGGGATGGTACTGTTCTGTATGTCTCACATCCATCATATCTAAGTGTTATTCACAGATTTAAGCCTCCAATTTATTCCTTTTTAACTCCTCTTTTGTTTGAGAGCAGTGAATCATTGCATTTTCATGCCGTGATTATCTACAGGATTAAGAGCACTGACAGGTAAAGTGCATAACCGTGATTATATTGTTAGAGTGGCAGCTGTCATGGATTGGGATACATTAGGCAGAAAGCCATCATTTCTTGAACTTGATGTGATGGAGGTGAGAAAACAGGCCCATGTGAGGAACTGATTAACTCTGACAAAGGCCAAATTGGGATGGCTTCATGGGTCAGAGCACCTCCATTCAAATAACATATTATGCAAGAGGTGTTCCAAGTAGTAGTGACTACTAAACTATCAAGGAACGACAACTGCTGGACATCCAAGGCTTATTGATCGTGGGAAGCAAAGGCTCGTCATAGTATTCTGGTCTTACAGAAGGCCTCAGCACATAACTTTAATGCTCTTTAAGTTAGAAAGGTCTCAGAACAGTCTGTGACAGTTTATGCTAACCAGTCAGACAGTCCGTAATGACCCATGTCCACCACTGAAACAATGAGGCATGACATGTAAGCAGCTGGATGATGGTGGTCTGGTCTGATCAGTCTTGTTATGTATCATGTAGATGCCAAGCTGCATGTACTTTATTGATCTTAGTAACTAAGTGCTATGCTCGGTGTTCTGCTAGGAAACTATGTGTTCCTCCATATTATATTGACATGAACAACTTATCTAGACATTGCTGCAGACTACATCTGGACCCCTTCATGGCGGCAATATTCTGCCATTGAGGTGTCTTCTTTCGGCTGAATAACGCTCAGTGCAAAACTGTGATATTTGTTGAGGGATTATTTTACAGATATCTAGGAATGGCTGGTATAAATGGGCTGATAAACTAACACAAAAAAGATGAGAAAATAATTTTTTAAGTTACTTACTACACATTGTTTTAAGTTTTGGTGAAACCAAAGCCAGTAGCAGCACCAAAAAATCTAAAGAAAAACACAGAATATCTCTAAATGGGCAGATTTTTACAGCAGTTGAAAGTTAAGAGACTAAGATAATTATAACTCAAAGTGACAAACTACAAAATCGTAAGTTTTGTGTTTCTTGGTTTGAAAGAAATGACTGGCTAAGTGTAGCCAAGAATTCACTTTTCTGTTTTCCATACCTGCTTTTTGGAGGAGATGTTCCATGGACCCACAAGGAATTGTGGGTTACAAAAATGCCGATTCAGCATTGTGAGCCCTGTGGTCGGATAGTGCATTGGTTAGTGCTCCTGACTACCACATAGGACTTTGGATTTCAAATCCTGGTCATAACACGTCCTAAGAGCAGCCTTACATTTAGGACTTGACTTTTTTCCATAGTGCCATGTTGGTTGTCATAGTTTCAGTCAGTAAAGATTCTCATCTAAAGCTACAAACATTTTTTTCATATTTCCCAGAAATTTAACTTTTTATTTTTCATAATTTCAATGAAAACACCAACTGACCTGAACTGTTAAAAATGTCTGTTTGTTAAATGTTGTGATTGTCGTGTCATCCTTATAAATAATGCTTGAAGAAGTGACTGAAAAGAACAACACTTAATATAACGTGTGGGTACTCAGCTAAAGCTACATATTTGGAGTCTTTCTGAAACTATTTTTCAGTAGCTGGACTTTTTCATTTTGTGTTCGTGCATGAAAATTTCAGTCTCTTAAAAAAGACTGAAATTACTGAAGTTGAAGAGTTCTGGTTTGAATTTTTGTGTTTTCGTATTGTGATATTATATTCTACTATCAAGTTCAAACTGCTCAATCTTTGATTTCAGTGGCAGCTTGTCATTAAGGGGTGATTGATGGATTCTGAAGTCAGACCAGTTGAAAACCACTGATGTGGAGCACTAAGCATAGTGTGCCTGTAACACCTTCAGAGGTCTGGTGGAGTTTATGTATAACCTGTCTGGGTTGCAAGAATGGGACCTACATTATATAGTATATAGTTTGTAATGGGCAGGACTTTAATGTTGGATTTGATCTATATGTATTTTCCAGTTTCCTGAAAGCTCCTCCTCAAATTCCTCCATCCATCATCATTTTTTTTATTTAAAACAATAAAAATAAATAAATAAAAAAAATAAAATGCAAAATCCACAGCACAACAACAAACAACAAAAAGTAAACATTGTTTTGTTTACCCAGGAGAATACAACCAGAGGGAAGAAAGTGAGCTATCCATTCAGATCATTATCAGTGAGGGAAGGAGCAGATGGTAGGAGCTGTTCAAGCTTTTCACAGCTGGAGCTGAATTGATGCTCATATCTACTTCTGCCTCATTGTGAGTCATAGTTGACACTATCTCTGTGACCATTTTGATGTTGCTGTTTTACATCAGTCTACTTCTACACAAACTGCTGTGACTGGACACAAAAAGAAAATACTGAAAATTCTCAAAGAATTGGAAATTCATTGCCCAAATTTCCAACAACAACAACATGAGAGTTGGCTGTCATGAACATTTTCAGACCGGTTATTGTGAATCTAAAAATAATTGAACACCACCTTCAAATGGAACGAACAAATTACTTGTGTATCAACACATTAAATCATTTTCTCATTCGATGTGCCAGCAGGACCACGCACTTTGGCTGTGCCTTCCAAAACAATCTCCCTTCAGCCATTACAATCATTCAAAGGTAAATCTGTTTTATGACATGACAGTGTGCAATGGTTGTAGTTTGGGTAGGTTTGTTACTTTACAGTAGCTTTCATCATGACAAATAAGAAAGACATGTTTAGGTGATGGTTGTGCTCATACTTTATAGAACTGATGATTTAAAACAGGAAATGAACAGTGTTCTGTGTTGAACATTAGAATTGTACTGATCCATCCAAGCATTGCGACTTCCTCCCTACAAGGCCTTTGTTGTAAAAATGTCACTTGATGTTACTGTTATTCAGAGAAGGACAGTCTTGTCGTCACAAAGCCAGTTGAGGCTTAAGGCAGGCGATCCCCACAGACATCTATGTTAAGATACATGGGTACATAAAATGGTGACTTAGGGTTCAGTGTCTTGCTCAAGGACACTTGACGCCCTTTGTTTCGTGGATAACCCGCTCTACCTACCTACCAACTGAGCCACAGTCGCTGTATGTTCAGTAGATGCCATCACAGCTGTCTGCCCGGAATTCAACCATCCACCCGAACTGCTCTCACGACGTGCCCCCTCTTTGACCATTGTTGAATTATCCATGAGGGAGGAAGCAGCCATTGCAGAGACGCTGTCATCTGGAGACACCACACTGAGCTTCAAAACCACTCTTCAGTAATCCTATGGGGGATATCACATACAGTCAATGGTTTCATTTCCTTGCCACTTCCATCAACTGAGTTGCTTTTAACTACCAGCAAGCTGAGACAGATAATGCTGCAGAAAATGGAAGAAAACATAGTGTATAACCTGCAAACCATAAAAATAAATAAAATTAAAGAGACTGTGTGCAGCAACTACCACATGCCTATATTTTTGGAGAATATTCAAATTTGACACATTTCAGGGTAAATTAACGCTACAATACGTGGCATAATGTGAAAAGATTTGGAGCCTTAATGCTAATATTTCACTACTAATAATATTTCAGGAGAAGGTTGGACTGGATATCATGGTGACACTACTCACTGACATATTTAACCCTAATAATTCAGCTATGAAAATTTGATTCTGCCACATCAGCTGGTAATACAAACTGCCCCTGGTCATTCATATCCAGCCATGACCAACTCAACACAGTAAATCAGAGCAGTCATGATTCAGAATTTGTGGGCTTGTATAGTTGAAACAATGCAACATAAAAATAAAAAATCATTCTCACAGACACTGAACCAGGCTGTAAGGCTCAGTCTCCTGTTACTGTGACGCTGCTGTAAATGCAGCAGAAATAGGAGGCTATGAAAGAAATAAAGGATTCTGAGCACTGGGCCCAATCCTCAGCAGGGCCGCTGCTATATTGATCATAAACAGGGAAGTCCCATGAAAACAGCCGAAAGGTCAAGCTGGCGGGACTCTGTCTGCGAAATATGAAAATCTCTATCTTATCTGTGATTACAATCACGGCGTGCCACCTCATCTGTCGCCTGCAGGCAATTAGCATCTGGATGGCAATGTGGCACATGGAGCAAATTAATTTTGTAATCGAACATGATGCATGGAAATGGTACTACTCATACATGCAGTAGGCTGACAGAGAAAATTGTTTTGTGTTTTTACTGCCTGTCATAGTCCTCCCTCTAAGGCTACATAATACATCATCAGTATTTAGGCTAACAATGCTTCTTAAGTGACTTGTAATTTTTAATTGGATCCGACCTCCCAAAGACACTTACAGTATTACATTTTTACATGACTCTCCGTTCACTGCACTCATATCCTGCCATAGTCTTAAAATGCTTTCACACATGCGCAGTGCTGAGGATTTCTTGCATCAAAGTGCATAAGTTCTGTTTGCTAGATTCTATCATCCCCCCTGTAGCTGAGCTTCTCAAATGTTACAATGAACAGAACCGACAGGAAGGCTTTCGGCTCATAGCAAAGTGCATTTTCCCTCGCTCTGTCTCTGAAATATTAACATCCGAACCAGCTTTGATCTCGTTTAACCCCTCTGAGTTGAAACTCGGGTCAAATGTGAAGTTTTGTTTTAAATAAATGTCCTTTTGGGTTAATTAGTGAGAGATTAAGTTTTGTTGATTTTAACGTATAGATAGCACCAACCATTCTGCTTAAAAAATGTAAATGAGAGTAAGTTTCCAATCTTTCAAGTCAGTTTAAAAAATTAGCTTCATGCCACTTTCACTCGTGGCTCTTTGATCTTCCCCCGTGTCTTTGAAAAAAAGAACTCAGTCGGAGAGGAAGAAGTCATCTTCTATCAGCTGAGAGAAAACAAGCCACAGATGGCAGACAATGAATGTAACAGGAGCTCTCTCGGTTGGCTCAATTCTTCCCTGCTGCCTGTGTTGTTAGTTGGACTCCTGACCTGCGGTCCTGCCATTCTGAGCTGCTGGGCTGAGAGGAGGTAATCAAAGTTCTGTATGGACGAGACAGGAGAGACATCAGGGCAATACAGGAGAAGGCGGATCTTGGCTGCCCTGAAGTTAATCTGTGTTCTCCCAAATGAAGAAGATAAAGTGATGGTTAGCAAAGGTAGGAGGGAAGGGAGGGGAGGGGGGTATTCTCTGTGAGATATGAGGACATCACCTCAGGCCACCCCACCTATCCTGCCACCGCTGAACCCTTTTAATAAACATTTAACATTCACCGGAAGATAAATCAATAGACCCAGGAGGTGACTTCCCTGCGTCCCCCTGAGTTGCTGCTCACTGCTAGGAACGATTTTGAGAGTTTGTGTGAACAGGTTGCAGAATGGCAACATTGGAGAAAACCTCTTTATGTGGATATTTAATCAGTGTTCATGTTAATTATAGATAACTGAAGTAATGAATTCCTCTGTGAATGTTATATTGGCAGCAGACTGAGCTTTCTAAATGCTGCCTGCCCAAATAGTGGAGGTGGGGGTTTAAACCCAGTATGTCGGTCTGCCTGTGTAGAAATAAAGTAATGTTGCCTCACTGTTTGAATATGAAAAAATAAATAAATCAATTCAAAGCTACATCTGGGGACCAGGACACCTTCACACGTCTGCTTTGCTGTATATGTCAAACTTAACTTACATTAATTTGTCAGTAAAACAAAAATTAAACAATTGTCATTTGCAATCAAACAATTAACACCTTTGACCATTGGGGTGTTAACTGACTCTTAACTGACAGACATGAAAACACTTTAGGGTCAACTAAAAATGCAGAACAGCACAAGGTGTTGACCTGGCCTCCAAATTAACTGGATACCAAACTGATCAAGTATCTGTGTGATGATATCACCTCAACCCACAGGACACCCTCAGAAGACCCATGTCCATTCTCTGATGAGTCACATCTGTTTTGAAGGCAACACAAAGACCATCACAATATTAGGAGATCATATTATGCATGATTGGTGTAGTTTGCACAAAAGTAACAATTTTATTTAAATTATTTAATTTGTAGGAGTCATCACACTACTACGGTTTCCTCCCACCTCCAAAGACATGCTTGTTAGGCTAATTGGTGACCCTAAATTGACCCAAGGTGTGAGTGTGAGTTGTTGTTTGTCTCTGTGTTAGCTGTGCGATAGACTGGTGACCTGTCCAGGGTGTCCCTCGCCTCTCGCCCGATGCCATTTTAGGATAGGCTCCAGCAACTCTCATGACCATGAGGATTAAGCGGTATGGAAGATGAGATGAGATGAGATGAGATGAGTCATCACACTCTCATGAAGCCCATTTCAGTCAGGATCACATTGTCAAAATGAAACTGTACTTGCACAAGGTGTCTTTGTCAGTATGGTTCTTTTCTGGGACCCCCTGCTCTTCCACACACTTGCGTGGAAACCCAGGAAGAGTACACCTTCCTGGACTTCACAAGTTATTGTGAAGGGTGACAGCAGGGGGCAGGAGTGCAAGGTTCTGTTCTGGGACCCTGCTCTCCAAATGCTTTCATTATAGGCCTGAGGCAGGAAGAGGACACCTACCTCCAGCCATCATGAAAGGCTAGAGCAGGGTCCAACGCAGCAAGAACACCCCCAAAACTACCATACCAGGCAAAGTCTCTGGCTATTCAACTACAAAGAGGTTGAGTACAGTAGAATTAAAGCCAATATAGTAAGCAGGGCGAGGTGAGTAAAGAGTCTTGACAAAAGTAATGCAAATAGATTATGTGGTATGCATAGCTTTTTAAGCTGTAACATAGCTAGAACCTCAGGGCGCAGTCCATTGGTATGAGGGTGGATACAGGAGTTGTCGAGGCTGCCATTGTTGCCACTCGTAATCAAAATTTGTGTGAAGAATGGCATTCTGTGGAATTAGGTTGAGGTGGGCTGCAAGCCAAGCTCTAGATATGGGTTCTCCTCCTCCATGGCGAAGAACAGCTCGGCTGCAGTGAAACAGCCTGACAACGTCATCGGTCTGTAGTGATGGACTCAGGCGAAGGGGGCAGATGCGCTGGGTGCAAGTAGTGGTTTGGGACTGAAATTGAAATGAAGCAGCTGCAGGGGCTTCAAAACTCTGGGTCCTAGAGTTCATGTTAAAGGCATCGTTTGCCGTGGTTGCGCAATCTGGTGACTTGAAACACAAGCAGCAAACTGATTGATAGTGATGTGCTGGTCGCACAGCAAGTGTTATATGCGTCATGGTAAAATGTGACAGTTCTGCTTGTCAACTTGTTTCTGTTGCTGCAGGATTCCAGCACCAAAGGCTACCAAAACATAATATAGCTGTTAACTGAATAATTTAAACATAAAGAATAACTTAAAAATATGTCACACACATACACACAAGTATCCACACAAGTGCCACAGAAACTAAATGAAATTAGTACCACGCTAATTAAAATGGGTCAAAACATATGTAATATAAATTAAGAGACTGATTCATGATTTAGAAAACATTAAACAGATGGCTACCAGTATTCCTGCAGTGAAAGTCACGGCATGGAGCACATCTGTCCATGAACAGTGTGAGGAATACTTCTTTCCCAGCCTAGCAGAAAGCCCTTTGATGTGAGCAGTGAAAGGTTGGATGATGACTGTGTCCACAACTGGGTCCTGCTGTAAAAACATAGTCTCCAGCTGAACCTGTGCCCCAGGTCTTTCAGTATGGGATTGCAGACCTTGTTTGCTGTACTTAGACATGTGGGCAGACGTTTTCCTGGAGTTCTAGAGGCTGTAGGCTCAGTTGACATGTTAGCAGTTGGCCTATCAAGAGTATATTTGTTGCTCCAGCATACTTTCAGTTTTAGTCTTTAGATACAAGATCTTTCTCTTGTCTGCGAAGGTTCTCTTTTGTACAGGTATATTCAAAAACATTTAAGACAGGCAACTGTGTCACATCCAGCTCTGTGGTACCTGGCCATGATTAACTGTCTGTCTTTGTTTGGCATTTCCTGTTTTATTTAGTCAGTTACTAACTCCCTTCCCCCATGTCATTGCTGTCCCTTATTTTTAGTCCCTCCCTGTTGTGTCTCACCTGTGCCTCATTGTTTCTCTTGTATTTAACTTTCGTGTTTCCTTCCCACTTTGCCAGTTTGTCTTTGTATCCATGTCAGAAACATTCTAATCTTTTCTTA
The DNA here is from genome assembly GCF_022458985.1 of Mugil cephalus. Taxonomy (NCBI): domain Eukaryota; kingdom Metazoa; phylum Chordata; class Actinopteri; order Mugiliformes; family Mugilidae; genus Mugil; species Mugil cephalus. The sequence goes on along the minus strand of NC_061770.1, from coordinate 2,979,190 downwards.
GTGTGCTTTGTGCTTTTTTGACTTTGTCTTTGCCTGCTTTTTAAGTAAAGAATTTCTATCCACCACATGAATCCTTGTTACAAAGTGACTTGATGTCTAAAGTGAACTCAGTTTGACTTCCTTCTGTTAAATCAAGTTTCAAATTTTGGTCATATGCTCATATTATTAGTGATCCTTACAGGCTGCAGGGGGACACTAACTGGGATATCAGGCTTTCAGTCTTGCTCATTAAAGACAGATGCTTTTTACATTAACACATCTGACTGAGTCTGTGTAATAATAGCATGCCCACACATGTTTACGCACAGGGGTCTATTCTTGTGTATGTCATTCGCATCTGTGCAGTGTGAGGTGGGAAGAAAATGTGGCATTTTTATCAAGCACACTCTGACAAAATCTCCCTTTTTATGTGCCCATTCCCTTTTGGTGACTCACCATCGACGTAACTGAATCTGACTGAGGAGGGGCTACAAGCGCAGTAGATGTGAAGTTTGGATGTATGACTGGTACCGCTTGTACTGCTTTCTACAGGTGTTAAGAACTGGGTCCACATTTAGTCTACCATGGGATTATTTTGTTACATGTGGCTACAGATTTTAATTCGGTCAAATTTGGCAAAGTAAAAAACAAGGAGATTGTTAAATTGTTGTTTTGTACCCAATGGACTCACTTGGTCGTTGATTCTTTCCAGACTGGTCAGAGCAGGAACATTACTGTAAAAAAAACTCTTGACTCCAGCCACTTCATATGGCAGTGGAACAGCTCAATAACATTACAAGGGAAATGTTATGTTGCATATTATAACTGCAGGTGTTCTGTATAATTGTCGGTCTGTGGCATCAGCTTACATGATTTTTTTCAGAATTTTTTTGCATGTACTGCTTGTTTTTACACCCCTACAACATTTCAACAGGATTCAAATCAAGGGTTCTATAAGGTTCTATAAGAATGTTCTACAACCATCAATTACATCTGTTTGAGTCGTTCCCTGATGGATTTGTTGGTGAGCTTCAAATCATAGACGCTTAGGACCAGTTTAAAGTTTCATTTCACATTAAACTTCATTTTTTAGACAGAGCGCTATATTTACCTCCAAGCACTCTTTAAAGATATTCAGAATTCACAGATAAATCAATGACTGTCAGCTGCCCAGCCTCTAAAGCAGCGAAGCAGCCCCAAAGCAGATGATTTCCACTGTTATACTTCACAGTTGAAATGAAGTTTTCCTCCTAGAAGAGCTGTCAAACATGTCTACTGTTTCTGTTGCCAGAAAAAAAGAAAACAACTAACTTTGATTTGTCTGTCTAGAATGCATTATTCCCAAGTGTCTGGTTTTAGGCTGTTTGTTCATTGACAAACTGTTTGAGAGTTTTAATGCTCTTTTTGGCCTTTTTTTCCTGGCATGCCTCCCATGCAGGGCAGATCAGTTAAATCTCTCTTTGTGGTGGTAGAAACATGCATTTAACACCAACATTTACCTGCTTGTCCTACAATGATTCTTTAATTCAGTGGCACTTGCAGATGATTTTCTTGGCGTATTTAATTCAAATGTGCAAGATATACTTTTTAAATTCCTTACTAGACTCATAGGCATCCATAAGATTTTTTTTTGTAAACCACTAAGAGAGCAGTTTACAAATCACAGATAAATTGAAAATGAACAATAAGCTAGACTGGACAAAGAACTCTGAATCAGACTATAAGGGAGGGCCAAAGCTGCTTCTATTTTCTGAAGAGGTTAAGGTCCTTCAACATCTGCAGGAAGATGCTGAGGATGTTCTATGAGTCTGTAGAGTCTTTTTTGCAATTGCGTGATGGGGCAGCAGGTTGAAGGTAGCTGATGCCAGCTGACTGAACATACTCGGGGTAAGGCTGGGGATGTTGTACGGCTGGAGCTGGACTCTCTGACTGTAGTGTCAGAATGTAGGACGTTGTCAAGCTGCACGCCATCTCGGATAACATCTCCAACCAAGGTGCTCCACAGCCACAAGAAAGTTTTCCTGCCTATGGCTCTCAGACTTTTCCTCCCTCAATGGGAAATACTGTAAGTATAGGGCAATGGAGTAGCTGTGATGAACCCAGTTTCCCCAGGATTAATAATCTGATTCTGATTTCTGAGAAAGAGAAAGAGATTCTGTTTTGTTCAGCACTTTACTTTTAATAACTGAAGGTTGCTTCAGTGCATGTAGCAACATTTTCATCAACTTCTTTCTTCTTGATTATGGTGAAAGGATGGAAAGAAGACAAAGTTGAAAGAGATTTTTGAAAGCGTATAAAGTTGAAACAGTATTAGGGAGGCAGACATTTCTCCCTCATTCATATTAGAGATTACCAAACACTTAAGAGTATATCAAAATATCAGAGGAAACTCAACAATCTGGACAGTCAAGTGTACGTACGTAATAATATTGACCATTTTGTGACAATTCAGTGTTCTACTAGGAAACTTTTGGCATTCATGCAGATGTTACTTAGACCCACCTAGACCAGACCAGACACCCCCACACCATAGCAATGACACTCTGACACACTGACATGGCAGCAGTGTTGACCTGACCTCCAAATTCACTAGATCCCAAACTGATCAAGTATCTGTGGGATGACAAGTCCATTTCATGAACCTAGATCTTTTCCTGCCACAGTATCTAGCTTTCTGTCTGAATATTACCAGAATACTCTACCACCCTTAAACAATAAAAATGTACATTTGAGTTCAGTTGGTGTAAAAACAAATTGAACATTAGTAGCTTGTCATGCGTAGAAAGTATGGTATGGCTATTGTTTTGGATTCACTTGAGTTGGTTGCCCTTTCTCTTGTTTTGTCTAATCTTACCTTGTATGTTCAAGCACAGGCTTTTTGCCTGATGTTAAAAAATAGAGAATGCACCAGTTTTTTTTTATGTGTAATGAATGTATGGATCCATTTGTGTACACCATCAAGTTACTCTGATTATTTTCTGAGGCAGCGTCGGCCACAATATCTCTGCCAAGAGCTGAGGTACCTTCAGATGAGGAGCTCTGCCAAACAGGAGGACTGGACAGCTGCTGAGAACTGTTCAGTGTCCGCTACTATTACCCATCACATTGCAATACTCACATACGCATACACACAGCTTTATTCATGTGTAATTAAATGGGAAGATTGAAAATGAGAATGTGTACGCGTGTAATAAGGTTGCTACAAAACAAATTTTCCTTTTTTTAGAATATGTCACTGTATCTTTCTGCATGTTTATCTTTCTCAGTGAAAGCAAATCGCAGCAAGACAGAATACCCTGGCTTAACAGTGCAAGTAGTGTGTGATAAAGCTATTCTATCAGCCACAGAGTTGCTAGTTATTGCATCCGTTCCACATCTGTGCGCTATCTCCTCAAAACTCAGCAAAAAAAAATCTCTCGAAGAAGCCCTTTTGCAAGGAATTGAATCACTCTTTGGAACACAGAGTGGCCCAGCCCCAACAAGGATTAAAAAAAGCAAAGTTGTTCCAGTATAGTTGGGTATTTCTACATTTACAGTCTTGGCATATCATATCCAGGTAGTGTTTGAGAGGCTGCTGCAAAGACAGAGCCGGAGCGAGCTCATGAATGTTTAATCAACATATTCAACATGCAGTCAAAACAAGCATTTATATTCCTCGAGTTGATACCTAGCACAAATGTGTGGAGGCTGATCTATGTTTAGCCATGCAAATGTGGGGATTAAAACTTGAGGCTAGGCTAGAGAGCGGGGAAGTGCTCACTGCTAAATGAGTATTTCTCTGAGAAATGCATTTGCAGGCACGTGTGTTCACACACACACACGAATGCTCAAACTAGAACCCAGTGTTTTGTTTCTGGTCTCTGATAGAAGGGAGCATAAAAGTTCAGCAAAGTGTCTAATGTCTACAATAAACTGCAAGTCTACTGTCATGCTATCTTCTGATGACAGTCCTCCCAGTGTGGTAAGTGATGGCATCTGTGACAAAACACCTACCGTCCCAGAGACATTCTCCATTCACTAGAGCATCAATCAGCTGGAGGCACAGAAATTGCCCAGAGAAGGTCCATTTGGGTCCATTCATTGATGTGTTTCCCTCAAAGGTGAGTCATTTGTCCCACACCCAGACACTCTCTAATTGGATTGTAAATCTTTGCTGACGATTAATCATACGACCTGCTTCTGAGGTGCTAATGAGGAGCTATTTTAGCAGGGTGACATCACCACCAATCACCTCTGGCAACTCTAGCTCCAGGTTTCAACCTGTTTTGGAGCATTTCTTCCTGTTGCAAAAGGAATTAAAATGTTATTTTTACGCTTTCCTGGGGCCTCCCCTGACTTCTGAAGTTGGTTGAAGGAATAGAATAGGTCTTAACTAGGCTCTCTGTCTCTCTCTTTGGTTTTCTCACCCTTTGGCATCTCACAGCTCCTCTAAGTGACAGGCATTAAGTTAGTCTGTCACCCGAAAATGTTTTGCCATTTGCAGATTAAAGAACGTGTGACTGGAGGCAGGAAGAATGAGTGTGTTTTTACAGCATGGCATTTGACCATAAGTGATGTGTAATATTCTGGTGTTCCTGTCCTTGTTTGCTCGTTACGGCGGCTGTAAAATATCTTTTAGGTCTCAGTTACTGGATCTTGTTTTAATCATAGATTTTGAAGAAAGATTAAGTTGGCATCTGTCGAGACTGCCTAGGATTTTCAAGGGCTGTTCGAAGCCTAGCTGTTTAGTTGGGATTTCTTGAAGCCAGAAAATCCCAGACTGGTCTGACAGAGAAGCCTGAATGGAGTGATGTAAGGGCAGCATTCAGTCCACGGACCCTTAAAAGTTGAGACGAAATCTGTCAATAAAGACAATTTGTCACAAATAAATAATTTCAGAATCACTTTATTTATTTAGCAACATGTGTCTATTTTATGAAATAGTGAATGAACAACTGATTAGAATTTTTTTAGATAGTTCAGTGTATAATAGTTGCTGTTTGAGTGCTATGTGTTTCCAAGTATTTAAAGTCTTCTTTGAGTGGCAGGGTTAGAAAAGGATATAAAAATGTAACTTCATTGGATGCCGCATTTATACTCTACCTATCGGGGAAGACAAAGAATGTAATCAGTTCTGAAGTTCATTCAGTGATGAAACATCATCAAGAAACAAAGAAATCCTGTTCCCTTTGTTTCTGCTTAGTTTTTTGAATTGGTTGGCAGAAAGTGTGGTTTTAATTTAAGTTGCATCTGATGGTATAGTTAGAATAGTAAAGAACTGGTTAAGGTTGTAGAATGACTATATCCAAGATTAAAGAAACCATGTTTGTTTGTAACCTGTTTTAATAAACAGGAATCAAACAGTCGTCCGTTGTGTTGAAGCTTAAAGTTTTCCTATCCCATTCACCCCGGTGTTCTCCCTTTGAGGACAACAGGAGATCAAGATCAGAACAATTATTACTGTGACTCCTACAAGGCTTGATTGCAAACAAATGTAATTTGATGTCATTTGCTCAACTGATTGATGCTCTCGTTTTTCCTTTTATAGACAATCTCTCTTTGGCATATGAATTATCTCAGTGTACTCCAGATTAAATATGACAGCTCAAATTAGTTATGTACCGGGTTTATTGTGAAGTACTTCACTGAGGCACTTTGTTGGTAATTTCCATCTTTTAAGGTCTTAATCAGTGTACACAGTTCATTCTCAGTGACCTTCAGCACCACTGCAACATCTGTTTAGACTGCTTTGGAATGCTGACACAACATTGTTATGCTCTTGCCTTAGAAATGAAGTTTGAATGGTAGGGTAACATCACATACAATTTTTAAGTGCTCAATTGAGCTTACATCCAGAGCACACGGAAGGAACTTTGGCACACAGAGGCAAAATGTCTCACAGATGCTCTGCTCTGCATTAGTAAAGCTATTACTCCACTAGTGCTACATTCACGCTTCTATAATTTACATGTGAAACTAGGTCTAGTGTAAAAGCATGTTTGAGAAAGGGGTCTGGGGTGGTAAGAAGTAGAGAGCTGCAACTGGATTTTGGTCTTAATACAGATTGGCACTGTGGTTGAGTTTACATGGCAAACAAGACTAGTGTAGAAGAAGAGAAGAGATGATTCTTCCTGCAACATCACTTCCTGTTGGAGAACACAACCTGCCGAGCTGCAGAGCTACTTTCTGGAACTGGACACTTGAGGTTCAGCCTTGTTAGAATAGAATGCAATGTATAACACACCATGTAGCACCCTGTGCGACTGCAGATAGAGGCACAGCCACTCTTTCTGGAGAGTGGCCTTGAATCTAATAGTCTAGGGCCAGTCACATATATCAAGTGCTTATGGCATTCGCTGATCAGGAAGACATGTATTTTTTTGTTAAAAGAGAATCACACCGTATGGTGCAGGATTGACTTGTTTTATTTTCTCTTTCATTTTATTTGACTCTTTAGCACTGCAGCCTTTGTTTTAGGTATAACCATAAGACATGGCAGACTAACATCACCCGCAGCTACGACTTATCAAGTTGCCTGGGGCGAGTCATTTCTAATTTCTGAACTGTTTTGCTGAACTGTCAGGCGCATGCTCTCAGGGGAGCCCTAACCAGGAGACATGAGCATGCGGTGCGTTAGGAATCTGTCAAGTCCCAAGCACCTGGCAAGATAGTTGATGTTCCTCTGTCACGGAGCATAAATGGAACGAATGACTCATTAAACAATTACCAGGATTTATGGAAAATCAAATCTGTATTTGGAAATGCACTACTGTTGACAATACCAAGACCTGATGAGAGACTACCCATCATCTTTTTTATGGCTGTATAATGTCATTAGAGAACCACTGTAGTTGGATAGTGTAGAAATCTTATCAGACTTGCCCTCACCTATCTCAGGCAGAGGTGGCCTGTGTGCTCCACTCAACTGGACAACCAAAGAGCTAATCTACTTTGACTGCCCTGCCTGGACTTGGTGGCAGCAGACTCTTTGACGGCTGTAGGTTTGAAGCAGGGATTAATCTCGCCGCTCTGAAGCATCTCCTTGGCAGCTGTTGGCATGTGCCGTCCACCCCATTGATCGTGTCCGTCTGTGCAGGCAGGGCCGCATAATTCTATTTAATGTATGAGGAGCAAAGGGGTTCCAAGCCTGTCACAGTCAGTGCAGACTGATCCAACAGGCCTCAACCTAATGCGACCTGGCAGGCCTCCCTGAGGACAGGCTCTGGCTTTAGGGAGCACAGGAGGAGGACTCATTCTGCCCAGGTCGATCCGTCAAATGGGAGAGAAGAACTGTTTCTCCAGGTGATCCCAAAAACACCCAGATGACACGAGAGAGAAAGGCTGAAGAGAAAGAATACGACAACCCAGTGGCAGAGAGAGGCCTGTGATCAGGAGATGCGCCATTAAAAGGAAGAATACTAAGTTGCTGCTTGGGGAAATTAACATTTATTATTTATCAATGGAATCGTCTGAGTATGTGTGTAAGGAGTTAAGCACTGTTTCCATCCGTTTTAATTGATCCCACACGTTACATGAACTGGAAAGATATCAAAATTATGCCAATAAAATGTGCCGCTATTCAAGGTCAAAACAAGTACCATTCAACATTCCTTTTGTTGACCTGAATGTCTTTGATGAAAAATCTTGTAACACACTATGACTGCCTACCTCAAAACTGCTTCTTTAAATGACACTTTTATATGAAGCACAAGCTGCTGGTACTGTGTGGAGTTCCTGTTCATCTTGAAAATGCCACTTGCAACCACGAGGCCCACTCTTGTCATATTTGCTTTAACATCTCTCTTAACAGATTCCCTCACCCTTAGTATTTGAATGTGTCTTAGGAAAGGAAGCACAATAGGATGCAGTGTTAGAGCAACTATCCATAATGAATTGTTTGTTACAACTTAGAGCTTGTTTTCCTAGGTTTGTCTAACATCTTGCTAAAATATTTATCAGGTTTTCACTGTAGTTTTTAGCAAGCTAACATTTCCCAATTATCACGACAAAAGGCTTTTTATTGCAATTAAAACCATTTAAAAGCCAAAGCACTGAATGAGATGCCAATGGGTCACAGAAGTAGTTGTGATTTAACATTTAGAGACCTTGAATTTAAAACTTTTCTACAAGAAATCCTCAGCCACACAGCTAATGAATGGATACAATTGCCTATAGCTGCTTTTTCGTCAGTGACTTTTCCATAAGAGCTGCTGGTAACCTGGGTGAATGTTAAACTGGCTTCTCCAACCAGCCTTCCAAAACCTTTGTGCAGTGAATTATAAACAAACAGGAGCTGTGCTCGCAAGGCTTTAATCAATGCTATTATTAATGGTTGACTGCTTTGGATAGGAAGAAAAGCCAGCTGAGAGGACATTTCACACCTTAATCGGGTAGAAAATAGCTTTTGCAGTACTTACGGCTTTCCTTGCAAATAAGCCACTGCGTGTTTGTGCAAGCTTTTTATCAAGATGGTCCATGGTGCCACATCATGATATATAGGAGTTATTTTACACTTTTTTTTTTTTTATTTTATTTTATTTTTAATTTATCCATGTTTAAGGTAACCAAGAAAATGCTTTCACAGGCTCTTTGGATGGTCTCGACAAATAACCCTAAGCCAAATTTGGGTTGATATTTTTTTGACAAGTCATGCACGAAGATTTTCACAGACTTTTAGTTGATTATTATTTCATCATATGTGTGTAATTATATATACTAATAATACTTTTTTAACATAATGTCACATAAAAAGGTTTTGGAATGAGGTGATTGGAGTATAAACAAAAGCAATTATTCATTAAACAAATGTACCTATGCACATGAGTTTAAAATCTAGCATGTCATTTGGTTTGACAGACACATCAGACCCAAGCTTGGATTTATATTCCAATCTTTTATTTTGTGCCATTTCCCCTGAACACTGCCGTCCACCATTCCCCAAAAACTCCCTATAGCACAGTCCTGTGTTGTTTTACATTTTATTAAATAGCAACATCAGAGTACTAAATGTACATAGGACGAATCCAATGAGAATCGCATTTACAGTGCTTGCAAATACAGAGCTTAGTAGTACAAGAGTAACCAAATCAAAGTCACCTGGAAATTGAAACGTTTACCAATAACTACAAAAGGAAGAGATGTGGCTCATAAGACACAAAATAAAAGTTATACAACATTTAGCCGTCACAGAGACAGACTGGAGTCCCTTTTTGTGGAGGTGTGTTGTGTGTGTGTATGCGTGTTTGTATATACTATAGTCATAGGTCTTATACAAAAGTTAACAGAGGTACTCATTGATATATTAAACACAAATATAAAAAGTTTAAGAGTCACAAAGTACAAACTCTTCATTTTTATGGCGACAACACAATTCGAGTCCTTTATGGTAGGTATGGATTGTGATTGTAAGTCAGCTCCAATGAACAAACTAGTGTAGCCCCATGTGACCCCCCTCCCCCCCAAAAATACTCTATACAACATCCCTTGAAATCTTGATTCTACCTATGATGTTTGGTGGGCTTTTTTATATTTGATTTTGAAGTTTCAGGGGATGGGCAACCATGGGTCCATATTTTCCTCTATGTATCACTCATGTCATGTCTTTGTTTGGAAGGCATTAAACAGTGCTAGAGGCCTTCGATGTAAATAACTTGATACAACGGCAGATTTGGGTCACTAGTCTCTGTCTACCAGGGGGATTATGGGAGAATTGAGATGTTGCAAACAAAGTGTTTTGCCTTTTTTTTTGTTGTTTTTCAAGTCTTTGATGAGCACTGACAGTGACAGTGCCTTAGCTCTTCTGAATAGAAAAGTAAAAACATGACCCAAGAGGAGAGTCGGAGCCCTCCACTTTAGATACAGTAAGCGCACAGTACGTGATTTTTCTGAAACCATGAGGAGGAGCAGTTTTCTGATGGTGAAAAATTGATACATATCAGTATATGAAGATCTGTCCTTTCCTTTGAGTGCCCTCCTTCCTGCTGTGTCTCATCACATTGTCTTATCGATTTTTTTATTTTCTCTTTTTAATAAAAATCAACACCAGCCGTGTCCTGTTTCCCAGGCTAATCAGACACCAGAAGACCATGACTAAGTCAATACTGATTCATTTCAGTCCAAACAGGCTCCAAAAAACTATCAAATCTTAGTCTTGGAGATATTTAGCCGGCATCTAATTCAAACAACACATGTCAATGAGTTCCACTGTGTATGTGTGACATGCAAACAAGAATCACAGTCCCAGTAAATGCGCCACATCCTTCATCTTGACAGGAAAAGCTTTGCTGAGTGATAGCTTGTTTGTGCAGAAGGGAGCGTAGGTTTCATGGGTTGCTGAAGAGACAGAAATGGGAGCTGCAAAATATTCGTTTGTTCTGGAAAACGTCCGCCTCCGCCCTCCCCGTCATTGCGTGCACTGATCTCAGATAATGTTTCCTGAATCAAATGTGACCAGCCAAGTGGAATCACTCCCACCCCCAACCCCCCATCCCTCTTAGCTATACTAAACCACACTCATCTGGAAATATAAACTGAAAAGGCAAGAAAGCAGTAAGACAATTCCTTAAGTATCAGTTTGATTTCAGATAGAGGTAAAAGGAGACTGATGCATGTTGGCTGATGCACGAATGTCTGTAAACATTCGTCCCTTTTTAAAATATATACCACAGCTACCAGTTACATTTTTATTTGTCTAAATATTCTTCAGGAATTCAAAGTGAGTTTGTTTTAGCTAATAGTTCCGTGTGGATTTAACTAAGAATGCTAACAACACAAACAAGATCTAGGCTAATTCACACAAAACCATTGAAAGTCGTTCCCCCAAAACAAAAATGTCAACGTTTCCAACTGCGCTTGTTAGGAAGTATCAATTTTTAAAAGGGTCACGCTGATATTTCACAATTGTCAGATATTCTTAGTCGCACAGAAACCTGCCAGTTATAAGTATCCCCTATGATGAAACAGTTCTCATTTCGAAGGAATTCAAAGGGGATCACAAACTGCAGATGGAACGGTGACCTGCTTAATATTAAAGCATGGATCTCTCCCAATCTCTGGTATGTAATCTTAAAGGAAAATTTGAGTCTAGCACAACCTGAAATTAAGACTAAAATGCTGAGAAATAAAACCTATTTTCAGAGCTTTGGCCATCGTTGCAATCAGTAATAATAACAGTGCATTCAACACGCCGCCAATGCCGGAAATGAGTCTGACAGAGCATGTCAGACTATCAGACAGGCCATAAACAAATCTCCAGAGAGCCAAACTTTGAGAGGGAAAAGTGAGGCTAACTCTAATATTACTATAGAAACAGGTTGTTGTAAACATCAATCACAGTTTGCATGCTCCAGAGGTGACTACTGTGCTTGTTGTAGTTGTCAAACACGTTTCTCACTTTCGTTTTGTCTGGCTTCATCGCTTTTACATGGCACAAGTATTCCACTGATAACCAGAATAACAGCCCAAGAGGACTGACTTAACCAATCAAAACGACTTTTCAATCCTTTGCAATCCTTTCCATATGAAAATACAATCGTCTATAACCAAATAAAAGTTTTATCAGATCTTTTACCAGAATAATAAGGTTCTTTATGGCATGTTTGTGTGTGTGTGTGTGTGTGGTGAACATCATACACAGGGAGCTTCTGGGAGGGAAGCAAAAAATAACTGTAGCTGATTAGAGTTAAAGGTAGTTAACCTTGAAGGTTGAAAGGTCTGAAACATTGAGTTGTTGAAACAAGCATTTAAGTGATGACTCGAGTAGGCAGTTGAAAACACAGTCCTAGCTTGGACATATTCTCTCACTGAATGAAAGTTGTCAGTAAAGCTCAGGTAAAAAGAGTAATTTTCTTCTGTTATATTTTTTGGTAGATTTGACTTGTACTTATTTAGTGTCCATGTAAATGGCTGAAATCTCTAATCATTTATGTTTAAATTAGGTTGAAGGAATTATGTCTATGTAAATGTGGCTGTTCTATTACCTGGTCTCAGCAGATTATTTAGCCAGTACAATGCCATTATAACTAGTGGAAATTTTGGCCAAAGCTACAAGATCCAGACAGTGCTAACATGCTGGGGTTCAGCAGGTACTGTATATCGTTTACCATTACCACTGTTATAGTGCTGTGTGTGAGCATGCTAAGTCAGGAGGATCTGGCTGTAACACATCAACTGACACCAACACACCTATCACAACAGCAGTGCCGGCAATATGCTGAAAATAAGGCTGAAACTGAAACAAACCTGCCCTATAAAACTTTGGAAAATGAAAAACATTATTCATCAGCTTTGATCTTAAAACCTGAACCATCAAATACAATTTGAAAACAGTTTGTACTTTACAAACCACCTCTCTTTCATAATTATCTCTTTATATGTCTTTCCCTGATGCTGAGAAATGCTAATGTTAGTTTCTTTTTTCAATCTTTACAGTGAAGTACATGACAAATAGTACATATTTTCTGGGGCATAGCAATATGTATATACAAATACAAACTGAGAAAAATGACAAATGAATGCAACCCAGTCTAGGTCAAGTTTAGTTGGTTTCTTGGCAGCTACTGTTGGATGGTCTTTTTTTTTTTTACTTGATGTAACACTATCTATTAAAATTCATTTAGAAATTATGTTCAAGAAGAGGAAGTCATTGGTTTTCCCAGCCAACCATGAATACAGCAGAACCCAAGATATGATCACAACACCTTTTGATACCACTCAGCACTATTACTTTCAGGTATTCCACCTAGAAATCAGTCTGCAGTCTCTGAACTATTGGAGCATCTACTGAAGTATTATACTGGTTAGCTAAAGATATAATACAAGTACTGCTTGAAAGTGCAGGTAAGAAGCTTGGCACAAGGTTAGTTTTGTGTTTTGAAAGAAATACTGTAGTCACACATGTAAACAAAGACACTATCCCCGACCTAGCTGAAACCTTCCCAAAAATGGGAGAGGCCTTGAAAAATAGTACACACCTGTACACAAATAGGAGCAAATATATAGAAAATACATTTACACGTGTATAATATACAGTAAGTTTCATATCCTTCTGACTAGTAAGATAACACTCTTCATTCAAAAAAATATATGTTATGTTTGAAAGAAGCAGCCTGAAGCTGAACTGTCATGAGAGTGGTTTTCATGTTGCGAATGGGCCCAAGCAGGAGTTTTGCACCACAGTGTTTATCCCAAGCCGTCTCAACGCCTCCTGAATGGCTCGCATTTACAGATCGCACTGGGACAACCTGTTTTCTTCAACCGTTTGAGGAAGTGAGAACATGTCTTTGATCCACCCACATGAATTACTGTTGATATCCTATCCAGCCCCCATCATTTAAATCTGTACATATTGCTGTCTGCAGCCAAAAATGTTTACAATTACAGAGTTGTATTTGTGCTTTGTACAAACCCACAGCACAATAAATGGTAGATTAATAGACAACTTGTTTAAAAGCTTCATAGAGAATGGTAATGTGTCTTTCAGAGTTTGATAATACAATTGTTGGTGCTAGGAAGCCCTCAAGAGTTTCCACTGTCCTTCCTCACCACAGGGCTGAAGCAGCTGATTGGCTTCTCTTAATCCCCTTACTTCAACTTAGGCTTCCCAGAGAACACATTATAACTCCCCTTTCTCATAATTCTTGTGTTTTTGCTCAGCTTTCTTCAGCACAATTTAAAACTGTTCCATTTGTGTGCAACTCCTAACCGTGACAGCTGAAATCCTGATATGCTAAAACTAACGAGTGGATCTGATTTTGGAGAAAGCAAATACAACACATTCGGTAGGAGAACCCGTTCCTGCTCACGTCTTGCATTAGAAACAGATCATTTGGATCCTGAGGAACACCCTTGGTAGCCTCTTCACAACTTCTCCTTCAGTCTTAGCTGAAGAAATCCAGCTAATTTCATGATCCACCTCCAACAAATTCACATTGACGATGGGTTTTAGACTTCAATTCAGAGTTTTACAATTAAAAAAGAATTTGTCAAAACAAATATATTAGACCCAATCTGGGATTTGGGGATGGATATTCAATTACTATCTGTGGAAAGATTCATTTTCCTCTTTGCTATTTATGCAAATTACCACATGAATTATTTGAATGCGGGGCCCAAATTAAATCTGTTCCACTATTTATCGCTGCAGTCTGCATCTAAATCATAACCAGTCCTTAGTATTTAGCCCAAAAAGGAGCTGAGATGGAGGCCAATATGAAGTGTGCGAGAGAGCAAGACAGACCTGAGACAGTATGAATGTCCTGTCCAGCTCAATGCAGTCTGTTGTGGCTGCCGGTATTTATAGTCTATACATGAATTCTTGGCTGTGGGATTTGCTGAAGCCGCAAGGCTGCTCCACAGAAGCCTTTTGTGTATTTTTCCATTAACCTACGTCAGTTACAAATCTTAAATAATAAGCAGTTGAGGTGGGCATTGGATTGGCTTGCATTGGGTGCATTCAGATGGTTTTCTTTGTTATAATCTGAGCTCGGGTGGGAGGATTTAATTAACAGTGATCCCAGGTGCTGCAGACCTACACTGTTAGGGCTGTTGTCGACTCTAGTATGTAAAAAAATAGACGTAACTACTCTGTTTTTTAAATGGGGCCGGTAGAAACAATTAAAATCAACCATTCTTTGAAGAATATACCCTTTCTGTGTTCCCATTGTCTCTCCTCCCCACAACTAATAGAATAGTGCATCTCATAAATATCATTTACTCTTTTGCAACACATTTCTTAAAACTATTCAGAAAACATATTGAAATACATTTGTAGTGTTTTTCTTTTTTTTTTTACTTTCACATTTCTTTAAAAAAACAAAACAGAAAAACAATGTAATACTGGGTTAATATAGCGCTCTGTGTGTAGTCCATCAGTTGTTGTTGAAACTTCCATTGATCCAGGTTGTGGCACATAGTGGCATTATTGGCACATTGTTCAGAAATACAGTTCATCTTCTACCCAAAGCAGCTCCTTGGGTTCTTGTCCAGTGTCAAATGTTTTCCTTGAGACGTCCACTGTCTTGTTCCATACATCCCCTAAATATATCTATATAGAATCTATATCTAAATGACTGTAGGTTCCTGGAAATATGGTGTGGCAGCGCAATGGCTGTGCTGCTTGTCATCTCTAGAAAAATAAATATCTTCACCAGTGTCCAAAGAGTGATCACACTATTTTACAAAAGAAGCTGTGTTGTGTGTTGCTTGTTTCCAACTGGATCCTGTGAAGATGCAGAGAACAAAAGCCCAATTACCCCTCATTAAGAGTAAATAAAACACCACAAACAGGATTTCCAACAGTAGCCTAGTTTCCAATTATTTGAGGTCAGGTCTGAAAAACATGCAATCTAATTTTCATAAAACAGATGAAAGGGCAATGCTGTATATAAAATTGGTACAGTTAAGGGCTATGGTAATATATTTAAGCCTATATATAAGACTTTTTCAGAGATTATAATGGGTTTTGTGTCTTTAAGACTGCAGCATAGGAGTGCTGTGGAAAGCCAAGCTGACTGAGACTAATGTGTGTCCAGACAACGGCGAGGCACTGTCCTCTCACTACATTACCTGCAGGCGATCTATTCCTTTTAAAATCTGGGTCAATAGCAAACGTTACACCTCCCCCCGGGCTTTCAGCAACACTGTGAGCCCAGAGCATGTGTTTAATGTTCACGCTTTGAATTTCAAATGCCGGGCTATTCTGGCATATATTAGCCATGCATATAAAAGTGTCACAAGTCAAGTGAAAGTGTCCCTTTACACCTAGAAATGTTCAAAACAACATGCTTTGGGCGTAAGAACAAGAGCAGTGCCATAAATATTAATGAAAATGCTTCAGATATGAACAGAGAAATAATTAACTGTGGCCTTACAATGTATTAATACTGATACATCCATAATGAGCCTGTTGCCTTGAACTAAAGACCTGTGATGCTGGATTCTATACTGTCTTCATCAATGTGCAGCAGATAGAAAGGAACACATTCATGTTACAAGTAAGAAACATATGCCACGTTCACTCTTATTCCCAAAGTGGGGCAGCATCATCACGGGGATGGAGGTGGCTAGGGCTCAGGCAATCATTTTCAGGAGAACCAAGTTGCACAGTACCCACCAGAGCGTGAATTCAAGAAGTATCTTCCACCCACAGAACATGAACAAGGCCTTCAGCTCGTCAACAAGAGATCTCAAACCACTTCTCTGACACAAAGGCCACAGGAATCAGCTGTCTTTCAGTGGGGGAGGGCCTGTTGGGTACAATAAGAAGCTGTTATCATTAACTTTACTCACATTGATTAGATTTTTAATGCATATACAACAACAATACATGTTATAGTATTACGCCTGCAGTGATTCTGATCATCCTAGGATTAACTATGCCCTTAGTTAGCTCTTAGGGCCAACACTGGTACCAGTATTCCACTAATAATCTGAATGATAATCCAATCAGAACAAAAATGCCTCATGGATCCATCTCATATTGCAACAGACTGGCCTGATCAGAGAGAATTCTCCGATTGACAGGGATGTCCTTTGACAGTTTGTCCAGTAGGTAAACTATAGCACCAAATAACTATATAAATGACAGATCCCATTATTTTTCTGGCTGGAAACGTGTTTAAGTAACTTGACTCTGACACTTGACAGAATTAGTTGAAGAGACATTGTCCAAATAAATGTAGCCATTCTCACTGACTAACACAAGCATGTAGACAGAGGCCTCTACTTGTTTCTGCAGAATGAAAACCTTATATTCTCCTTTTCGCCAACATGAAAAACATAACTATTAAACTATTAAAAATGAAGCCATCATTCTTTAACTTGCAAGCATTCGTATTTACACTGCATGAATTGTTACATACCATAATGAAACCCTTACTGGGTTTGGGAACAATGAGTAAGTGTGATCATCTTTGCTGGCCCTGCATCTTAGATGGCTGTTAGTTTTATTATACCATAAACACAATACTTATTGTTAATCTACTCATAAAACAGGTATAGGATTTCTATGTCGAACACAGCTGTGTTAGGTGACTTCATCATCACCCACAGAGAAGATTGATTTCAAAGCAAATTCACCAATATTACATCTTTTGGCTTTTTTTTTTCTGGTAAGAAATCAGAACAGATTACCTGGGTTGGCAAATATGGATGTTTTCAGCACAGTCTATTGATAACGCGTCACATACATCCCTTCTGGGTATTGAAGTCCTGTTTTCATGTGTGACATTTGAAATACTGTTAGAAAGACATCCTTTTGCTCTGCATCTATAAACTGACACATTACACAGCTTTTGAAAATCAGTGGGACATTTTAGATTTTTACGTGCAGCTTGAGCGCACTGAGGCACAGTGCTCAGCCAGGCATGAGGCAGATGGATGAGGAATGAGGCGATAGACAACAGTATTAAAACAACCCATTTATGTGTAGATTTGCTCATACAAACATTCGACTGAAGCTGATCGTGGCTCAGATCGAGGAGAAGAAAGTTGAGACTTATGAATGCCAGCTCAGTGTACAATTTTTCATCTGTGCGCTTTTCACCTTTTTTATGTGGAATTTATCTCTTCATAACAACTGATTTTTTCTACCCAATTTGAATTGCCCTAGCTCAGCTGGAGCTCTGTCATGTTTAAGCTGATAATGATAATATCTATAGTGAATATGGACATTATAAAAAGATACAACACTGATTTTCGGAAGAAGAATTTCAGTGTGCACCAATTTTACATAGAAGCATACCTGTTTCCATTGTAAGAAGTCTTATAGACAGGCGTCTGCTGGATCATCTCATCGGTGTAGATAGGAACGGCAGTCCGAACGCACTCATGTGAGCACTGCAGACTGTCATTGTAGGCAGTGAATATGTCCACCTTGCTGGGCACCCTGGCCGGGGTGAAGTCTGTCAGGTTTTGGCAGCTTTCTTCTTGCTGGTGGATCTTGCGCTGATGGCTATTGTGGCGACCATTTCCAGACTGCGCACAGCTACAAAAACACGCACCAAAGACAAGAAACAAACATAAAATCATACCTTGTACCTTTGGTTATCTATTACGATTTGCGAACCAGAGTGCTGTTCTGCTGCTACTGTGTAGTGAGTCCAAAGTAAAGGAATCTTTCCTACCAGTTTTTAAGGACGAGTGTTGTGATCAAGGCTGCGATGACCATAATGAGAGACACAGTGATTGTGATTATCTGGTGAACTGCCAAACCTGTGAAAGACAGAAACAAACATGATAGCAGGTTAGGTCACTTTAAGAGGATTCACTGTTCTCATTCACAGCACAAAGCTGTGCATTTTCTCTGCACAAATACACCTCACTTGAGAGCAGCTCACTTAAGAAGTAGAGGCTAACAACAAAAATATTTGCTCCTAACTATGTATTAATGACACTGTCATTCACAACTATATCTAATCTGATGGCGATTACATCACATCCATTACAGGACAGCCAGCTTTAATGTATGAGGAAGATCAAGTAAAAGTCTAAAATAATCTCTGCTAGGGGTTTTATTTATTCTTAGACCATCAAAAGAAAATAAATCAAACCAAATCAGTTTTGCAGTCGGGGGCTCTGCACACCAATGACACATATGAAACAAAAGGCCTGATCAAAATGGTGATCTCCAGAGGCAGAGTGAGCACTTGTGAATGCACAACACACTAACAGGGGTACACATCCAACAAGCATTATCAGATAGAGAACCAGACCCTGAAACTTCATTTAACACATATTATCTCTTGAAAAGCAGCAAACTGGTGATGGCAGTTTTGTTGCCAAACGATCAGAACTGTCTGTATTTGTGATCAATCGACGAAATGCAGTTTAGCATTCACTTTCCTTTAAGCTCCTCTAACCCATGAGGGTAACGTCTGGTTCATTTACTGTTACATGCTCCAATAACTTCTCAAGCTAGCTGCAGACCATGACTGTCTCCTGCAGGGATGGTAGCGGTTTCACTGGAGCTCTATTGTTGTAAATGCCTGAGAGCTACTGTATATCTGAAAATACAAATTTTGAAGTTTGTTTTCACATTAATATATTTATCTAGTCCATTGTAAATGAAAAAATATTGAAATGTACTGATTTGAGGAATGATGGATATCTGAACCACAGCAAACACGTGACAGTAAACAAGCAAATAGAGTGCAAATCTAGACAGTACTTCTTCACAGGGCATAAGATCATGTCCACTGACTGTTATTTTCATGGTACACTAAGTTGTGTACTTGTCTACTTGCTTTTATTGGGATTAAAATTAAAACCCAATTTTAGTGCTATCAAAAAAAAAAAAAAAACTGCAGGCAACTGGCTCAGAAAATGAGAATTTAATTTAAGAAGTAAAACCAAAAAAAAAAGATGCATTCATCATTTCTGACACTGTCATCTTACAGGTCTATAAGTTTGGTTTTGGCAAAGAACAAATTACACACCTTTGCTCATTAAGTAACTCTTAATGAGTTTGCAGACATAAATATACCCTAAATTTCTCCGTATGTTCTGTGCCACTAAAGTACAAAAGCATTGTTCTGTTTTAAAAATTATGACTCCCGTGTGTGCTGATCTCTCACTTTTGCCAGAGGACAGTAATCTACAAACAAACCTGCACAGTACATGTCTAAAGGGAGGATTAGTGCAAGCCTACTTGCACTGTACTCTACGGTTAGTGTGTGTGTTAGTGCGTGGGTGAGGGACAGAGCATGAGAGCGACTAGGACACAATGACATACTGCAGCTGGTGACATGCTGCAGGAGGACAAAAAATAAAAAATAAAAAAGCTGTCATGACGAAAATGCCCACATGGGCCTTATACATCTCACCTCTCCATCAGGCTGCTGCTTAACTGCTGATCCGACCCAATTTGAAACTGTTCAACTGAAGGTATTCAGTTATGACTTGACATCAGTCTAAATTCAGGCCTCTGACCTTGATCAATACCTGAGGGGTCTACTGACAGTTGCTGCATGTTATATTGATGTCAGATTGAAAGGGAGACTTTCCAGTCAGCAAAATTCTAAGGTTGGTAAAGTTTGTCTGGAAAACCAAAACAGATAAAAAGACTAAATCTATCCAAGCATGCCATGGACTCCTTCCAGCCAAGGGAAACCAGAGAAACCTAAATTAGTCAGTGACAAACTGCTATTGATGGAGTCTGTAATTTTACATGAGAGGGATCTGAATGGCTCACTTGGTAAACATGGGCGTGCTGTCTGTAGTGTACTCTTTTAAGTCAAAGTAGCTCATTAGGATCTTCTTCAGGATGCAATTTGGGGCCAATATATGCATATTTGCCTCGAACATCTCTTTAATAAAACAAATTTACCCAAGAATGTGAAGTCCAGCGACACAAACACAGCATTAGGTCCATTATAATCTAATTTTCAGGGCAGTATGTTTAAGGGAGTGGGGATAATAGAGCAGATAATGACATGGGTGACAAATCTGAGTGCAGAGGCCAGTTCTATTTTCATCCGGAGCTGCCAGTTGGAGGGAGGAAAGTTTGGCCTGGCTATCTAAAACTCTTTGTGTCCTGGCAGTCAGGCTGAAAAATCACCTTTGGCAGTCACCTTGCTTTAGAGATACCCAGTTAGATTTTGTTTGGTCAAATCACTGCCAAACAAAAATAGACAGAGAGGGCAATGAACAGAGGGAGAAATGCAAAGAAAAAAGGAATGGACATAAAGTGATGCAGAGAGGAAAGGACAGCGAGCTTGTGAACACTGCAGCCGCAGGATTTGAACTGCCATCAAAGCTACCATTTTCTTACATTCTTGGACATGACAATTTTATAAAGATGTCAAGAAAAAGCACTGCAATTAAATGAAATTATGCCTCGCCACCCACTTTTAATAAAAGGTCCTCAGATTAAATGGAAAAACTCAGTGGAGTGTGAGTCAGTATGCATAGCAGCTAATGCCCAGAGCAACACATCCTCCTTTTGGATGTTACCATTTTCCATTACATGATCTCTGTGCACTGAAGACACATGTCATTTATCTGGTATAAAAAAAAAAAGGCAAATAAAGCTCATCTAATACTGAGCACATTATAAAATATGTAATATGTTTTGTTTTAGAGTAAAGCTTCTCAATGAAATGGGTAATCTGAGGTGTCAAAAGTGACAGAACCAAATAATTATAATGTCACCATTCTATATATTACTATGTAATTGTTCTGATTTGAGACACCCAGCCTTCCTTTGTGTGTGTGTGTGTGTGTGTGTGTGTGTGTATATTGCTCTCGTCTCATATATTTATCCAGACTTAGAGAGCAGTTGTTTTTAGTGAAAAAGCTTATATATAGCCGCGCATATTAATTGTTCAGTAGCAGCGTCAGCAGACAAAGTTAGCAATGATGCAGTCAGTTGCACTCAGTCAAGTAAAAATGCTTGTTCTGCCACCCCAAAGTAGCAAGGAAACCATCACCATTGTTTCAAGAGGAAGCATCATAGTTTAGAACAGGATTTAAATTATACATCTCAACACATTTCTTTAGCTATGACATGGCCACTATTTATCCTGAATAAGCATTTACGAGGAGCACACATGTCTGTCTGAGACAGTAACTCTTACTACTCGCGACCTAAAAGTCATCATTAGCTGTAGCTGTTATTTTCACCTGGAATACTTGCATAAGGCAGGCTTTATAAAATCGATTTTGTGACATAAATCCACATTCATTTGAATGTACTGATTCATAAAATGCAAGATTAAGCTATAAAATATGTCTGTTTGTGATGCTGCATGAAGTTTTAAGGTGCTATCAAGCCTAGATGTCTGGATGTATTTCAGACATAATGTCACAATCATTGACCTGCAGCATCTGTGGAATCACATGCTCCCACTCCTGATCAGTTTACGTTTCCTCCGCTTGTTCTTACACGAAACTGATGTTTGAACTAAACTCATTTACAAATTACAGCAAGGATTAGAAAAGCAGCAAAACTTTAGAAACAGAGAACCAATATGCTGGCAGCAGCCAACCTTTACAAAAATGTGAGTTAACATTAATCTAATATGGTTTATGCAAAACAGGTAATGTGGATGTAACCTTATCTCGATGTCATCCGTGGTGCAGTCAGAATTAGAGGGTAAGATCCAACAAATGGCAACACTTCATCTAAGTCCTCTACACTTGCCATGTTAACAGGCAAGTAACCGTGAACAAGTGAGCTAATCCAGAACTGACTCTGAAAGTAACACAGAGCCTCTATCTACCACACCTCAGCAGCTCTTATTCAAGTTAAATTAAAACAACATTAATATAACTGCATTTGGGCTTGATTCTTAATGCAGTTTTAAAATGCATCATAGGGTTCCTGCTGCCACCTTTATACACCTTTCTGAGTCAAAGTCAAATTTCAGTAATTCCTATTGCAACTAAAATATCAGTTGCACGGATCACTTTCAACCTTGAGTATGGATTTTCTTTGACATTAAATATTGATCAATAATTAGTTGCACAAAGTTGTGTCCAGGAAGTGTAAAGACTGTCTTTTTTCTACTTCAAAGCCATTTTGAATTCTCATAACAGCTTAAGCTCAGATATTACATTACAATGACTATATTCCATTCAGTGTCCCAGTGTCCCAGTAAAACATGACAATGTGACAGTGAGCCAGCAGGGACAATGTCACGAAACAGCTAAATTAAAGTTAGCCAGCATTCATTTTCTTGGTCTTTTTCTACGACGTACCTTCAACGTGCTAAGAATAAAGAGTCTGTGATATATACTTACAAAATCATCAAGATGGTATGTTCCAATTTAAAATAGTTTCATAAAAATAATGAAACAGAAAATATGTAAGAATTTGTGGACATGAGTTACAGTGTGTTTTGCTATCAGTATTTGTTTGCAAAGCCCCATTTAGAGATAATGATACCACACAGCGTTTGCTAAGAAGCTTCTGAAAAATGTGGAAAAGGCCCCTCATTTATAAAACTATGTTTAAGTCATCTCACTCCCACAAACCAGAGAGTATTTATGCAGGTATATTCAATACATGCTAATACGCTGCTTGATCTTTCTGAAATTGTCTTTCCCACACCCAGACACCTAAACAGGACAGGTTGGGAGAAGACTTCTATCAAAGGTTGACTGCTGATAGTTAGGAATTACCAATTAACACTGGTGTCAAAGTGTCAATCTAGGCTGATGTCCACTGAGTCACAGAGCGATCTGAAACACTTGACAGGCCGAGAGAGGAGCAGGACGGAGAAACAGAAGAGGGGAGATCAGAAACAATTGCACAACATGCCTTCTCTCTCAGCATCAAAGGCATCGCTGCATGATTTAGTCAGGTTGGATAGCTAAAATGCTAAAATGGTCCAAAAACGAGCAGACCTGCCAGAGTATATCGCTTAAATGATGGCCTCTGTTACAAGAAGACACACTCGGCTGGTGAGTCTGTCAGTGTCAGAAACAGCAGGGGAACACGCAAGAGGTCATGTTACAGACAAATGAAAATGAGTGCGATTTTCAGGTGGGTGTAAAGAGACATTGCTTCACCAGCATGGCAGCTACAGACAACCACCCTGAAATCTGTGTAATGTCACGCTGGTGACAGGAGTTTTTCGTTTTTTTACCAAACAAAAGCTGCAGTGAGTCCAACTGAGTCGATGAGTCAGGAAACACTGTTATGTTCCAATGGAACTTGAGCGAATAATATTCAGAGAATGTCATAAAATCCTCTCTTAGTTCTGCAGATTCAATGAACAATCTCCAAAACAGTGTTTCACTCAACATCTGTATCTGTGCTTCTAAAGGCAGGCGTGTTAAGCCATGAAGCAAGAGCAGCAGAAACAGAAAGCGAAACAGCATCTGCTCCGTCTCGCCCCTTCATCTCCTCTTGGCTGACTTTTCGGTGAATCAGGGACAGGGTGGTTTGACTCTGCACGCATGTCACCAAGCATCAGCATTTAAGTCCAGATTTAACGCTGCAGAAAAGGAGATTCACTTTTACCCACTTTATTGAGAGCCAATACAGAGAGTAATGGCAATTTTATTGGATTGCCATGGTAACTCTTGGAAAAAGAGGTTTCTCTCTGTCTCTCTGTGTGTCTCATTGTTGAAGAGGCTGTATTACATGCCTCTACAGCTGTATCAGAGGTCAAACTGCTGCATTTCAATGTTCACTTAGAGATCATCTTTAAAAATTTCATAGACACTTAACATACATTTTACATGGGCTCACTTTGCTCTACACTGGCGGTAAATTTAGTTATGTACTCTGCGTATTTTAGGCCTTAAGGAGAATCTGGTTTTCGTTTCATCTCGTTCCCACCTCTGTCATCTACGTACTTTCTACTTCATAAAATCAACAGGTTCATACTGAGATCGAAAGGACTAGTTATCCTTTCGTAACCCCGCTTTTTTTTTTTTTTTTAACAATCAATGTTTTAATTGAGGAATAATGTTTGGAGCACAATAAAAAGTAGTAAATGTGGTGGACTAACATGATGGCTGGATTTAGTAAATAGAAATCTATTATTATGGCCTACATGGATTTGAAACGATTATCGACAACACTGTACGTCATGCCCATAACGAATATTTGGCCTTCCCCTCTTAGCTGATATGAATTAGAAGATATGAATTGTTGGCAAATACATCAGTTTATTTAAATAAATACGTATTTGTGCACTGAATTCTGTGTTTAATTTAAACATCAACTACATTTGTTACAAGAAGCCACAGATCTGTAGATTTTGGCTGTGATTTGTACATTCACATTGTACCTTTTGCATACAGTTCAATAACCTACAATATTTAACCTCACAATCCCTAGGAGTGTCTGTCAGGGCCCTAGTTATTACTAGTGGCTTCACTGACTGGAGTTTGAATCATCTCATATCCATAATGGAGCTGACAGCTCCATCTGCGTGGAGCAGAGGGGGGTCGAAGTTACCAGCAGCACAAACACCAGGAACAATCAGTGAGCAGCTGGAGGCACCACAGCTATAACACGCTCACCCACCTCCTTCTCCTCTTCCAACTCCCTCACCTCTTGTACGATGTCCAGCGCCATGAGAGCACGATCAACAGGAGCCATCCACCTAAAGCTGCAGCAGTCCAATCTAAACTAAGATACACACGATGTTAAGTAGGCGCACTGGTAGATGTACTAGGAACTATCCATTATATTTCTATATATTGTGTGCGGCTTTTTAACACTATTACCAGCAGCCTGCTATGAGACAGTACCGACTAATGGATGTAGAGGCTAAACACATGAGAATAGTTAAATGTAGCTAAATTAGGGGAAAAAAACATCTACATGTTCCCTACTAAAGGCCTTTTTCTGATTAAGAGAAATCACTTTCTTGAGTTTCTTATTCTTATTTTTTAGGCTTCTTCTCTTCCTTGGTGGTTCTTGTCTTGCTTTACCTCATGTGTTTCCACCCTCTGATTATGATTGGTTTCTCATTTTGTGTTTCTTCCCTCTTTAGTTTTACCTGTCTCTCGGCAACCCCTCCGCCCATGCATATTTATAGTCGTGCCTATCCTTTCTTCATTGTCAAGTCATCTGTTCTGTTACCCCTGTCAAGTCATCTGTTAGAAGTTGCCGGCGCTGAAGTGCTCTCTGTTTTGTTACCCGCTTGTTGTTGTATCCTCGACTTTTTGTAGTACCCCTTGTGATTCCTGAGTTTTGCATTGTTCTTGGTTTGTGGATTAACCTGCCTTCCCTGAATGCCTTTTGTTCATGATTTCCTAAGTTTTTCTTAAAGTTGTTTTGTTTCCCACTCCTGCCTCCTGTTGTGTCTTGTGGTGGGTCCTACCTCGACATACAACATCTTCAAAATGTGACACATAGTTGTCTGTTTGGTTCTGGCACTATCAATGCCAAATGTGAGTGGGAGTTAAGACACACAGTCAACAGCCAATGACTGCAACTCTAGCAAGCTGTCATGTACTTTCTCTGTGTAATTACTTAGATGGTTTCCAACCAAACCAAAGGCAAAATGTCACAGTAAAGCTAAAACCGTTGAAACGTGCACGGAATTCATCAGATCTAATGGTAGGCATGGCGATTTAAGTTTATTGACTCAAATGTGTATACACAACAAGGAAGAATTGTTGTGAACATGGGATGTCTGCATGACATGAGTCGCATTTACAAAATATTTTGCTTGTATTGTAACTCTATGACCAAAACTAGTGAAAAATACAAAACTTCATTACATGCCAGCTGACACTCGACCACCAAGACACCAGGTGCATTTTCAATCTGTAATACGATTATATAGGACTTTCAAATTATTTTTTTGTCAACAATACCATTTAACCTGACTACCAGTAAGTTAGTGTCTGGCCATGATAAAGTCTCTCACTCACTCACCTTTTTTTTTCCTGACTGTGGAAAACTGTTTATTGTGAAGTGGGATCATCTGGTTTTATACGGAGGCATTTCATTTTAAGAGACCATTCCATTTCTAAGTCTATTTTCTACCCGCTTGCATGTATGCTGGCCCCCCATGCGTGGAGATTAGTCTGTGAGGGGTATTTCTGGCACAGATGCACACATCTGCTTAAATCTGACAGTTACTGTAATGAAAAGTGGCAATGAAACTGTTTTCTTTAAGCTGCAGAGCTAAATCATTTTACATTATTTTCCTTTTCATGCGTACATCATACAATGAAAAACAAAGGACATATCCAATGAATGAAAAAAAAAACAGACCCATCTTTACTCCACCATCTCAATACTAAGATGGAAGCAGGTACACAAAACAGATGAATGAATTCATCAACAAACCAGCTGGATATGTAATTGTAACCTACATTTGTGTAACATATGTTTTAAATTACTTCAATAAATATACAGACATTAAAGAAACACTGGGCATCTCATGAGTCACCTGTCATTCTACAGTTGTCCTTTTCAGTTGCACTTAGTTCTGAGTGCTGTGAATGTCAGGATGACTGGGTCTGCTTCTCCCAGAGGTTTAGTTTGAGCTGAGGTGTCTCTGTGTCAGAAACTGGATGAGAGAGACAGAGCAGCTTACAGGGATACTGATACTCCGATAACTAGGAATAATCTAATAAAGTGGAATTACTACAGTGATCAATTAGACTTAATGCCTTGTAATGGTGTGCCTCCAACAAGATGTCGAGTTGCACTACGTCCATGTCTCCTCAAGACTCCATATATAATATATGTAAGGAAGGTACTGACAGAATTCAATCAAGTTTATTTTTTCTTGAAGTGAAAGTTTCACTATATATTGGCTGGGAAGATTCCAATGACTCATTTTCGGTCTTTACTAGGACACTTTTTATACAAAGGACTGATGGAGACTGTCCCCTGACCAAGTTCAATGTCAAGACAAGGAGAGGAAAGAGAGGCCGGGGTTTCCTTTCCTGGAAATGCACCTGTATTATTTATCTACTAACAGCTGCTTACACCAACTTAGAACACAATGTTAACAGAAATCTAGCCTTTATTATTATAGGTCTGTGTGCACAGACACAAGCCACACATACATTGGAAAGCAGTGTTGCAATACTAGTTATTAGTCTCTACAGAGTGTTGAGTTCTTGTCTAAAAAATATGACGACACCACAATGTGCTGCCATGACAACTTCTGGGCATTCACCACAAACCAACAATCACACAAAGCTCGCTGTAATTTTACTGCTCTGTTGCTTTCCAATCTTCTCTGATGAGATGCACGCACAAAGCTGTAATAGGCCATTACTGTTTTTTCAAGGTATAATTTTCATTAGGTCTCTGTATAAAGAACTGCCACTCTTCAGACAATTGGGATCAGCAGCATAACTGAAGATCACCGTACATAAACTACTGACTGATTACATCGTACATCATACATAGTTGCAACCTTACTGTCCAGTGTGAAAAATGCTATCTTTAGGGGTTAGGGGCTTTACAGCAAGGCCGAGGAGTGACAGCTTCACAAAAAAAACAAACGGTGACATCTGATGAACAGAATCCAATCAGTTTATCCTCGAGTCCATTAGACATTTGTGTCAGATTTGACAGAATACTTGCAAATCTTGCCTCACCTCAAATAGCTGTTAGAGTTAACTGACCAGTGAATGTATGTTTGGAGGATGACAAGACACAGCAATGCATAGAAAGCCATAGACATCAGCTGTATACCAGATCCAGACAACTGATACCTCGACATCTGCGACTGGAGTCTTGCATGCATGAAATCAAACATGCATAATGCATGCGCAGTCTATTGCACTGGTCATGCATATTTCAGAGTAATGCATCTTAAGTATCAAGACATTGTGTGCACCAGCCTTATTTCTATTCTGATAATGAACTGCAAATGAAAGTTGATCAGATGAAATATGTTTGGACACAAACCTTGTTCAAGCACAAATAAAAATGAAAGATTTGAAATTCTAATATATAAAATAACATTTCACCTGACACCATCTACTATTTGCCATTTTTCTGTATAGATGGATCACATTCAGTAGCTAACTATTATCAAAGAAAATAATGCAGCCAAGAAATGTTCACGACAATGTAATCAATCGTAAATATCAGAAAATCTTCAAGGCTTCAGGTTCACCAATGTGAAATATTTTCGTTGTAAGAAATAAGAAGGAACAGAAAAGGAACAGGAATAGAAGGAATAGATCGTTTTGGCTTAACTGAACACAGGTTGTAACAATCAAACTACAGAGGCAGAAATCTAGATGAGTTAAATTGTTAAATGAGATGTTTATCTTACTCTCATAGATAATCTGTTGTAATATATCGGTAAACATCTTACACAAAGACAAACCAGCAAACATAAGAGGCAAAGATAAAGTGAAACACCTCTCCTTTTATAGTAGTTTAATTTCATCGGCTCTGCTCTGCTGTCAGTGTGGTAATTATATCTTGCCTTGGGGCTAATATGAGGCAGACATGGGTTAATGTGTTGTGAAGGCAAAGAAAAGTTTTCCACAGTAGTTACACACCTAGGCTTTGCTTTGAAAATGGTTTCTATTCATCTGCTGTGATGAGACAAAGTCCACTTATCCATACAACAATGTGCACCCAATCAGAAGAAGTCTGACGTTCTCTTCCTATCGACTTTCAGTTAGCAGTGGTGACTGATTTCCTCCAGGATACAATGTCAAACCATCATTTGTAACACAGGTGGCCTCACACTATCCTCCCAATCAAGAGAAAATGAAGGGGTCCCAACAACTCTGACAAGACAATTACGCGCTGCCATTTCATTTGACATTCGCTTTGTAGTCACAATAGGACAACATGTATTTATGGCACCAACGTTACGACCTGGTTCAATAGTCATTTTGTTCCAGCATCAGAGCTGAGCCTCTCCCCAAGACCTGGTGATGTTTGTATTAATAATTTAATACAATCTTAATTTAATAATTAATAAATAACATATTAATTATTTATTAAGAAAAACAGCATTTTACATTATTTGGTATTTTTAAAAAACAGTCACTGTAGGATTGTAGGACAAGGACTTTTGATCACTGGTCTGTACCTAATTTAAGACATTTTTATCACTGCACTAAATGGGAAACTTCAGTTAACGTAAGTCTTGTGCACAAGTTGTTAAACATGACTGATGTTTTACGACTACTTCTATGGACAATTTAAATGGCCATCTTCCTCCTATACAGTAATGAAATGGTAAATAAAACAGGTATGACTGAGAGGCCTGTGTCCACAGCACGGAGGAACGGCTCATAAAAATCATATGTGCGGTATTTCATGCACAAGGGCTGCTATGTCTACATGGTGTATGAATAAGAGCTTGTTTCTCAGAGCTGCAATATTATTTTCATTACAAATTACACAAACATTTATCTTCCATATCATTTCAAATTACAGAAACTCATTTTTATCTTTTTTTTTCTTGTAATTTCTGATTCATGGTTACTGAGCCTGATGACCTTTAAATAACTTTAAATAATTTGTCAAGTAATGTGCACCCGGTTGACTACCGGCAGTATGTGCTGTCATTTTTCACGCTATCCCACATTCACACATAGGTTCCCCAACCATCCAGCAGAAATCAAGTATGTGATTCTAAGTCAGCTTCCCACATGTGAACTCACACCATTTCAGTTGTTAGAAGAAAAACGAAGTTAGTTTTGTCACTACTGACAAAACTGAGTCTCTCTGAAGGTGGTGGGTGACAACTCTGCCTCTGAGTCACCAGTATTTAGCATTCAAGCTTCCTATTCCTTCTAGACATTGTCCAGCCTCCATGAATGGCACTGTGCCACTTAATTATTCTTTTGCTTAAAATAGAAAAACTGGATATTTCTTTGCGTCATACTGTTGGTAAATGCATTGTAGATCTATACAGGACATAGGCATACACAGAGAAAGCCTAATTTCTTTCAAATTTAAGACATTTTAAAAAATGTGTCAGGTACACAAGTCCACACCTCATCACCTCAACACACCACAAAGTAAAGGCACTCAAACATCCTGTGGAAACATCTTCTCTGTGCTCTATTTGTTTTGAAATGAAGTTATGAGTCCAGGGACTAATAGAATAGAATGCAATAAAAATAATAATAATAAACCCACACATGCCAAGAAATTTACACTAAATAACTTGTTGTTTAACTGTTTTGCATGTCTTACCTGGTGTGTCCCCATATGGCTTTGGTGGTTTGACAGTCTCTGTGTTGCTGAATGTGGATTTGGTGGTGCTCTTGGACTCTGTAGTGGTCACCACAGTAAACGTCCTTTGGGAGAGCCTGGTTGTAGTGCTAGTGGTTGTGGCCACTGTGGTAGTTGAGGCCCTGGTGGACAGTGTAACATTGGGTTCCAGTTTGCCATCCTCATCTGTACTATCTGTCCCTGTGGGTCCCCAGTCAATAAATCCAGCCACCGTTGTAGTCCGGCCCTCCTGAGACTTGTCATAGCTGTCCCATTTGAGCTGCCTCTTGGCTCTAATAAACAACCTCCTGCTTGATAAAGCTGCTGGAGCTTCCGCTATTACGGCCAAAGGATCGCCTGTCTCTATATGAGAGTATCTCAACTGGCACTCCTTACACGGTGCTTGTCCTTTATGTGCTGGCTTTCGGTGCTTTTGACCTTTGACTTTTGGCCCTAGCCCTGCCCTGTTGTCTTGGGGTGGAGGGACAGGGTTGAGGAGGCGGCGAGCCAACGGGCTCACTGTTCTCCACTGAAGCTTATTGGGTGTTTCCCAGAGGGGCTGCAAGCGAGGCCGAGAGCGAGGCACCGATTTAGGCGTGAGTTTTATACCCAGACTCTGACTGAGGGGACTGCACACTGAAAAGTCCAGGGTGAGGTGAGTCATGGCCAGCAGGATCCACACTCTGTGCCCCACACAGCTGCCTGGCCTCCATGCAGACAGACTGCTGAAATGAGAGAGAGTAAATGAGAGACACTGCTTTAGATCAAACACTAAATAACAGTAAGTTTTGAACAATAAGCAAAGTATTACACAACAACTTGATAAATACCCATTCAGTGAAGATGTGATACTAATTAGCTTTGTGTAGCACCTCTTGATTTACAGTATACAGGTCAGACACAAAGTGAATGTTTCACATGGACACAAGAAAGATTACAGGTTTGCCTTATTTGCTCTCAACTGTCGAAAGCAGTAAAAATGTATCCTTGATGTTACAGATTCATATCAATCCAGGGATGATTACAGCAAGACACAAGGTCAGGCCTGGTTTAGCTGATCATCATATTCTGCATTATCTCCCGCAGACACAAAGTCATCTGATTCCCAAAGGGCAATTTGATTATGCAGAGCAATGACCAGGGAGGTAACATGTGACACCAGGAGGGGACACGGCATGACAAGTACATTCCTCCTTCCCCATTATGGTTATTTCATGAACATGTTCAGTGCCTCTAATTGTTCTAAAATGTTCAGAAATAAACCTTAATTTTGCTCATCAACAAGATGGCAAGGTGACGGATAGGCTGGTCTTTGACGCTGGGACCATGCTGTGGACAGATTTTACAGAGAACCTTCGGTGGCCTCTGGGACAAAGCTACACATTGATTCTTTAGGGAGAACCTCATTATGGGCTATCTTTCATCTCGACTGTCCTTGGCCAATTTAATTCCACACAGAGGACTCATTTTGGAAGCATCACAGAGGTGATGATAGATGGAAAAGTGTGAATGGGTTCATCGACCCTCCGAGACAACAGAAAGACATCATATAATCACAAAGTTATGTTTTTACAAGTTTCTTACTACCACCTAGTTACATCGTAGGGATGTACGACTGAGACAACATGACACAGATTTCTGTGGCGCTTCCTAAAACATCTGTCTGAATCCCTGTATGCTGTGTATTCCAATTAGCAACCACAGTAGTTTTGCTAATGAAAAACAGAAAGAAGTGTGATTTGGGATTTGAAATATTAACAATTCCAAAGGTAAGATTGTTTTCAGGGTTTGCTTTTCAACTAAATATGTGGGTGTTACAACATATTGGCTGTTGGCAAAGATGTAGTTTAGTTTATTTTTGTTTTGTTTTTCAAAACACCTTAAGTGACTATCAAGAGGAAACATGGTTTCATTACCCTCCACCTTTCATTTTGAGGTGTGAAGGACCAGCACACCACTGATAAATAATTTAGAATGGCATTTTAATTGAGCAATAAATGATGACTGATGTGGTCGTGAAAGGGCTGTGACAAGGTCAGTGCAGTATTGACAGTTGGAAATATGGGAAATACTTTGTCTTGTAACCTCCAGGAACAGCGAACTGGAGGTGACTCAAATTTCAACATCTCCAGGCCAAATGAATGCAGCTTCTGATGAGGAAATAGGTTGTTGCTCGTCTCAATAATACTGTTTTAGAGCAGTATCAGTGGAGCTATAAATGTTTTATGGCCATGTGAAACACCTTGCTTTTAACCCTGCTAACACAGCCACAACAGTGTGACACTGTTCAGAGGAGCCTGGAAGAGCAGCCTGAGGGCACATGGCATCAAAAGGCAACAGAGGTGACTACTATGAGCTCAGATGGTTCATGATGTTTGACTTATTCATTATTATCAGTGTTAGGTAAGTGAATAAAAAGGAGTTCACTGACATTTTTTTGAGAACAAAGAGGTAACCACACAGCTGAATTCAGTATTTCTCTCATTCTCAACAGAACTTTTTCAAACAAAACACCCAGAAATGTTCCTAGCAGTGAGCAGTGAAGTGACAGCCCTTAATGCCACGACACGCTCACTGGTGACTGACTGAATGGATGGAACGAACAACAGCTGCTCCTTCTTAATACCAAACATCATCGTCTTACAAAGTTTAAACCATCAAGCTGTTCTCCATTCCATTGTCTTTCGAGTCCCAGTGGAGTCAAATAATGTTTAGATGTTTCCATATGATCTGTGTTGCTGCACTATATATCACCTATTCTGTAGCAGCTGAGTCAACAGCGACAGAAAAAGTCATTTTCTTAATGAAAAAAAATAATTCAACAGTGCTGATGACTCATCCTGCATCTTGCATCCGGTTAAATGCTTTCCCAACTCGTGTTATACTAATCCCTCCCCATACATCAGATCCCTCCGAGCAGAAGTATGTGTTTTCCTGACCAAAGGTTTTCTGAAGGGCAACGGCCTAATTAACTTACTAATGTGTAAATATACAGAACAAACAGCACTGCACTAGTCATTCGATGGGGACTTTGAGTGACAAACAGTATATCTTTATGAATTTCTACACAGATATGTCAATATTATACATTATGACCACCTTCCTAATATTGTGTTGGTTTCCATTGTGCCTCCAAAACAGTTGTGACTCATCAGAGAATGGACATGGTCCATCTGAGGGTGTCCTGTGGTGTCTGGCAACACAATGCTGTTAGTGGGGTCTTTGGGTGTTATGGGTTGAGAGGAGGGGTCTCTGTGGATCATCCCACAGATACTTGATTAGTTTGGGATCTAGTGAATTTGGAGGCCAGGTCAACACCTGTGTCAGGCTGTATCCTGCTGGTCATTGCCATGGGGTGTCTGATCTGGTCTGAGTAAAATCCACATGCCAGGTCCAAAAGATCCCAGTCGAACATTGAATTGTTAAAGATGGTCAATTTACTTCTTCTTAACGTTGTGGCTCATAAGTGTATTTACTAACCTATCACTGCACTGGCATGTTATCTGTTATCTGATGTCTACAGACAGCGTCAGAGTTACTCTCACAGTTCACTTGTTAAGTGTTCATCACTGGCTCATTACAGTTACCCTCCTAATAAAAAGTACATCAGATTTATACATCACTCTTAATCTCTTTAAAGGAGGACCAAGAGATCACACACTAAATCATGATTCTGTTGGGCCAAACTGAAAACGAAACAGCCTGTTCATGTCTAAAGGTTTTACTGTCTGATCAGTGTTTAAATATTAAACACAAAATATATGATTCTTAATTTGTTTAAGAATCTTGGTGCTTTGATTACACAGAATTCCAGTCACAACAGCACATTGCTCAACATACAGATACAACAAATTAATACAAGATAATCCTTTACTGATCCTGTAATGAGGAAATTTGCTGTGTTACAACAGCAGAGAGAATAGGACAGCAACACAACTGCAAGTAAGACTTACTAAGAACTACTGGTTTATGATTTAAGAAGAACTAATACACTTTGACATCTCCCATAATAAAAAAAGTATTTGGAGGAATACTGCACAGATGGTGCAATAATTGCAGTATTCACAGTCTGAACATACCAGCTTGGTTTCTGGTGAGAGATTGTGTCTGGTGTCCTATTTTATGAGCACATGCTCCATCATACTGTCATTATTAACTTCGGAATATAGGTAAGCCTTAACAATATGACAGGAAATCCCTTTAGTGGAGCTCTTGACGTCTGCTGATTCTTAGCTTGTACTTAGACCCAGCCTCACATTTTTATTATCCCAAAATATTCTACATGCAGTTGTTAAATCATTTTAGCTGAAAAATACAAATAAATGGTACGTTGGTGTATGACAACCTTATGCGCATGTTTACTGGTGTGCTGGGAAAAAGTTAAAGCTGACTGTAAATAACTCTCTATGTAATATTTGGCAAGTTTTCAGTAGCCCCAGAGGCTGCTTTCACTTCCTGGATGTCAGTGAGCCGAGACCATCCCACAGTCAGACATACAGAGAATGAAATGATTCTGTGAAGTTGTGGACTGAGCCATTAATTAGCGTGCCCATTGGCCTGGAGGACTCGGGTTTGAAGGTCAGCTAAAGACTGGCTGGAATGATGATTTTAAGCAAGACTTGACAGACAGCTGATGAAAGACGGCACTTTGGGCTTCTTCTCGCAGAGCCAAACCTAACATCCATATAACACGTACACATACACACCTGGAGACTAAATCAAATGACAGACAGCTATAAAGTGTATGTCATGTACATGACATGTTTCCTGTTCTCTTACATTCTGTCTTGCTCTTATTTTTCCATACTGCCTGCCAACTGCTCAGTAATGTCACATAGCCAGAACAGATTGCATATATGGTACACACATGTGTAAGTGCTGTCAATCCAAGCTCTGCTGTCAATCCAAGCTATGTAGGATTACGACGGACGCAGTGATGTAACTGTATATGTAAGATGTGATATTTCAGAGCACTACATTTGGATTATGCTTCTCAGTCCAAACACGATAAAGTACTGGTGGAGGGTTCACCAAGCATGACTCCTCTCTCTCCTCTGTGCCAGTTTAAGCTGTACTATATTCAGTAAATCTACTTCCAACTTATTCTGCAGCTTCTTACAAAATGCCACTGTCAGGGGGGTTAGGATTAGTCCTTGACAGGCACTCTGAATTAAACACGATCTTCACGCCCGAGAACTACAGTCCACAGCAAATAATCAGGGATTCCTATTTTATCAAAATATCATTGGCATGTGATTTAAGCTTCGATTCATACAGCTAAATCTCATGGTTATTAATTAAAATACAGAACATTTAGTAACTTATTTTGTCGATGGTCAAATATCCTATAAAATGAACAGATGAAAAAGTACATGAAAAATCTTTGACAGTCAAACTGAAGGTAGCAAAGTTAAAGCATACAGAGTGTCTGTTTCACTAATGGACGTTTTTCGTATTTCTTGGCATTATCCTTTTTAAAACCCATGCTATACTGCTGTGCAAACAGGAAAACATTACACTGTATAATCCACTGAATACAGTACTTAAAACCATTTACCTGGCCTTGAAACTGGAAGCTTCACGTAACCAATATAATCCCATCAAAAGACCAAAATGAATGAAGAGTGGCCTTTGAAGTCTGTGAAAAAGATTCATGGCGTAATCCTGAATCAAATGCTTGAGCAAACTGTGAGAGCGGTTAATAAAAAAGGCCATTCATACAGACTGTTATGCCTTGAAGATACAGGTAGCTTTGCATAAGAGGTTGTTGTCTATATCCAACATGCCAGGCTGTTCATTTGTGAAGTGGTCTACTGTGGTTTGCACAGTTGTATGAAGGCTGGGTTTTCATCTTATTGTTTTCCATTCTTTCATAATCTGTGAATTCAGCCGGAGCAGCATTTGATTTTCTTTTTCTTTTTTTGCTCTCAGCAGCACGATGACTAAGGCATGAAATAATTGCATTTTCTTCCCTCTTTTGCATACTTAGCTGAAGCGTTTCATATGGACATGATGAGGCAGACTTTAGTTTGACAGCAAAATTGTGTGGGTGTGCAAATTGAACGTATGTGAATGTTAGATTAGTCATGGTGTAATCACACTCTTATGCACTCCCAACACTGATACTCTGCAGAACAAATGCTAATAATAATTGCTTACAAGAAATCAAGACGTTCCCCTCAAACCTGGATGCTATGAAAATCTTTTATTGACCTAAACCTAATTCATATCCCTACTAATAGTTTACAGTCAACACTGCTTTCTG
Organism: Mugil cephalus; assembly: GCF_022458985.1. Lineage (NCBI taxonomy): Eukaryota > Metazoa > Chordata > Actinopteri > Mugiliformes > Mugilidae > Mugil > Mugil cephalus. The sequence goes on along the minus strand of NC_061770.1, from coordinate 2,942,351 downwards.
TATATCATTTTGTACTAGCATAGCTGCATTTACTCTAGCATGACTAGTTTGTACAGTCATATGTATGAAGTCAGCCAAGATAGGATGCAGAGTGGGCTAAATGCACAAATGGTAATTCAAGCAGTCACACATGCACAGACATCACTGTTGACTTCACTACGCAAATCTACATTGATGACACTTGTATTTAAATAGTTATTTAACTATTAATCATTATCAACACAACCACACACAGAAAATTATCAACTGCATTGTTTGAAGATAGTCCAAATGGGATCTCAGTTTTACCATCCTGAGTCACGTCGTTCAGTACTTTGGGCTGTTTAGCTGTCTCCTGTGGGCTCAAATAGCAAGCGTTGGTGGTAGTGGTCTGTCAGCAGAAGCCAAAAAAGGCAAGCCTGCAGATCTTTTTGGAAGACAGCCTCCAAATCACTCTGCAAAGTCAGGAACATAAAGCCAGGACAGAGGTGCCAAAAACTGCAGTTCCTTCATTGGCCACTTGAGGCTCATAAAAGTGAGTCGATCCCCATTGGCCACGGATGTCAAACATGCGGCCAGATGGTCTAATGTAGCCCGCGGAATCAATTCACAAAGTGCAAGAACTACACAGAAGACAAGTAGTATCCGTGAAGCTGCGTGAAGTATCTGGAATGTCATGTGTTATGTGACCTTGTTTTATGTTGTAAATGATATGGACAGCCGTCAGTCTGTTTTCGGAGTCGAATGAGCTCCAACATGACAAAGTTTGGTACAGATTGATTAACTAACTTATTATGCATATTTAAACAGGTTCATCATATAATTGTTTACACAATTCACCTGCTTAAATATGCATAATTAAAGGAGTTGCTGCTTTGAGTGGTAGTTTGGTAGTTTTCTGCCAACATGTCCCCTACCCACCTCAGCTCTACTCATGCTCCACCCCATTTTTGAACTGTCAAGATGTCAGGGTTCAAGGCAGTTACCATACTGTAACTTTATTCTTTCATTACCGGTTATTGGTTCAGATAATGATCTATTTGCATCCATTTTGGTATTCATTCTTTTGCTTTGTTTTCAGCTACATCAGGAAGGAAGCTGACTGCTCAAAAGTGACTTGAGAGAGATGCGAGAGAAATAAATGAAACTGCTTCAGTAATTCATGGAAGCCAATGGGTGTTCGCTGATAGCACTGTAATGTACCAGGAGGGTCAGGAGATGCCAAGAGGACTCCCCAGCACAAACAAATTTAGAGAGGGTGCACTTCTAAGAGAGAACTTTAAAATAAAATCCAATTATATAATCAAATGTGTAATTAAACAGGAGCTTTCACAGCCAGTTGCCACTATTTATCTCAGTAAAGAACAAATTTGTCATATCATTAAAGCTTGTAACGTGTCAAGCATCTTGACAAAGGCAAGCAATACCCAGTGCCTAATGATTCAACTCTTTCCCCAGAAAAGATAAAAGTAGCTGAGGGCTCTGCAGGCTTTGCTTATCAGTGTCCCATGATAAGCAAAGAAACAGAGGGCATGATAGTGTCTCTGTGAATGAGGTCAACTTTAAAGGCTCTTCTGAAGCCTTTTTAAAATGATTCACAGCACCTCAATATTTTAGTAACCATAAAAAGTTAAGCATAGCAGTATTTGACACAACTGTTAAGAATACACTAAAGCAACATTACACAGGTGTGCAAACTCATGTCAGTGAGTACAAGGGCCTGATGAAGGTTTACATGACCCTTTGAACTCATCCTTTGCTCCATGTCAGATTCTGTAGAACAAAACAATTATCTCTGCAGCTAATCAGATTTTGTGCCTAATTATTGTCTCTGCATTGTATCTCTGGCCCACTTCTCACATCATCATCACACTGTGATCACTTGTGCGAAGTAGGTCTTAATTAGAACTTGTTGTGAGTTTGCAGAAGTGAGGCCTCAGCAGATGGGCTCCCCACCTGAGGGAGATGACATTTTCAACCTGTGTCCCCAGGCTGCCATCAACAGATACTGTATTTTATCAGTGGGGTCTCAGCAGCCCAGCCACTGAGTCACATCATGTTCCAGCTAAAACAACCATTGAAAGGTGATTTGTTGAAGGTGTGTCCATCCAAAACTGTGTGCGATGGCAGATACACTACTGCCAGGCAGGATTAAAACTGAATCAGTGATTTTCTTTTTTTTTTTGTTGTTCTTTAATTGTCAGTGCGGATTTTCCTTCTCTGGGTAAGGTGCACTTACTCAGCCTCATGTTAATAATTTCAATGTACCAAATATAACCAGTGTTTTTATTCAGGGTAGCACTTGCAATTGACACAGTATTTACTCGCTGAACTGTGGTATCCATGTCTCTACCCACACACTTCTAAAAACAGAAGGAAAAAAAGATAGATCCACTGGGGAAAAGCTTTACCAGCTACAGTTCACCAAGTTTCAAGCTGAAGTGGGAGGTTTTCTCTGGTGGGTCCAAACCAGCACAACAAGAGGTTAAAATGACACTTTGTGAGAATATGCTGGACTGTATCCCAACAATGTATTTGTAAGTACACTTGTTCCAAACGTACTAAAGGCACTGCCTCAGCACAGCTCACATTTTTTGGATTGAATTAAGTACAGGAAGTGACAAATACAAGTACATTAAATATAATCCACTATTTCAATTGATCCATTGAAACAGTTGCTTCTGAAAGTGTTCAGACCCCTCACTTTTCGCCAAGAACTTCAAATAAGTATGTCCCAAGTTTTGTTGCCCCAATCAGATATCGCTCTTTTAATGTTCAGCCTCATCTGAGTCCTAATAAGTTCATAAATAAACAAAATGTCCTGCCCAGGAGATTCATAAAGGCTTTTCTTATCTTTCTTATTCCCCACTGCGACTGTATTAAGTACAGTGAATCAGCCCAATGAAGCTAATGTAGCGAGGAGAGTTTGTACTGTGGCTCCTGCGTGAATCAAGTAGTACTGAATGACAATTACAACTACCACCTTACTGAACAATCACATTGCACATTTTAAAAATTGCTGTCTGACTAACTTCATTTTAGAGATGCCTGGATTGACTTTTGAATATTGCCATTTTTCATACCAATCTAGACTGAATAACTGAAAAAGGAAAATGGAAATGAAATGAAATGAAATTATTCAAACCCTTCATTCAATAAGTTGGAGAAGCACCTTTGGCAACTAATGCAGCCTCAAGTCTATTTGAGTAAATCAATAAATTTGGCCAGTCTTCAGTCAGATCCTGCCAAGTTTCGTCAGATACTATGGTAAGCACCAGTGAACTGTTATTTTTAGGCCTTTTTACACATTCTGAGAGTTTGGGCTTTAGTCTGACATTTATCCAGAAGACGCTTGGGCATTGTCTTATGATGCTTTTGGTTGCAGATTAGAAGAGTCTCCACTAGCTGGATGGTGGCACAAGGCTCCCACCATCATGTTTGACTTTAGGAATGATATTACCGGATTATAAGCAGTGGCTGGAGTTTGCCAAATATAGTCCCATGAGTCTTGCCCAGAAAATTCAGTTTCCCATCAACCCATCAAACATTCATCAAACAAGAGATTTCTTCTCTCATGCTCTCACAGTCCTTTTAATACAGCTGGCTGTCACGTGACTTATTCCGTATGGCTTTCAGTCGTTTGTCCCATCTCTGCAGAGGACTTCTAAACAGTGACTCCACTCTGTTACAGTGGCTGCTGTGCCCCTCGTCATGTCCATGACCAGCATTCCCCGGGCATTTTGATATCTGTTTAACGAGTGCTGTTGTACAATTCTACTTTACCATTTAGTTGTAACTGTCATTCCAGACATGTTAAACAAATATTAAGATACACATTTTGCCAGTGGCTTTGCTCAACTTTTTCTTTGTAAAAGGTAAAACGTAAGCTTTTCTTGTCTACACTTTTTTAACACGATCCTCTCCACCCGTGATTCACAGTTGGTTGTGTTGAATTGTGTCAAAAGGTTTCAGCACAATAAATAGTTCCTACTTTTTTAACATTAATATAACAAATTAAAAGAAGATTCTTGATCTTGCATTAATGATTTATGGCTAATTACAGAAGTAATATGTTAATTACATCGTTTTCCCACTTGTTATCTGCCTAGTATCAGTGAATGTATTAATATTTTATGTTTATCCATCATCTTTTCTGAGCATCATAGAACATATAAACATATAAAAATTCTGAGTGAAGATCTGTAAGACTATGATGTCTTTTTTTGTGTGTTTGCTCAATCACAGATATCATTCCAGTTGGAAACATTCAGTCTGGTATTCAGTGCTTCACTGTAATTGATGTTATTTATAGATGTTATTTATTGTCTGAAAGGCATAGTATTGTCATGGCTTTCTTCAAAATCCTCCAGGGGATTTGTGGATTTGTTATGTGTCCTTTTAAAATCATACACTTTGTGGAAACTGTTAAGGAGCTCCCGGAGCTATGTTGCTAGATTGAACAACTTAAAAGGATTATGTATAGAGAATACACCGAAGACAGGGGAACGCTGGTGGGAGCTCAAACAATGTGTTTCAATTCATTCCACTTTCCCCGACTCTGCCAGCCCCAAGCGCATCCCATCCACACTGGGGAGAAGATTCTTAAAATAGAGACTGGAGTATATGGAATATGCATTTGCATTACCCTAAGAGAGTGACAGAGATGGAGAAAGAACAGCGAAGGAGCTGTGTGGCAGTCTTACCCCTCTGGGGTGTAAAATCTTTCTGATAGCACTGAACAAGGACACTTCTCCTCTCACATGACTCACTCTGAGGGCAGCGCACGCAGGAGTACAGACCCTACTCGTAAAACAAGAAACATTTGACTAATCTATCTATCTATCTATCTATCTATCTATCTATCTATCTATCTATCTATCTATCTATCTATCTATCTATCTATCTATCTATCTAGTAGTTTGAGAGAAACAGCCCGTTCAAGTGCCTAGCTACCATTTGTTCATGAAAGTCTTGATATTTCTTTCGGGATATTAACATAATTCTAAAGCTAGGTAGTTTTGCTGTTAAACATTATATAATTCCACTGAGTACAAAAAGACAAATCTCCTGTTGCCAGTTATATCTAAGATTATTCCCTTTGACTGGAGTATTTAACAGTGTTTCCAGTGCATTAGGACCTTGTGGGACTAATGCTCTGCACTAACTAATGAAAAATGTTTGATTGCCTCTGCTCTGCTGTGTGTCCAATAGTTCTGTCCTTGATGGCGGACATGAATTCCTGATAATGGATACCTTGTGGGGCATTATCCCTTTTGTAAAGGTAATTGTAATGTCCAGTGCAATGAGTTGTCGTCCACTGCACTGGACACAAATGCTTTATTCTTTCAAACCTAAAACCTTTAAAAAACGACAATGCAGCAATTATATGCCTGTATACTTATATTTGTGCCACAATAACATTTTAGTCTCACACAGTCCACCTACATCCTCTATGTGATTCTGATAATGGGACGGTGCATGAACAGTTCAGTTACCCAACTTGACAGGATGTTATTGCTGAGCTCAGAAAATAATATCAGTGTCAAAGTTAACTCTCCATCTCTGCAGTATCGGTAAATCTTACGCACAGATCACTGCTTGGTCGGCTAAAACTGGTCGGTCACCAGTTTCAGGTACTAAATTTACATCACGCACTGTCAAACCATGAGGACAGAACTAAGCTTTGTAAAATAGATGGAGGGTTAAAGCCATATAAGCATTACAGTAAAATCACAAGGACATGAAGCCTTAGGGAGCTAGAGTGTGGCGTAATCTCCCCATAGACTGAACTCTGACCTTGCTGATGCACAGTCAATAATTCATTACTTCTTTCTAACACTTACTAATACTAGTAATAGCTTGCTTTGTTATAAAAGTAACAGTCACACCATATAACAATTACACTGACCCCTCTGGGATAAGTGAGGAAAACTTCTTTTTTTTTTTTTTTTGCTGCAGCACACTGAGAAAATGAGGGCGTGATAACAGTCCTTCTTTGCCCTTCCTTATTCCATTTCTTCCAGCATGTATCTTTAAGAGAGTCTGACCCAGAATAATCAAGGCTTCAAGAGGAGGTCAGCAGTCTGTGAAGATGAAACAACCTCAAGAATGGAAGCACTAAACAATAAAACTTAACTGCTGCACTCTTCGTAAACAAAGGTACAACACGCTACATTATTTATGACTTATGTATTATCACATTAAAGTGTCTTTAGTTTAAAGAAATAAAGCAGGTCATTCAGTCAAGAACTGATTCTGTGAAACCAGTAAAGATGTTTTACACTGAATTTTACTAGACATTTCTTGCTCGTTTAAATTTCACATTTTATGGAGAGCCGAAAATGTCACAATGAAAAATAAGGGAGAGTAAAGAAGAGAAGTAATACGACATGCAAAATATCAAATTATGTCTGTTATGTCCATAGGAGAATTCTCTTTTTCTTACAAACACCTCACTTTTTTGAGATTGCAAACAGTTGCTGACAAATGTATTGGTCAGGAATTACACGTTTGACCAGTGGTTGTCAGACAGGGTCATTTTACTATTATTTAGATTATTATATTATTTTCTGTGCTTTCTGCATCCTCAGCAACCTGAGTGATCCGATCACAAACAGACAACTTGAAGTACAGGTGTAAAAACATCACTGGTGACCATGTTCCATCAGTCACGTGGACACACATGAATGTTTTGCCTCATTCATTCAGAAAAGAAAGCAGGGAACTGCTATTATCAAGGGTGGTCTGGAAAGGTGAAAGCACCACTGTATGCACATAAGTCTGCTGCACCCTAAATGATGTCAGTGTTTATTTGCATACATCGCGTGGTGCCTTGACACAAATATGGAGATGCATTTTAATAATAGGCGTGAGCATGTACTTAAAGCTCTGCAGCTGCCATCAGATCACTCAGGATGAATGTTAATACTAGGCCTGTACAAGGTGAACCCCTGCTACTAGCCTTAATGGGATAACACTGTCACATAGTTATAACATCCTCTGCAGAAAAATTAAAAACAAACACAGAGAAGGTGATGAGATAAGATTGTGAAACAGAGCGGTGCAGTATAATGCACTAAATGACTAAAATGCCACTTAAAACCATTCAGTGGTGCTTTTTCACCTGTTTGCTGAGATCTCTCTCTGTCACACACATCACAACATGAGTAAACACACATCTGGACAGCAGAACAGAGGTTGCATTTTATTTGTTATTTTCATGGCACTAAGCCACGATAAGTAAGGTAAGTAAGTATAAATATGAAATGTAAGGCCAAAAGAATCTGCTTTACAAATTGTTAGCCTGAAAACGTAATTGCCCAAGTCATTTTTGGCTTAGGCACAATATGACACAATATGACACAACATGACTTGTTACAATATGAATAAAAAAAAAATACTAACGTGCTGCTGAAAACTGAGTTTCTTCTTGTTTTCCAGAAACATTTAAATATGATTATCATTGCGTTTCATTAGTCTATAGCATAGAGGGACTGTGGCAGTGTCCGCTTTAAAATTCCATGAAAATTCTTGAGAAATCTTACGGTGCATACTGTAGATGTAATTAAACCTATTCTTGCACACATTAAAGTCTGATTTTAGTTTAATCACAATAATTCAGTAGGAGCAAAGTAAAGGATGGAAAGAAGAAAAGATCCAGAAGTTGTTGTTCTGCTGGTTCAACAGGTGTCTGTCCATCCTTGGCAGATTTTCTTTTTTTTTACTCAACATATGGGGCAAAACCTTCTCTGCTGTTTGTGGGTCTGACTCAAAGAGCAGAGAAAAAGATCACCTGTTAGAACCAACTTAGAATCAACAGTATTTTAACACACTTGCCAGCTTGTAGCTGTCACTACCTACAGCTATATAAATAAAATGTACTTGGCATGGAAATATCTAACAACAAATCAATGTTGTGGTTATAAATATGGAATGACGCCCTGTTTGGGAGGCTCAGTAAATATCAAACGGTTAGAAAATGTTCAATTTAAACAGACTAAAGCTGTAGTGTCCTTGACTACGACTCATAGGGAAAAAGACTTCCTCGCCTTGCCCTTCTTTTCCCTGCAGCTCCATCTTCTGTGTATATGTGTGGGGTAAGGCTGATGATAGGGCTGCAGACCTTTGGGACATTCAGATTATAAAACAAAAATGAGGTTCTTATTTTGCGCAGTGCTTGCACAGTGCAAAGCTCTCTAGGGTAGTGAGGGAGTACGTGGAAGCTTCAGTTCAACAAGCTCCAGAAACCTACCGACTCAAATACGTTCTCCAACTATTCTGCTGCACATAACTTTCCCCTTTCTCTCAGGTGTTTGTCCCCTTTTACACTTGTTTTCTACACATGCTGACGACAACAAACAAATTAAACGCTAAGCGGAACCAAAGTGTCCTTGCATGATTTAAAGCAGCAATCTTAAGATCTTTCAATTAAATACATCTCTGTTGGAGCAGCCATAGTAAGCTGTTACTCGGTCGCTTACTGAATGATGGAAAATATCAATTTTGTGTCGGTTTAAAGAAAAAAAAATGTTGAAGGTCTTTATTTACATTTCAAATAACCAGACAATTATAGGTTAATTTGCACAATCTCTAATCCTTCTACTGTATGAAAACATTTTCAATATTCCATCACACAGACTCAAACTAGTCGCTAAGTCTGAATCGCGATCTGTTGTCCCTTGATAATTATTTGACGGATTATCATTTGTTACATCTGGACATTCCCATAGAATGAATCCTATTAACTTGACCTATTAATTTTACCTCATCACCCTTTCATGATGGAATTCATTGATTATTTTAACCTGGCAGGGAGATCAGAGCTACAATCTAGCGTCATCTCACAACTACACAACTCTTAACTGGTTAAACCGGTGGCCTGGAAGACACTGTCTGTCGCACTTTAGCTAAATGTTTTATTTACTGTGTGTGTATATATAAATATATATATATACATATATATAATGTAAATTATACCATAATTTTTTTGTAAATTTTACTTCTACCTAATCACTATTGTTATTTTTGTTTTTATTCTTATATAAATGCCTAGTTCATATTTGTTTTGTTTATATCATGACTCCTTAGACAGACTAATTTCCCTGTGGGGATCAATAAAGAAAAGTGACCTTGAATCTTGATTATTCCCCTAAACTGACTGGAATCATCTCCTCTTTTACACAGCAACAGAAATTTACACCAAGGAGAGCAATTATGTGTCCAGTGTGAAAAAAATAAAACAAAACAAAACAAACAAACAAAAAAAAAACACCCAACTGTCATTTAGCAAACTATATGTCCATTGAAAAGACTGAACTTCTCAGAGAAATGTGTTATTCATGTGAAAAATATGGCAGGTCTGCCTTCCCAGGTCAATAAGCTCAATACTGTTAATGATGAAGCAAATTGAAAATGTCAGTAGGTAAACAAAACGCTGAAAGGAATTCTCTTGATGAATGGTGCAGCACATTGGATATTTATGAATTATGAGGTGACAATGTTTGTTCCATTCTTCCATTTAAAAGTCATTTTAAATGGCACATGTCAAGCACAGTCACAACAACAGAATCTGCTTTGACACTAAAAAACAAATTATAGCACATTGTTGCAGTGGAGCTTCACTTTTTATGAGGAAGTAACTCCTTAAGTTTAATTCACCACAGTGGTGTGTTGGCCTTGATACATGCAGACAAAGAAATACATCTGAGAATAAGAACGATAGAAACTAACATAGTAAAACACGCAAAGCATCAGCACAGACGGTATCATATTGCAGCAGCTCAAAATGGCCCATGAACAAAATGTTCGATTGTTGTTTTAATCCACTTCTGTTCATTTTTTCCTTTGCGTTGCATCTCTTTCCCGCTCTCTCCAATTGCGTGGAACGCTGTTCAGGGACAGCACGAGCTGTGTTCATATATATTTCAGGCACATTATGGAAGCATCTTGATATATTTTTGTTTCTAATTTTCAGAAGCAGATGGCACCACTTTGAAAATAGGCCAAAATGTTTTACATGACTATTACTCTACACAATCCACTGACTTCACAACATCTTCATCATGTACGGTATTTACCATAAATCTAATTAAGAATATATATTCTTTTAAAATGACACCATGATTAGCTGGGAGTTGTAGTTACGGGGCTATTTTCAGCTGCAGATTAATACAGTGAGTTAAACTGTATGTGAGATGTCCAGGGTACAGGGTACTGTACTGATACATTCAATCTTATTTCAACATTTGCTAGTAGCTTAGGGCTAAAATAACAATTGAACCACACAAAGACGTTCAATTCTCTGTTATTACTTTATAAATGAAAAAAAAAAAAAAAATAGATATGTAGGTAGAATGGGGAGATATTTTTGTTAAGTACAGGTTAAAGGAAAATAAATCCAAGTATTCTGCCAACAGGGAATCAAATCCCAAATGGTCCAACCTCAATATTACTGAAATGCTGTGTAGAAAAATCTATTGGGCTTTGGATTCACGCAGTACAAATGTTAGTGGTTGCTTTTACATGTGTTGAGAGTAAGAAAAAATATCTTTTACTTTACAATGCCTTACAGTTGAAACGCAGTACAGTTGTTATTTAGTTAAGAGGACTACAAATGTAACATTTTATCTTAATATATTATATTCCTGATACAACACAGGTTTTATAGGACACTTAATACAGAGCATGTATGAGCTCATAATACATTTAAACATCATATGAGGAGGGACCCAAAGCAAATAAATTTCACTAGTGTCACTCTAACTCCATTTTCCATTGTAATTCTAATAGTATATTATCCTGTTATTATGATGATTTATTGCTTTATGGTCAGTATTTAAGTGCTGAATATGATCAGTTCAGCCTTGCACATGCATGTATCAAATCATGCTCAAGCTAATGAGAGTTCTGTGCAGTTGTCAGCTGTGTTTGCATTGCATAAGTATTTGCGTTCCTTGCAGTACAGTTGAGGAGGGTTCATCCTCCGCCCCCTAAAAGGAAGAACTGTAATACCTCTGAGTCTCCATCTGCAACCTGTTGAATATGTAATCATTCCTTTGTCGTAGCTGCAGAGGGCTGTGTGCTCAAGCTCTCAGACTAAGTGACAGGGCAAATATAACCCAGCATGTACACACATACACACGCACACACATGCAAATGACTCGGAGTTGGCAAGCCCAATTGCCAAGATACACAGGAACCAAATCTCTTATTCCCACTATGTTGTGTTTCTGATTTGTTGATTATGGTGACTAAATCCTCCTGGATACTGCTCCAGCTAAGTGGCATGCCCCTGATATCAAATGAGTGTGGTAAGCACTGAGACTAACCAAGTGTTCACAGTTCCTCTTGACATCTCCCACTGATTATCAACAAAACACAACAGACAAATCATGTGAATTTCTCAATAAAGAATTCCCCTTACACAATTACCCATTTTCAGTGGTCTAACTCTTAAAATATGTCTCGTGGACAGCGGCACATGATCACATTCAAAGGCTGAGTGTCGTAGTTGTCTATTAACAAAATTTTGAACATGTTTTGACCTTTAACTTGGGAGGATGCTGCCATGTTGAAGTTACAGTATCATCTTCTCATCATAAATCAAAATGCACCATTTGGACTTATCTCGTCTCGTTGGTTGAGTGTGTGTGTGTGTGTTTCTTAAGAATATCAGCAGCATGTGGTTGTGCTGCTCTGAAAAAACTCAGGCTCTGAGGTGTAGGAGTTAAGCTCTCCTCGGTAGATTTCCAGTATTAGGGAGATAAATACCACAGTTGGCTTTCCAAAGAGTTCCAGAGATTTATGGATCGCCTCTGTGCAGCAGGCCTCTGGGAGGCAAATATTGGATGAAATCTTCCAAATGTTTTGGTAGAGCGCAACACACACACACACACACAGTTATGGCTGTAAGGCCACGCTGCAGCAGCTGCTACAGTGGCTGTAGTGTAAGAAACATTGCTGTGTTGCTGAGGTCGGAACATAATTCATCGAGGAAAACAAACAGGAAAGCGGTATACTGTATATAGGTTTGTGGTGGGGGGTGGGGGGGTGATGCATCATCCCATTAATTATGCCCTCTGCACAAACCCTTCTAGTATAGTGTGCTTGACCCACGTGTTCATAAAGTTAAGCAGCCGTGCAAAGAAACAGGGTGAAAAGAGAATCTGGACAATGCTCCAATCATATCAGTCCTTGTTGTCAAAGTTTTTATTGTGCCAAAATCCACATCAATTAACTCTGAGTAGCATGGAGGAAGATAAAGCGGTTGGTGGTTTGAGGGGGGTGGAGACACGCATTCTTTTGTTCATTTATCATGTATTTTAGAGGAAAGTAGCCCACTGAGATACACCCCTGTGTCTGCAGAGGGTCAGTTAGTGGGAACAGCCATGGCGGATAAATCTGATCCTTTGTAGAGGCAGTATTGATCCAGCAAAAGCTCACTACATGAATCAAGTATGAGCTCTGTGCTGTTAGTTCCTTTACTCTATGGGATGGATGTACTCCCATTCCTTCCTCGTGTAACCCAAATTAGATGGTCCGGTCATTAAACCCAATCAAGCTGAAGACTGTGATCACTTCAGTGGGAACGTTCCACTTAATATTCATGACATTCAAATATGGGGATTTAAATTTAGGAAAGTTTACTGTCTCATAATGGTGTAAAGCCACAATGTTATACTTTATACTTATAATTCATTGTAATGAATATTTATTTCCTGATTTTACTTTTCCAAAATCAACCTCAGCAAAACTCTTGTTCTCCATGCAGTTATGTGTGAGCAGGAATGTAAACCACAATGGCAATTACGATCCAGTTCTGGAAACTGCCTGTCTCTCCTCTGTTAATTACTACACCAGTCAGTGGTGGGTCATTTATAGTTCACCGCTGCCCGGAACAACAACTCGTTTCTCTCTTTGTGGTATTTCAAAAATGGACAGATGACCGAGCATCCATGCCTGTCTGTGTCTCACGTTACTACACAGGGACAACCTGTTCTGGTCCTCCTGGACTTAACAGACTGCTGAGGACAGGGTGTTAACGACACACACACAGACACACTCACAAACACACACACGTACACACACCTCCCGAGGATAGGATCTCAGAGAAGCAACACAGCCTATTTCACTGCAAATTAGGTTAATCACGCTCCAGAGAGGCCCAGTTAATAACCCTCATAGAGGCTATTAAGATGGCAACTAAATCATAGGAATATTGGGATATCTGATGGCCCTAACACAGTAATGTCACATTCAGACCTGGAGTTTTTGGTAGAGTTATCAGTGAGGACGATGGCTGGTCATATACACCTTAAGCAGCTCTTGACTGATGATGTGCAATTGTTTCTCACTGAAAAAAAAAACACCTCAGCACAGAGTATAATATATAGGGAACCCTTGTTCATTAAAGCAACGATATTAATCAGAATTAAACAACCAGTCAGATACAAAGCAGCTCCTTGGGCAGGGATAATACACAGAATACTAAGCACATGAGCTCCAAGAATATCAATACGAGAACATAACTCCTGTGCTCTTGCGGCTTACATTTCATTAAAACCGCCACTGTGTTTTCTAACTGTCATCTTTGAACTAACACTTCGTTCACTCGTGTCATGTCACACACCATCCCTAATTTCACAAGAATAAAATTCAGGCCTAGAAAGCTAGACACGTGAAGGAACAGTCACCTGCGCTCAACAGTCCTAATGTAGGCAAGAGGAAGCTGAAAAACGAAGCTCTCGTGAAAGGCAACTGGTGCCTCTGCCAGTCATATTTTACAGGTGCAGTGTGCCGAGGCCTGATAGCATCTCCAGTGCCGAGGCAGTACGAGAGCTCACCGTGGGGAATCTAAAACTGTGTGACGTCCATAAAAGATTGAGCTCAGAGATGTCGAGCTAGGGAGAGATGAATCCCTGCTGTTTAACCCTCTCTGGTTCGAGCTTGTTAGAATTCTCTACCATTACAGGCACTCGCATATGGAATCGCAACTAAATGTATCCCCTTTGAAATACATGCGAATGGAATTTGAAGAGCTCATTTCTTTGAAAATTTTCACAAGAGGAAATGCAGCGTGGGCTATTTATTTGATGGTACTCATCGTCGTCTAACTAGATTTGAACCTGTCTGCATACTGAATAATAAATTATTTTTAATATTGAATGAGGACTATTCAACGCAAAGTTTTCAGTTTTCACCAAGCAACTGTGTTCCATGTCACCATATTTCACATTTATGTCAGTACCACAAGGCTGAAAATATAATTGTGTCAGTGAATCAATACATCACCATTTTGGATTTATCCAGAAATACTGAAATATGTGCAAAGCACCAGACACATTTCCTACATTTATTCTCTTGTAGGGCAGTATGGTCGAAAGTTAAAAATTATACAGTATTTCCATATTTCATAAACACATAAAATATTAATATTTTTCTTATCAACTATGTTTTATTGTTAAAGATCATTCCTAATTAAGTCTTTTTAGCGGAATTTGCTTAGAATTATTAGTTTCGATGGGAACATTTTGTGAATAACAAGATCACAGCTTGTTAGCATCACATCGCTTGCAGTCTAAAGTCCATAAATGATGATAATAAGGAATTATCACTCAGCCCCAGTCCACAAGCTTTATAATGTTATAAATGCTATCCAGCTGTCCTTCTCTCCTGGTTTGCTGGAGTCAGTGTTGCTGAATTTACGCCCACATCTCTAGTTCCTGTAGGTGGTTTGTTCTTTGTCTGTTCCAACAGGTGCAGTGGCTTTCTCTGCACACACGCGCAGCTCATTTCTCCTTCTTTTTATTCTAAACATGGAAATAAAACTAATCAGTCACACTGAAGAAGTAATGTATCCCAGTTAAGACATCCATATTCAGTGTCCGATGATAAGTGACAAAAAACAAACACAAACTTTTAGTTTGTGACAGCAAAGTACACACTCACAACCTCCCGAGAGAAACACGTGACTAAGAAGAAGCAGGTTCAGCCACAACAACTGATAACATCCAGCTTCCAATTTTGACATTCCACATCTCACCAGCAAGTGACAAGGAAATTCCTGAAGATGAAAATTGGTTTCAGTGCCTCTGACTGATCAATCTGGAGACATGGGACCTAAAAGCATTTCATTTCATCATCTTGCTGCTCTGTCTATGGTGTGCACTGCCATTACCCCGCGAGGTCAGCCCTAAGATGTACAGTGGGTGTCATGCATAATAAACGCACGGCTGCAAATGGGCAGGAATTAGAGCTTACCGGTGGGAATGAGATCCAGCAGGTGGCAAGAGATTCTCACCGCTGGCAGGTTTCGGTCTCATTTCGCAGCGTGTCATTACCTCTAAACCTATTTCACGCCAAATGAATGAGCTCAATTTTAGCTTTTGTTTGGAGACTTGGAAACTAAGTTGTAGTGAGTGGATGGTTCGCTACACTCCATCAATTTAGAGCTATAGAATAATATAAATTCTTGCTATTTATTGAGTTTTCGTTCTTAACATAATAACAGATGAGGTCAAGCTTTTCTTTCCACCCAGATAGTCATCCATCTCCATCTGTGATAACACTTAACATTATCCACATTTTAGGCGGTTGAAGCTAAAAGCACTCTGGAAATATAATGCAATTACAACCCACGCTCAGACGTCTTGATATCTTATTTTCAGCTCTCACTTCCCCCCATAATTTCCTTATTAACTGCGTGTGGAGCGCGCGTGCGTGATATTTTCCCCTCGCGCGTGAGGAGGAGCTGACAGACCTAACCTTGAGACTGTGCGCGCACGTGTCTGTGCACGCGCGTTATAGGCACGCGCGCGTGTCTGCGAGTGTATGTGTGTGGCGTGCGCCGTTCTGTTGGCGACCCCCAGCGTACAGGGTGAGAAATTTTCCATCATATCATTTCCTAAAAAAATAAAAAAATAAAAAATTTAAAAAACCCAAAACAAAAACTAAAATCTCCACAAAGGCTGCGCTTTATCGTTTCATACTGTCAACACCACAGCAGACATCAGCCGACGTGCGTAAAGAACTTTGGCACAACGGCTGCTGTATTTGTCTTTTTGCAGACCTATCGATACATGGAATCCGCTCATCAATTCCAGCAGACTCCTCTCATAACTTGCAGTGGCGTAGATTTAAAAACTGAGACATGTTGTCGAAATGCAGCGTCAAATGTGAAACTACATAAAACGTCACAAGTATTTCACGTCGCCCACCGCAAGCGTTTCCTAATTATATCGCAAATGAGTATG
Source organism: Mugil cephalus (assembly GCF_022458985.1). Classification (NCBI taxonomy): domain Eukaryota; kingdom Metazoa; phylum Chordata; class Actinopteri; order Mugiliformes; family Mugilidae; genus Mugil; species Mugil cephalus. The sequence goes on along the minus strand of NC_061770.1, from coordinate 2,926,122 downwards.
GCACGAAATAAAATTCTTCGTGGCTTACCTGCGCGCAACACTCCGTTTTATCCACATTTTTCTCGACTGCCGAATCCGACTCAGTCCTCCAGGTATCCTCCCATTTAGATGGGTTTCCACCAAAGTCGACAACTGCTGATGTTTTTTTTTTCTTTTTTCTTTTTAAAAATATAATAGAAAATAAACACTCAAGTTACGGACCTTCCTCCAGCTGTCAACGCAAACATTATTTAAGCCATATCCTTCAACGTTGCGCACATCAAATTCCTCCAACAACGCTGCCAAATCCCACAAAATAACAAAACAAAAAAAAACCACCAGAACAATATGAGGTCTGTTTGAAGTTGTTGTCTGATGTTCTGTTGCCGAAGCCGTCCTCGTTATCAGTTAAAAGGAGGGGGTAGGCGCTTGCAGGCGGACAGGTGAGCGAAACCAGAGGAGATACCCTCAAACTTTGCCTTCACGCAAATCTCTTATTTCCACCCCCCACCCTGCTGGAGAGACAAAGATGGTAAGATGGGCAAAAACAGGGCATGTACTTGGCATCCTGATCGCTGAAATGACAGCGCACCGTCTCCTACATTGTTGAAAGGCAGATGAACGACCAGGAAAAAAAAAAAAGAAAAGAAAAAGAAAGAAAAGAAAATGTGGGCGGAAGATGAGGATGTTCGACACTCTGAAGCACGGAGGATTCAAGTCGCCACTGCCAAGGGGGTCCTCTTCATCTGCTTACATCTGTGGAGGTGCTGGGGGTAGCGGAGTGGTTGTATACAAAGTAAAAACAAAACAAAAATAAAAACAAAAAAAAAGAAAAAAGAAATAAATAGGTGCAACTGAAAAAGGAAGAGGGGGGAAGCGGCGGAGGAGAAATCCTGGAGGCTGAGGGTTGTTTCGGAGGAGTTAGAGAGAGAGAGGAGGGTGGGGGGGATGAGAGCTTGTCATCAGAGAGGAGAGGAGACTGGTCCGTCTCCTCCTGCTGCTCCTCTTCTCTCAGACTGACGAACGACCTGCCCGCTGAGTCCCACGCTGCCGTGACGTCATTTTAAAGCCAAATATGTCATGTGCTGGAGTCTCACGTCATGTGGGTGCACACACTCATGACTGTCAGACCGAGTGTGACAAGGGACAGCAGGAACTGTAAAAGACTCTGTAGCTACGGGCTGCATGACCAAATGAGTGAAAAGACATTTGGAAATACTATGTATTTGAACGGCATACACCATATATAATATAATATAATATAATATAATATAATATAATATAATATAATATAATATATCAAAATGCACAATTTGCTTCGTACAAATAACATAATAATTCGTTTATAATTATATATTTATATGTATTTAAGGGTGTCTGTTGTTGCAGAAATGTCTGCCTATTGGCTTTAAATAAGAAAAGAATCGCACTCATACTAATCAGGCACGTGTCGAGCTCTACCTAAAAATAGTAAAATAAATGTGGAAATATATTTGAAAAACATACTGCATTACACACAGGATATGATATGATGCGATGCCATGTGATAACCCCTTATCCCAGCTGACATTAGATGAGAGGTGCACCCTCACCAGGTCGCCAGTCTGTCACAGGATTAACACAGAGATTATATTATTTTATGTTATAATATAACAAAATATAGTGTAATAAAAAAACTGTTTATCATATGGTGTGTTCATTTTTTTTATGGAACAGCAAATATGTTAGCTTATTGGAGATACTGAGAAAAATCTCATATCAATTCCTAGTGATTCTCTGTGGCATTGTTTCAATAATAAGCTTCTGCAACGTCACAAGATTTATTTCAATCCAGCGTTCCATTAATTCTTCACCAAGATCTCATATTGATGATGGGAGAGTCTGACCACTGCTCAAAGCCTTCTCCAGCACATCCCAAACATTCTTAGTGGGGTTCAGGTCTGGACTCTGGTGGTGAAAATGATGTCTCATGCTCCCTGAACCACTCTTTCACTATTTGATCCCCATCCATTGTCATCTTGGAATATGTCACTGTGAATGTACTGATGTTGTTATTTTTCATCCACTAACCTCTTAATCAGAGTCCTGAGTTCTACTGTTGTTTTTCTTCGATTTTATTTCACCAAACGCTTAATTGAGTGGCGATCACCAGCAATCAGGATTGTTTTCTGACCACATTTCTTCCTGGAGGATGATGGTTCCTCACTATCCTTCCGGTTTTTTTATAATGTGTTGGACAGTTCTTAACACAATTTGAGGTCTTTCTGCTTCAATCTCCTTGAATGGTTTCACTGCTTGATGCATGCCAATGATTTGACCCTTGTCTAACTAACCAAGAAGTGTAATTACTTGCTGAATTAAGCTTTTATTATTATTGTTAATGTAACATCTTATTGCAATGAGTATTACACTACTTCTTTTCCAGTAAAGGATGATTGGTACTATCTGTAGGTCCCAATAGCAGACACTTCCAGTTCTGCAACCAAGACATGAACCCTCACCAGCCCAGAAAGTGCTGCCAAATGTGTTTGGCTAAGTCAGAACTTGGGCGGGAATTATGCCTCACAGTTCCAAAGTGGTGAAATGTTAAATAAATGTTGTTCTCTCTGTTCTTATGTCTGAGCTCCTGGACACACTTAAACACTAAGTCTTTAAACCCCCCCAAAAGCAAACTTAATTATTTCTTATAAGCCTGATACTTTATGACATGTTATTATAGTAAGAGAATTACCTGTAATAATGCAATGAGAAAACACAACAGTACCGCCGAAGAATGTCTTCTCATCTCATCTTCTACCACTTAATCCTCACTAGGGTCACAGGGGTTGCTGGAGCCTATCCCAGCTGTCAGAGAGGCGGGGTACAACCTGGACCCTGGAACCAACCTGGACCTTCTCACTGGGATCAGTGCTAACCACAGAGCCACTGTACTGCCCTCTGCCAAACAATGTAAGCCTTCATTTAACTGTTTTGTTCAAGGAAGTAGAAGTAGAACGGAGAACTGAATATAGAATGATTTTTCTGCCACAAGTTATAATGTTCTGGCTCAGTAGGTAGAGCAGGTAGAGCAGGTTGTCCATGAAGGTTAGTCGTTTAATGCCCAAAGAATGCAATGTGCCAAGGTGTCCTTGAGCAAGTCACTGAACCCCCTAGCGGCTTCCAGTGTTTGACGCGTGTGAATGTGTGTGTACTTGTGTGAGTGAATGGGTGGATGTGTCTGTGACTGTAGAACTCTTTAAGTACCAATTTTGTTCCCCCCTTTAAAATGTATGAGCCTCATTTAAAAAAAAAGGTGCTACTGTGCAATACGTATGAGTATATACTAGATGGATATGATGTCAGAATTCAGAAAGTCTTTAGCACATCACAATCGATTGCGTCACCTTGCTGAGGCGATGTTAAATATGTTTTTCTTTAATACAATATTTTCCAGCTGAATGCTGAAGTGAAAGGCTCTGTCTAGTGAGTATGACATGACTGCAGCATTAAACTGTCATCCTGGAGGCTTTTTGCACACCTGTACTACAAGATGTCAGTGGTAGGCAAAAATCCTGTTACATTAGAATCATTGCGTTGATGTGACCGCACAGCGAGATGGGTGAAAATATTCTCTATGACAAGAACAGCTCTTGCGTGAGAAAAAGAGAGAATGTGACGGTCTTTCTTGTACACCTCGGGGTCAAAGCGTCAAACCAATGAGCACATCACACCGGTTATAAGCCCTTGCAACCGCTTTCCGAAAAAAAAAAAAAAAAAAAAAGCTGTATTTCCCTGTTTTGAGCTCAGATTCTCACCATAGAGCATCCATTAGCTTATGGCGTAGTTCTGTATTTCTCTATCCTTCCATCTTTGCCTCACAGTCTCCAGGGCTACCTTCATCCTCATACACACAGTCTCATCTCCCAATCTGATGAATTGCAGCTGTTTATAAAATGAGGCAACTTTCCTCCCCCACTAATTGTTGCTATAACGCACACTTCTGTCAAATACCCTCATTAGTGCATTACTGTGTATACATACATACTGATCCAAGTGGATATCTCTGTCTGAGGAACGTGTCAGTTGCTCCTCAGCAGATGGAAGCTGTCATCGCTTTCTTTCTCTCAGTCACTTCCTCCATCCCTACCCTTCTCATTCACACCCCATCTCCCACACTCACTGGTTTGCATGTCGTCTTTCTCTGGTTCATGCTTACCCATCCTCATGCGTGCTTGCCTTTGTTCATGCGAGTGACACGTATGTGTGATAAGACTGTGAACGGGTTTATTTCGCATCAGAGACAGAGTCACAGGTTGTCATGGATGTTTGAGGCGGCGGGTGGTTCTGGCTCACATGGACCAAAACGCAGCATACTAAACATCTGTTGTGTAAGCCATTAACACCCCACCACGAGAGTGCGAATTAAAAGGAAGAGGGATTTAAGTATTGCTGTGTATCTGCTAAGCTGGATTGAGTCACTCTGAACAGCAGTTGTGGGTATAGTTAAATGTGCAGGGTGAATGCTGCAGAGTGCGTTTATGGCTGTGGTCTTGCTGGGGTTACAGACAGAGTTGCTGCTTTGGTGGAAAGGTGTGAGTGTTCAGATGTTGCCATGGAATTATTCATACTGACTATCTAGGCTTTAATCTGCACTGAAATCTGAAGACATACAAAAGGATGTCAGTGTAGTATGTTTGTCTCCCCCTCCTGGCAGTAAGAGTAATTATACAAACACCATTGACGTTGCATTCGTACGAAGTTTTTACACTGTGCCCCCACTTCCTTGCGTTGGCCAAACTGACGGCATTTTCCCATAGACTGTATAGAGAGTTATTCCCCAGTGATCCATGCTGCACCATCTTGCGACTTTGGAGCCAGAGTTTCTGTAGTATGGACCGAGAGTGGAGCCACATGGGGTAGCAATATTGATGACCCAGGCACACTTCCACCAGACTCAGATTGTATTTATTTAATGCTACATTCTGTTCTACCTCCACTAGTTAGAAAGAAATGTTGGATTATAAACTGTACTTTTTTTACAACTTTCACGGTCCCACGTGACAGCTTTTATGGAACGGTTGGCGTGGCAACTGGTGGTCGTAATTATGTCACATCCTTTTTCCATTTAGTTATTTCCTATGTCAAATAGGAAAAAATGAAACATCCAAAAAAATAAGAATTTAACGTGCATAACCATTATATTAACTACGTAAAACGACTAAAACCATCCTTGAACCAAAAAATAATTTGACGTGTATTTTAGTGTTTTAGATCCACTAACATGGAGGAGGTGGAGCTTATGAGTTATACTGCAGTCAGTCACCAGAGGGAGCTCTGTATGCTTTGGCCTCACTTTTGAGGAGCAGTTCCGCCGTCCATAATTTATACAATCTATGATTTATACAGTCGATAGTTCTGCACTCTAGTCACGTGTTCTTTCTGCTCTTCAACAATGAAAACACCAGTGGTAATCCCTGTTTGCCCTCAATGACTGCTTTGTTTTTCAGACTGTAATCCTTCCTCTGAACGCAAGAACCTTTTCTTGAGTACCTCCTAGATTCTATTGAATTCTTCCTGACCATCAAAGAGAGTGAATTCATTTAACCTTACATTCACAAGTCTTGTTTTTTCTTGCAAAAAACAATCTAACATAGCCCTCAATATCACGGACACTGTCCCATGTTGTTGGACAAGGAACAGGTGTTCTGAACATTGCTCAGAGGGACAGAAGACCTCTACCAATATCCGGATGTTAATGCAGTTTGAGTTCCCAACAGAGATCGCTCTGAGGCCAGACTTCACCCTGTGGTCCCCCTCAGTTCCAAAGCTGAAGAAGACATCCAAGGAGGTGGCAGAAGATGCAGAGAAAACAAACTTCTGACTGTGGCTGAGAAGGATCCAAGCCAACCCAACCAGATTTTAAGCCTTGAGACAGTAAAGTACAGAGGGATCTACCTTGTGCGGATAAGCTATATCTGATTCATAGAACTTTGATAAGCAAGGCTTTGAATGTAAAAGTTCTGGAATCCAGCTTTTACATGTCTTTCAGCGTGCTTGTATTGGTATTATTATATGGACTGTGCTGCACATGGATCTTATAATCATTTACACCAATATTTATTTATAACGCTTGCATTTGGCTATTTAATTTAATATTTTTAAATATTTCAAATTCTAAAAGTAAAGCTTTTTAGATAGAAAGGAAAAAAATAATTCTGAGCAGCAGATTTTTGCAATTGGAAACAGAGTTAATGAGCGTAAAGAAAACAGTGGCCACAAAAATATCGATCAAGGGTCTTGTGACTGGTAATCGTCAAACTAGTTCCCTGTCCTCCTTTTATTTTATTCCTATTCGACCTACAGTCAGATGGGGGAAAACAACATCATTAATCAGGAGTGAGTTAAATAAATACTCATTTAATCACAATGCTTCATTTTATTGCTATTGATGAACAAAGTGGTTCTCGTATTTGACAGCATGAAATAAGAAGAAAAACCTCATTTAATAGGGTGACACAACAGGTCTTCTTTTATTGACTAGCAAACAAATAATATAGTGTTTGCAGCACACTAAACTGGGACTGCATTTATGATTATGAGTACACATACATTAACAGGCAGCCTTGTTAGTTTTACTACACAGCTTCTAATTATCATATCCATTAGTAGACATAGTAGATATCTACATGTCTAGAATGAAACTGCACTTGGTGCACTTTTATATATTATTATGATATATATATATCACTGTGTAAATGTTTTCTCAACGTATCTATAACAAGATAAAAGTGTATTAACTTTTTTGTAGAAATAATACAAGTAGCATATTAACATGTTTCATGCTAAACTCTTTTTTTCTTTTTTTTTTTTACATGAATGCTTGTAGGCACGCTATCAGCATGCTTACATTAGAAAACCTACTCAATTCAGATTTTGGGAAGCTTTTTTGTTTGATGTAATTATGCAGGAGCCATCTAAATGTTTTGCAAAGACATGTATGATTCAATTTCAAATCTTAAGAAGAGTTGGTTTGTATTTGTGAATACTGTTTTTAACCTAACCTTAAGTGGGGCTGCTCCTGGTTTCTGTCACACATTTCCGCCACCATCACTGTAAAACATTACAGCCCCACGAAGTTATGTGAACATTTCTCTTCTCTTTGACTCCAATAGACATGGCAAGTTGTTGATACTGAAATCAATTTAATACGTTTTTGAATTTTAAACTTAAAATAGTTCATTGTTTGAATTCATGTAAGTTGTGTGGTCAGTGTTCATTTAACTCATGTCTTTCAGTTTTGTGTTGAAAAAAAAAAAGGATGATGAATACTGGGAAATATAGAAGCTGCAGTCATTACTACTAAATGGTAATACATTTGAAACAAGGCTCTACAGGAGAGGATTAAACCATGATATTATAACATCAGCAAAAATATTGGCACCACAAGTGTGATGGATGATTGGATTTTCAAAATTGTTTCGTGAAGTGAAGTGTGAGTGAAATCCAAAGTGACGGTGTTGGTGATCCTCTTCTCCAAAAGGCCTGAATTAAATAAAGATCAATTTTCTGAACAAACAGCAGGTTCAAACAAAAAATAGCATTATTTTATTTGTTTAATTATCAGCTGGCTGAAAACGATTGAATCATTCACGAAAGACATTAATAACAAAATAATTGTTTGGGGCCCTGAGAAAAATTGTCTTTGGTGTACCCCGCCTTTCGCCCAATGCCAGCTGGGATAGGCTACAGCACCCCCCGCAACTCTAGTGAGGATTAAGCGGTAGGGAAGATGAGATGAAATGAGATATTTGAGCAGCAATAAGACTCCAAACCTTCAAAGGCACTATAGTGCATCAACAACACGCCCTCTTCTACCATCTATTCCATGGCAGATTTTGCTAATTGTAGCCTGGGCTCCAAGGAAGTATATTCCACAAATTATCATGCAGCAGCCTAGAAATGACTATTCCTCATCATACTCAGCCTTGTCCTCAAAGTTATGAAGCCCAGACTAAGGAAATGCATTTTAATTCCCACAAGCTATCAGAAACATCACTGGTGGGAATTTCATAGCTAAAATTTATTACAAAAGCTGCAAAAATGGACACTTTTTAGTTTCCTCTTCAAGTTTCTAGTGGGCAAAGTAGTGTCAGTCAAATTGGGAAGCCCAAAAGGAATGTGAAGATACTACTACCACCATGGGACTCTCTAAATTTCTGTTAACAACCTTTTAAATAACGAAAAAAAATCTTAGCGTAAAACGCAGAGCAAGATCAAATATAGCACATTGGGGTAGATTTACTTTGCTAAAAGTTAACTTGAGTGGTGCATGACTTTTGGTTAAAAGAGCATACTTCATCATGTATTTGTGCTTATCTAACGATTTCTTCTAATACATGGAGAAAAACAGATGGTGCAAGTGAAATAGTTGACCTTTCCATTGGAAGTCATTTACTATATATATTTTTTTTCTTTTTAATAGACACTACAGATATGAACAAAGTGTGAACAAAGTTTGTGTGTGTGTGTGTGTGTGTGTGTGTGTGTGTGTGTGTGTGTGTGTGTGAGAGAGAGAGACAGAGAGAGAGAGAGAGAGAGAGAACATACGTGAATGAACATCGTGATTAAATTTTCAGTAATAGTTATATACAGCTTCAAGTAATAATTTTTCTTTTTTTTAAAAATAAAGAAACAACAAAACAGACTAGTGTATGGAAAACAATTATAGTGATAATAATAGGGGGAGGAGAAGGAGAGGATGAGAGAGGCAAATCTCTTATGAATTAGGGTTAGGTTTATTGATTACTGATCTACCTAGATGAAGAATTCACCAACCTGCCCATGATTCCTGTTATACTCACAAACTGTCACAGATCATCAGCTATGTGTTATATTACTAGACCCTGCATGTTTCCTTTCGCTTGATGTATGTATCTATGACAGAAGTTTGTTTATCTTGTTTCTCCTGCTCTTCTTTTCTCTCTATCTTCTCTGTTTCTAACCGGCTGGCCTTCGGCAGATGGGTCCCTCCATATGAGCTGGGTTCTGCTCAAGGTTTCTTCCTGTTAAAAGGGAGTTTTTCCTTGCCACCGTCGCCCTCAGGCTTGCTCTGGAGGTTGCAGGCTGGTTTTTGTGAAGCGTCTTCAGACGATTTGTATTGTTATTGGCGCTATATAAATAAAACTGAATTGAATTGAATTGAATTGAATTGATCTGTGCCTTATTTTGTTTATTGTTTTAGAGACTGCTCACATAGTTAAGTGTTCTTAACTTCATCTAATACATATACATGTTATGCATACTAACATGTGCACTATTGACTCTTTACCATGGTTACCATTCAGCAGGTGAGCAAAATCTGACTGTTTCACGCCCTGGATCAAAAAATGTGGAGCATGAGAAACGGCTGATAGAGACAAAAGCTGATGTGTTACCATGGCAACCTCATTTGGAGGAACATTTTAGTGGCAGCTAGGATTACCAGTCTAACTTTCCAGAGATCATGTACAGAATTTCCCTTTTCAGGACATGAAATATGTACGGAGAAACACTGGTAGAAGTACTGAATAAAACAAGTATTTGTGGCAAAGACAGCCAAGTGGATTGGAGAATTTATAGAGGCAATCATATTTTCTTGTAGTTCTTCTGCTCTTTGCCATTATTAGTGCACAGAGCACCATGTGGAGTGCCTCTAGAATCAGGTTTGACTCTTAGCAATGGCTGAGTGGCTTTGAAGGATCTGCCCGAGAGTTATGAGAAGTGTGTGGACATCAAACACCTATCCACTGTAACAGGTAAATATGTAACATGAAAGCAGGACTTGTGTTTTACTTCAGATAACAGGAAGCAATGCGTGCACCTAGTGCTCTCTTACTGTTCTGTGTACAAGATCACTTACAGTCCGGTCCGGAGTGCTACTTCATGTGAGATATTTGTCTTCTTACACTCCCAATAAGCAACGCCTCTAGGATCCTATTCATTCAAATATTTTCATTTGCTTCCACAGTCCTGTCAGAGCACGATTCAACTGGAAGTTCCATTTTGGTAAATACCACAAATCAAACACACCTGCTGCAGCAGACACAGCGTTTCTAATTAGTGTCCACTTTGTGTATGGAGCATTAACACTGATAAATTAAACAGAGCAAACTAGAATATAAATAAAATACATTTAGCTGTTATCTTAAATCAGTAAATTATTTTTGTTTTTTACAACCATAAAAACTGTGAGCAATAATTATTGTTCAGCTATCTTCCTGGTACCAATTACAGTCACTACATAAAAAGCACAGTCCTCAGTTTAAGTTCCATTGTTCTAGATGCATGTTGCATTGGATTGCAAGTGTAGGATCCACTATCTTAAATAATGTGTGATATCTCATATAGTTATCTGAAAAAACGAGCTGAAATGAGGGCCACTGGACTTGCAGGGTTTTGTAGACACCTCTGACATTTCTTTTCTAGCAGTCCTTCCAACAATATTGAACTATACACTGACCAGGCATAACATTATGACTGAATGTTGTTATTGGGGGCCTTTGGGTCATATGCGTTGAGGGGAGAGGGTTTGTGGATCATCCCACAGATTTTGGGATCTAGTGAATTTAGAGGCTAATCGTCATGTTGTTTTCTTATACTGTTTTTGTTTGTGTCTGTGTCAGGCTGCATCCTGCTGGGGATGGCTGCTGCCATCAAGGAGTATCATTGCTGTGGGGTGGGGGTGTCTGGTTTGGTCTGGGTGTTACATGTCTAAGTGACATCCACATGAATGCCAGGTCCCAGCAGGACACTGAATGGTACAAGATGATCAATGTTATTTACTCCTCCTGGCAGTGGTTTTAATGCTGTGGCTGATCGGTTGTACAGCAATTTACTATATTAGTAAAGCTTTTCAGTGGAAAACCAAACCAATCTTTCTATGCGATGCCAAATGATTAACAAACTGTGATCATTTATGATAATGTCAGACTAAATTTCACGCAGAAAACTTGATTACTTCAACTGCCTTTGTCTAAACTGGCTGGGATTTACTTGACATTACATCTGCCATTTCTCGCCAACAGGGTCTGAGAGCGAGGAGATAAAAGTGTGAGTAAGTGTGAGCGGGGCGACTGTTTCAGCGTGTGGATGAGCCATCAGCATTGATCTCCTGCCATTGAGGGCTCTGATATTCGCCACTCCCCCAGCAGAACTCAGTGTCGAGCCTGACATGCTCCTATTCTATCTCTTATTAAACACTGCACAGACGCCCTGTCAGCACAATGGACTGGTTGCTCAGGGCCACTCAACTATTTTTAGAGAAATGTCAATTCAAAGACAATAGATAGAGTTTTTTACCTTTTATTTATTTATTTATTTATTTTGCAGCATTGATGCTTCAGCTCACATACAGCTTTACATTTACTTGCAGAAAGGAAAAATAATTTGTTGTCGGTGGGGTGCAGAATGCAGGAAGAGAGAACTTTATGTCTTGACATACCATAGCACTGAAGATGAATACAGAAGGAGGAGGGGACACTTACAAGATGTACCCATTCACCATCTGTAACATCTAGTACCTACTACTAGATACGCTACTTTCAACTCTTTTGTCTGCTTTCACACCGCTGTTGTGAAGTGTCACTGATTTTTCTCATGTCAGACTGAAAGGAAACAAGTTCACACCGACACCTTTGAGTGGCAAGTTTGATGCTCTTTAGAATTGATCTGGGCGTGAGATAAAAAAAAGAAAAAAAAAATATGTCAGGAAAGAGCAAAAGTTGTGATTGAAGAAACTATGCAAATAAGTAGACAATGATGTTTTCCAAGGGAAACAGGTTGCGGTTCTTTTATTTGGCATCCACGACCGGCCACGGACATATGCCTGGAATAAGTGAAGATGCAAAATGAACAAAAAATATCTCTATCCATTTCAGTGCCTGTGCGCCCTCTTCTAGGAGTGGGAAAGATTGGTGCATGATAAATCACCAGACTGCTTCAGTGTTTTACATGATTAGATGGCGGAGGGAACGTTAAATCAGGCTCGATTTGCTAATTGGCTGGCTGCGAGACCTTTATTCTTGTGCATACTGGCTGCAAGCATTCTCCATGCTCAAATGAAAATAACTGCACCCCCACTGTTAAAAAACAAAACAGAGTCAAGAAAGAGGCACAAAAAGTACCTTTGACCATGTAGAAGATATCTATGGTTTATTGTTGTAATGCTTTAGAGAGATGGATATATCTTGCAGCAGGTACGTCTCTCCTGCTCCAGCTCTGTGCTGCCTCTTTGCTTTTTGTCATTTTGTTGAATCATACAAAGGCAGCTAGATAAATCAGAATTTGAGCAACGTCAGCAGAGCCAGCTGAAGGGGGTGCAGTACTGTGTAATGCGGGGAGCTGACCTTGAAGAAATGTTCAATTTGCGTTGGCGGCGGGGCTAACTCCTGGTTAAGCAGTGTTTACTCCAAGCCCAGTGGATGCCAAAATATCCAGTGGCCAAACTTAATGTTGAATTTCAGGAATTAAATAATTAAACAATTAAACAAAAACAGCACTGTGCCTAGATGCAAAAGATTAGAGCTGTCCTCATTTGCATAAAAAAGCCATCATAGTCTGTGTTCCTTTCACCACCTTTCCTCACTTTAACAGTATAAAGTATATAGGCTTGTATAAGGCCACTCTGGTATGTCGAATGTTAACGCCTGGGCCTTTCAATGAGATATCAATGGGAATTTATTGGAGCACACTCAAGGACAATTGACTTACTGCTAGGATGTCTCTCTTTAGTCTAACAGAGGAGTTGTAATGATGAGAAATTCTTCACTGAAGCATTGTCACCCCAGCAGTGCCTACCTGGAAGTGGAGAGTGTGGGAGCTTCAGAGTCATTGCTATGGAAACAAGCATAACACTGCCAGAAAAGAGGCATATACAGGGCATAACAGCAGAAACTGCGCCGCGGAGGAAAGAATGCTCTAATTGATTGGTCGATATTGCTGAAGGAACTGCAGAGAAATACATTGTTCAATTTTCCCAGGTCACACATGTGAATTACATTTTTTTCTATGTCTAGGCAGAAATATGTTGTTGTAACAAATGGTAACAGTGCTGCGAAAAAAAAAGGATAAAAGCCCTGGGGAAAGAAGCACTCTGCACATTTGTTAGATCTTAACTGCAAACTCATCCTAGACATGTGGGTCTCTTATTTGAGTGATTCTCTTATGATACCTGCATCTGGTTGAGAAAATAGGACTAACCAGAATACTAAAAAGACCTCTCCTCCTCATGTAACTAAAGTGGGACTCAAAGTCGTCTCGAGAATTTGGTGAAGCAGAAAACAGGTCAAAGAGACGAGCTCTTTGCCTCCATTTGAGAAACAGAGCATGATGACCAGCATGACCATGGAGGTAATTTGATTTATTTCAAGTCAACTCTGCGCTCCATCACCTAGAAAAATGCTGTCTTCATGGAAGAAAATTTTAGTCAGAGCAACCACGGTTTCCAGGCTGTAGGTGAAGCAAAACACCTCTGGATTGGAATGGGTGGATCGTGGTCACTGGAAAGCCAGCACAGCCAATATCACACATGACTGGGTTTAGTATTAAGTAGGATGGGATGTCTATGGACAGAGGGGTGGTGGTGGTGGGGGGGGGGAGGGGACAGACTACAAAGGACCAGTTGCTGACATTCTGGGAGAAAAACTGATAAAGGATGGACAGTTAACAGAAAATTTCCCACTGTATAGAGAGATATTGTTTACATTGAAATAAATACATCTGTAGCTAATAGAGCTTTAAGAGTTTGGATCGAATCAGCTGCATGTCTTTGTCTTAACCAGCAGTGGAAAAAATGTATGTTAAGAAAAAAAAAGGCATCCTAGTAGATGAACTTTATGCTAACACAGTATAAATGTAACTGGTTTAAATCTTGAAGAGGACTGTTACCTGGTTGTCGATAGTTTTGTATTAATGTAGGAGAACATTTTATTTCTTCCCTGACCCACCAGGAGGTGTCACTTCACAGGACAGTCCACGATGGACAGGACTGTTGTTTGCTTTGCAGATTTCTGAGACCATAAAAAAAAAGCCATAAACAAGCTTTTAAGCACATTCCCGTGCCAACAAACAAGGATTTAATACTTTTCACCAACAGGCACCAGAGATAAGAGCGACCAGACTTGGACCTGGACCAGCTGGAGATAAAGTTCATAAGTGAATTAAGAACTACACGATCTCTCTCTACAAACTACCATCTACTATACACTTGGAACCAAAATTACAATATTTAATCTATACTAAGCTCGTGATTTGTGTCAATTTACAGTTTTGTTTGTTTTTCTGGCATGAAATTTGGCGAAGTTAGATGAAAGTATTTTTAATCATAAGTCTCTACTATGGAGCCATACTGCCATCCAGAGGCTAGTTAAAGAAATGTCTTTGTAATGTAATTTTAGTATTACTTTATTACTGTGTTTTAAGTATTACTCTTATAGCGTTATAATAGTCTATATTATACAAAGCAAGACTGGTTAGCCTAGCTCAAATATGATCTACCTTTCCTTCTTCTTGATATTAGTTAGCATTGCTTAATATTATTATTTAGGGATATGAATTAAGATAGTGAAATGAATGAATGTTTCTGGTGACGTGTTTTCATGCCAACATGATGTTTCATTCATTGAAAGTGTTTGATTTAATGTCTCTCTCTCATCCTACATCTGAGTTTAACATTGTGAGAATTACAACAGTTAGTTAATACTCTCTTATGAAAGCATTCATGTGTAAATCATCGAAAGGCGCAAAGACCAGTGTCATAACAAAGAGACACACCCTGGAGAGTTGATAATCTGGCCAGTTCTCCCTCAGTTTAGTTTAGTTGTTTTTCGTCTCTTCCAGTTTAGTTTTTCGTTCTTGTTCTGTTCTCGTCTCAGTTCTTGGTCAGTTCTTTTTAGTTCTTTTTTGTCTTCATGATACTTTTTACTTTAACTCAAAGTTTTTATTGCCTGCCAGTGGCGTGTTTAAGTTTTATTTTTGAATTATTCTTGCCACATTTAACGCACGACTTTTTCAAAGTACAAGCTGAATTTTTATTTTAACTTTCAAGACAGTCATGCATGATAATATTTTTGAAGATATTTTTGACCAGCCATTGGAAGTATTTTTCAATTCCATCATTGACAACCAATTTTTAACACGTCATCAGACTCTGCTGCACGGCAACTTCACAGTTGTCCGCTTTGTCTACATAACGCTGAGGAAGATTCCAGCTGTAACCGACTGTAACTGAGGTCAAGACCTGCACGACTGCTCTCAACACTTCGGTACCGCTGGTTTTCCTGGTGATACCGCTGTTGAGGATCGAGCTCACCAGGACAGCGTTTGGTCCCCTGATCCAGTTGTTCGGAGCGGCATCCAAGGAGCTTCCATAAGTAGACCGTCACCTTCATATTTGAGCAGAGTTGATGATCAGTATAACTAAAGAAACCCATCTAAATCTAAATAATTAATTTTAGAAATCAGGTTCCGTTTGCGTCCTCATTTTCGTCCATACTTCTTCCTTTCGTTTAATTCATTTATTTCGGTATTCCCATTACTCTGTTATATTATTCATCATATTATTTATTATTCACTATTCACCTTTGTAAATAAATCACATATTTCACTTAAGTCATTGTCAGAAGGTCCTTGTGAGCTGGAAACAGATGATCCCTGAACTGAGAGCTGACGCCTGAGATATGATGAGATTGATTATTTACTAATAATTAATATTGATCCTATATTAATTGATTAATTCTCAGTGTATTCAAAATCTGTGAGTGGTGCCCCTATCAAATAATGCAGTTATTACACTGAATTGTTTAATAACTTATTTCCACTACATTATAACAGTAATTAATGGATCTCATGTCCATTTAGTAGCTTTGCTCATGTTATATTATCTTGGCTGAGTTAGTCCAGATGTTGCCAGTTATTTTTTGGGTTGGATGCTAATTATTCAATGTGTTACAGTGTGTGAACTATATGAAACTGCCACTAAAATGGACCTTCTGTTGAGTGGGCTGTAGCAGCATGCCGACATGATCTATTGTCTATGTATTCACATAGAATACAATAAGTGTTTCAATGTTCATGTTCAGTTATAGTGACTACTGCCAGACATGGAACATGAAGACTTAAAGCAAGGGAAGGGCAGGGCTACATATACACTCACCAGCCACTTTATTAGGTACACCTTGCTAGTAAAAGTTTGGCCCCCTTTTTCCCTTCAGAACTGCCTTAATTCTTCATGACATACTTTCAACAAGGTGTTGGAAACATTCCTCATAGATTTTGGTTCATATTGACATGATAGCATCATGCAGTTGCTGCAGATTTGTTGGCTGCACATCTGTGATGCTAATCTCCCATTCCACCACATCCTGAAGGTGCTCTATTGGATTGAGATCTGGTGACTGTGGAGGTCATTGGAGTACAGTGAAGTCATGTTCCAGAAAGCAGTTTAAGATGATATGAACTTTGTGACATGGTGCATTATCCTGCTGAAAGTAGAAGCAGAAGATGGGTACACTGTGGTCAAAAAGGGACGGATATGGTCAGCAACAAATCTCAGGTAGGCTGTGGCATTAAACCATGCTCAATTTATACTAAGGGCCCCAAAGTGTGACAAGAAAATATCCCCCACACCATTACACCACCAGCACCAGCCTGAACCGTTGACGCAAGGCAGGATGGATCCATGCTTTCATGTTGTTTACGTCAAATTGTGACCCTGCCATCTGAATGTCACAACATTTTCATCCACACAACTCCCACTCACTGGATATTTTCTCTTTTTCAGACCACTCTCCGTAAACCCTAAAGATGGTTGTGTGTAAAATCCCAGTAGATCATCATTTTTTGTAATACTCAGACCAGCCTGTCTGACACCAACAATCATAACACTTAAATCCCCTTTCTTCCCCATTCTGATGCTTGGTTTGAACTTCAGAAAGTTGTCTCGATCACCTCTACATGCATAAATGCATAGATAGTGTGTGTGTGTGTGTGTGTGTGTGTGTGTGTGTGTGTGTGTGTGTGTGTGTGTGTGTGTACACATGGGCAGAGGGAAGAGTGACACATGTGAAACTAATGAGGGCCCACAAGGAGAAACCAAAAAGCAATCAAGGGAAGACAAAAGAAGGAACACCAGACAGGAAACCAAGGAACTTAACAAAATAAAATAGGAAACTCAAAACATGTTCAAGGTAAATGATAAAGACACAGAATTGTGACAAGACTGTCTACAGCAGATGCTAATGGTTGGTATATTTGCACTCATTTCTCATGTTAGCACTCTATATGGGTGTAAGCAACCTTTCGAGTATATTATTGCTGCATTTTCAATAGCAATCGCCTCTAACCCTTAAACTTAAACTGTCAGACTATAGTGGCATATATATAAACAGCATATTTCCAAACCATGTCTTCTTGTAACTTTTGTGATGAATAGTATGGTCAGGCCAAAAGACAAAGGTTGAAAATATTCCTTCATTGGGAAAGGCTGGTATAAGTTAGGATTATTATTTAGTGGTAAATTAACCGAAAGATTAATTTACCACTCTGAGTTGTAGTAATTCAACATCATTGTACTGATTAAAGTATCAGATTTCTAAGTCCTTGCTGTACGCTGCAGCCAGCTTGGTACCAAATTTGTCTGACCTACTTGTTGTTGGGACAGCTCTGCCTGACAATAATCTGACTTTAAAAATTGCTGCCACGCCACCAAGGGACACTGGGCTTTGTGCTGCAAACTCCCTCTTTAAACTGCTGGCCACTTAAGCTGTGAGGTGATCAGCGGGAATGGGTTTACCCAGTGTGAGAGGTTTGTCACTGAAACTGAATTAGGGCAAATTGATGGTATTATTCCTCAGGCTGCACCACTGGGAATGGTATAAATCACTTTGTTGCTGAGCAATAAAAAAAAAGTCAGGCAATGGATTAAAGACACTCTGGCACTAACCCCCCTACACACACACGCACCCCAAGCTACACAAATACGACATTTGGAAAGGAACAGGAAGCTTGAAGCAAACGCAGCAATCATCCTTGTAACATATCCGGCCATACTATACCACTACTACTGTCTGCCAGGGGCTGAATAATAGTGTGTTTGGATAAAAGAGTGTGTGCCACCAGCATATTATGAGTCAGTTAATAGGTTTTACTTGCTTTCATCTGCAATTCAAAGGACTTCTGCTGTACAAACACAATAATTTGCTTTTTCTGTCCTAGTGCCACCATTCTGTCCCATGGGTAAATGCAGATTTAAACATACGGGATTTCAAGTGTAAGGTTTAAGGTTGTGTTATCTGATCTCATCTTACCCCCCATCTTCACACCTGTTTTCCTCTTTAATGCTCCCCTGCTTCTGTGGGTTTTGCCATTGCTAGGGGAATGAAGGTCAGCAATCCAATAAGATTCATCAGAAACTCAAATCAGATTAGGTAATCTGGTGTAAAGCCGGAGCCAAATGTACTTTATCTCAATATGGAGCATCAGAATCAAGCCTGAACAGTGACAGCACTTGATATTACATTCTTGTAGTTGATGTGTGTCATTTTAAGAGTATATTCACAGTAAAGAAGCAGTGTTTGCTCTGTTTCTAGGCACCATTTAACTCTAACTTAATGCTTGTCCAGGAAAATTTAGTGTTTAGTAGAGCATTATGTTCAAAGGAAACAGTAGTGTCGTGATTTTGCTGACGCATAAGTCCTCTAGCAAGTACAACTCTTTTCACTTGATGCTTTACAAATGGCAAAAGCTGAAATCTGCACATTCTGCGAGAATGTACTTCCTTAATAAACCCGGGCTAAAAGATAACCTCCTGTCTTTCTCTTTCGCACCCTTACTCCTCATTGTGCACCAGCCTCCCAGCGTGGCAATTTACAGGGACTCTGTTTTAATCACCTAGTAATATTGCCTCGGTTCAGTTGCAGCTCTCTCCGTCCCCCTCTCCATGGCATTTCATTTATCTTCAATGCATCGATTTGCGATCAAGATAGTGGACCGCTCCTGACGACTCTCTCTAAAGTATTCATATGTTTATTGAAAGGCTCATAAAGCTCACTGAAACACCCCCACCTCCTCGCTGCCTTCCCATTCCTTCATGGTTTCAAGACGGGTGATTTGAATGATTTATATGTCCCCTTCCCTGCTTTAGTTTCTTTGATAATGTAAAACACTGTGGTGTGCTGTGGCAATTTGCTGATTGGAGAGCCACTTGTGCTGAATACCTTTGCTGTGTCGGGGGTGTGGGATATTTTTTTTTTTTACCATTTGCTAATTAGCAACTGAATATGTACGAACTTCATAGAGGCTGCTTCCTGCCTGTCTGTGGTTTTCAAGTCTTGGGGTGAAATAGCTTTAAAACTGTATGCATTTATGAATAAATGTGAAAATACAGAATAATGAAAATTTAAAGGGACAGTTCACCCAAAAATCAAATATGTATGTTTTCTTCAGGCTTTGAATGCCGCTTATTTATTAGTTGAGATTTATGCTTCTCTCAAATATAATGGAACTCGATGGGATGTTCCAAACAAACAGAAAACATTTGAAAAAGTGAACAGTAATATTCACAAACAGTGACCTGAGGAAACAAGGAATTATTTTAGGTATACCCACTATCAGTTAGTTCATGGAGTTCATGCCTAAGTGACAGTGCTGGCTCTACTGTAGCATCACAGAGTATTACAGCTCAGCTGAGGATGATGCATGCATGCTTCCTCCTCTGCAGTGATCCGGTCAGCAGGTTAGTTAGGAAGTCATAAAAAAGCTCCTTAGTAAAACTGCTCTCAACAAGGTCTGTGCTTTTTCTTGCGTTCTTGCGTAACCGGTAAAAAAAAAAAATCTATCTATCTATCTATCTATGTTCATCATGTAAATTGTCCCTTTAGTTCTTTAGTTTTTTATAGGTCAGTCGTATTGTATGTGGTGAATGTCAAACATGGAGTAAAATACTGATTTTTTCAGTTGACATCTAGATATCTACAAAATTTAAAGAGACTGCATTCTGTGTGTTTAATGACATTTTATTGTCTGTCCGTGGAATCCATGAAAGCTTCCAGTTGTGATAGAAATGTCATGCTATGTTTGCACTGATGGCGTGTCAGAACCCTTACATTACCACTGTACTGTGGTGGCAGTAACCATGGCGCACGCATTGGCCCTGTCCTTTTCCTCTTTCATACTTCCAGTCCTGATGACCTCAGGGCTTCCTTTATATTTGTCCCACATTGGGTCAATTTGTCAGAAGGACGCTGAACATACGGTTATGATGCCCAGACACAGTTTGGTAAGTGGTCAGACATCTGTGAACCGCAAAGCAGATGGAATGATGTACCCTTTACATGAGTTGAATGTCACTGGCTGGCATTTCCCACCATGCCTCTTGGATAAAACTGCTGGAAATGGCCTGGAGCAGAAAGAAGAGGCCTACATGCCTCTAACGGGAAAATGCAATACATAAGGTTAGATCAATCATATCTGATATCTGTATTAATATTAGGCAGTGATGGATTCATGAAATGCTGCAAATGCTTTCATCGGTACAATCTTCAAGACTGACACTATAAATCAATATGTTGTCTTAGTATAGTTTGTATGTTAGCATGCCAACCAATGCTAATTAGCACTAAACAGAAAGCAGAACCAGGATTAACTGGATTAACTTTTATCTTGAAGTGTTGGGCAAATTAAGATTTGACCACATGATTGGAAAACGTCAAAATATGATCAGAGGAGTTCTCAGTTTTGTGGAAATCATCAGTAGCTGATGAATCATTTCCCTCGAAGCCCAAATGTGAGCATTAGCTGTTCACCAAATTTATCATCTCACATCCATGTGCTTACTGCCCAATTATACGGTGATACATACACAAGGTTGTTAAAAGATTACAGCTTCATCCCCAAACCAATGAATACAGCCAGCAAACAGATCATTTAGCTACATGCAAGAGAGATGTTACATATTCAGTGACATTGTTTTTCTGTGAGGGAAAATAACAATGAGTGCCACTGTCCATTTATTGTCCAACCACCAATGTCCTGGGATGAATCATAGGGCCACGATCTTGGTATTGATCACGTCTCTGGCTTCTGACGCATATCTGGATTGATATGGTATCAGAAAATTAACAAATGGCTGTACGTGGTATGAATGCAGGCTTTCAAATGTCCCATTAAAAACCTTTGGAAAAAAATATACATCAATAACATTTGTTTTTTTTCACATTTGGAAACCTTGAGCCAGTAATGTGCCCTGTAATGCCACCTGGAAAGTCACTAGAAAGCACAGACAAAAAATGTTTATAACAACAAGTAGTAAAGAGATGATAAGGTCTAAGTGTTTTTTTTTTTTATCCCCCTCCCTTCTTTAATTTGGAGACTGCCGTTGGCAATAGTAATAACTGTAGATTAACAGCAGGGGGATTTCTCTGGGGAGAGAGGCTACAGAGAAAATCGTTCCAGGCCGTTCCTCTGCAAATGTTTTTCTTTCCAAAGGCCAGATCTCTCTGCTTCATTTTCTACGCAGCCCCCGTATTTTGCCCAGTTTTACTGCCCTTCTGAGGGACAATTTGTGTGTTGGGCCACGATTTTATTTGTTGGTGCTCTGCGAAGGGTAGGAGAGGATGTCAAATGAAACCCATTAATCACCTCACAGGCTATAAGAGATAATTGTGAAGGGAGAACGAAAAAGACATTGAGAGAAGGAGGACGAGCGAGCAGGAAAAGAGAGGTAAGCAAGGGGAAAGAGTCGAGGGAGGGCAAAATAAAATAAATCAGCAAGCGTGGTGTGGGGATCCTTACATATAACAGCCCTTGCCTTCAATTTCCTCACTCACTCTTTCTCCCATTGCGCACAGAGAGGATTGACTGAGTGCAGCAGAGAAGTGAAATATGAGAGTAAATACATGACTTTTCATGCCCCCATGATGCTCGGTTGATGGTGCTTCATACCATATGTTTAAATTACACAGCTGCACTGAGCGTACATTTGGAGTCAAGTGACATGACACAGACGTGTACTTTATGAATGAATTGTGAACCCTTGGACCCAGCCTCAAACAAAGCAACAGTAAACATGTCAGCTGCTGTAAATGATACTGTCTCTCTTAAGGACAACCAATCAGAAACATGGTCAAATGGCAATAACTCCCTTCATAACATACTGTGCATTTAACACATACTGTAAGCTATGTTGCAGTTGTGGGTTTTTCTTATTGTCTGGGGAAACTAAATGGAAAAATAGATTCATTAGATCTTTAGCCTGTTATACAATATATAAAATATACAGCACCAAGCTGAGCTGTAATGTCACCTATCCCAATGATGCTACAGCAGAGACTGTAACATTGCTAAAATAGAATCTTCTTGAGCAAACATCAGTGGCCTATTCAAGTTTGGACACATTCCCTGTTTTTTCTTTATTTTGGTTATTTTCATTGTACATAAATAGTGAAGACAACAGTACTATGACAGAACACAAAAATACAAAATAAATAAATAAAAATACAAAAAAAATGAAACAAACCAGATTATGTCCTGACACTCAGTTGTCTGGAATGGTTTTCATTACCAGATGTGTCAAGAGTTAATTTGTGGAATTTCTTGCCTCCTTAATGCATTTGACACCATCAGTTGTGTTGTGCAGAGGTAGGTTTGGCATACGGTTCTCTACAGTGAAGTGAGTAGCCCTATTCAGCTTTCTCTTCCAGTCCATATTATGGCAAGAACCACTCAACTAAGTTAAGAGAAACTACAGGCTATCATTACTTTAAGACATGAAGGTCAGTGACTCTGCAATATTTGAAAAACTTTGAATGTATAGTGCACTCACAAAATCGATAAAAAGCTACGATGAAACTGGCGCCTGTGAGGAAAGGAAGACCAAGAGTAACCTCTGCTGCAGAGGGTAAGTTCTTTAGAGTTACTGGCCTCAGAAAAAAAGGGCTTTTCTGATGACACTGTTGGGGATTTATTCAGAATAGGCACACTTGACCAGCATGCTTACCTCAGCATTCTACAGCGACACACCACACCATCTGGTTTACACACCATAATTTGTTTTTCAAGAGGACAATGACCTCAAATACACCTCCAGGTTATGTAAGGGCAGTTTGACCAAGGAGGAGACTGATGGAGTTCTGGATCTGATGACCTGGCTTTCACAGTCACCTGACATAAACCCTAAACCCAAATCGCAGAGAGAAGGCAAAGCAGTGGAAAACCATTCCAGGTGATTACCTCACAAGATACACCAATCAGGTAAAACATTATGACCATCTTCCTGATATTATGTAGGTCTCCCTTGGTCTCCCAAAACAGCTGTGACTTATCAGAGAATAGTCATGTGTCTTCTGAGGGTGTCCTGTGGTGTCTGGAAACAGAATGTTGTTAGTGGGGGTCTTTGGCTCCTATAGGTTGAGGGGAGGGGCCTCTGTGGATCATCCTACAGATGCTTGATCAGTTTGTGATCCAGTGAATTTGGAGACCAAGTCAATACCTTGTGCTGTTCTTCATGTTTTTTTGTTTGTTTTAGTTTTTTTTTAGTTGTTCTTTAAGTGTTTTTGTGTGTGTCTGTGTCAGGCTGCATCCTGCTGGGGATGGCTGCTGCCATCAAGGAGTGTCATTGCTATAGGGTTGGGGTGGCAGGTCTAAGACAATCCTTTAGTTTATCCCACACTGGGGAAATTGATTGAATGAATGACATAAAACATATTCTGGTTTGTGTTATACTTCTGTATATTACATAATTCCATATGTGTTCCTGGGTAGTTTCGATGTCAACATTAATCCAACTTCTAGAAAATGAAAATAGGGGAGAAAAAACAATGAAAGAAAAGGTGCGTCCAAACTTTTGGCTGGTATAGTACACACTGACAGATGTAGATTATTTGGCTTAAAATGTTGCAACACAGCATCTAACAAAAAAACAACTTCAAACAAAATCAGTTAAATTTGTCATGAATGTTAAATCATGAATGGATTGTGTTTATTTATCCACATGAGCGGAGAAATGAATGGATCACGATCGAAGTCCCAAATGAAATGCAAACGGCTGATGAAATGAACTATTTCTCGAATTATCTCGTCCTCCCCTGCCGACTCTTGCTGATCTTCTGATGAACTAAAAATGTAATTTGCATAATTAGTCAACACAGCGGACACATCCTGTGCAAGTTCTCGCAATTCACTAGATTCATTACTAATCATCAATCACAAATATATGTTTGTTTGTTTCTTCAATTTCAAATAAGGCATATACATTTTTGCAAGTAGCGTGAACATTTAGATCATCATGGATCAATTCAATTTCACTCCAGACGTGTTGTGTTATATTTTCTATGTGTTCATGTTTATTGTGGTTCATTCGTTCAGATGAAAAACATGGGATTCCTTTAAGGATGCTGTTGCATAAAACAAATCCTGTTGCATTTGGAGCAGTTCTTTAGGGTTGCTGTGAAAGCCCTCAAACTCTGGTGTGGACTAAATAACCAGACTGAGCATGCCTGTTTCCTTTACAGTCTAGTCCTGTTTATTTGTGGCATTTAAAGTATGTGATACTTTAAATGTGCTTTCAGCATGAATGCAAACATTAAATTACTATTAAATCCATCTGCTGATGATGAGCTGATATGAAAGCTACCATTTACCTACCATTTTAATATATATGTTCGTTCTTGGTGAAGGAGAAAAGCTGTTAAACCTGAGGTTTGTTGACGTTGTGTCTTCATGTGTTCTCCCCACCCCTCTGATATATATTATTGTGCAAAATTCTTCATTTCTGTCTGTTATTACTTTTGAAATATGAGGTTGAGCTGCAGCACTCATATGACTTTATGAGTTGTTGGTGACACCAGAGAACATACATAAACACATAAAGCTGCTATCAGTCACAGGAATTTCATTATCCCATACGAAGCTGCGGCAGCTGTATAAGGCTCAGACCTCCAGGGGTCCCAAACTATCCTGTCCACTCCATTCAATGATTAACCGTGCATTTGTTAGAGATTTATTTGACTGTGCTATATCATCATACTTCACCTCCATCTTGTTATGTGGTCTTACACAGGGACTCCAAAAATATCCTTGTCAAAAATCCATTTTTAGATCAAAATGATTTTTGTGCATTTCATAGTCATCTGTTGTAATGTTGCTACAAGTAACACTGAATTGCTTATTTTTCTGTAAAAAAAAAAAAAAAAAAAAAAAAAAAACAGAGAAACCTGTGATAACTGCAAGTCTGTAGCCTTAAGTTAATAGAAAACTGGTAAGATCCTGAGAAATGATTGCTCTGTTATCTAAATATCAAGAAGGTTTCTAAGTTCCTCAGAAAATCATGACAGTCACAGTTAGTGGCCTGTGACCTTAACTGTCCACTGACTGACTTGAACAGTTCATTGGGTTTTCTTCCGTGTTCCTGATTATATCAACAAAATCTCAGGTGTTTCCTTGAGACCTGGAGACTGTATTATTGGATTTATTCTCATACTCATCAAACCAGACTCTAGCCCTTCATGCAGCGTAGCATGAAGAAACATTTGTTTCTGCACTGCTCTCACGCATTTATCCTGATTTTTTACTTTAATCCAGTAGCTGTATACTGCCTGCTGCCTGTTGTGGTTTCCATCCCTTTTTTCATCTGCAAATTCTCAACTCCCTCAGATCAAAGGGGACTCAGACAAGGAGGTGCCGTACAACTAAATTCTGCAAACTAGCGTAGAAACATTCATCCATGTGTTTATTTCTTGTATAAATCAATCTTCTCTGAAAGTTCATCTTTGGAAAATTGATGCTTAGTCCCTCACCAGCGAACATTAGCTAAGCGTTTATGTGAATAACTGTGGCTTCATTGTTCTTTGGTTACCTGTGCAACCAGCTCCACAAAAAACTGCAGTTCACTGTAAACTAGTACACAAATGGCAGCCTGAGAAGTGTGAACATTTCCAGAAAAAGCACACATCCAGGCCAAGTCAGCAATGCTTGTGCAGACTGTTTTGTATCTTTGTAGCAAGCACCTTTTACAGGATCAGCGCTAACACAATGCCCTTTTTTTGCTAATAAAATATATCTAAATGCAACTTTAAATACTGGACATGTGACACTGAGCCGGCCATTCGTCAGAAGCGAAAACTCAACTCCTTTATTCTAATCTGCTCTTCTTATGAGGACAAGCTCATCTATTGACTACTTACACACTGCTGCTCTATACAAGACACTGTATTAATTTCATTCTGTTTAATCTTCCTAATGCTCCACTGGTATTGATCATTGTGTTTTTGAGTGAATGCAAGTCTCCCAACCACCTTACAACCAGGGCTCAATGCGGAGAAAATATACTCTTTGATTCAGGCGGAGAGGTTTCACAACAGAATTAGGAGGCTCTTAGGTGGCTGCCAAACTTTTGCAATAGGATATGCAAATGTCCTGATGGGCTGAAGGGAGAGAGGTGGAAATTATCTTGAAATACAACACTCTGAAGCAAAATAAGTGTGAACAGTCACAGCGCACTCCAAGAGTCCCTGTTTTCCTGTTTCTTCTGTCATTCAAATTGGCCAGCATCTTGTGCTTTTCTGACACTTTTATGGTGTCTATTTATCGCTGGCTGTTGAATCATTTTCCTCATCCACCCTCTAGATATGTAGTTTCAGTCACTATAAGGCCTTTGATTTGAGGCCCAATTAACAAAAAAGCAGCACAGTAAAGCACTTTATATATTATATATATATATATATATATAACTCACTGTGTGTGTGTGCGACATGTTGACCTTAGGCTCATTCTGGGTTGTGCAGAATCATCATGTATTTACTGTACCGGCCCACGGCCATACTAGTGACCTTGTCTCAGAATTATGACTGACACACCTCGTAATTTTAACTTCTAATGTAAATGTAAAAATTATGAATTGAATTAGAACGGGCATCATAATCCCTGTTACGTTATTATAAACACACCTATCTTGCAGTGCCATTAATTAGATAGGGAACTGATTTCATAATTACTGTATTTTATGGTGTGTAACAAGGTCTTTCTTGATTGCAGTAAAATGTGAGACTGTGTTTCTATAATATTTATTACAGTGCTTATTTTAATCACATACCATTAATGGGCAGTAAATGCATCGTAGACTGAATATAATAATAATTATTATTCCCTTATTGATCCCTCATGAATTTCGACCCATCCTTTTGCTCACACAGTAGTGTGTGTCAGCAAACTGGGGGTTAGGTACTTGCTCAGGGCACCACAGCCATGGAGAGGCCGGTAAGTGAAACTTTGAACCTTCGGCCCTCCACAGTTCTCCCATATAAATATGGACAATGCATCCCCACTTCCTTGTATTGGTCAAACTGACACTATTTTGAGGGACACAATCTGCTCAGTATAGTCCAAGAATGGAGCCACAAGGAGCCACGGTACTGATGACCTGACCACACTTCCACCAGACTCACTGGCGTTTTCTTTTAATTAATATGATTTGCTCGTTTAACACTTTTAATGTAAAGTTGCAGTTGTCACTCCCTTTTGTGGGCCATAGGTTCGGTCACCACTGCGTTATCTCTTTTAGTGACATTTGATGAATTATTTGAATGAAATAACCCTTTAATCAAATGTATATATTTCATACTAACTTATTATGAATGAGTGCATTTTGTTTATATCTTAAATGATTGGATTTCTTATCTTAATTTTTAGTAATGACAGTAATGTAACATTGTCTTTATAGTAAAACTGAATTCTTTATATTCCCATTGATGTCAAAATGAGGCTGTCTGTTCCCAGCAGCTTTAGTTCAAGTGGACTGCATAAAATGAGCCTGATGTGAGCCAGGTAGCAACAACCGGGTGCTTAATCCAACTTGGAAGTGCCAAACACTGCAGATACAGGCTGGCTCTAACAGTGAGCCAGTCCCAACAGACCTCCATGTTATAACTCAAAACTTTACATCTGAAGTAAACATGTTTACACCCTGGAGACATTTTTACATGCGTCTAGTCTACCACAAGTGACATTGCTAACTGTCAAGCTTGGTGTCACCCACCTGCCTCAGCTCCACTCAAACTTCACCTCTTTAACCATTTCCGAAATAGGGCTGGTGTTACTACTGATTTCCTGTAGCCATTCATTTCTGGATCAATTCAACATTGATTCATTTGCTTGGTTATGAAAGAGATTTTTGAATACTTTGGTTCTAGTTGGCTCATCTATTTGGAAATATGACATCTTTCTGTATGTATACCAATACTTGTATATTGTTTATTCTATACTATTTTGTTATGCTGTTACAAACTGCAATTTCCCCATTGTAGGACAAATAAAGGTTTTCTAATTCTAATTCTAATGTTGCAGGATCGAAGACACGCCATACCTTTTGAAAAACTGATGTCAGATCTTTTCAAATGAAGATTCAATAAACCCAGACCTATTCTGAATTCTCCAATAGCTTGAAGATGAAAACAGGCACTGCCAACATGCCGATACCAACCATACTAAGCTATAAAGCTGCTCTCCAGGAATTCTACGGGTGACGTGAAAAAATAATTTTCCATCTTTATTTACAGTCAATGGGGTGAACATGAAGACAGTACGTTCCAGTGTGTTATGCTGCCTTGGTATGTCGGTAATCAACCTGCAGTCCAGACTGACTGGAACAAGTTAACCTTCAAGAATTGGGGTTACATTTCCATAAACTAATAATAATAATGCATTGGTTTTTATATTGCACTTTTCCAGATGCTCAAAGCGCTTACAGTTGTATGCATTATTCATTCACGCACCCAGTCACACCCTGGTGATGGTAAACTACCTCAGTAGTCACAGCTGCCCTGGGGCAGGCTGATGGAAACATGGCTGCCAGTTTGCGCCTACGGCCTCTGACCACCACTAACATCACTCACTCGCAATCACTCAGCTCACACCAGGAAGCACACACCTGGAGGCAAGGTGGGTTAAATGTCTTGCCCAAGGACACAACAGACACACTAGGAATAGGGCACTGATTCAATGCTTTTTATCATTCAACTCTGCTCATTGTTTGCAACCGGGCACCAGGCTGACATTGGCATGACACATATCTGTGGTTGTCCACCTATATTGTCTTGTTTTGGGGGAGTTGGAGAAGTTAGATTCATACCCCTCGACTCCTCATTCCCTGACTGACCAAAGACTGTTACATCATTTCCACTGAACTGCACTACTTGACACTTCAAACAATCTGTTTGCACAGTACTATATACCAAATATTGCACTAGATTAGTGACATTAGATAGCTACTGCTTATTATTTATGTATTGTTTAATGTTGTTTATTTAATCACTTTATCTGTATTTGTATTACCTAATTTATCATCTGTCCACTTCTTTTATTGTAAATTATGTTAGTAGTTCCTGTTTATAGTCTACTTAATCAATCAACCAATCATTGTGTATATGTTGTTTGCTTATCTGTATATATGGTCTGACCTGTACATAGGTTTCCCTCTCTAAATATTGTCCACATCTGTATATAAGAGATCTCTTATATACCACACTATTTATGCTTCATGCACTTATTGCACTTCTGGTTGGATGCTAAACTGCATTCTGTTGTTCTGTACCTGCACATGTGGAATGACAATAAAGTTGAATCTAATCTAATTATGTTTACAAATACTTGTTGGGCATCCAGAGGCCACCGGAATATGATTTCTGTTTACTTCAGCTCTGTGGTATTGCACTTTAAGTCTTCATGCTTCCTCCTGGGCAATGGTAGTGGCTCAGTTTTAAATTTACATCACGTGTTTAGTGAGAGGCCGAAAGCTGTGATTAAATTCTCTCATTACCACTCAACGAATGACTGAGTACCACAACATTGTTTTGCACAGGTCAGACAGCCTCTGAGCAATATTCATAAGAGAATAATGTCTGTGGCAGGCTCATTAAAAGGAGGGCAGTCATCACCATTTGCCCACTTTTGAAATTGCAAAGAATTTCTTGAGGGCCATGGGATCAAAATCTTATTAGAAGAACACAAACCTTTTAAGTAATGGTCAGGATTGCCGAGAAAGCCAGCCAATGGGCTCAACAAAGAAGTTACTGGACGGCTGCTTCACATACCAGCTGCTTTTTATGGATGTTAGTGGATTCAGTTTCACCAGGCCACAGTGATGCACTTGTCATATGTGTTTTGCTTTAATTGGGTGTGCTTTCTTCTCTACACTATGAAATGAACACAGAAGTGAGTTTCTTTGTGACTTTTGCTTTGGCTGTGATGGGAATTTAAAATGAAGACGGAAAGTAAGAGTTTATCACTCATAGTAGCAAAGGTCATTGTCTTTGGGATATCAGTTACTGGACTACAACATTAAAATCTGCTTATATTTACCTGATATTTTACTTACACAATGAAATCCAAAGCAGCCAGTTTTGCTTTAAAATCACTTATTTTATTCAATGTGTTGCAACTCCGAATAACCATTCAACCATCATCGAGAGGGGGCAGACATTGTGCTATTTGAATGCGGGTATAACAGCATACATTTTCATACAGTCTCCCTGAGGACATTCATGGTGTTGAACTCAGTTATTCAAGGGAAAGCGACAGAACTAGTTATGCAAATGAGGACCTGAAAGAAAAGATCAAATCCTACGCAGCTGCCCACTGACTCACATTTTGAACTGTAGAAAGGAAAAGTGTAGATCTCTGTTTTGTCTTATTTTTGAGATTTGCTCAAAGTTTTTGTCTTTGTTGTTGTGATAACACTGTACTTAATAGCTAAGATGGAGCAAGAAACTCTAGGGTCAGACTTTTTGTAAATACACTGCACATCAAAGCTGTGTGAGCACCCAGCTACCATACTATAGTGGTAAATGTGTACAACAGAAACTGTAATAAAGCCAACGCAGAAGGCCAAAAACTGTAGTTGCTCAATTGTCCTCTTGACAATTGGACACCGAAGAACTCAGGTGATAACTGAGAAGTGTTCCCATTTCTGTGCTTCCTCAGTTCCCGTTGAGGAACCACAACCCTGCAACGTAGCCCTGTGACCCTGGATGTGGTGTGGTGCATTAAGATTGGTGGACAGGAGGAGAGTAGATTGATTTTTGTTTCTGCATCTTGCGTTGCCGAAGAACGTTCGTACAAATGTTTGTGTCTGCGAACCACCTTAGTTAACCTTTCCATAATGTGTTCCATCTTTATGGTTCAAAGCAATCAGTTTGAAAATTGCAGAGATGGAGAAGCTGTCGGAAATACTAAAGCAGAAACACTCTACTACCAAGCAGACCAATCACAGCACTTGTGGTCTGTGTGGAGCCAAAGCAAGTGGAGAGGTACATGCAAATAATTTAGAGAGTGTGGGATGTAGAACACTTTCCCCGGGAAACTGGTATCAGTTTGCCCATCAGGATAAAGTGGGGATGTGTGGTCCATATTTATATACGGTCTATGGGCAATACCAATACAATGGGGACTTCAAAAAATAATAATGCCAACTTGTTTAGTACAGTTACTGGCAGTAAACACAAAGGTGCTGTTTGTAGTTCGATGTCGATGATCACACACTAATCCACGTCAAATTTCGTTCCCCAGGTGAAAGGCAGCTTTTAATCCACAGATTGGAGGAATATTTGTCCATTTCTATCTGTCCCTCTATTGATGTCAATTATTTCTAAGTGCAGATCTTATTGCCAAAAGCCAGCTTGAAGTTACATCACTGCCTTGACCTTGTGGTGCTGCAAATCACTGTCACACCGGTTATGGAGTCGACACCAGATATTTTATTGTGACAAGAGGCCATTAGATTTATCAAACGCAGCTAGATTCAAATCTCGTTTGACAATAAGAGGTCAACCCCGCTTTCACTGTCAGTCCAACAGCACATTTAACTCAGGTCCCATCCATGCAATCATCACTCTCCTCTGTACCCCGTCAGTCTGTGTCCCTGTTTATCTAGATCTCGGTCTCTCACTCCTCCACTGACTCTGAGGTTAAAGCCATCGGCTGGAAATGTATGACCCACCGTAGAGCGAGGTATGTGCTGTGAGCTTGGTTCAATAATCAATCTCCAGCGTAATCAGAATAAGGGTTGTCTTGTCTCAGGTGGAATTATTTGGCCTTCTCTATATATTCTGACAGTGTGGTTCAGAGCTCAGCAGCTTGCTGGAAAATGTTCAGCTTCTCTGAAATTCACAGGCTTTTGGTCAGAGCAGCTGGATATTCACGCACCTTGGGAAACTCAGACCGCGCTGCTTCTCTTCACATTCATAAACAAGTAACAAGATCTTCTTTCAATCAATAAAATAGCTTTTTTTCAATAATACTTCAACTCTGATGCACCTTTGATAAGATAATCCTTGATTTATCCCATAGAGGGGATAAAAAAATATCCATAAAGCCTTGGTGGGTGTTGGATTTCTTGGCCTTTGAGCAGAGGCTGTGGGCTCTGGCTGAAATAATAAGACTTGCTGAGGTTAACAGCATGAATTGTGCTATTCTTGAACACCCTGGACTGTAGCATGACATTATATAAAGTGACACTTCATATTGTTCCTCCAACACTAATTTAATTGAATGCCCAAATATGCATGGGCTAAAGAGAAATGATCTTCCTGCCTCTTAGCTATGGACATGTTAAAGGTCTCCTACGTTCCTTTTAGAAATGTTACTGCTGGTGAAGCCATGATCTACCCTCATAAATCTATTTAGAAGTGAACGCCACATTACGAAAAACGTTCTTCTTTCTTCCTTGTCAAAGCTTGGTGACTATGTTGCCAACAATGTAACTATGTAACAACAATGCAACCTGTAACAGGAGTAGCCTACTATGAGTAGACCTAATGTACATAATGTATCCTCTTTATTTCCAGTCCATTTCATTAGCTAGTTGTCAGTTGTAAAGACTGTGCACACTTATAGAGCCATACAATTAGGGCCTAATCCAATCTGATCGTTACTGTGCAACTTTCAACCCATCAAATTATGATCTGATCTACATGGAACTAGTTTTGGCTGCATCTGTTGGCTCAGATGGAAAGTCACTGAGCCTCAACAGGCTGTATTTTCTGAGTGCTTATGGATGACTGTTGATTCAGATTAATTTGAGGCACTGTGAGGATGTGGCTTTTTAAGTTAAAACTGATAGAGCAACATATTCACAATGATAATGCTAATATTTAGCATATTGCTCATGTTTAGCATAGTTTATATTTTGCAATCATAAGTACATATGAGTTTGATTTTGAATTAGTTTTGCCTGAGAATCAGCAAAATTGAAAATGTAAGCACAGAAACTAAATTACTGCTTAAAAATATCACAAATTGTTTCAATGGTGCCAGATTTCATTGAAACCAAGCATTTTTTAGACTTAAATCAGTGTGTTTTGCATTAAGATGTTGCCTTTGGTTAAAGAAATGTTTGCTATATTCAACATACTCTAGATATGTTGAGTCAGAGAAAACTGGGTTTACCATCAGCATTTGAATAAATTTAAAACATGGAAAGTTTCTGATATTGATATTGGGGTTGAATAAGGTGAGAGTTGCGGAGGCCTTCCTCATAGTACTTGACACATTTTCTGCAGTCATTGTGTTGGTTTTCCCAGCAACAAAAAAAAGACAGCTAAGTTTCACTGCTTACCAATCCTCTGCATAGAACTGTGGGCAGTAAACGTCCTGCCCGGCAAAATAGGGCGGAGTGGCTGACAAAAGATATTTTTCTCATTAGCTGGGGAAGTCTAGAGAAAATGTAAAACAAGAGTGATTATTATTGTTATTTTGCTTCCAGTGGAATCATAGTGGTGTGGTGGCAGAATCTCAAAGTATTTCTCTGGCAGTTTAAAGCCTGTGCTTTATGTGTTTTGGTGACTTTCTGAACTCTAGTGGCGAAAATTCTCTTCATGCATCTTTAACGAGTAGCACAGAAAGAATAAGTGTTGCTTTTTGCATGCAGATATTTAATTTCAGTATTATTATAATAATTTAATTAAATAATACACCGATCAGCCACAACATTAACACCACTGACAGCAGAGGTAAATATCATTGACCATCTTGTGACAATTAAATATTCTGCTGGGAAACTTTGGACCTGGTATTCATGTGGATGATACTTGGACATGTAGCACCCACCTAGACCAGAACAGACACCCCCATCCCATAGCAATGACACTCCTTGATGGCAGCAGCCTGACAAAGACACACACACAAAAACAGTTAAGGAACAAATTCACTAGATCACAAGATGGTCAGGTGGTTAAGTATCTGTCTGTGGGATACACCAGAACATTTTCTGACTAGTCAGATTTTTTTTTTTTTTTTTAACTTAAAACAGCTGAGATCCAAGTTAGGTCTGGAAATCA
Organism: Mugil cephalus; assembly: GCF_022458985.1. Classification (NCBI taxonomy): domain Eukaryota; kingdom Metazoa; phylum Chordata; class Actinopteri; order Mugiliformes; family Mugilidae; genus Mugil; species Mugil cephalus. The sequence continues at coordinate 2,891,806 of NC_061770.1, read as the reverse complement.
AAAGGATGAGCTAAACATACCAAATATATTCCTTCTTTACTTCTTCATGTTGCTGCTGTTAAAACTATTCACTCGCATGTGTTCATTTGATAACATGTTACCCTAAAAACACTCATTATAGCAGCCTGAAATCACTTGAAACATGCAGATTAATAAACTGATCTTGGTGTCATTTCCATTATGTATGGTACACTCGTGGCTTAGGAAATTACACAAATCCTCCAATTGCACAAGTGCCATTGTGCTACTTTATCTCTCAGCCAGCATGTCTGTGAAAGGGCTGAAATGTTTACATGTGTTTGAATCAACAAAAGATGGCAATTTTATCTGTTTTTTTCAGTCAGCCTTTAAAGCGCCTCCAGCGTGTTTTGTGTTGCTACAATGAAAAGACATCTATGCATTTAAGAAAGCCAGTCGAGAAAGCTTTCAAACATCTTATCGTACCGTGTTGATATCCTTAGCTGACAGAGAAATTGCAGGAACTCTCTCTGAAGTTGTATTTCTGCCCTGGTCTTCTTTGTCCCAGAGTGACTGATGTTGCATGTAATTTGTGTGGAGTGTGGCTGATGAGGAAAGTCAGATCTGGGGGAAGATAGCTCCAAAACCTCGAACTCACCCTGCTGGAATATGCATAAATGTTGAAGTAATTTCTTCGGCAATGAAGGCGTTTATTATTTACACAGGTTTAATGGGGTGAAATATAGTGGACGTCGTTGTTACAGTAGTTGCTACAGAAGTGGTTGTTACATCTCTGTAGAACACCTTTAATATTTTCCTTCATAATTTTACACGACTGGAAAGAAAATAAGTCTGTATTCTGAGTCACCTGAGCAGTGAATGAATTTATGCTTCTCCCAATGTGACTTCTCATATCCAACTTTCGCTCATGAATTTCTTTTCTGCCATTGCCACGTCATACAAGTAGCACAACAGCAGTTCCCTCGGCTCATTAGTGTTGTCCATTCTGCCCATATTGATTTTGTCCTGTCCTCACATCAGAAAGACAAATTATTTGCGTCTCCTTCAACGCTGGTACAGTCCTAGCCCAATAACGTCTACTTCATCTGCCGCATTCGTCAATAGTCCACGGTAAACACCCAGACAACAAATCTCTGTGTACACTTTTTGTCCCCTTGCCACCAAACATAAGGTCACGATAATGTTCCTCAAGTCCTGTCCCTCAATTTCTCCTGGCCTTGCAGCAACATCTCAGTCAAGTTGGACTGTTGACAGGTCCTGAAATTACACATGTCAAGTTTGTGGTCGCTTTCCACTTGTTTAGATGATTTCTCCTTTGTTATCACCAAAAACACGAGTCAGTAACAGAACGTCTGCAAGAACATGTGCTAACAAGTGTTTGGCAGAGTGAGGGCGAGGGAAAAAAAACTAATTAGCCAGTACAAATCTACAACTAGCATACTCGTACCTGCTTCTGAGAGAGTAAGAGTGATCAAACAAAGACAGCCACGGCACTCGGAAGCCTACGTTTCCGGCCTGGTTAATTAGGGAAATGTGTTTTCTATACAAATGATCCCAACTATGCACATCAGTTGACATGTAACATAGAGAGGGAAAGACATCAGACGGGGATTTTGTTTCAACAGTAACTGATTGCAGCTGGCTTGCTTTCCGTTTCGCCCACCAAAATATTAAGTTTGCATTAGTAGCAGTCTCTGAACCCATCCGGCTGTTGTCTGATGACTGTTCATCATTCTGCATTCATATCCAGATGTGTGACATTCTTTTGTTCCATTTTAGTGAAAATCTTATCCATGATAATGATGAAATATTTTAATATATAATAACGTAAACAGAAGTAGCATGGTATAAATTTGAAATGCAGTTTTACTTTTCTGTTTCTGCTTTGACTTAGAGGCTCTGTGTTGATCATTAGTGTCTCCCTGCCTTGTTCGTTTGCTTTATAATGTTGTTTTCCTGCAAGCAAACAGACATACGTTAAGTGTTAGGGTTAAAGTCGCTGCTGTATTTTCTCCACTGAATCCCATCAGACTGTCAGCAGTTAGAAATATACCAGCAAAAGGGGTACTATGCATTTAATAATGAGCAAATAAAGCCATTGTGACAGACAAATATCCTTATTAGCTGAAGATTATCTTCAAGCAGACAACATTCTAATAGTTTCCTGCTCTCTGTTTAAAGCGCTACAACAACAACCACAGGCAAGCTATTAAAACACCGCTGCACTTTTTGAGCTGCACCAATGCTAGGGGACGCAGCAAATTCATTTTCTTGTTATTGCAAAATTATTCAAATGAGAAACCCATCAATAATACAATTCTCACTGAGAAAGCCCCCATAACAGGTCCAACGGGATGAGAGTTTCAATAAGAGGCCATGTCCCGCCGGCACAACATAATAAAAGGATTTCAGGAGCCCGACGGGTTCTGTGTCATACATACTCGAGCCCTGTAAGGGTGCAGAGGAGCTAACCCTTCTTTCTATGCCCATCCCTGTTTTTTTAATTACGGCTTTAACAGCAACACAGCTGCAATGAGGTGATTTGGTAACCTTTGCTAATTTTTCCCTCCCCTCTTTAGGCCACAGTGACAACCCAATTTCTATTAAATATAATCTGGCAGTTTAACACTGGCTATAAAACCCAATGGGGCAGAGACAGGTATTGCACAGGTTTTAATTATCTTACCAATAGCCTTCAACTGTTGCTGCATGTTTATTTCTCTCTGCGCTTCAAAGAATGCTCTTTATTCTCCCTACCTCCTACCTACCTCCCCAAACAGGTTTTCTTCCTCCTCAACAGATATCTTGATGTCATGCAGTGTGGTATTTTTTAATATCATCCCTATCCATTTTATTACTTCAACCTATAAAAATAAATAAAAAAATAGACAGAGCCATTACGATCATCATGCTGAGCTTACGACTGACCTCATTGTATCACATTGTCAAGGCTGGAGGCAGGATAGAATGCGTCTGCAAAACCGGATTGCATATTCGGTTGTTGCAGCTTTTAATTGGTGTGAAATTACTTTTTCAGAGGAGGCACAAGTGTCTGCCTTTGCGGGGAATAACTGAGTTTGATATGGTTGACAGAAATCCGCGTGAACGTCCGATAGCAGTGTCGGGCCAACATAAACAAAGAAACGTCAGTGGATTTGAGCAGAGGCAAAGAGGGGCGGGTGGCACTCACCAAGGCGGTAGACACTGCCTCATATGTTGTTTTACACGTACAGGTGATAAGCCAAACCGTTCAGCCTGTCATAAATACTTGATTGCATGTCACATGACAGAATGGCATGTCAAGTTGTTGAAAGGTTGTTTTGATTCACCTTTGTGTCACTGTGGAGAAAGATGACCTGTTAGCAGGCAAATAATGACATCAGTCAGGCTTCTAGAGATGGATATCAAGAGCAATGGCTATTTACTGACCTGCAGCACACATGCACATGACTTGTACATAAACCCACTTTGACTTGAACAACTGCTTTATCACATGTCATCATATTTGTACTGTATTATGGGAGGCGCTTGACCTGGAGCACTGAATCAGTGGCAGCACTTGTGTGACAGGGCACTGTCTGCTCAGCCTGTCTTCTCTGCTTATAGGAAGAATCAGTGAATCCTTAGTTGAGCAGATGTAAGATTTGTACATTAAATAGTATTTTGCCAGTGTTACCAGGCTTCTGACATTCCCCAAGCTCAGTGTTCCTGTAAAGCTCCCAACTAAAGCAAAGAAAAGCTGCAGAAAGCTCTATGTTCTGGGTTACACTTCAGCTGTCTAAAGGTGTTTCTTCCACGCTGGTAACAGAGAGCGAGTGAAGCTTCGTTTAGTTTAATTCTTTTATTTTCTAGAGAATAAAATTGAGACATTGTCGTCCAATCAGAGCGTGAGGCGGTGTATCCCTGTGACAGCGTGAGCATAGATTTACGCTGTCAGAATAATGGAGGAGCCTGTGGAGACTGAAATAGAGTGAGGCACAGAGTGAAGCCACTTGGAGGTCTGCCGGACAAGAATGAAGAGAAATAGTGTCTCTGCGTTTCACAGCATTAAATGGGAAGTAATATGGCAAGCCGCTAATCAAACACCTGGTCCATGTGGCCAAATGTAGACCACATTTACAATCCTGTCTATTCTCTGACACCTTTAAATAGCACCGGGGATAGTGAGATATAATGTAAAGCCAGAGTATGTTTTCATGGGCCTTAACTTAATGAACAAGGTTCTCCATTGTTGGTGGGAAGAACCATGTTTACCAAAAGCATTGCAACAAATATTCCATGGTCTACCACCCTTGAGGTTAGCCACAACTTTTAGTACACACCAGATCCTCTGACTAAACTATCTGTTATCAATTTGCACTGTGGGTAACGTCGGCATGCCAGGGTTCAGACCTTTAAATCTTTCCACTCCACTGATTTGGCTCATATTGTGACATGAAACAGTGGCTTCTTCTTTCAGAAGGCAAACATCCAATAAACGCCATGGGCAGACCTAGTACTTTTGTCAAGCTATTGTCGGGCAACAATTTGGAAAACAAGTTGATAATTTTGTTTGGCAAAATACTTTGGCTTCAGTGTTTGACAAAGTATGCATGAAATGAAAAAGATATGGCTTGTTATTTTGCATCAGTTGTCATCCCCCCTTTTTAAAGAGCAGAGATAAATAGATGTCACTCTTGGTTAGGCTGCGAACTGACTGCAAAGACTGCAGCAATCGCAAGGAGCGTTCAGGGCATGTCCAAAATGGAGTGAATTCATCCTCTTGGTAGCCCAGAGGTGCTGAGTATTTTACTGACAAGTAATACAATTTCTGTAAAATAGCAGCTTTGTAGTGTAAATGTGAGAAAATAACCAGAGGTAGTATGATTTATCATCTACGAACGATGAATATCCGGAGAAAGAAGCATGGGTATCCAGTCTTCATTTTTTTTTTTTTTTTTTTTTTTTTACGTGGTTGGACAAAATAGAATTATATTTCTAATCTTTGTACATGTTAAGCAGGGTGCCATTTAGGCAAATTCCTTTGGCTAAAACCAATAAAAATTTTCAACAGGGCATTTATTGTGAAACATTCGCAGGCATCCTATATGCAACAGCAGCCAGACGGGATTAAAAGACGACAAAGCAAAGAGGATCAGAATGAAAGAATCAAAAGCAATTCTTGCGTCAGTTTGAGCCCTGTAAAACAGGTACAGTTTAGCATTAATGAAAGCAGTAGAAATATACATTCTTCTTAGCTGTAATAGACATTATATAACAACCAGGATTTTATCTACCCACACTTGTTGTTTACTGTTTGTGTGTCACCCATGCCAGTGGCATTACTGGAGTCCTGGCTTTTAACTGAATCTCAAGAAACACAGCAAAAGCCTTCATGAGGATGCATCTGATCCGTGATTGTCGTCACTTGGTTGAACCATGTCACATATTTGATATTTACGTATTTGTCACCTTCATAACGACTGTTACCTAAATTCCTACTGCCACATCAATTCAGTGTTGATGACACTGAACAACAAGCCACAGTGCAGAACAGACCTGGCACATACCCATTTAGCAAAGCCTTTTATCTGTGTCCAATCAAAAATAATTGCCTCCTCCTTCCAGATCAAGCCACCTATATAGAGAAAGGCCTTAAAACACCCTAGTGGTTGGAAGCACAAATCTGAATATGAATATATCGATGTTAAATAGCTGCCAGAGATTAAACACAAAGCGCTTACATACACACATAAACAAAGAGGTCCACCTCCTCACACCCACTCCCACATGGATTCCTTTATAAACAACATGAGTCAGTCAGGTTGGCTTTTTATTGCGGTTGTAGCTCTCCACATCCCCGTCCTTGGACTAGACTCAGCCAATCACGCCTGCAGGAGGGCGGAAGATGGAAGCAAGCCGCAGTCATCAACAGCTAAACAGAAATGGGCCGAGGACAGACTGACCAGAGGCTGCGTTTCTCTCCGGTAATTGGCTCGGTTTTAGATCTTAATACATTCAACAGATGTTTGCCTGCGCCCTGAGCCATGGAAAAGCCAACTGTGGAGGAATTTCGCCCTCTGTGCTGTGGCGTCCTTGTTTCCAGCTGCTCTGGTGCCTGTCTCTCTGCTTGACTTGACTGCAGTATACATAATGTACAATACATCACGGCCCAGTTCAACAGCACATAAAGTGGAGCAAGAAGAAAAACAACAAACACTCTGGCATCATTGTTATAGTGATGGTTCTCAAAGTGGGGTTGCCTGACAGTCCTTCAAGAAGATATTTTTTCTCTTACTTTGCATAAGCACTGATATTCTTTCATTTCACAATGGGGCAGATGAATTAAACCGTCGCATACATTATAATCCAAGAATACAGGTATCCATTGTCCTTATTCACGATAGTTATTTTGCAGATCGATGGCCTTAAAATTAAAATCAGATACCCATTAGCATCCAAATACTGTGAAGGAAGGGCGGGGTGGGGGCAACTAAAAGTGACAAAAATGAGGGCTGCCATTGACCTCTGTCTTCAATATTTAGACTGCTGAGTGGAAACAATTACTTTCTTAGATTTTGCAGTTACATGGCATATCATTGTCTTCATCTGGCTTTTGTTGGCTAAATTAACATCTTGTAAGGAAGGTACATATGACCTTTTCGATTCCCACTGTCAGTATTAAAATTCTGATGGGCATGTCCCCTTGTTTACAACATTGTCATCATCATCTGGCTCTTACGTTCAATTAATAAGCTGACCAACAGTAGCATTTACTGAATTGTCAATGATCACATCACATATTGTAATATTTGTTATAATTATTACATTTTCATCATCATGATCATTACTCCTCAACTCTGTAGTAAACAAGAAGTGTTAATTAGAATAAGCAAAACCATAAATTCTCACAGTGAACAACAATATTCTATACACTTCAGACAATCAGTAGTTCAGCTCTGTACAGTAAACATTTCAGTGTTCTATGTAGTAATCAGTCTTATGAAGAATAAGCATCACTCAAATTCTCACAGTGAACCACAACATTATTAAGAGTATAGGACATTTTTGTTATTGTTCTCAATTTTGCTGGGATAATTTGAGTGATGTTTATTTTTCATAAGACTGAAGTGTTCTGTATAATAATCAGTCTTATGAAGAGTAAGCACCAGGTTCCTGCCTCTGCTGCAGCAGTTGCTGCTGCTGTCGTCATATTTGGCACGGTCATCATCAGGGTCAGTCTCCTCCCTTGGTGCATCTAAAAGTATGGATTGAATCAGTCAACACTTCATTAATAATATTTTTAATTAAATTTACATTATACTTTTTACAATATAGCATAAATTACAGATGTTTAACAACTATTGAGATACTATTAAAAACTGAATAGTGCACAATGCCAGCATAATTTAGTAATTAAAAGTAGGTAATTGAGTTACTTCATTCAAGAGTTTTCCCTCATATCTGTATTTGGCACATGGGGTGGCCTATCAGATTGCAAGTGGGGCTTGTGCCCCCCTATGCAACCCATGTAAGATCCGCCCCTGCTGTGAAGAGTTTGTTCCTTTTTAGAGGATGGCAGCAGTGGTCAGCTTGTACTGTATTTGCATGAGTTAAACTGGATTATAATTGAAACACAAAGTTATTGCCAGAGGAGGTTGTCATAAGTTATCCAAGCATTCCTAGAAACTACTCAACATAGTCCTACAGCACTTATCTTAAATATGTTACAGCTGGCAAAGACTCAGACATTGACTATGTTGCCAAAACGATCTGTATACATTTGTGTAATTTTAGTATGGGCCCGTCTTTCGTTGCAAGTTCCAGTGGAGAGAAATATCAATCCCTCAGTATACAGTGATATTTTTAGACAATAGTGTGCTTCCAACTTTGTGGTTTGTTACTGGCCCTTTTCAGTCTCAACTCAATAATGTCCCTCTCTTGGCACTGAAAGAACCCTCAACCTCATCTTACCTTTGTATTGTTGGAAAGGTTATTTGAAACAGAAACAGAAATCAAGACATGACAGTTTCTCAAGATGGTAACCTCATTTTGGAGAGACCAACAGAAGCTCTGTGACAACATACAGCTCCTTCGCAAGAGCATTAATTCAATGCCACAAGTGAAAATATTTAGTACAATTGAGATGAGGTGATGTCAGCAAGAGTCATAGTTAATACGACTACTAGTGGGCTGAATATGTTGTTTAGGTCACCTTCTGAAAAGTTTCTTGTTTTGGCCAATATTCCCAAACATTCTGATGAGCATTAGAGATGTAGGTTATTACGCTGCAGGAGAGACAAATCTCTGTGGATATTTTGTTTGTACATCTATCTGCCATTCTCCATGCTGCTGGAAGCGTCATCCTCTGCATAGAGCTAAAAAAATCACTAACAGCAAGTATTTTATAAAACGAGACCCCTTTTAAAAAAAAAAAAAATCTTATAAATTGTCAGGTTTCTTTAAATTATTGCAAATCACTTAATACCAGTGTCAGTGTTAAAGTAGCCTTAGTAGTTCTCTCTGTGAGCAGGACAGTTGCTAATGAAGTCACAAACAGCAGATAAGAGTAACTGCAGTTAAAAGTGTGACTCTTTTAAAACCTCATAAACATTCTCCAACAACCAAAATAATTTTTTTTTACCTTAACATGGCCTTCTCAGCTGTAGGTACTAATTAATTCTTCAGCACATTTTTATCAGTGCCACGGGATCCATTTACAGGGCCATACAAATGGGGTTCACTTATCAACAGTTTGCTTATTTCTCAGCTGCAGTGCGTTATTTAATGACAACCAATTATATCCCGCCGCCTGCGCAGGGATTCACCTTTATAATCTTTGAATTCTTTCTTCTTTCCACTTCGTCACATTCAGCGTTCATTCTCTCATCTGACTTTTGCCCGATGTTCTCTTGTGACCTTGAAAACGTATTTTTCATCATGTCAGCATATTCCACATCTCCTTATCACTTTACATTGCTTAGGTGTGACCGTTGCAATTGTGTTCTCTTATGATTGCTTCAAGGACGTTAACCTCTTCCGTTAATGGTGACTCTGTTTCCACTGAAGTCTCTGAGGGTCAGTTTTATTGAATTGTCTGTTTAAATCTCTGTCTGCTCTAAATGGAAATGCATTCAGCTCATTTCATTTATCATAAACTTATAGTCTCCAGCAGTCTACTTCCCCTCGCTCATAAAGAATTGAACAAATCATTTAATCCAGGGCAGGTTGTGTTAGCTAGTACAGTGTTGGCCTGCAGTTCATATACATTATTTAAGACACAATTAAATACTTGAATTTGATCACAAACATAGAGGAGATCACTGTATTTATGACCTTCATATCAAATGTGTTCATACACTCAGCGTTGTCTGAAACTTTCAACTTATATTTCCGCTGAGTGTCTTTGGTTTTCATCCATTATCTATTCTACATCCTGTTTTGGAGGTGGGGATGTTTAATCTTTTTTGTAATTTTATTCCAGATACTGAAACAAAACATTCTTCCGCTAAGTGCACCAATGTTAATGTTATTATGTAGGACCCTGAGGATGGACTAGAAATGAAGTAAAATCCCACTCTCCCAATTTAGATGTTGTAGATTTTGTCCTCATCATTCTTATTATTATGTTGGCACCAGATATGGTAACTGGAGGGTTTTCTTTCCCTCATCAGTGTGAAATTTAAAAGAGACTTCAAAAGTACTTAGAATCAATCTTATCACCGCTTCCACCACATCAGCCAATGAGGAGCAGACTTTAAATCTGTGAAGAGCACAGCTTGCTTACGTAACTTGATTTGTAGGTCACACATGTGTGAAAAAAAAAAAAAAAAAAAAAACACTTTTTGCTGCAGTTTGCAGCTACCACAATGGAAAAGCAGCACATCAGCAGCTTTAGTGTCCACGACGGGCTCATTCAGCCACACTGCTGTTTTGCACCGAGAAGCATGCGGCACTACTAACAGCCATGTATGCAATCTTATGAGAATTAATGCCACCAACAATCCTCAGCCATGCAAGCAGTTCTGCGACGCCGTGCTTATAGGCACAGCAGAGTGTTGAGTTCAGTGCTAATGTCAGCATGCTAAAATGCTCAAACTGACAACACCTGTTTCCATTTTAACAGCTGCTGATGAGATCTAACTATTGGAAATGGCATTAGTTTAGAAAAGAAAAATCATTTTTACACCTGATGAGTGAAATAAATGAAAAATTCTGAAAAGGTTACAGTATTATGCTCTGTCCTGAGGGTGAGCATATATGTTGGTATCTAATATCATGGCAATAACTTCTGAGATGTTTCAAACAACATTCAAGCCAAAAATGGCCACAGAGGATAGCTAAGTTGTCATAAGAAAATCCTGCAATTATATGAATTGTGTAAGAATAACAACTGGGACCATGACCATCCATAGCAGAATCTGTAGATACGACATGTGGGTCTTAAGTTTTTTAATCTCAAGTGTTGGTTTACAAAGGTTGTCAATAAACATTCAAACCAACTTTGATTGTGATCATCAGATAACAGGATAGGAATTGAAGTGCTGGACAAATAGAGAGACTGGCATCTGAAAATCCTTCCCGCACAGAGCAAAAAGGATAAAAGCCACAGAGTTCTAGAAAAAGGAGAGTGTACTGGCACAAACATCTCTGAACATGTCCAGTGAACCTGATAAAAGAGTCTCTTACAGATGTTGCAGTCTGGTCAGTGGGATAAAATGAATCGGAGAGAGTCTGCTCTCCCTTTTATGGCGAATCAATGTTCGCTACTTAGGTACAGGTTACACAGAGGTCAAAGTTTCCCAGCTGAATTGTGGCCCAGGATTTATCGCAGCACCGTTGTAATCTGTATTTAACAATCCATTTCTCATTGTGTCCGTTACGGCACTAAGATCAGAGACTGACTCGGCAAGCTGTTTCACAAGAACGAAACTCTGATATTATGAAGAGGGGGAACCAGCCATCCATGATTTTGTTAAACTTCTAATGGTATCAAGACTTCACCAGAGAGCAATTTTCATTTTACCTTTAAAGTCTTTCAGATTAGTAAATGATTCACATTCAACTTTTATGTCTTGTGTCAAGTGCTGCTCAGGGGCATGTAATGTGTTTCTGGATCTAATAAAAATGATGCATTTGAAAACTTTCCGCAGCGATCTTCCAGATAAGCTCTGATTCTGCCAATCAAATTGATGAAGCACATGTCAGATGAAAAAAAGACAAACACATCTTTCATGTATAGCATAAATGATTAATTGTCAAATTTTAGAACTTCTGAAGTTAATAACAATTCCAAGCAAGGCCCAACGTCCAACGTTACCACTGAAAGAACCTTGTTTACAGCCTGTTACAAAACATGTGTGGGGCTCTACAGCTTCCAGTCATGACAAATTCATTTTTATACAACTCATAAACTGTATTTGGTTTAAAGCTATGCATAATTAAGGACGTGGCTTCTTTGAGTGATATCATTTGTTCCCCTCAGGTCCAGTCATGCTCCCCTTCTTTGCCCATTTTCGAATTAGGAGGGACTTAGACAAAGTCAACCACTGCCAAGATAGCCATCACATCCATATTTATATACAGCACCCCCGGAATTTGTCTTAGTCTGGGTACAAGTACAGTATCTAAATATAAAATAGTTATTTTTTACAAAAGGAAATATAACCTTGTTGGCCTATGTCTGATTCTAAGCATTAGACAACCACAAAATAATAAGTATGCCACAATAGATAAAATACACAGATCAGGCATGACATTATGAACTTCAATAGGAGCAGTAATACCATTCACCACCTTGTGACAATTCAGCGTTCTGCTGGGAAACTTTTGGACTTTTGGATGAGTCACAGCTGTTTTGGAGGCACAAGGGAGACCCACACTGCGTCACAGTGTCACAATTAACCACTCATTCACACAAGCTCACACACATTCACACACCAGAGCCATGCACTGGGAGCCATTGGTTCAGTGCTCACGGACATTTCAGCATGTGATCCATGTGCCAGGAATCAAACTGCTAACCCGCTCTACCTACTGAGCTACAGCTGCCCCGTCTCAAGCGACTCTTACAATATCGTACAATATATATAACACAACGTGAAAGTCTATCTGTCTATCTATCAGTTTTATAGCAAGCAGAAGGCTACCCCCTCATCTGAACGTTGGAGTGTGCCCACTTCAACTCACAATGGGAAATCATATCAAATTTGACGGGACACAGTGTGCAGGGCAATAGAAAATGATTACACAAATGAGACCAACAGGCGGCTGCCCATGTCACTAACATCTACCTCTGGCCTTGGTTGTGCCAGGCAGGCTGGCTCTTGTGGCCAAGCAGAACACTTCAGAGCCATTATCAGTACATAGCAAGGCTGAATCCCATGTGAAAAGACATATTTCCTAAAAATTAATGACAATTTCCTAAAATTCTTTGGAAGATCATGGAAATGACGTGAAGTGATGTACTCTTAATTGGCCATGTTTGAGACACTGTTTCATACTCGTGAATGAGAATTTTAACACAAAAGATTCAATTTGGAATACAAGTGTATACAGTTGACTTGAACAGTGGGACATTCACAGAGGTTAAAGGAAAAGCTGAACTTTAGTAGATGTTAAATGTATGATCATATGACCCACCTGGGTTTGTTGTCCATCCTCCCAAAATCTCCACTTCCACTTTCCAATCTCCCAGTTAGAACAAAGCTGTGGTAGACTACACTTTTCCTTCAAATACTTACTTACCTATGATGTGTGCATAAGACGGCTTTTCAGTGGCTGGAAGGCACCTTAGACTGAGCCTGGCTAATTAATGGAAAGTAATATAGCAAGATGCTTAATTACTTTGCTACCAAGTAATTAATAAAGCTAATAAAGCTGTTTTGTATATGTCTTTCTTCTTTGTCTTTAGTTCATCCAGCAGAGGTTTATTAGAGCTGTACACTCTGATCTGGATGTGTTGGCAAAGTTTTGATGCTCCACCTCAGATATATTTGGTGGATATTATCAGCCCCGCCGCACATAATGAGAAAAAGCAACTCCATACCGAGGGACTGACTGTAATATCCCTCCAGCTGAGCATTATGCAATGACAGGTGTTGTTTGGGTTGGGGGAAGATAAAAAAAAAAAAAGCAGGAAAACTCAATTGATGTTCTAAGTGTCGCTGTTCCCTCCAGTAGGTGTTCTGGTTTCACCAGCAGTGCTTAAATCCTAATCTGCAGCTGGAGGCTTCGGAGGGAAGATTCAGCTCATTCATCTGTTGCATTACCAAAAGGAAAATACCTTTCCTTGGAAAACAAGTCCTGACTATTTCATTGCAAATTGCTGAATTTTGGTGGAAGGTTCGCGTGCACCCATTTGGGTTCGACATGCGTAGGTCTCATCCATAACACAGTGTGTGGGCGGGTGGGAATTAAATGAGGGGAATAAAAAATATCACTGTCAGCTGATAACAGAAAAGGTCTGTCAGTCTCCCCTCCACCAGCTAAAGCCCTAACCAAGCGAGAGGAGCTCCAACACATGCAGAAAGCCGCTCTCCTGGTGCTACTGCTCACCCTCAAGTGACAAGTGACTGAGCCTGCATTTACATGAGCTTTACATATTAATAAAGCAGCTCCGGAGTAGAACATGCCACTACCATCAATGCTGTTTCGCCTTCACCAAGTGACTGTTTTCCTTCTTTTGCAGTCAGGATAGTACCAACTTTGCTCAGAAAAGATTACTGAGCAAACCTGAGAATTCTTTTTCCAGCTTATCAGCTATTACGTGCGGCAAAAATGAAATGGAACAGCAATCAAACATGAGAAACCCCTGTCTGCAGCTAGACACTAGACAAAGGTTTAATCTTGTGATGTGCTGTATCTGACTCTAGCTGGGCTGTGCTGATTTATTAAACCTTTATTTATTTGTTTAGGGGTTTTTTCACAAGAAATCATTTTTATTTTATAGAGATAACTTTCCCCAACTGAAATGTTTCTGCAGTGTTCTTACAGTCATCTTTTCTGTCTCTTATATATCATAGTCACAGGAGCGATGCGGCACGACCTCTTTTTTTTCTCTCATTACTCACTGAACAAGGAGAACGTGAATGCTCACCACAACAAATGGAGCAGTCTGAGGCCTCTGGGAAACCAGCAGAGGCGGTAAGCCCCGATCATTGGGCCGCTCTTTCATTCAAAATCCTGCACTGTGCATCTGCAACACAGAGACGTTGACGGGTTGATGGCTGCGGGATCAATGCACAAATGAATACATGAATTGACTGAGTGAAACACAACCCCGCCTCTCCGTGAGCACTTAACAAGGTCAGGTGCTCCAGTATGAAAACAACAAGCTCTCGTCAATAAGTGGCTGCTGAGGCCGTTCCAAAATAAATTTGTTTTACAACAGTCGCTCATTAAACTGTGACTGGAGTCTGGATGGAGCTCCCCTGCATAGTGATTAATGACAAGGAGACTTTTAATACGGTATGCAGGTTCACTGAGCATCATTTCACTATTAATAGAAACTTGACAGAGAAAGTGGATGGTGGGCAGGCAGGATACTAAAAGCTTAGAAAGATTATATATGACTGTGAATATTTGGATTAGAAAACCCCAGATTCTATCCATAATTTGACAGTCAAACATATTAGAATATAAACTTTTATTATTATTCTTAATCTTTACCTCCACCACATGAGATCAGATTTCTTTCTTTGTCCAGGATGCATTCAGGACAGAGATAGGAGGCAGTTAGAGTAGTTTGGTCAGACATTTAAAAACTGACCTTTCAATGGCTCCAAATGTCCTATTTATATGCTGAAGAAAAAACAGACGCTGTGTTCCTTAACAGGCTTGTGTTTAAATGGCAGATTCATGGCGATTTAAGATAACGACTGTCATTCACTGCTTTTCAAAAGAAATTCATGAGTGGTCCAGTCGTGCACTGAAAATGACTGATTCAGGACTTAAAATGGCTTAAACTGAATATATTTGGACTAAATATGTAATGACATTACCTGTATTACCATTATCTCTATCTAAAAATCTAGAGAGAACTTTGATGTTTTTCATTTTTAATTTAAAGACGTATTTTTGCAAAGGTCCATGTAGGTACCCTGGTGTATTCACAAGGACCTTGCTTTGGCAAGTAATTTCTTTGGCTTCTGGCCCTTTCTTCATTTCTCTGATGCCATAAAATGCTTATGCTTCCAAATCCATTGTTGTGAATGAAACCCGGTAACGGAGTAAAACTGGTAGCCTCAAGATCATTATGCACAAACGGGCTCCTCCTCATGAGCAGGTGGCATTCATCAGGTTGAAGCATCTCCATATGGCAGCTCCCCCAGATAAGCACAAATCAGGAGTAAAAGCAAAAATAAGGACTTGAGTATGCAAGGTTTAAAGGATAGCTTGAGTCTATTCAATGTCCCGCTGCTCAAAGTTGTAAATATCTCATTGACTAAAAGTTTCTTTATCTACAGTTAAAATATAGCCCTCATAAAATGCACTATTTACTTCTACTTGAGTAATGTTAGCACAGCTGTCTTCAGAATAAACTATAATTAAGTAGTGCACATTTTAGATTCCTTCTTTCCTCATGGTTGTGTCTCCTTGCAGCCACTACAACCACATTGTTTCACAACACAAGGAACGTAGGCACAAATGAAGCAGTAATCCAACATGCCAGTTATTTTGTTAGTCCTTTTACATACAGGATATAGTAGCTGTCTCCCCACCAGAGCAAAATTTGTGTCTCGCTGTACACCTTTAGAATATCCTTTCGAAATGTGGGTAAAGAGTCTAAAGACCATTGATGTCACTCTTCAAACCCACACAAATCCTAACAGCTTGTCTGAAGCACTGAACTGTGATGGCAGACCATTTTCTAACATGATTTTAGAGAAGGGAGCAAAAGACTAAGCTGTTATCCAGCAGCTGTCCGGTAGAAGAGAGCCACATATTGAAACTGAAATAGTTAGAGACCACATCGAGGGGCACAATTTGTCTCCATCCTTATTTGGAAAGAAACATTCTGTAATGGTGTTCAATTTTGAACATTTTGTGTAACCTTGTTTGTTTTTTCTGGTGTTTTCTGTTTCATTTTGTAGTCAGTTTTTTTGTTGGACCTAATTCTTGTCTTATGTAAGTGCATATATAATCCCGCATTTTCACGTTTTGCCAAGCGGCATTTGACAGCTATTCTGTGATTGGTCAGAATTTGGAGGCAGGCGTGGTTAGTGCGGAAATGCAAGTGGCCATTTTGTGAGCTCCCAGATGCTAATGTTCCCGCTACTGTCTCCTGGGTAGACATCGGGACACTGTGTGTGGGTGCATGTTGATGGAACGCTGTGATCCAACAGACACATCATCAAAATGCTAGCTAACATCCAAAAATAAAATGAAAAGTGCTTCCCGCGTCCATCTCGCAGAATGCTTAGCGTGTATGATGTATGGTGCAGTGGGAGTGGCCTATGAGGACTTCCCTGGAGTCCAGCATTTAGGTCTCTGAAGTGTAAATAACCTGGCCATAATGAACTTTGTTCTTGTTCTTGCTAATGTTGAGAACAAGAACAAATTTCTTGCTTCTTGCAGAGTATGTAACAAGCGTAGGTGTCTTGCAATTGGGTCCTCCCTCCAGTTCCATACATAAAAATGAACAAACAATAAGTCTCAAGTTACTGACAGTATAAAGGGAAACAGAGAACCTGAAAACCTTCTCTTATCTACATTTAGTCTTCTGTGTTTACATGGACACAAGTATTCCAGGCAGAATATATATTCCCTTATGTAACCACCTGAGTTCTCCTATTCAGGAGTGTATGAACCTTTGATAATCTATTCAACTGGAAAATAGCTCCAAAACAATCAGTTGGTTAGAAAGTGTCTAAAAAGATAAACATTCAAAATATTGGTCCACCTCGGTCCACCTCAGTCATTTTCCTGTACTGGATGATACAGTTGGGTGAAAAAGAAAAAAAAAAAAACATGTTGAAAGGCTGTAAGTCTGATAGATGTTTGGAAACTGAACCCAAATATGGTGTCAGATCATTTCATTTAAAGTCCATGTTAGCAGTTAAGTTGGAATCTCGAGACTGAACAGATATTGTCCATGTTGAAGCCACAAGCTGTGAAGATGCACAACTTTTAGTTGTTAAACTATATGCAAAACCTCTCAGTTTGGAGAAAACACAAATCTCCATAAATATTACAGAAGCTGTGCTACCATTGTGTTTTGCTGAAGGTGACACATGCACAATGGCTGCATGAGCAACATCTGAAAGTGAGACAGTCATTACCCATCTTTCTATAGTAGTCAGATATGAGTGAGCTAAACTGCCACTCTGATTCCAGCTCTGCACAACTAGCTAAAGATTGTAGCTCACCACAGAAGTGTCTGTCAGCTGACACATACCAAGACATTTTTTGCAAGCATTTATGTTGCACTCTGGATGAACTATATGATTTTGCTGCTCCATCAGCCTCAGCTGTTAATGGTTAGCATAGTTAACATATATTATCAAGACAGAGAGTACAGATAACATTATACTTGCATGTTAGCATTGACATTGTTGGCATGATAACATTAGTGCAAACAGCAGCTGTATCTGAGTGAAGCCTCATGTAGCTAGCATGGCTGCATACTCTGAGACAAAATCAGCCGCACTTATTGTACTGGTCAAGCGTTAACACGATCAACCAGTCAGCCTCAAAGATTCAGTACTGAGTGGGTATCTATTCTCTGGATGGATATTTTTCAGTGCCAGTTCAGTTCAGTTCAGTAAGGAGTTCATGCATTAAAATAATACATACAAGAACCGTTGACGTTGACGGATATTGACGTCGTTTCTTGCCTGGTGTGAGGCTGAGTAGAAATCCAGGGGGAAACACCGTTTTAGGAAAAGCGTCACTGTGTGACAGCTATTAGCCACCAAGTGCTCGGAGAAGCGAGTGTTGAAACTTTTATCAGCTATATGTGTAGCACTGGCCGCTCAGACTTTTCTTAGCATGTAGTTGAGCGGTCTCAGGAGAGGAATGGGAGAGAGAAGCAGCTGAGCATTGAAGCCACAGGCGGTGAGAATAAGCAGTGTACAGAGTGAGACGGCGTCACGGCATCCCTTCCAGGCCCACGCAGTCGACACAGGAGGGATAGCACTCAAGCAAAAAGCCATTTATCTGTTAAACACACCCTTTGGATTATTTATCGCTGTTGTGCGCAGCGCCCATCAGCTGGAATCTCAATGTTCTCCCAGCTGCCTCTCCTGTTCAGGTAAATCAAAGTGACGGTTTCGCTGAATGAGATATGTAAAAGCATTAGGGCAAATTGCGGGAACCAATAGGGCCTGCCGTTTCCCCACATTCTGCAGAGTGGCTGTGGGCGTCATGTATCACAAGAGACGCATCAGCTCTGAGAGGGGAGTCCATGCTGCTGAGGTCGCCTGTCACAATGGCTGCTTAGAAATCTCAAGAGAGGCCTGACTAATGGCTCTGTATCAATGCACATCCACATGCTTCATCTCTCTCTGTGACCTTTCAGCATTAGCACTATATGCTGTGGATGTTGGTCATCATCCATATTTAACTGGGATTACTTAAGCAGTGCTATGGACGATATGTGGTTTAGAAGATCACTGATAGTGACTCACGCCGTAGCTGACAATCAAACTGCAGTTGTGTCTGGAAGGAGGAGGATAGATTAAAAAAGTGAACGTGTGGGAGTGTATATATGGACAGATGAAGGGAAATAAAAGAAATTGGAATCTGCTACAGCAGTTTTAGGAGAAAAGTATACTGTTGTGGGTTTAACAAGGCTTAACAAGTGCAAGTGTGCAGCATGGATAGTTTGCACTGTCTTAATTTGGTTTCGTCCATAACCATAAAACTCACCAACGCTCTTTTGTGATTTAGCTTTGCTCTTAATTTTTTTTTTTTTTTTTTCAGCGCTGCTTTTATTATGGACATCTGTCCCTGAGCAAACTCACTCGGGGAGTCGTCTCGGGCCGAGGCACGCTCATCTAAACATATTAACTAGGCCATATACTGTACATAACAAACTGCTGGGAAAGGCTCTGTTAAGGCTGTCAGTTCATTGAATGGTATTTAAAAATTAGACTCTCCTGCTTCTGGCACAGAACCAGGCTCTGTGTTTTGATTGTTTTGAATCAATTCACTTTGAGGAGTCACTGATGAAGCTGAATCTCTGCCATGTATACCACAGCTGTCTCCTATGAATGAATCCAGCCCAGCTCAAACCACACACTGCTATGTTGTGTGAAACACATACTGCTTATGTTTGGTACCTTGTTCAGTTTAGATGTTTGGTATCTGTTGTATTATTTTATACAATAATCTTTACTGCTGCATTGTCCCACAAGCTTTATGTCCTCAGAGCAGGGACTGCAGCTGCTCCAAGGTCTGTTTGCTGAAAACTACAGCTGGATGACTAATTACAAGAAAAACAGGAAATAATTAAAGGAGAAACAAATGGCATCATGAGACATAAGGGTTCACTGGAGGGTTTGATGAGTATGAAGGTGATATGATTTCTATCCAGTGGCCTTCACAGTTATTGGATCTCAACCAAACTAGAGTATCTAGAGAAGGTTTGTGGCAAGCAATAGACAGCTGTTTCAAACAGAAAATCTCCAAATGAGGGAATACCTTTCCTTCAGGAGCGCTCAAAGGCTTGGAGAGTGTGAAGAAGTACTCAAGTGGTTGACAGCAACAACTTCTTTTCGATGAATGACTCACAGTGTTTAGGTTATCATGTTTGACTAAATAATTACCTACTAGAATTTTTCTTTTAACCAAAAACATTTTTGATAAAAATAGCACAGTGACCCAAGACTGGAAAGAGTGGACTAGGTGACTGTCCAAATCACTAATTATCATTTGATTTTTGGTCTCCTTATTTGCACGGGGCATGTTTCAACCAATACAGAACGAGTCAGAGGCATCATGGACGCTCAGGTGACATTTATGACTACGTTTCCGCTTATCTGTTTCATAAAGTCTAGTCCAGCAGATCTTTGTTGGGGCATAATCAGAACAGAGGGACACCAGGCTAAATTCTCCCCACAAAACTTTTGTGGATATGGGAAGTTTGACATTTTCAGCATGCATATGCAAGTAATTCTCCTCCACAGGAAATTTGGCACATACGTTCTCAATAGTAGTTTGTAACAGTCCCAGACTAGCTGTCTTCCTGTTTCCGGTCTTTGACCTAAGTTAATCTAATTAGTTGTTAGCCCTAAGAGAGAGGCTGATATGATGTCATCTGAGTGAGCAAAATATTAAAATGTCTGAAAACATGCGACTTTCCTTTTTAGATTTTTCTTTCACCAACATGTGAAAGCTTTGCATCAGATTGACCTCTCAGGTGATATAAAATCAGTCAATGGATATGGCACTAGGAGGCTTGAGGCTTTTCATAACACACTGTGTTGTGGATCAGTACGTGATTACTTGCATTAAAACACCTGGCATTACAGCAGTTCGTATTGATTCCACATCTTCATTCTTTATTCTGATGCTTTCGTCTCCATTTTGTCATCTCATTTTGTATCAGGTGAGTCAATCTCATTTTTGGCCTCTTTGTAGCTCTGCTTCCATCCTCTCTCTGTGCAGCGCAAACCTTGCTCTAACGGACAGTGTGGCTCTGTCCTATAAATGACCTCTCCACTGGGAATTTTGTCTTCTCTTCACATCAGTACATCAGCCCAGTACGAACCTTACAGATCTAGGCACGGCTTCACTGTTACATTGTGAAAAACAGCTTGTTATGTGGCACACACATCGTACTGTGTGTCGGCACGTGCACGTTCCTACCACCTTGCAAAAGTAACAGATCAACCGACAGGTTTTTAAATCTTAACACAATGTACTTGTTTCACTCATGTCTCCAAGTGTCTGGCCCTAATTTCTTGCTTTATTCTTAGTTGTGGCTAATTTTGTCTAAACAGCAGAAGTAGGTTAATGACTAAGTCGTCAATAATTCACCCAAAAGTTTCTGCCTGCTTGCTTGTCACACCTCATTTAAGAAAGTGAGCGAGATTCTGATTAAGTTTTTAATTCTTTTTTCATTTATTTTTTTTTTAAACAGTGACACATCTGTCTTTTATCTTTAACACCGCTGCCCTAATTACATTTGTAAAGTTGAGGTAAATAAACACGACTCTATGTGACTCTTGGCTCTATGTTGGTGCTTCAAAAGCCATAAAGCTAAGAGAGCGTAAATAGCTAAGGCAGGCAAAGGTTTTCATGTCAGTAATTTCACTGTTGTGTCTTTGTTGTGTTCTTTAATTTTTTTTTCTCATGGCCACCTGTCACATCCACTTAGACTGAGGTGAGGTGGGGTGCTTTCTGAACCAAAGTGCCCTTCAGTCTGCTCAGGCAAGTACTCCCTGGGAATAAAACCAAAACCACAGGCTTCCACTCCATGAAACAATTCTCTCTGCCACTCCTCAGAGATCTGCCACTACAATCTATTGAATTTCAAAACAGACTGTCAGGGAGACAAAAGCTTGGGCAATGATGCAACATGTTTATTCCGGGTAATGAAATCTAGATTGTGGCGAGGTCTTTGGGCATTTAATCAGTCCCTTGTGTGACTTTGTGTGGGGTTGTCCATGCGTTTAGGTTCACTTCACAGGGGTGCAAAACCCAGAAAGGCTGCTGACAGTTGAAGGGAATCAGAGTAGTCACAAGCTGCCTTTAGGGGCATTTGTGGGCTTCAGGCCTTCTCATGCTGACCCAGAATACAACATTGGCAGACTCAAAATAAAATCTTACTCATAAGGTAGAGAATTCAAGGATGTGCGGAAATATGCTGGAACATGTAATGCAAAAATCTTCTGACCAATGTAACATCTTTAGCTTCATCGTGTGACAAAAGAGGAGCATGTAATGCAAAGTTGTCCCTGCGATCTACAAACTGTACAATTCCCCTACACCTCAGATCAAGTACAAATGAGACATGGAGGTATCTGAAGAACACAGTGTGCACCACCGGGCTGCAGAAGCCAAATCCGACCGGAGGAGATGATGGGGTAAATCCACACTGTGGCTCTTTTCAGCGCTGCAGTGTGTCTCTGACTGCCTAATGAGGCCTTATTAATTCAGATCAGGGTGAATGATTACCTCATCATTCCCGTTCTCCAGAGAGCTCCCTCTCCCTCTGTACTCTGCCCAGTAAATTTACAGCATGGTAATCCATGGGCCGCCTCTCACCCCGACGCTTTAATACAATGCGTTTGGAGTGAAGTGCCACACGATTCAAGCTACTACAGACCCCCTCGTGTGAGCAAGTCATACATGTTCCTGTGGGACTCAGCAATTACTTGGAATTGTTTAAGGTCTGTGCAAATGAGTGGTATCTGCTTTATCTATTCTCTTTTGGAGAGGCTGCACTCCCACAAGCACCAGATCTCTGACAGTAAACACAGAACGCCCTCCCCATCTCTGTGCAGAGACTAGTTGCCTAGCAATGAAGTCTGTGATTTTATGGTCTGTGAGGCTTACATACGCTAGAAAAGAAAAAGAATCCATCAGGATTAGATTTAGAGTAGTGTAACAGCCAGCATCTTATTCTGTGTTTGCATGGTTATGTGGACAACACCAGGCAGCTGTGGTGATTGTAAACAAAAAAAAAAGCACCGCAAACGATGACCAGAAGCTTAATCCTCAACAAGCGGCGCATTGATCTAGCTCTATGGGTGATACTGTCCTCACCGTCTCTTGAAAGAGTTGATGTAATGTTAAACAAAAGTTAACCTCCGAGGTTAACACGGAGTTTGCTGTTTCGGAGATCAAAATGATTCCGCTTGAGTGAGAGTAAAGGGAATACGCTGCTCCTTCCACCACCATGATTTCATTACCCGCATTATCTCAGTGGATGTTCAAATTTTCATGGCCCTAGTCTGTGCTTGGTGATTCGTGGATGTAAGTGCTGTTGTCAATACACGCAAATTACTTCTAAAGGAGGCCTTCTGGCTGTGCACATTTTAACATTTGTACCTCTGAGGCGAAGACAGAACTATCCTGATTTTCTTTAGAAAAGTTCTTTTAATGGTGATCTTTATTACGCTCTGGTGGTTGAACCTCTCACCTTGTTACAGAGAAATAGAGGAGTTCTTCAGGCTGTCTGGGCGAACAGTGGCTGTGTGTACATGGACAATATCCCTTCAGCCCTATTTTAATTCATTCTGATCTAAGATTCCAACTTAACTGTTTTCATGGACAAAATCTGCTAGAAATACAGCAGCAGGAGAAGTTTTCAGCTTTTGAGCATTATTCAGTTGAAAAAGATGACTGACCCACATTTTTAACAACGGTGTACATGTCAATTCATCTTTTCAAACACTTCTTATTGTTTGCCACCTCCATGTTAATATCTTCCTCTCCAACGGTTTATCAAAGTTTTACACTATCACACTCGATCTGATTGATGATTCCCTCTGACTCCGTTCTAACTGGGGCTCTTACATGAAGCACTTCTATTCTGAGTCGTACAAATGCTTGTATCCTCGAACGTTCTCAGTTAACCTTTCCTCGATGTGTTCCACCTATATTGATCCAAAACAATCAATTTGAAAATTGCGGACATAGAGATACAGTCTAAATACTAAAGTGGAAACACACTTCGACAAAGCAGACCAGTCACAAGTTTTGTGGTTTCGTCGCCGTGATGTGCTGTTACATTTCTGGGGCAGTGTACATCAGGCTTTGGCGTTAGGATCCCGGTAAAATCTGGGCTGACGCCGTAGCTACAGCTTCAAATTGATGTAGAAGCATGAACCGTGCATATGTCCCTCTATATAGTCATTGCCATTGATATGTAAATAACAATCTCTTGAATGGCAGTGTGGAAACAATGCAGCCAATCATACTGATGGCCCTACAGAGGATTATCACATGAATCTACAGCTGCTCTTATCTTTACAGAGTATTTCGGCTCATTATTTTTGCTGTCCAATCGCCACTGCTGCCATAACAGTTGGTTTCAATCAGTTTGCCTATGAAATCCAGAGAGTCTTTTCAAACTGAATGCATATGAATGGAGATGGATGGAACTTGTGGTAGGGGTGACAGAAGTTACAGACATGGATGTGGGTCATAGCATCAGGCTGTAAATGGAGAAAACATTAGCACATCTTCACCACAGCTGAGTGGAGTAGGATCAGATAAATACTGCAGAGAGATTTCTGTTTAATTGAAGTCAGTATTTATTTATAAAGTTTTGCCAACTAGCAAAGCTGTTTGAGTCTGAAACCCCCAGGGCAACCACTAAGGCAATCCCTTTTGACGGAAGGATACCTTGAGCAAAACCCATCTCCTGCGGTGGGTGGAACCCATCTGCTGGTGGAGACACAGAAAAAATGTGGTGGTGGAGCACAAGAGTAGGGAGGGGGAGTGAGCTGGTTTGATTGGTGTGCTAATGGCTTAAGTATATTTACCAGTTAAAAAGGCCATTGAGCTTAAATCCTGCTAATAAAGGCAACTTCAGATGAAAGCTACTGTTCCTGTATACATTGATCAGCCACAATATTAAAACCACTGACAGGAGAAGTAAATAATAAGGGATGTCCGATAATATCGGCCGATATTAGCCTATTTTTGTAATATCTGTTCATATTGTTATCGGTTTTACCACCGATAATGAAAACAGATAACATAATGCCCGGGTTGTGCTGCTGCGCGTTCCTGCTGTTGCCGCTTGTGGGGTCCTGAGACATACTGGCGCGCGTTGATGACCTTATCAAACACCCAGAGCCAGAACAACAACAGAGTGTAGCTAACAGGTTGCTTGCTACCTAAAATTAGTCTGGGTGAAAAAAAAAAAAGCCTGCATATATCAGTATACCATATCGGTTGATATCTGAATCGGAAATTAAGAATTTGGACAATAAAGGCTATCGGATATCGGGAAAAAGTGAATATCGGACATCCCTAGTAAATAACATTGATCATCTTTTGACAATTCCGTTATCCGTTGGGAAGCGTTTGGACTTGCATCCATGTGGATGTAAGTTCGACATGTAGCACCCACCTAGACCAGACCAGAGACCCCCATCCCATAGCAATCACACTGACCCAGGAACACAGGATACCTACACAATATTAGAACCTAAACCCGATTGGAGAATCTGCTGGATGTACACATTTGAAACTGTTTGCATGGCATTACCACTAAGTGATGCAACAATTCAGTAGTCATCCACATAAAACTCAGTTTCAGGTGATGGGTTTGGTCTTTTGTCATGAAATACATTTGATTTGAACAAGTAATTCATGTACAATAAAATAACGAGATTCGAATGCTTACGTATTGGCCTATATATATATAACCAGGATGAGAATATGCATTCATTGTGTGATACAATTTTACAACACTGTGCAGATTCTTTCATGAACCAACAAGGTTACTTTTGGAGTGACATAAAAAGTCAAGAGCATGAGTCAAGAGAGTCAATATAGAGGTTATTTCTCAGGAGCTCAATTTAAGAAGTTTAACAGGAAAATAGATAAAAGCCCATATTGATCTTAAAAGACACAGAGTCACATCTTTGATTTGATTTCTCCATTCCTCTGTGTGATGACTGAGTAATCCACACTGGAGCCCATGGATCACCAGAGGAGTACCATAAAGTTCTTTGGCAGTGCTACAAAAAAAAACCCTACTTTGTTGGAGCATTTCAGATGCTCCTCCGCGACATCCCCTCACTCCGTTCAGCATCAGACGGACCAGACGACAGCGAGTGTGGTCAGCTTGTACCATCAAATGAGAACAGCTGTGATGTATTTGAAAATGCACTTTATGTGACACAAACCAGAAGAGAGCGTGAGAGCGCAGGCTTTGAGAAAAGAGTCTGCTGATGTTCTCTTGCATTTTTAATTAATTTCGTCCTTACACTTCACCCCCACTGCATGTCCCACTTGCCAAAGCTCTTTAGCAAGAGAACCACGGAGAGATTCTCCCGCTTCGCATGGCTCCCGAAAAAGCTGCTAGATGACACAGCCTCTTTTATCTGGGACCATATATAGTCAGTGGCGTGTGTGTAGTTCATGTGTGTGTCTTTGTGCCTTGTAGTTTTTTGTTTTCTCCAAAAAAGTCTAAAAAATAGACTCCTGTTCAGAAGACATGGTTTGAATCCTGGTTTAAAAAGAAGGGGCTTTGACATGCAATACTGAGCAAAAATATGACAATTTCTTGGGCATAAGATGAAATAAATAAAGTTTCCTCTATTAACATCAGGTGGTGTAATTTTTTTTCAAGCAACCTCTGTTTGCTTGACACCATATCCTATTCAAGTTTCTACTGATTAGGCTGCAGTGGAGGGAACTGATTACAGCAATAAAATATAGAAGCATTACTTCTCTGTACTGGTGGGAACACCAAATGAAATCTCACAGCCATGTTACCAGACTCATAGTCTGATGAGAATTAAGCTTGACTACTTGCACTAGCACGCTAGCAACTGTCAAATTTTACAACACTCTTGCTTGTTCATCAGTGAAAGACGCTGGCAGTGATGTCGGACACATGTACCTGCACAAACCTGGACATTAGTATTCATTGTGTATGCAAGGATATGAAGGACCAGATGTCTCTGTGTTCCATGTAAACATGTCCCAAAGATGATCCAAACTGGGCCTGAAAACCGATATATTGTGGCAAAGGTAAATACAACCACTTTTTGAAGCGGATGTGAATATTTTCTATTGTTGCTTGTTTGAAAGCATCAAGAGATTTACTAGTGAAAAGACAAATTTCTTTACAGATCCTGGGCCTCATTTTGGTGGTGTGGTCTATTTTTTGATGCCAGTATATCTCTAGCTGTTTGAGCACAGACTTTTTGGTTAATCTTCCAAAGGTTACTGAAGGTTTTTAGATTGATTTCCTTCCCTCCAGTTGGACCCATTTAAAATTTCAGCACTTTGTACGTTATCCTGTCATTGAGTCTCATAGTATCTCCCATGGCAACTTTAAGGCGGGGGGTGGGGCAACAAGGGTTTCATCTTCAAACGTATGTCTGGGCAGTCTAGATGGAATTATGAGTTCAAACCAAAGGTTTACATCCAGTAATTTCACATTTAGAGCATTTTGATCTTTTTGGCTGGAGATACATGTGAAACCTATTTGCTGACAGTGTCACAGATGTCCCAGGTTGGTTCACTTCATTTCAGTACCTCAGAGATATTATGTGAGTCGATCCATGTGTCCTGTTCATAGGCTCAGCAACAGGAGCAGGTCTGCTAGTTGTCTATCGGTCATATGCAAATCACTGCTAATATTCACAACAAACTACATCAAGATTGTGGTGTGTGCCATAGGATGTTGGCCCAAATGCAAGTGATGATATACATGTATTATATGTATTTGAAGGATAACTTTTTATTACAACAAAATCCTGTTAACATAATGAGGTATTGATTTTAATGGTGAACGTACATGGGTAATGGAGAGCGTTGTAAAATGTGGTCGTTCTTTGAGGCTTTTCATATTGTATCAGCTAGACCTAGCCAACCTTGAAATTGTTTGCCTATCCAAGTGTAACTTAACAGAGTTTCTGATGACGCACGTTTTGGAAGAAAGAAAATTCCTGACATGTCAGATATCATCAAGTTCATGTCCTCACTGCAGAAACAGGCAGCCAGTAACCACAAGTGTCACATATCACAAGGAAACGTTAAAAAGACAAGACTGAAAAATTGGTTCTGACCTCTTCCGTCAGCCTGAGTGTGTTAGTATGCGATGTTGTTAGTATGTTTCAGTTGGATGACTGCAAGTATGATCGCTACGTTCTCTTTGGTCTCTCCCCCCCAAAATGTGTTTTGTTGGAGTTGTTGGAGGTTATACTACAATATGTTTAGATGATTGCTTTTTATTTTCATTTCCATAATCCCTGATTTAGTCAAGTATTCAGTCCAACCTTCTAGGGAAGAACTTCAAAGTCACGTGCATTGTATCTCTTGCACTCACTCCTAATCCTGCTTCTGGTGAATGAAATTAATGTTCAAAATCCCATTTTCACAAAATATTAATGACGAGACTTAATATTAGAATTACAGCAGGAGTTTCATTAGAGTGCGTCAGATCAGTGAGAGAATACTCGAACCCAAGGTCTTCACAAATATTGCCAAACAAGGTCAGCTGTCAGTCGTTAGAGTGCGTGTCGTCCTCAAGAGACAATATCGTGTCATGTGAGATTGAGAGAGCGTGTATCTGGTCTCCACACTGCAGTAGATCCTCGAGTGAAGAAAGAAATCTCATTTCCTCGCAGCTAAAAGGCTCCGGGTGAACTGATGCGCAGAGCTAGCAGCCCGTGTAAAATTGACCATGAAAGTCGCTCAATTCAGATCAAAGTCAATACAGCCCCTCTGGCCGTGCCTGTTCAATAACTTCAGTGCATTAGAGGTTGCAAGGAGGCTCAGAGGACTCTCTCCTGAACTTACCCCAGTGACCAGTGACACCGAGATGAAGACCTGATGTGATGTAACTGAGGGATGGACACATAGCTAGCGCTAGTCAACGTTTATGTCAAATTAAGCAAGAGAGTAGCTTGGTACTGCATTTGCTCGTGTGTGCAAATAATTATACATTTGACATTTCATCGGTATTCGACAACTCAACAAAGCCAAAGATAGATAGATGATCATCAACCCAATGAAGCATTAGTTCAATGAAGCGTTGCTGTTTTGTATTTGCAGTTACATAATGCAATCTTAGACAGTACATCGATGCAGTTGATGCGAGTTCATTTTTTAGCTGGCTAGTCAAGTCTATCTGAGACTGCAGCCCTGCATCAGCCAGCCAAGTATTTTCCATCGGTGACGTAATTGTTTGAACAATCATAGAGGAATCTGAAAGACAAACAAGTATCACTGAGAACTTTTATCAGCCTGTGGCGGCTAATGCTGAAGGGAAAGCAAGTGGCACACACATTCAGTTGTGTATGAATTTGTATTGTTCTTTTTGAAAATAAAATTAAAGTGGGAATCTTGAGCATTTAGGTCCAGACTGATGTGGCGGTTGGTAACAAAATATTTTTGCCACGGGTCACAGAAGTGAGAGCTGAAAAGCAATTGTTGTTTTAATAGAAAAAAGGATTTTCTGCCATTCTGTTAGCAACTGTGAATTTCGGATTTTATGCTGCACATGACATGAGACTGAACAGCAGGGCACACTAGAAGGAGACGCTTACATCTCTGAGAAGATGGAGATAAGCAGTTTGCCGCTTGCAGCTTTTCATCTAAGGGATCACTGTGGTTGCTCCTTCTTATTCCATTGCTCCTTGATTTAGCTCGTATTAATAAACAACTGCAATAAGAGCTGAGCTTACTGACCAGGAAGTCCCATTTCCTACTTAATAATAACAGTCAGCTTATCTTTTGCCACTGAAATGTCTTTAATGTGAAGCTGCAGCAGTAGTATAAGCACCTCTAAATCTCTAAATCAACCAACTGTCATCTGATGATGGTGAAGTATTCTGCATTCATATCCAGATATCTGTTTTTAGAAATGATCTTAGCAGTAAGTTAATGCAGCATTTTTTCCAGGAATGTCACCACAGACACCCACTTCATTTTGTTTTATTTCAGTTAGTTATTTGACATTCTAAAAATAGGATGTGACATCATGATGAGTACAAGTTGCCATGTCAACCGCTCATGGCTCACATACCTTCTAAACTAAGGTAAATGTCATGGTTAAAGCATGAAAACAGCCAGTGCACGACACTGGACATTCAGACAGTAGTTACGAATGTACTGGACCTCTGAAATAGGTTGCTCCATGTGGGTATTTTCTTCTGCGGTGATTTCTGATTATGGAAAAAGTGATAATCTTGAAACTTTTTAAACCTCCTTTGATGGTCATAAAATCCCACCCATGCTGGTTGCCAATGATGACTCCCCCGCAGCAACACAAAATGAGACTCAATGTAAAAAAAAACACAAAACAAAAAACAAAATTAATCATTTGAAAGTGAAAAATGTTTATCAACAAATCTACAAAGAAATTTGTATTTTAATTAGAATGTATGATGAGGTCTATTTAGTTGATGGGATTAAAAAGAAAGTTTTTTTGCAACTGAATTAAAGAAAAAAACAAAACAAAACAAAACAAAAAACATTTCCTTCAGGTTAATACAATCACTTTGTAAAATGACATGACATGTGGAAATGCTGGAGTACAGAGCAAACAGCACTGCGAGAAATCTGAACCCATACATTTTAACGCACACAATCGTCCTCTTAGAATTCTGCTAGGTGATATTTAAGACTAATAGACTAATTCTTCTTAAGCAGTTAGAGCTCAAGAGAAATTAAAGTATGTCTTGCTAATTACCTAGAAAATGATTGTTTGAAAGCAATGTTACAAATATCAGGAAATATTTAAATGACATTCAACTGCTAATTATCTTCAGTGTAAAAACAAAACCTCATTTATGCCATGTTGTCTTAATGCAACAAACTAAAATACGGCTGAGTTTAGTGGACCTTTTCCAGCATGTGTGCAGTGTCTCACTGCTTTCCATACTTACTACCGTTCAAACACACTTCATTTCTGCATCAATGACTCAATCAGCATTTCGTTTGTTTCCACTGTCCAACATAAAACAGGAGGCCAGATTGATTAATGGCATTTCATCTTTCCCAGCATGCTGCGTGAGAAACCCTAGAGTGTTCTGATATATGTCCTCTAATTAGAGCGAGCCGGCTAATGAGCCTCGTTTGGGCTCGGAAAACTAATAAAGGAAATCTAACGCGGAGGTGATGCCCCGTGGCAATTAGAAGTTACCAGACAAGCAGCATTTTTCTGAGCGCTTCTTGGGGTGCCTCAACGTCAGAAAAACATTGTTAAGTGTCTTCATTACCTAAGATAAATTTGTCCGTTACAGTCGTCAATTGATCAAGATTGATTGGGTTGAAGACACACTGAAGGAAACCCAGCCAGTGTGTCTGGTTCTCATTAACAGCACCCTTGTTAAAAAGTAAAGCAGTGATGAAAACGTCCTGTTCACTTACTGGACTGCTGATTGCTGAATTTATACCTTAGACAAAGTACAATACTTGCTGCCGTAGACATGTACACACTGAAACCATTGTGCATTTTGAACTGACAGCTGATAGCAACAAGATAGGCGCGTATTTCTTTACATTCTTATTAATGCCTCTTCCAGTTAGAATGACACCGCTAGCAGTATGAGGCAGTAGACAGGGAAATATACTCAGGACTTACATCTTAAAAGCAATGCACGTTGTGGTGTTCTTGGATCAAAGAGCGATACATGTCATTTGGGAATATTAAAAATGAAAGGGTCTCAGGGGTGCTCTCTGCTTGATGCTGTCCTTTAACTTCAAATCATGTGTAATTAATATTAATGTCAAACAGATTTCATTTTTGCTTCGTTATATAGTCAGATATCATGATCTTATTCCAATGATTGGTTTGTGTGAACATTTTTCTCTTCTATTTCTGGTACAAGGTGATGTAATCTCTTTTCTTAAGGCAACCAAGCTGTAAAATAATAATAATAATAATAATAATAATAATAATAATAATAATAAACTTCTGCTTAGATCTGAGATGTCTGCTGCAATTTAGAGGCATGAAACAATGCTACATAGTGTGAAACATCCCATAGGGCCAGACCTCAGCATTATTAGTCCTTTAACTTGTTGGTTACTCTTGCCTTTCTAATGAGGGCCGCAAGGAATACAAGCTTTTAGCTTTAGTTTTATCCTCAACAGTTCAAATTTTATGACGGTCCACTTATTGCCAAATTATTGGCAAGAAAGTTTCTGGGTTTTTAGAGGAGACATTCTGAGATGTTGTTTGCTTTCCGGATCCGGACACTGGACATGTTGAATCACATTGTTTCGGTTTTTCGGGACACTTGACTAGAACACAGTCAACATTAAAGCTCTTAACAGCTCATGCACTTTTCCTACTGTGCCAAGTCAACATTTCTCCAGTGGACAGTGGATTCGACATTCCACGAGGTATATTCATCCTTCTCATTTTAATTTATGAGATACATTATAGTAATGTTTCTTAATAAAACACCCAGAATAAATTCGCACAAAACAAACATAACTATTTAATTTGACTCATGGCTTCTTAATAAGGTTTAAAGTTTGGTTAAAAGCAGCCTATTAAAAAAAAAAAAAACACTTTGAAGTAAGGAAAGGACAGTGTTCACGGTTGAGAGAAAAGCCACAACACTGGCTGTAACGAGACAGAACCAGTATCCCAAGAAAGGACTGAACCTGGATGGAAGCATGAAGCAGTGATGTGACAACATGAGGCCGTGGAAAGTTAATGGAATGAATTGAGCTGTATTGATGACATGCGAAAAAACCTTTGAACCAACAATGTGTGTGATATGGTTGACTGACATGTCACACAAGCACAGATTTCCCGAAATGTGCTTTTGTAATGGGAAACACCATCCATGACTTTGGTTCCTACCACCAAATTCACCGTGATGATAGCAGGCTCGGAGCGTCACATGAACCCAGATTGAGCAAAGCCAATGATGAGAAATGGTATTTTTCTTTTTTCTTTTATTTGTCTTTCTTTTATTCTTTTTCTTTCTTTTTCTTTTTCTTTTTTTTTTTTACATTATGTACATTACATAATGGGTTATTATCATAACCCATTTTCTAAATATGTTGAGCAAATAAAATGCACAGAAGGGAAGAATTTGAAAGAAACCCATGGGACTGTAGCAGCAGTGAGCAGTTTGTTCAGTGCCTGCAGTAGTTCACTAGTAGATATTCTGCAACAACATACTGGTGACTGAAGCTCTTGAGAGGTTTTCTGTTGTCATGTTGGACAAAAGCAGTGGTTTGCACAGTTGCAGGCTGACTCAAGTCAGAGATCTCACTGATATGATGGTTGTGTTAGTTATCACTGGAAGCCATGATGCTGTTTGATGTCTGACGTTAATAGTGAAGATTTCAGTCGTTGAAAGTTGCTGTAATTGGACATCCTGATCAGGAAACATGGTTTCCTTCAGCCTTACCAGATACAGCTTGTGTTTTCCAGCCCAAAAGAAAGCACCAGAATGCGAACAATAACCAATATTTGGTTCAGTACTGTAACCACCCAGATTGCTTACACTAGTGTAACTTATTATAAAAAGCAATGCAGATGATGCATTCAAATCATACAGCAACAAACCGAAGCTACCAACCTCCACAACTACTCCCATCTAGCTCCAACAAATTTAGTTTGCCTGCTCAATTCTACTTGTAGCCACAACATAAAACAAAACGGCCCAATCTAGAAACGCTGTTTGCTTTAAGTGTGTTACCAGACACTGAACAAAGCTGAAGGCCACAGGAAGTGTTTGGCTGGTCTGACACTACCACCATAAATCCTCGAAGGGTTACTATCACAGCACAGGCAGGTCTGATGTGTGTATACTGTGTGGCAGCAGCAGAAATGTTCAGGATATCTTGAGTTTAGGGAAGGCTGATTCTAAAGCATCCTGAACTGATTGCTGGCTGTTCCTCAGCCCGTGGAGGTGAGGGACAACATAATCCTCTCACTGTTGAATGACTCAGTACATGCTTCTAAATGTGTTTGACTCATAAAAAATAATTGATACAATAATCTTGTGTGGTGTTTTTTCTTTTTCTTTTTTTTCCCACTAGGGTATTATTTGGTTGAGAAACGCTGACTTCTTCCAGCACTGCTGTTTTGTTTTGTTCCTCTTCAGAGCAATCACAGCAGTTCCATCATTCCTCCACATCTGTTCCTCATGCTGCAAAACAATGTGAAAACACAAAGGAGGTTGATCAGTGGTACGTGGAGCTCTGAAGGAGAGGAGTCTTAGAGATGTCATTGTGACACAGGAATGCTATGACCGTGAGGGGTGGGTCAACTTCACCAGCCTTTATGTGACATATTTTACTTTTACACATAAATCCAATAAACGGTGAGCTCTTGTTGTTTCAAAGGTCATGCGGTACAACTTACTCCATTGTAGTGGTTAGCTGTGTGAGATGCACATGGGTGAACCAATCCTCCACAGCTTAAAGGGGAACCCCACAGATTTTACACATCAAAGTCTGTTTACAGGTCCTGGAGACTACACTGCATATATATATATATATATATATATATATATATATATATATATATATATATATATATATATAAAAGTGGCATAAAGCCTTGCGTGACTCCCGAGGGAGCTGCACGAAATCTGTTAAATTACCTCAAGTGGCATTGCAATTGCCTCAGGGGATGTTATTTAAACATGGAAACTCACCAGATATGTGTAGCTCACTCCTAATCTCTGCTTTAGGCTAGGCTTGAGGCAACATTCTCCTGCTACTACTGTAGCATAATATACCCAAATATATACAGTTGCATTAATCGTCACATTTCATTGTGGGTAATGTTAGACAGAATTGGAAAAGAAACTTTACTTCATTGCTACACAAGCATCTAGAGTTGAAAAATAAAGCCAGTGCAAGTGTCAAAGACTGCAGTTCATTTAATGTCCACTTGAGACTCCTGAGGTGAGTTAATCTCTGTGGACCTTCATGTCAAAACGTCCAACTCAACAGCAGATAAACAGGTTTACAGCCTGGTGTGTGTATATATATATATATACCTTATTTATGTTATTCACCCATTTAAATTATGCATTTTAAATTAAGGGCTAAGTTAAAGGTCAGTGACCTCTCAAAATGCTAGCTGATGCTGAAGGTGCTTAACTTCACCTTCCAACCTCAGCTCAATTCACATTCTACCCCTTCACCCATTTTTGAATTAACCAGGAGTCAGGTCCTGCCAAGATGGCGATGGCCCGAGACACCAAACTAAACTAGAAAGCCGCTCTTCAGGAAACCTATGTGTGACGCCAGAGAGGACACGCCTAAGCAGCTTATGGTTCACAGAGTTGGGCAACAGGATTACTGCAGTGAAGCTTATAAGTAAGGAGGAGTAAGAATCTTGAATTCACTCAAGTGTTTTTTGACAGATGTGGGCCGATGAGCCTCGCTGCCACATCCTGTCACACTTTTCTTCATTGACAGTGTGTGGAGCTCTTTTAAGAGCTATTACAATAGCCTAGACAACGGGGAGACAAAAGCACGAGCCGCTCATTTGAGAACACAATAGACGGTTTCTTCTTTATTTAGAGAATAAGAAAGCCTGTCAGTTTTGCGTAAAACTTCTGTTGACACAATAATCTCCATTCTCTAACGCTAATAAATTGTGTACAAAATGTGTTCAACTCCCCTACATTTAATAAAACCTGAATGTAAACAGATTGTAAATTGTAGTATAGTGTATTTTTTCTATGATGACGCATGGCTGCCAGTCCATCATATCTTATGAAACAGCTTAAGAATCTTACGATCCACTATGATAGAAGAGTATGGATTTGAATGACTGCTCAAATGAGACAATTAATGCAATCAGTAGACACTGGATGTGACTCTAGGCTGGCTTAAGAAGATATTAATAAATTAAACAAATAACAAAGGAGTATTTTGCAGTAGATGAAATGAAAAATAACATGTAATGTATTCATGTTCAATTAATAAGGACTCTCGTTATAATTTAATAATGATAGAATTAGAGTGATTAAACCTCATTAACATTAAAGTAATCACTTAGGGTATGGTGGATTCCATTGTAATTAATTGTCCATGATGCAGCCACGTCTTGCAGTGACAGTCACAGTGCAAACAGAGCAGGAGCTCAAGGATGAGCTGCCCAGATCCACCAAATACAAACTTAAGGTTGACCAGCAAACATCCGACTGAACAGGTTTGTATCAAAAGCACAGAAATAAAAAGAGATTACTATTTTAAATCTCTGGAAGACAACCTACGCACACACAAAAAACCCAGCACCATGTAGTGTTTTTGTTTCTCTGTTGCCAGGCGACTACAGAAGAGCTGACAGTCTGCTGTCAGTCACACAGCCAGCTGTTGTTTATTGTGTCAGGCTGGTGTGATCTGGCCTTAATGCATATTACATAAAATAGGAGGATGGTCATAAAACAGCTCTTTTGCGAGTTGCTGTAGTTCGCCCACAGACGACCAATCTCTGCATTTATTCAAGAGGTGAACGCAGAAAAAGGAATAACAAATCAGAAACCATGACTTGAATTAGTTTGAACCTGGGGTGCTGACGGCATTCTTCCAAAAACTGCAGGGTGCCTAAAGCAGAGAAATGCAAATCAAGACTAACCAAGAGCAAAACAGTGTTTACAGGGCCTTAAGGCAAATTTAAACATGAGGCCATCCTTCCTCTCTATTGTCGCCCTTCACTTTACCAGCTACTTCACAGCTACTTTCATTACAGGTATTCACCAAGCTCCACTGTGCCAGAAGGGTTTGGCATCTTCTACTATCAGTGACTGCAGATGATACAAGTGTTCATCTCGAAGCAAGTGTTGCCATCACCATTATCATTATCACCAACAACATGCACGTTACTCCACAGTATGTCTTATTCCTGCAGCAGGTTGTTCTTGATCAGCACTTTATCTCAAGAGAAATATCACTTTTTCACTTTCCTCCATGTCCTATCCCCACAGTAGCACTTGGGTTGTCTATGGTGTCTGGTTTCAATTACCATTACCACCATCAGGTTAAAATGTAATCAGAACAGAAGCGTTTTTGGAGATGGTGATAATTGCCTTTCCATCTACTCACTGGGTTCGGGCTAACTTTGGGATCACTTCTATTCCATCATTCATCAATACATATAAAAGGCAGCAAAAAAAATATCTAGTACACTACCTGCCCAGCACAAGACTTCAGATAAATAATTTGAGCGCCTTGCTGCTGGATAGCAATATTTCCCAGGAGTTGGCAAAGAGTAAAATAGGACTAAGAGAGAAGTGTATGTATGTACAGCCAAACAAAGACATGACATGACTAAGGAATACTCACTACATCTGCAGATTTTTTCCTTCTAGTTTGACAAATGATGCTGCTTTAAAACTCATTATTTTTCTTCCACTTCCACCATTCTTTTATGCTATACTTTTATTTATGTTTTACCGTACATTCCTCCTATTTTCTCCTACTAAGAGGTGCAATAAACTTCTCTAGTGGCCACTAACAGGGATAAAGTAGTTAAGTATTCTTCATTCCTCTGCCATGGTTGTGTAACTGTTTATCGTAATCAAATAGTCATCTGGTTGTCTGCAACTTGGAGAGGGGCCTTCATAAATTTTAGATAAAAATGCCATTTTTCACAGGGCCCCCTTCGTTAGCTCCAGGCAGTTGCTCTTAAGCTTTCCTGTGTGTCACTCACGTAAGCACCAAAGCGTGAGGCTCTTTTTAGCTTTTAGCAGCTCTGTAGCTAAAAATGTGTCTTGTTTATCAGCCCATGCTGAAGAACTGCAGGCAAATGCAAAATAGTATATGTGAACTAAAAGGCTACAGACCATTAGTGACCAAAGAGGCATTAAAGTGTTACCCTACAGTGTATACAACTCACCCTGCGGAGGCTTTGACCTCAGTTCCTAAATTTCGGTTCCTGTGCAGCGGGCTGCACATTAAAAACAAACAGAGGGCTGTGGAGGCGTATCTTTGCCCTATCTTCCTGGAAAGTTGTTGCATTTGGGATGTTGTGTAAGTCAAAGGGAATTTATCTTGTAGCAAAATGATTTATTCCACCAAGTCAAAGCGAGCTCAAAATTCTGATGAAGAGTGAAGACACCAGGGTGCTGAAATGATATTAGGAGTAGGAGTAGTTTGCAAACTGTCCTCTGTTTTACTCTGATTTAAGCCCAGGTTGTCAGCAGAAAAGTGCTGGAATATATCTGCTTTAGATATTGCCAAATGAATAATTAACAACCTGAGCTTCACACGTCAAGAGGGCCTGATGCGTACATCGCTTTGAACAAGCTGCGGAGGAAATGAATAAATACATAAATTGTGTCTGTGTTTGTGCACCATGCAAGCAAGGCAGCCACAGAATTGAAATTACACAAGGGGATGAAAGCAGGAGGTAATTTTAACATAAAGCACGAACAGTCAGAAAAGCTTTTTAACTCCACTTCCACAGTACGGCCAGGTGAGGCAGAGCATCCGTGAAACGACACATCCTGTCCACCACTGGCAAACTAATGCAGTTAAGTGGGTTTCTTTGACAGTTTCATAAATCACATTTAGTCTAACATCACACAAAGAGGAGTATGGAAATCAGATTGATTCAGTGACGACAAGCCAATACAGTTTTTCAATATCAAATTTGGACATTTTTTAGTATCCCAGACTGATTTTACTGTAATATCACATTTATAATATAATATTTATTCAACGACAGCTGTAGCTTTCAGAGATGAAGCAGCTACACTACGAAAAAAAAGCTAGATTTAACAACTGCTGCTCATATGTGTGAGCGCCGACAAAGATCAAGGTAAGGAGAGTTTCTTTTTCACGCTGCCAACCAGGAAACAGCCTGGTTTGTGTAAATACGACATGCCTGTGTCAGAGTGTTTGTGCATCGTTGCGTTTCGTTGTAGTAATTTGGCTGTACAACAGATAGCTCTGTGTTTGCTTCTTCGTGGCAACTTTCCCTCTCTAATTGGTCACAGTTCAACTTTGTTGTAGAAGAAGTGTGCTCCTCTCTGTCTACCGGTCAAAGTTTCCTGTTTACAGCAAGCTCAAAGTGTTTTCCTTTCCATTAAAGAAGCAATGAGATGATTTTCTCTTTGAATTTCCCCATGCAAATAAATCAAACATGGCAAATCAGAAAAATACTCACCAATACTATACAATGAGCTGTAATATGGAAATGTGTCACTTTTATGAGGATCTTGTATTCAATAAATACAGGCTGGTAATGGTAGCCTGACAGAATTTCTATTGCCAGCCACTATTGAAATGCCTACATTTACCAGGATGCATTGCATTGCACACCAGCAACCTGCAAAGCTCTGAAGGCGGATAAAATAAAGTTACATCAGTATTTGACTTAAATTCCAAAAGACATAAAGTCAACAACAGTTCATCTGAGTAACGAGTAGTGTCATGCAATAGCGCTAACGACAGACATTGCCGTGTGTCACTATATTAGCCTACAGCGACTGCTGTGTTGGCAAAACAAAGCAATAAAAATAATGTCACTCATTCAATGATCATCTACCCGCGCCCGTCCTGCTGGTCTTGGTTGTCTTTTCCAATCCATCTTTGAGATCTTGATCTTGAAGTTCTCCAGTACTCAACTGTTCGAGTGAGGAGGAACAGCTCATGCATTTTAAGGCAAACATACACAGGCTGCCTCATGCCTGACGTCAATGACAGCATCCAACACTGGCTGAAATTCAGAGCAGCAGACTGATTCAGTTTCTGTCTGAATCAGCAATTTGGACAAAGGCACCAGCAGTTGCTATTAGTTCTTAGCAACTAGGTTTCTGAAGAGGCCTTCCTGCTTTGTACGTATCCTCATTCTTAGACTTAGGTTTAGTGAACTTTATTATCCCCCAGGGGGGCAATTTGTTTAACAGCCAGTAGAGAAACAACACAAATAAAATTACAGACAGACAGAAACAGTAAGGCAGGCAGGCAATGTTTCGAGGACAGGTCATCACAGCAGATTATTTATGAGGCCAATGGTTGTTGGCATGAAACAATTTCTAAGTCTATTTGTCCTAAGCCTAGGCACCATGTACCGCCAACCAGACGGCAGAAGCCTATGTTGGGAAGCCACGGGTTGAGCAGGGGGTCTGAACTTTCCACTGCACTTTTAATAAAAACATTTACAAACATAATATGAGATTCCTAGAGAACCATAAAACCAGAAATCCTAGCTGAAATTAAACACTTAGTACTTACTCAGTAATAAGTACTACACTTTGGCTTGTGCTCTTGGTACAATTCAAAAGTTCATCTCTGATAATTGAGAGAGCACCATACTTGATGTTGCATTCTGGGATACATGACAAAACGAGTATTGATAAATGTCCATTGTAGTTCTTCATGGAACCAGTGAAAGAAAGGGGTTCCTGGATTTACAACAGATTTTAAAAATCAGCAGGGTCATCCTTTAAAGTGTTACATTGTAGAAACACCTCCTATTCTAACCTGCTTCCAGATGTATGCTGAACACATTAAC
The DNA here is from genome assembly GCF_022458985.1 of Mugil cephalus. Lineage (NCBI taxonomy): Eukaryota > Metazoa > Chordata > Actinopteri > Mugiliformes > Mugilidae > Mugil > Mugil cephalus. The sequence goes on along the minus strand of NC_061770.1, from coordinate 2,851,761 downwards.
ATTTTAGCTCACTTCTTTAACAGCTCCCGGTAGATTTATTTAATTTAACCTACTCTTTGACCCACTTTCAAAGAGCTTAGTGCTGACAACAAAAGAAGAGCAATGTAACACCTCATATAAAGTAACTTCAGCCAGCTGAGAAGCTGTTACTTCTGATTCTTTTTAATTCCACCTTGTTTGAGCAGGAGTTTAGTGTACAACAAAGTTAAGGCCAGGGGACTGTCTCTGACAATGTAGCAGGGCTGTCACTCACTCTGTTTGTCTGTGTGGTTCCCTTCACCCAAGGGCCCACCTCCTTCCATTAAACTGAATAAATGAGGTGCCAATCAGATGGTTGAGGTTTTGACTCCACACAGTCACAGAGCACAATAAGTGCTTTCGTCTTCTAGCTGGCTGTGGTGAAATCTTGTTGGAAGCAGGCAGGGGGATTCACTTCACACTTAATATATTGTGGGAACGACAAACAGAAGCACTCACAGTTGTTGCAAGAAGGGATTTGGGTGTCTCTGGTTATTTTCAGGGTGAGAGGGCCACAGAAACTGAGACAGACAGGTAAACAGAGAAGAGAATTGGGAGTAAGGACGCATTGCCCCCTTGGGCCTAAAATTGCCCAGGGGGGCAATACTCCAAAGTGAGTGATTCATCTCCTCAGATGTTGCTGAAACCTGATCAAAGGTGTTGGACATATTGTGCATGGTGAGCAGGCTACATATCAGCTACGTCACGTAGCGTCACAGTCAGTTGATCAGCATAGCAGACGTCAAACGTGCCAAACATAGAAGACAAGAAGCCAGGATCTGATCGTGACAAAATTGACACTTTTCATGAGACACCCTGCCAGCGTGCAGACTGACAAAGAAAAACAATGGGTAGAGATTTTTTTTCACAGGGGTCGTGTCACTGAGGGACACGGAATGCCTCCAACCTAAACAGCAGAGCGGGCTGTTATGCCACTGCCTTTAATAACAACACATCTGAATGTTTTCTTAACCTTGTTGACAGGACGTTCATTTGTCAGTGCTTCAAAGATAATTATCTAGACAACTGCAATTTTATCACATAGTTATAGAATTATGGTTGTCAAGGTTGTGAGTTTATATAATGCAGATTTTGCACAAATATCCTAAAAGGTCACACTATGTGATTTATTTGTCAGAGTACAAAAAAGGACTGTGCTGATGAAATATTGTTATCCCTCCTGATTTTCTTCTGCCTCCGTATTTCCACAGGAGGCTTGGCAGACGTATTAAATAAAAGGTCTTTATGAACAAACAGTGACTGACCGACAACAGGCACTGTGCTGTATGCCCATAATGCCACCCTGCACAGTTAATATGAGGACTGCTAAGACAACTTCATGTTAGTTTGTGAGTAAAACTTATAGGAAGGTGGCAGTGGGAAAATCACGTGAGGCATGAGCCACTGGTCACCCTCTGGTCAGTTGAGCCTAGCTGAGGTTACAGGAGCAACGGTGATTAATGTGGTTATAAAACCAGTCAGCCAACTTTTAAGTGTTACATTAGATCATCTACTAAGGGAGCGCCACTATGTGCGGTGGAGCGGCACAAAAATGGAAGCGGTGAGAAGAGCACCGGAAATAAAATGTATCATGAAACTGATGTACTCCTGCTTGACAAAAACAAAAGCTGCTCTGTCGTCTGACCCGGCTCTGAAAGTCCTTATTGCCTCCACAACGTCGTGCTGCTGAGATAATATTCGCTGTCCATCATGCACTTAAACTGCACTGCTGCTGGTTTTACATCAGAGGTTTTGGCATTTTCATTTGAAAGGGGGCGATTTATATATATTCTGTGTTTTCTGATGTTGTGCAGTAGGGGTAAAGTTGACCCTGTGACAATATGAAATAGAAATGCATGAAGAAAAAGTTACAACACTAACAGAAATAGGCTTTGGTGCATGATCAGGAGGGAAAGAGTAGAAGGAAAATACTCAATATATATATATATTTAAATAAGAAGTAATTCATAAACAAAAAACACACAGGTAAACTATGTCATATGTTGTTTTTAATGTCACCATTGCATTTCACTATGAATAAATTTATATAGTTCTGATTGTAAGTGTCCTCCTTAGAATGAATTCCAGCACTCACATTTTGAAGGACTGCCAGTCAACCCCTTCCATGGTTGCCACATGAGATTGATGTTAATGTAATGGTGTGGACTGCCCACACTTAGTGTTCTCTCTTGCGTGCCTGATGATGTGACTCTACTCTCTGGACAGAGCTCCGTGGCCTCTCCCTGCAGGAGCCTGGAGGGTGGTTTCAGATGGTCGGTTAGTTGGATCCACTCACTCAGACTCACGGAGTGCTCTGAATAACTAAGCTTGTAGTAGTCAGCCAGTCGTTTTCTCTGCACTAACTTCCATGCTTTCAGTTTTGCAGTATTTGGGGCAACTTTAGTTTCACTTTCAGTGGCGGTATCAGCTCGTTTTCATTTTCAGCTGTTATTGACTGTACTCCTGTCCTGCTCTACAAAACTCTAAAAACTAAACCACTACCGGTCCCATTTATGTGATCAACCTGCAGAGATACACCACCTGAATCCTTTTTGGTTATTTCTTACGGTGTCATTTTTCATGGTAGCAAGCAGCGGTCTGCAGTGGAAATGATGTAAACCTCCTCTTTACAAAACTCCCAAAAGCCCACAGTCCCAGCTGGAGACTAAAGCTGAGTATTTTACAGCTTAAGAGCTGGTAGACACTGAAAACAGAGAAACACAGGACTCAATGCTGGACTCAACTGTTGGCTAACAATGTCCCATGTTAATGTGAAATTTGATGGTGTGTCAGTGTTCACAACTTGTTTCACCTGCTTCATTTAGGAACTTGCCAAGACAGATTTTGGTTTAGTACAAGGCTCATATTTGACCTAAAGACAATAATCATGCAAACTATAACCATTATTCTGCAGGCTTGTTCCTAAAAGCCAGTGTATGGCTTAATATGAAAATACCTTTTTGAAGATTATTATGTAAATTACTTCACACAAACTCCAGAAACCTGAATGAATTGGCGAACAATGGAGCCAAAGCAACAGGGAACTGTTGCGCCTGGTCCTGCAATTAGCAGCAGGTGTGCAGGTTGCAATTAGAAGAGACCACATGAGAGCAGGCAGGAGATCCAAGGTGGGGGAATATTTATTACACTGTGCTCTGTTAAACACACAGACAGTCACATGGCCTCTTGCCCAAATCAACAATCTACTGAAACAGACAAAAACTCTTTGCACTTTCTGCACTGAAAGCTGGAACCAGACATCTCCTCCTTCCCCTCTACTGCCTGTCAGCCCATGCCCTCAACCTGACTGGCGTCATCTTAAAAACATTAACGTTCTTATTATCATTCGTTTAATTATTTTTCTTTTTTAATTGCTTATTAGTTTTTTTTCTCCATTCTACATGAGATTTAGCCCATAAACCACGCACACTTCACTCACCCACACACTCACGCGACAGTATTGCTCATGTGAACACTGGTGCCTGACACCCCCTACTCCTGTCTCAGTTGTCTTTTATTATCGGTTCTTTTTTTCTTTCTTCTTTCGCCTTTTCAGTTCTACTACTATCACTGGCTTGTTGTTGTTGTTGAGTTTCTTTTGTTGGTGGTGGTGTTCTGGTCCAGTGTCCTGTTGTTGTCTTCCATTCTTGTTTGTATTATTTGTAGTGCACTTCACTCCTTTGCATGTCCTGTTAAATGTTTGCTAATAAATAAATAAATGGAGAACACAAAGGACCAGCAGTTCAGGATGAGTTCACTATAACAGCTGATTGTCACATGACAAACAGTAAACCTGCATGATACAGTATATATGTAAATGTAAATTACATTTATCATGAACAACCTCACAAAAACAAACAGTAGAAAATAAACTCTGATGGGGTAGGCTTCACAATAAGATCTAAACACCAATGATGACAATGATGATTTAAAATTCCATATATTTATTGTCTATTTTAATGTATAAATTTTGCAGATGTGGCTCTGTACATTTGAATAAATGAGTACAAGGTTTCTCTGATTTGAGCCCGTTTACATCCACTTCAGATGATGAAGAGGTCGTAGACATTTATGTGCAAGACCTGAACTCACTGTGGATGTGAGCTCCTTTAAAGGACAGCTGAAGGTCAGAACTTTAACCTCAAAGCCATTGTTTCATTTCAGTTGCAGTTTGCTGAGCCCAACGATGAAAAACGCACCGCATCACTGTCCTTATACTCACACCGTGTGTTGAATAGATGTTGTAGATAGTAAATTCAGTGTGTGCGTTGAGTTTGGTTTTACCTGAGGTTCAGACTTGAGTTAATGATTTTTTTTTTTTGTCTATCTGTCTTCGTGTCTCTGCTCCTGAAGGCTAAACAGGACAAAACAAGCATTGCTGATGGTTTTACGACACTATATCCTTTTATAGTTCCAATTATATTGATGTGGCTCCCCCACTTCTCCGTATTCCTTTCTTCGTTCCATCCCTGAGGCGTTAGGTATGCGAATGCAATTATTTGCTCAAAAACAAGGGATCAGCAAAAAGGATCCTGTTCTGGATTAAGCAATGCTTTAGTTTGCTGTAGGGCATCCTTCCCAACATGTCCTGTAAAGAAGATATTCACTTTGTAAGTAATGCTCAGATGTCGCGTTGTTGCATCTTGTTCATGCAGGTTGTGTATTCCCTGGACGCAGGAGTGAAAGGTACAGATACAGATGCAGATGCACTTCAGGCCTCTTTGCTCGTTATCTACATTTTTTAAAGTTTCGTATTATTTAAGCCAGGGCAGAAATAGATGGGTGGTGAACCACACTACTGAGTGTGAGATGTAGGTACTCTGTTACTGGCAAGCACACTGGGGATACCACGGAAAATCTGCCATCAAAGGAATTTGTTTAGCATGTACCTACACTCCAGTACATCAAAGTGAGTCCGTCACTTTTCATTGAAGTACCACGGACCGACTGGCTGAATGTAGAATTTTGTATAGCTACACATGATGTCATGTTTCAAAAATCTGGCCATAAAGCATGAGCCCCTTACATCCATTAGATTGTCAGATTGTTTTTGACGGGCTTTGATTTTGCTTTTATCCTCATCTGTCACTAGGTAAGAACGAGGCGGGCCTGTTATCGCGTGATGGAAATGGAAATCAGGTCTCAGCCCTCTCCACAGTTGCACAGGAGTCTCTGTGAGTGGGGCATAAAATAGAAAGGGCTTTATCAATTCACAGTAAGTGGGTTTCAAGGACAAGTCCAATAATACTTTAGTGGCACAATAAGTATAGTATGACTGAATTAATGCAGTCACATTATTGGGGTTTTACATAAGAAGGACCTCAATCTCAGCATGATTTTAGTCCACTTTCATGGTTGCCTACCTTTTTGGGGAGAGGGGATTGCACTGGATAAAGTGCTTTCACATTTTGGGAAGAACGTAATACATAACGTGTGTCCACAGTGGGGTGAGAGGATTGATATCAGTCCCATTTTTTAGCATTAGGTTCAAAGCCAGAGCCTGGATGTGGTTAGCCTAGCTTAGCATGAAAACTAGAAGCAGAAAGGATGGAAGACAGTTTCTTGACTTACAGTACAGACATCAGCAACAGAAGTACTTTTTTAAATCTTTGATGGCACCTACGGCAACACGTGAGTTGTGGTGATGAAGCTCACCTCTCAGAGATCCAAGCACTTTGACAGTCAGTCAGTCGTGGTGTCTTAATTTGCATGGGAATGTCACCACAGACACACAGTTCTCTATACTGTAAATACAATAACTTCCATATAATTTCATCATTTACCATTTCTTTACCCCATTTGGTGACAAACAGAGACTTAACCCAATGCATATGCAAATTAGGCTTCACTGTGTGCGGTGGTTATGATGGATTATTGCAATGTACCTTATTTTTATTTATTTTTTTATTACTGCATTTTTATTTTATTTTATTCTATATATAACTAATACCATACTATCTCTGCAATAACGTGTAAATATATATATTTAATACATTTACTGTTTTGTTTTATTTTATTTAGTTATTTATTTTTGGCATAGTCATTTGTACTTTGTATTCTTCTATTTTTCGTTATTTGTAACTTACAAATGTCTTGTACTTCCATGTCATGCTGCTCCACTGTGCCTTAAATTGCCCCCCAGGGACAAATAAAGTTTTCTGGATCTCAATCTGAATGACAAAAGTTCCACGGAATAATAAATCTTAAATGAGAGCAGTGCATCCATACACATAGTACCTTTGTGCTGTATCTTCTTCAGCTATTGCACATAAGCAGGTTGTCAGACAGACAGGTTCTGGTCTTTGTACAGGCACAGTGATGTAACCTGGCAACCTCACTGTGATGACAAGACACTGAAATGCACGCACTGTCTGCTGAGAAAATGTTCCAACACATAATTCCCCTGAAAAACACAGCAGAGTAAAGTGTTTTTTACAAAAGAGGCACTTGTAATAAACTTTTTTTCCCCATTTTCTGCAACTTCATACATTCACACTTAAGGGATAAGAATTGTACTTGTCAATTGTATTGTATTTTAAAAGGTGTTTTTTTTTTTTTTTTTTTTTACTATTTCCATTGGAAACATAGGCTTATAATATACCATGTCTTGTAAATGCCATTACACAAAAAACTAAGCAGGACGTTTTGGTTTTTAGCAGTTCAGCCAAAGAGGAGACATTTCCTCCCTAAATGCTTTAGATGCATAATGAGATAAGTATCTGGTATTTCAGAAAATACCGGATACGATTAAAATCCCTCAAAATACAAAGGTATGCCTTCTTTCTTACTCCATTAATTATCTCACAGTCTCTCAGATTTATCTTACAAGCCTTTCAGAGGTTCCTTGATTTGGAACTACTGCACTAAACTAACTTCAAGTAGCTGCAGTGGTAAAGGTTACACACTGGTGCATCAGCACCACGAATAAATAGTAATTTTATCTTCTGCATTTAGGATTTAAAATGTCTTCATTTTCAGCTCTGTTTCAGCTTAACTAATCACGTAGAGTCTATAATATGGCCCACATATGTTACATCAGTTAACACACACTCTTATCCAGCTGAGATGTGATAGGGTTTATCTAAGCGTCTAAAGACGTAGGGACACCAGGGGGTGCATGGCACAATAACAAATATCTTAATGTGTAAAATACGTGTTTATTCTCTGAATCAAACCTCTTCCCCTCACCACTAACCCACTTCCTGAAATAGATCCGCTCCATTCACTCTGTGAAGTGTTCCAAAGAGAAAAAGCGCTTCTGGCTGCCCATGTCCTACATAATGTAATTATGTAAACCAAACCAAGAGACATAACCCGCACACCACACAATCTACCACGCAGTCAATGGTAGATGATCATTAAGATGGCTATAAACGTACAGAAGAACACCACACTTAATGTGGATGCAGTCGTGAGACTGTTGAACTAGACTGAATGTTTTTTCACCATGGATTAAAGTTATAGCGTTCTTTAAGTGCTTTGGGTCTTCTCAGGCAACAGATTGTTTTCTTGAGACAACTACTTTCTGCTCAATAAAAGCGTTTGGTGCTTCACCCTTGAAGAAATGGCCCTCAAAAGCCTTACTCATTATTCTGTGGTAGGCAGTGGACGGCTGCCATAACATTCTCACTCACACACAAACACACACGTACACACATATCCCAGTGAAGATTTATGTTTTGCGGGCCACGAGAGTTGACACATAGGTACATGTTCCTCAGCAGGCGAGCGCCACTCCTTTTAAAGTCTAGTTAAGATTTAAATGCCGACGGTGAGGAGGATTAGAGGAGCTGAGGAGTTTTCTTAGGGAAAGTGCGACATATGGTGATTTAGTGTGAAAGCGTCTACGACCCATTCGGCAGCATGTCTGTAACACAGCTCATTGGTGGAGTCATTAAAAGGAACAGTCTTTAACACCTGTGATGCCTCCATTGATTATATCGACTCACTTGGGGACCACTTGTTCCGTTCGGTCTGCAAGCGCTCATTATCCTTGCTTTTTTAATTGCCATTGTTACATGCATACACACGAGCTCACTCACCTACAATTCCAACATCATAGCCTATTGGTGCCATTACAGCCGGGGGGCATTTTCCTCTGTTAAGGTTGTCAGCTCAATAAAGACACACATAAAGTGAAGTGAAAGCATTTTCTCACTGCTGGGCCCACATTTTGACACATTACATGTTCACATAACAGATTGTGCCAATCCCATCTCCTTTAGAGACACTCCTTTTTAGTATTTTGTTCATGACATGAGTGAGGAGAGCAGTTCCTCTACTGTGATGGCTATTGTTTCCTGGACTGAAAAAGTGTAAGGCTGGATAGTTAAATGTCCCTTTGTGGTTGTACAGTCACTGAGGATGGTTATCCATGTTAAACAATGAGCTTGTACAGATATCATTGCACTGCCTACATGTACCAGGATGCTTTGCAACTGACTCCCTTAACCCCATTCTAAGATATTAGAAACTCTGAATCATGATTAAAATGGTTATTCACCAGGAAGGTGCCTGTTATTGACTCTATACTATGAATTAAGCAAATAAAAGACCCTGTGTGGAAAGCAAGTTAACTCAGTTAGCTTAGCTCACGTAAGACAACCAAAACCATTCCGACGATCATACACCATACTTTGCAGCCAATGTGACAGATGAAAATACTGGTGAAAATAAATCACCAGTTACAGGCCATGCGTGGGGTCTTGGAAAGTATTAAAAGTTGATAATTCAATTTTGAGGAAATTAAGCCTTAAAAGGTATCAAAAAGTCTTACCATGACTTTATGAGGACGTTTTGAGTAAAATTTTGTGTTTGAGTCCAAAAACGCTGAAAACGTGTGTGAATTTATTTTTTCATCGATCAAAGATGAACCAGTAACATAAAAACTGGACTACTATGGGTGCGTTCGTAAACTGTCTCTGAGGCACAAACGATGTTTGTAAAGACCAGTTCTCAGCGCATATTACCAACACACCCTATGTCATGGCGCTCGCCCCAAAGCCACTGTTAGCCACCGTGAGTGGCAGCTATCCATTGCTAGCTAATATATACAGTCAATGGTTGCGCCACCACAACCTAGTGTTAACGTTACACCGCTACTAGTAGCGGCACCCGAAGCGACAGCTAAGACCTTAGCTAGTAGGACTGTCTCCTCATCTTTACCGACATCAGGTTGGCTCTGGGTGGCTCAACAACGCTGCGTGTTAACTAGTTTTGAGTTTATGCAAGTGTACTGCTATTGTACTACTTATACAGGCACACTGAAATTGTTTAACCAAATTTTATTTTGAAAAAACAAATAATAATCAGACACGGTTTTGATGATAGTAAAATTTTGAAATGGTATTACCAACTGTTGGGCATTTTACCGTTGTTTATCATGAAACCAGTAATTGTTACATCCCTAGATACTGGTCTATAGTCTTTATCGTAAACTAAACTGTTAAGTTAAAGGTGTCACTGATGTAAATGGCTACAATTTGTCTTAAAAGGGTATTGAAATTAATTTCAAGATTTCTGTTTATACCCTGAGGTCATTGCATACACTAAACAAAATAAATACAGTCCTGCATTAAATCTCAATGAAGGTTATGCTATTCAGCCTTTATACAAAATAACTGAGAGAGCTATTGATTCAGCTGTGTTTTCATTCTGGATAATGTGGTGTGTAGCACTACTGAATTATATTATGTATATATTATGTATAATTATGTACCTTCACACGTTTCTATTATTTTGACAACCCCATTTTAGTCTAGGCTAAATAACAAACAGTCTAACCACTAATGTTAAATTCTATTATGTTTGACAGCACCACAAACTACACACTCTAGAATGGAGAATCCATTATGTTGCCACCTTTCTCAGGCTGTTACAACATAAACTGGTCATTATAAGTTAGGATTCAGTGCAGGCCTGTTATATTAGCATGCATATGTTTTCACCCATGCAAACATTTGCAGTGTTACCCCTCTACTCTGTACTTATTACTGTCTCAAAAGTGTCGTTGCAGAACATCATGATGTCACAGTGAAGCTGACATGTAAACTTTTGTATTTGAAATGGCAACCAGTCAAAAGTTTGGACACACCTTGTCACTGAATTGAATGGATTAGTGTGTCCAATTTTTTTTTGGCTGGTAGTGTAGTCACATTATTTGTCATTTTCTATACACATGTGTGTCATTGTTGGAGGGTGTTTCATTCAGTTACAGCCCAAACTGTTTGTCACAGTGACCTTTGATGTTTGACCACGACATGATGTTTGTTCCAAATTTGAAGAAATTCCCTCATAGTGTTCCTAAGAAATCACAATCAAGAGAATGGGACAGACATACAGCCTGGCACAACATAACATAGAAGTGTTTGTGAATGAGACTTGTTAGAAAGATGCTGGATACTTGGCATTTTCTCAATAGTCTGATTGTATTCATTTGATTGCTGTTTTGGTGCTGTTGCAGAACCAGAGGTTAGCAGGCAGAATTAAATTGATGATTCCGATCTCCCAGTATCCTCTGACCTAACAAGCTGACCAATAACATCCAAGCGACAGAACTTAGGTGAGAAGCAGACAGACAGTTAAAAATGAATTTATGGAACTTAACAACTCTCAAATCAGCATATTTCTTTCCCTGTATGCCATCAGAGAATGGTAAAACAGATACTCTGGGTTTTGTGGCAAACAGAAAGACTCAACTTTAAATCCATAAATATGGCAAGAAGCAAAATGGTAATCCAATCCTATCATCAGGCGAGAGAGATGCCATAAATGTGTGAGTGTGAGAATGCATTTCGACTACGGTCACTGTTTGATTAAGAATTGACTCTCAATTCAAACTTTCAACTCTCTCTGATTCACGTTTAAAGAAAGCTTGATTTTCAGGCCCAGACCTGTTTTTAGACCATTTAATTAATCTATTATGTATAACTTGCAGTTAAAGGCTCTCCAGGGTACCGAATTAACTGGTACATGCAGGTGATAGCACTTGTAAATTGGACGTCTCACTGGAATCTGACCAACATCCCCCTGACTCTCCTGTGAGCACTTTATTAGTTCAGTGAAAGTGATCACACACACAGCAATGTTCTGCCCAACTTCACACATGCAAAATAGCTGAAAGGGCCTTTACTCCACAATGTCGGCTGACTTCTTTTATTCGCCAGATGTGCACAGCTGGTTGCATTTAGAGAGGGAGAGACGAGGGAGAGATGACTCAGAACCTGTAGCACACTGTGCTCCAGAGGTGGTTAATGTAAGTATATTGAAAATGTAAAATTATAGACTGAATGAACTGATTCATAATTTTAAAAAGCAACCGTCATTTGTATATGAATCTTTTGCCCCACCCCCACGCTGCCAATAACGACCAAATAGGAGCTTTAATTCTTAAAGTAAGTTGTATTAGAGGACACACATTTAGAGTTTTATTTCTGGGGTAAGTCCTAATCCAGGCTTTATACCATCCGTTCAGAAGCCATCACAAAAGCCTTCACCATGTGTTTTAGTACCATTCTGTAGAGATGGAGATTTTTGATGTTCATTCATCTTGATGTATCATTCATCACTGTATGTGTTCCTTTGTTTATCTTAAGATAAATGTAGGTGAACCCACATGAACGTACCAATTTCTGACCAACTAAAACTGTACACTGCAGTGGTAAAATGTAGTGCAAATAAGCCAGTAGTAGCCAGTCCCCTTAATGGAGGACAGAATTAGGACATCAGCATCACACTGCGGGGATATCACAAGGCATATGGCTCAAACAACTCTTGAGCTGAATTCAAAAATGTGTTTGTTCATCGAGTGCTCTCAACTGTCCTAATTCTGTCGTCCAGTCAGACGGTCGACTGTAATTCCTTATTAGTACTGGTGTCCCAACATGGCCTTGGCCTCTATGACCAGGAGCCATGTTGTAGATTGGAACTGGGTGAAGTGGCAGCTCTCCCAGCTCCGGGGATCTGGGCGATGGCAAAGGGGGGGAGCCAATTAATATTTCAACAATACATTCTCTGTGGCCGGAGATTGACTGACTAAACTGCTAGCTGTCAGAGCGGTTATCTCCAAAACTGCCATGTGGGTAGGAATTCAGAACGCTGTGTTTAGGGATTTCATATTCATTGCCTACTTTTGCATTCTGCATAAAACTGGTTGCAGAAGCAATTAACACTGGAGAAAAAAAATGAAATGAATACAAATAAGGCTGAGAGACAACAAGTCAAAGTTATCACTACCCAGCTTTTGCTTTGCGTTTTAATCACAAACTTGCAAATGAAACTGAGAAAACTCATTACGAACACCAGTTGATGGCCTAAGTTTCTGCTCAAACTATTACCATAACCAGTGTTGTAGATAAACTAGAGTTTTTAGTCAGTTGCGAAGTGAACCCGTCCACCTATCTATCTATCTATCTATCTATCTATCTATCTATCTATCTATCTATCTATCTATCTATCTATCTATCTATCTATCTATCTATCTATCTATCTATCTATCTATGTTTCTAGAGATTGCTGCCAAACTAAAGTCTGTTGTATGTTATGTGCGATGACAATTAAAGTTCTTAAATCTTAAATGTAATAACATTCCAATAGAGCACCAGCCACATCTTTAAATAATTTAAAATGTAATAGGTTGCAGCATCCCAGCAGAACATAAACCCATTATGACCAACTGCCAAATATTGTACAAATCCTGCATTGGATAGTGATCCAGGCTTATTCAACACCTTGAATTTGTTGTGTTCCTCAAACCATTCCTAAATAATTTATGCTTGCTTCATGCCTGCTGAAAGAGGCCACTGCCATCAGAGAATGCTGTTTCCATAAAAGCATGGACATGGTCTACTACAGTGCTTAGGTATTGTATGTGGTTACTTGTCAAAGTAATATCCATATATTAGGTAGCACTCAAAGTTTTCCAGAGGATAATTGCACCCAAAGCATCGCACTGTCTCTGATGACTGGCCTTCTTCACATAATGAATTCTAGTGCTCAGTGTTCCCCAGATTAGGGAATCATGAACCATCAAATGAAGCAAAAGAAAATGTGATAGATCAAGCCAGGCCACATTCTTCCATGGTCCATTTTCAATGCCCACATGAATCAATTGTAGGCACTTTCAGCAGATGACAGGATTCAACATGAGCAGATTGACTGATCTTCAGTTACTCAGCCAAACACCACAGGAACTGAGATCCACTGAGGTGTTCTGACACCTTTCGTTCAGAACCAGCATTAACTGTTACAGCAGTTTTCACTTGTGTGTTGTCTGTCTTATCATATAGCACAGGTTAACCTTTGGTTCCCATGTGTATCAGTGAATCTGCTGCCACTTTAGATGGGTTATGACCACTGCAAATCTGCAGAACAAAGCTACATTTTTGGAGGTGCTCTGACCAAGTCGTATAGCCATCACAATTTGGTCCTTGTCAAATTTGCCCTAATCTGTCAGTTTACCCTCTTTGAAACAGTACATGAGTTACTGATGCTCATGGTAAATCATTAACAAAAGATGAGACCACAAATCAACAGCTTTGGCTTTAAAAGTAAGACACACAGCCTCTCATGGACCATGACTTTCTCATTTTGTCCACATTTTTTTATTCACAAATTACAATTAATCCATTTGTAAAACATTTGATAAAGATTGGATTAATTGTCATACTCATTGGTAAAAATATGAATAATAGTAAGTAAATGGATATAATAACAGATGAAAAGTAGCCAAAGCTGTTTATATTTTCAGAACAGACATATGTACCGCAAAGAGATACAGTGTTCATTTTAGCAGTAACCGTCTGTATGGCCACAACAATACAAAGTAACAGATAAGAAATTGACTGCTGAATGGAAAAATGTGTTCCTCTTCTTGTGGTTTGTTTTGGGGGCCCTTGGCGTTCAGAAAGTTTGTTGTTGTTTTTTATCTTTGAGTTAAGGCTAGACCAGCATGCCTGCTATTATCTTTACTGAAGTGACTGAATAATGAGGAAATCATGCATTAATAATAGCCTTATTGCACACATGATCCATGACAATGAGGATACTGAAAAAAAAGAAATTTAATACAGCATAGAATTAAAACTACCTTTTTAGAGTAGTTGCTATTAGGTTAGATAGTTATCTTTAAAGCACCTGTGTAACTGTGTTTAGTTTGGAGGATGTGTCGAATGCACATTAACAGCTACATCTCCCAGAGGGTTGTTGTCATTCTATGGTTCAAGACACAGTTTCCACTTTTACCATATTTCTTTGCCAACAATTGCCTTTTGGTTTTATTTTCTATCAAAAAGCTGCCTCTCCTCATGTGACCGCATTGAATATTTGTGCGTCTGCCTGGTTTGAGTGATGTTCAGGAGTCAGGGTGAAAAGTCTGGACTCTTGACGGAGGCAGCATATAACTTTTGGGAAGCGGAGTTTGACTTGGAGATTATTCTGTTACATTACATTAGTACTGAGACATCTACAGTCAGGTTCTCTCACGTTAGCATCTGTCTTACTTAGCATTCATTAGCTCGTAATTCAGACTATTGTCTATTGGTAAATGGTAAATGGTCTTGTTTTTATATAGTGCTTTTCTGCCTATTGGTACTCAAACACTTACATATCCTAAATAAATAAAAAATAGCATGGCAATAGCAATAATATAGCATAAAAAAACAGTGAAGACCACTGTTTAGCCCTGATCCTCAATGTCAGGAGTGTCATGTGAATGGGGTAAAGCCATAGTCCTGTCAAATTGGTTGGTTACCATAGAAGAAGAATAGCTTCGTTAAGCCTAATACCTCTTCTGTGCCATTGTTTTGGAGGAGTTAACATCCTTTATCTTGCAAAACATGAATGGAAAAACATCTTTTTGCAGAAATGATAACTCTTCAACTTCAACACAAGGGACTCATCACTGCTGCGTTTGACTACCAGAAGCTGCATACAGCAGATATGTTTGTTTCCTCTGACTCAAGGAGGAGTGTCAATATAATTGTAGTACACTATGATTTGTCATAAATTAGACCTACCATATCACGCACCCCTGTTCTGTTGATTCTGTCTTAAAATCCTTCGCTTTGTGAAAACAAGACAACCGGAGTGATCCACAACCAGCGAAGTAAAGCTCATTAGTTTCCCTCCGTGGCGGTACGTGAGGCAATGTGAGTCGAATCCTCAGACGCCTGTCAGAAAGTTGTGGAGTTCATTTGAAGTTTGCTTTTGTTTTCACTCTTCCTCTCTCGCTGTGCCGTTTCAGTGGCATGTTGACGGGTTTATCTGTAGGATTGGAGGCTGATGAGGCGCACCTTGGTGTGTTTGGACTTCCTGATTAGTTGACACAAAATAGGGAGACTGTGGCGTGTGGTGAAAACATTCCACGCTGTCACGAGATATGCACCTGCTCCGGTCTAATTTCCCCCTCTCTCTCTCTCTCGCTGTGATTCCAGTGGAACGTCTGCAGCCTTCAACCTTGTGATAGAAATACCAATACGATATTTCCTATATCAGAAAAACATAATAATTGGTAAATGTGTTAAATATGCCAATCAGGAGGTTTCTCTAGTAGAAGCTTGAACAAGTATATTGCTTCTTTAAAAAAGTTACATATTAGCTGTGTGTTTTTTTTTTATTATTTATTATTATTTTTAAATTACGAAAAGACAGAGTATTGATTCTCTGCTAATTTTTCTTGATAAGGTCCCAATGCTCAGTTTTCCTCAGTTTCCCTTCCTGACTTAACCTGCCACCAGAAAATAATAAAGTGGATGGCTGCATGCATTATGATGGAAGGTGTGTGACACGTGAATCCAAGCTTAGGAGAGCAGCCATTGCTGGTGAATCCATTGGTTGAGTACTTTCAGGATGACTAATGGACTCATCCCTCAACCAAATGATACCTTGTCAGCGATCCATCATTCCACTTTGTCCTCAGAAACATGATCATAAGAGTAAGTTTGAAAGATTTAGTGGCAAAATTATATTACGAACAAACGCTTCCTGTAGAGCGTAATAAATGATGCAATCAGAGATGTAGGAGATTTTAAGGAGCACCTGGAGCAGCTCCAGCGTCGCTCCTTTTCCACGTGAACGATATTTCACAGTTGAGGGCTTGAGAGGGTTGACTTTTCTTTTCTTTTTTTTTTTATCTATGTGCAGTGGAGTTGCAGGCTTTGAGTTTCCACGCTCTCTTCCTCTCTCTCTCTATCTATGTAGGGCAGCCCATGGATCAGCTGACATCCCCATCCTCCCACATACCCGCACAATCTTGTTAAAGCATGCAGTTAATCTGAAGAGGAAAAGGACTCTCTTCACAAGCAAGCGGTGCTTTCATCACCCTATTGTATTGCCCACGTCACATTGTCGTGCAAATATCAGATTCCCCCCCAAACTCAGGTGCTTAGGACAAAGCTACGCCCTCATGCTGGCTCCGTGCGATGTCATTTGCCTGGCCGTGACTTTGTAAACTCTGCATTATCGAGCCCTCTTGGAGCAGAGGCGGTGTTATGTAGCTTACAGGGGACTATTATTATTTTCCTTTTTAAAAGTTGCCTCCACTATCAGTGATCTAGACTAAAGTGCTGCCACAGAGGAAATACAGTTGTGCTCTCAAGAAAATGCTTCAGAAGTAGCCTAAAGTCATCGTTTTACTAAAGCTTGCTCATAATCTGTGGATTTTATAGTCTAGCACAGGGAGCAGAGGGAAGAACACACATGCAGTATGCTCTCTTTATTTCTTCTGTGGCACATTTTTGTGTGTGTGTCTATCGTCAAGAGCTTGTTGGAAACAAAGAGTTTCAACTCATTCACAGCCTCCGTTCCTATCTTGATCTTACAGGCCAGGTGAAGAGCAGCAATTTGTTCAGAGATACAGCACAGTGGTAGAAAGGCCTCTGATTGAATTGCCACTTGCTGCCAAACACAGCGTGAGAGACACTGAGTGAGAGGGTCATCCATAAATGCAGGATGGCTGCATCCCAGCCTTCGTTCCAGAGAGGAGAGGCGTTGTCTGGACGGAGGGGTCGCACTGCTGCTCCTTACCCCCACTGTGACGCTGCTCGAACATTTCTCGGCGCTCTGAGAGTCTCTCGCCTCTGTGGGCTGTGGAGAAATATCTCAAAAGTGCTTTCCATCTCTCAAAAAAGAGGGCAAATCATGGCAAACTTAAACAACTCCCACGTAATCACGAGTGTGCTTTTTCAGACAAAATGGAAAAAAAAAATGCGCTGAGCTCTCACACAGGCTTCAATGGGCTGATTGTGTGGTAGAGAAAAATGAACCTCGAAAAGGGAAGAACACCTCCTCCCTCTCCTCCTGCTTGCTATACTTTATGAGGTGCCTCCAGATCGACCGCACCTGACTGTTAATTACTGCCTTGAATGTGGCCATATTTTGATTTTATCACACACATAGCTGCGTCATTTATCATCAAGTCTTGGAAAGAGACGTTTAGGAGATTATCATCATATGATCTAAGAAACGCTAAAGGATCAGGACATCCAGGGTGCTGCTGCATGCGCATCTCACAGATTCTCCCCTATATGTAAGTGGCATGCGTGTTAAGTCATATACATACACTGTATGTTTGTAGTAGGCCTTGGTTGACTTGGCAACACTGCCATCTCATGGTGGCCAGAGTAAAACAAACAGCACAAACAGTTTTGAGAAATATCTTTATTAGAAAAGGTCCATTAATTGAAACAGACATTTGATCACTTGCTTAAACTGTCTATTCATGCCATGTAACCCTCATCAACACCTCCATTCTGCTCAACATGCATACACAGCATAATGAAATACCATGCCAATTAAAAAAAGATGCTGAACTGGAACGCACTTTCAGATGCCCCGTCATTCCTCTGTAATATTAAAGGAATTAACAGCTCATGTTAAAATTGTTGAATTGATTTTCTCAGGCAGAAAATGTTTTTTTTTTTTCCTTTTGTTTTTTCCGGAGAGGCATTAATTCATCTCAGATCTTTTCAGTGGAGACTTGTCTATTTCTAGTTGCTGAACCTCCAGAGAGCTGAGACTGTCTCTGAACCAGGCGGAGGTACAAGGGATGGCAGCTGGGTTCAAATTTTTGTGTGGTGCGTGAAAGCCATTCCCTCCCCTTGAGGGCCAAAGTCATGCCTCACGGCATTTTGAGCCTTTCCTTTACCTGGACTCCACTCTGATCTTCCTCCCTCTTGGTTCCCCTTTCTTTGTCTATATGACAGCTCTGCTCTTCACAGAACTCCTCTTTACCCATGTCCTCTTTTACCTCTTCCACCTCATTGTTCTCCTCGGACTGACACTGAAGCATCAGAGCAGCACACCTTCCCAGCCCTGTTTCCTCTTCCTGTTGCTCACACTGCACCACAAAGATCCTGTAAAGCTCCAAAAGGACTATGAGGATATTTTTACAGGTGAAGAAAATCATGAGCTGGTTAAGTACCTCTTCTTGCACCATGAGGTAGATCCGGTAAAGCAGGAACGGACCGTCCTGGAGTCCCACGGTGAGCAGCAAGCTCCACACTTCACTGGAGCAGCAGGAGGTGAATGAGGGTGGAGCTCCAGCACAGTGGAAGACACCAGCTATGCCCCTTTGCTGGGCTTCACCCTTTGGGGGTCGTGTCTGGGTGAGAACCAGGGGAAACTGCATGAGCGCCCAGGAGAAGAGGGCCAGGCCGATGATGACAACCACCTTGTTGGTTTTGACCTCTGGTTCTTTGAACGTATCGAAGATGTCCAAGATGTCAGCACCCAATCCCACATACACCATGAGGAGCTGTGAGAGCTGGTCACGTGACATGTCCCCCTTGGGCATCAGCCAGCGACCCAGGACCAACACTATGAGCATGGTCTGCTCCAGGCCAGCCACCCAGTCCTCTGGATCCACCTCCGCAATTCCCTGAGTGAAGGAAACAACACAATCTAATCTCACTGAAAGTGTTCCAGAGTGCCAGATGAACCCTTTAGTTTCTTCGCTCTGTTCTTCTTCAGTATAGTAAAGATATAACGATGACAAAACTACAACACATAATCAATAAAACACAATGGCAGTTATCCTTTCTACAAGGCATCTCCTCCCCGTTCTCGGTATGACATTGATGGCTTGTGATTCAGCTCCTCCCTGTGCCAAGGTTCAGCGAGTTTACTCTGACAGCACCTCTTGACACCTGAAACACAACGTCTCCAAGTTTCCAAAGCTGCCACCCAGCCTGGAGTACAGCAGAGGGGCAAAATATCTCCCAAATCCTACATGAAAGAAACTACACTAAAACCGTCCCAGAAGGGAGAGATCTGAGTGTTTTTAAACAGGAGCCTATCTGGACTTAATCTTGATGTGTCTATTCCGCATTCCCTGCAACTAATAATTTATCCACCCCCTTGCTAGATTTAAAATCTTATCTGATATCAGGTGATGCTTTAATGTGACTGCGTGGAGGGAGAGGTGTGAAGGACAGTTTTGTGGCACGACGCCTACCGCTGCTATGGGGATATGAGCCAGCAAATGTAGCTCATGGCCCGAGGAACTGTTGACGGGCAGCTTGGACTGTAGCAGGCTCAGCTCCAGAAACCAAATGGACGGAATGACAGTACTGAGGTAGAGGAAAACCATGGGGGAGAACCTGAAAGAGGACCACCAAAGGAGAGGGATGGAGGGAGGAGATGGATGAGGTAGGTTATTTTTAGAGATCTGCTTTTTTTTTTGTCTTTATTGCCACCCTTTAAAGAAGAAAGAG
Source organism: Mugil cephalus (assembly GCF_022458985.1). NCBI lineage: Eukaryota > Metazoa > Chordata > Actinopteri > Mugiliformes > Mugilidae > Mugil > Mugil cephalus. The sequence continues at coordinate 2,832,034 of NC_061770.1, read as the reverse complement.
TCCTTTTTTTCCCAAAAGAAGCATCCCATTTCAGACAGGCAATTATTCTCATCATATATGCAAATCCCACTTGACAGTGTAAAGCCTTCTCCACGAGGAGAGAACTTCAAAGTAAGACTCAGCGAGAAAGAGAGAGGCCTGAAGAAAGCTTGTGTCTGTGGATGTTCAGTCCTCATGTGCCGGAGAGTTGCAGCTTTTCAATGAGACATAGCTTGGTTTTGGATGAGGTGTGATGCTAAATGTTCATTTGATACTCGCTCTATAAAGGTTAGCTTCATTTAATATTCACTCATTTGTAATTATTTATTTTAGCTGGTCATAGCTAGCCCAAGCCAGCAAGAGAGATTTTCTCTGGGACAGGATTTGAGAAGCTGTGACAGAGATGTGAAGGCAGCCTCACAATATCAGCTCAGTGAAAGACAGAGCAATAACGCCGCAGAGGAATAGATTTTGTTTTTGATAGACAGTGAAAGAGAGAAAGAGCCGCGGAGGATAGTAGAGAGTTTAGTGGCAGAGAATGGTCCAGGCCTTACGCAAGCTGCCTCTCACGGCCACGGGCAGATGGGCTGTAAACTGTTCACACAGTTACAAGTTCAGGAGTTATTTATTCACCACACTGTGCAGGTTTACAAAGTCTGCCCGCAGCATCTCAATCCTCAAGTCACCCCCCTAAAAAAAGAAAAATCCATGAAGAGCATCTGGTTGATACTTGCTAATTTATCTCAACCAAAGCAGGAGAGGGAGTTCTTTGGCACATCACCTGCTATTAAAGAGATACTTTGACGATCAGCGGTGTGGCTCCAGGTGTTGCCTGCTGGTTGGTCAGTCCGTTTTAGTTGAGCCTGAAATATCTCGGCAACTGCTGGATTTTATAGAAAGGCTGAACTGGGATGTGTAATCTACAGAGGATCAAACCTACTCATATCCTCTGATATTTTCCTCTACCTAGCACTACCTGTAGTCAGTTTTGAAAACACTTCAGGGTTTTTTTCAACTTCTCAAATTCAGTGTGAAGTAAACATTTGGTTCATATACAACACACAGCATTATATTTTCATGGCCTTTGGATTTTAGAATAGATATTGTGATTCCCAGGACATTATTAAGTTTGTTTATCACCCCATACATTTGTGTCTTCACAGAGAGCGTTTCAGATCACAGTTGTGAGGTTTCTTATGAGCGTCTGATGAAACAGCTAGACATCTGTTGTAATCAGTCTGACTATCTACACAATCTCCCCAATGGCTGTATTTTGTTAATGTGACCAGAAGATTTCTTACTATTTAGACTATTTTGTGTTTTGCGTAGATAACCAGTAATCCTGGTCGTGGTGGGCTCTGAATGCTTTCAAAAAGCTGGGGATCTGCAGATCAATACTGTACCTGAAAGCGTTGCTGTGTAAACACACAAAGGTACAGTTGTGAGAGCAGATGCTGTATGTAGATTTTATCTAAGCAGGAAAAGCACTGCTTAATTAGCGAGGCCTGCATCAGGAGAGGCCCTGCTTTTCTGCATGCTGGTTCACTGCTGTGGCTTATTGGGACATTAAAAGTCCATACTGTGAAAACTCCAGATATGCCAAAAGTTAACTTGCTGCTCATTCTACCATGTGTGTAACAGTATAACCAGGACTTGAGTCATGTGGAGGTCCCACCAGTAGAGGTATGAGCTCCCACGAAAGCAGCTCCATTCTGCATCAGTGCAGGTCATGAAGTAACGGCCAGAGACCGTTACTTCACAGATAATGGATTTTTCACTTTAATGAGTAGTATTTACATTAATGAGATAAACAGGAAAAAGAACTAGATAAGTGGCTCAGTGTCCACACTGTCTTTTGTATCCATGTGTGCTTTGTCCTCTATGTTTACATTTTTTCCAGCTTTACAAAAACGAGTGCTGTTTGTTGTGTGTTTGAAGGTACATACATACCCTTGTTCTTGGAAAGCACACATGTAATAGGCTGTTGTGTACTTGTTTATTTCCATTAGGGTTAGGGCTAATTAACCCTGACCCTTCCCTAACGCGAGACATTTCAGAGACACGCACAAAGCTCTCAGTCTTAATTATACATTTGTTAGAGGTCCAAACAGCCCGATCCTGACGAGAACACGGTTTATTGTGCGATGTCTACTAACCATGTTAAATGTCTGCATTCTGTGTGTGAGAGAGCCACAGTAAGTAACCGTTACCATTTCCACTCTGCGTTGCGGGTACATTTCAGAGTGACGGCCATTTCCACACCCAGCAGAGCCACACCTGTCAGCAGCAGCCAGTAGAGCGGCTCCCCTTTAAAAGCCACCACCTGCCACACAGTCACCACTCCATGGACCGCAAACAGGAAGCGACTCAGCAAGGCCAGCAAGACGTTCAGGAGACGACACATCATACACCGCAGAAAACCTGCACAGAAGATGACTTTATTATGTGTCATTAGGTTTTATGTGAACCTCTGCCAGTTAATGTTGCTAATTAGTTGTATAACAATCAAACAGAAACAGTGTACAGTGGTTATAAAGCAGCCCCATTATTAGATTGCTCGGCTTTGTCTGGCAGTGACTGAGTCATAAATATTGACTGATTTACAGTATGGCGGACGTGAGACATAATATTAAATGACTTGGGAAAATCCTATTTCTCTGCCATATTTGCTTTTCAACAGATCATTCTTGCAAGGCTGATGAAAGTTGAGGCTGATTCAGCATTTTGGCAAAAAGCTCAATACTATAAATCAAGGTATAAGGGAAAGGTCAATGAACAACTGCAAAATAAAATGTGCCAAAAACTTTTTTTTTAACATAGCTTCAAGAAATGTTTTAATGAAGATTTGAACCTAGTAAACTCTTACGCCCAAAAGCAAGCAAGTTTGGAAAGTAAGAAGAGTCATTAGAATTTAACAATCTACCATCAATTTAAAAACAAAGGTCACAAAGAATAGTCAGTCAGACTCAAAAAAAAAAAAAGAAAAACAAAAACAGGTAGTGCCATTAAAAGATATTGATAATTATTCCATGTTGTGTCAGTATGTAAACACTCGCTGTCGATTAGTCCACGAGTAAAAAGAGCTTAATGAGCTACAGCTGGAAAACTGATCTCCAGTCAATATTATAGGAATCCTAAAGGCTTTGCACTGGTTTGTTAGGATTTGATCCCAGGATCTCTGAGGATAACTGCTATGACTGGAAAGCAGTACTAAAATGGAAGCACCCGATTTGTCTAGTTATTAAGATGAACACCATATAACCCTGTCTGACTCTGGCCAAGGATTTTAGCTCCCTACAAATACTCCCTGTCAGTTTCTTTAGCCATCTAAAAAAGGAACATCGTCAAAAGACAATCACGATCTCTATAAAAGGTTCATAATTTGTGTCTGGTTAATAGATCATTTACTAATGCTCTGCAGATATGGAACATTAATAAGGACAGCTGCCCTATAATACAGGATCCTGGTCTTAATGGCTGAAGTGAAGAAGAAACAAGAGATTTCTCACAATGTAGCAACTCATTAACTATATTAAAGGTAATTTATATAAAAAGAAATGAATATACATCACATAGATATATATATTGAAGTGGTGAGAAAGCTCACCTTCTTAGGAAGCACTGCTGAACTCACTTTCAGTTTGGATTGAAAGTCATTCTACCTACACAAACTACTTTTCTTTAAATCCATTAAACATTTACTTGAATTAGACATGAATTCAACTCAGGTTTCCTTGTAACTACTATGCATCACAAACAGTCAGAACCTGCTGTGTTATTGTGCATATTAATAAATGTTGATCAGTTTTCGTGCAATATTTCTTTTTCATGCAGTACAAACCTAAAGTACTCCTCCTTGAGATCAGTCTCTTCGGTGTATTTCCCAAAAAGTTCTCAGATCCGGCCGTGGAGAGAACCACAAAACCTCAGCAGGCACACACAGTGACCTGCCCTCTGCCTGTCTGCTTATGCCTTTTAAATGGCAGCCACCTCCTAGACACAGGGGAAGGGTAGACTCGCCACTTGTGTGTGCGTGTGTGTGTATGTGCATTCAACGAGGAGTGTCTACAGTTCAAGTCTAGTGGAGTATCAGTGAGCAGTAGTGTGATCCTTAAGTGTAAATGTGTGTGTCTTTGTCCCCTTGGTGCCATCATGGGAGATAAGGTTTCCTGCCCCTCGCGCCCACATCTTCATTGCCATCCGTCATGATGTCATCTCTTCTGGCCCAGAACAAAGTTATCTCCCTGGGAGAAACCAGCCTGCCGTGCTCCCTGTTCAGAGAGCGTCCAGCCCTGCCCTGCTCCCACCCAGGTCTGATAACAGCCTCCCTCCCTGGCCTCCGTGCACACAAAAACATGGGGCAAGGAGAGGAAAAGGAGACGCTGATGGCCTCCTGAGCAATCACTGCAGGAGTGTGTGGGTATGTTGCTGCTGTTGCATCAGAATGAGGATGCTGCGTGGGTGGATGCTGTCCAGGAACGTCAATCCACTGAACCACTGAAGTCGAGCACAGACAGATGACTGACAATATATATATTTATATTTGTGTACGTGTGTGTGTGTGTGTGTGTGTGTGTGTGTGTGTGTGTGTGTGTGTGTGTGTAGCTTGACCCGTGTGTGAATTTGAAAATATTGTTAAAATATTTTATGCTACAGAAGCATAAGGAGACACTTTGGTCTCCCTTCCTGTTAAATGATCACACTCACTCTATTATGGGATGTCGCTTTAACTTTTTTACCTTTTTTAAAACTCTACTGCAGCAACAAACATAGTTGATGAGAGCTGTGAGAGGGAAACAAGGTATGAAGTTGCAGACTGTAGAACTAAAACAATAAACCTGTCTACACAGGTGAGTTGGACTTCATTGATCTAACACAACAATAGGTAGGCTAACGATTGCTTGGCCAATTTGAGGCATTTAAGTCATATCAAAACCTGAAGAAATTCACCCTCATCTCAAGGCTTTGTGACTCCAAACTGTGAATGCCTGTGGAACAGATGAGGCATGGCAATACAGTGCAGTCAAATTTACACAAATTAAAATGTCTTGCATATCTTATGGAATGTCCATTGTTCCCAGGGGATGTTTTCTTTCTCTGTGTTTGTACTGTAGTAGGCAGATTTCTATGAAATATACAGTACATATCAAACATTCACGAGGATGAATCATGTTACATTTTAGAAGATATATGAAATTTCTTTAATGATCAAACTTAGAGTGGTAAGTATCTTAAAATAGCAAGTAATAGCCACAAGTAATAGGCATTTACTCAGTAATAACCTCATAACCACCTTCTTAATATTGTGTAGGTCTCCCTTTTGTGACTCATGGCTGAATGGACATGGTCCTTCTGAGGGTGTCCTGGCCAGGTCAACGCCTTGTGCTGTTCTTCATGTTTTTATGTTTTTGTTTTTTATGTGTGTGTGTGTCAGGCTGCATCCTGCTGAGGATGCCTGCTGCCATTAAGGAGTGTCATTGCTGTGGGGTGGGGGTGTCTGGTCTAGGTGTGTACTACATGTCTAATTAACATCTACATGACTCTGAGGTCCAAAAGTTTCCCAGCACAACATGTAATTGTCACAAAATGATCAATGTTATATAGTTCTCCTGTCTTTGCTTTTGATGCTGATCAGTGTACAGTAGAACTTGTATCCAAGAGCCTCGGCTGCTGTTGCCATGGCAAAGAAGGCAGTCAAAGGAGAAGCTCAGGCAAGCAGCAAATTCAAAACACTTTGTTATTACAGCAGATGACAAGATGTAATGTTAGCGGTGCACCTTTCATCAAAGAAGCAGATCTTTTTTCCGACAATGTGATTTATCTTTTGATTGATTTGATTTAACCAGGATGCTGATTCAAACCGTTGAAGTGTTCCAGCTGAGAGTCGTATATTGTGTATAAGAAATAATTAGATTGTTACCCAAGAATGCAGGGACCGTCATTAAGTCAGTGTTACAATGTTTAAGCAAGGAAAAAAGTCCATCATTTGTGACTGGGAAGCAGTGGTGCATTGTAACCTACAGATTTCTTTACGTCCCAGCTGAGACAAAGCACAGAGCACACCGCTTGTCCAAAATATTTTTGATTGCTAAGACCATGCAGGTACAAAAATGTTCCTGCATAAAGAGTTTAGCCTCTTCTGTTCCCACCATGGATTTAATGTCCAAGTGACCATTCAGCCGCCAGAGAGAAAGACACACACACACACACAAACAAGCGGTGAAGGAAGTCCTTTAATGGCGAGGAAACAGGCAGAACTGGTAGAAGGAGATAAGACACTTCAGACTGTGCCCTTAACATGAAAATGGACCTAAAAAAAATGGGTGGAGGACCAAAGGAGAAAGAAAAGAAATGGTGGGGGGTCGGGTGAATGAGTTATCAGCCATGCAGAATAGCAGTACACCTCATCTCATTATCCTCTTGCCTGGGTGGTGTTTTTATTGGTGAGATAACAGACGACTCACTGACGACTGTGGCTCTGAGTTAGTGATGCTAACTATGCTTATTTGTGTTTGTTTAAAATCAAGCTTGTGGTCAGTAGTTGAGTGAGTTAAACAGTGTAGCAGGATGACACAGTCTATGGAAGTCATGATGTTACTTAAACGTTTTACACTTTGTGCGTGATGTTCCAACAGGCATTACTGTTCTCTGCCTTTACACAACACTACTTAAAATATATTGAAGTCCTCTTAACAACGTTTAAACTCATAACTACTTCCACTAACTATTCCATATTCACAGGCCATCATGCTTCATTTCTTCTGAAGTGTTTCTTTCTCCTCACAGAGGCCTGCAGTATCTTCCAGCTGCACCAGTCTGCCAACACTGAAGTGGAGCAACTCCAGCATGTTCTTATATACAGCTCTGGATGGCAGCCATTCGCTCGGACCGGCTGCCTCCTCTTCACATGGTGTACGCCACCCAGTAGATCACATTCACCACGGCGAAAGTGAAAGGGAACACAGCCCTGGCATAGATGTCAATGGTGTCTGCGTCAATGGGCTTGCAGACGCACTTTGAGCAGCACTTCTTCTTCTCCTCCTCACTCTCCTCCGTCTGCCTGGACCTCCTCCTCCTCGGCTCGACCTCCTCAGTGCCACCTTCCCCTGGGATTTCGCTGCCGGAGCGCTGGGGCCGGCCTTGGCGGTTTGAAATGACCACGCCCTGATTCATGCCAGTGACCGACAGGGAGAACAGAACCATAGCCTGTTTCCCATTCTTAACAATAGACTGTAGGAGAGAAAGAGAAGAGTGAGCATACCAAGTCTTTACATGGTAGAATGAAATTCTAATCAATCCTATTAGAAAACTTCCGATGAACCATTCTCCAACCCGCCCATGAATCCTCTTGTACTCTCAAACTGTAACATAGGTCAATCATTAGCTATATTTTGTATCATTAGATTCTACGTGTTTCCCTCAGCTCGATATATGTATCTATGACAGAAATGTGTTTATCTTGTTCGTCTTGCTCTACCTCTATCTATGAGCTGGGTTCTGCTCAAGGTTTCTTCCTATTAAAAGCTAGTTTTTCTTTGCCACAGTCGCCCTCAGGCTTGCTTGGAGGTTTCAGGTCGGTTTTTCTCAAGCGTCTTGAGACAATATGTATTGTTATTGATGCTATATAAATAAAATTTAATTGAATTAAATTCAATATGGTAGAATGTGAATCAGTTATTATACAGAAGTTAAGAATCTCTCTTCCTAAACTCAGTGCATATTTCTTGACTAATAACACAAACATGTGGATGTTCTAGTACGAAGCTAAGTGCTCCAGCACGTACTACATCAGGTATTCTAATAATGGGTGACAATCCACAACTGCATCAGTGAGTTATAAGTTGTTTAGCATATATTAGATTATCAAGCCTTGATTTTTTGATGGGCTGTAAAGGTGTCAACATATTCGCTCGTGTTAATTTTCTAAATGTGACAATTTGCATTTGTCGATGTTTACATTTATTCGCTATTAGCCCAGCTCACTCTGCCAGGAGTGTGACAGGAAGTGAAGTATTCCAGACTGTTTGTTGGTGTTAGGGTTTTGTCGTTGTGTCCTCATCTGTTGTGTTTCAAACAGCCACTCAGTAAAGACTCTGTAGCACCAGTATCAATTATTATTATGGAAATGCTTTCCAGTGCATGTGCAAGTTACAAACAGTGTATTTATGTACATGTAGACCCATAAAACCTTTTCTAAAAATTCTACTTAACACTATTATTCTAAATAAAGGCTGAATATTGTAAATTTTTAAGACTTTTGTGATGAATAGTACCATCAAGAAGCACGAGATACAGTATGTTCTTTGTTCATATAGTTCAAGGTAAAATATATTTGTTTTTGAGAAAGGTATGAGAATGAAAGACATTTATTTTTTGCAACTTAAACTGATTCACTGATCGAATAATTAGTCAGAAACTATGATTTATTATATTAAATAAATACTTTCACCCAGTTTTCACTAAGCACGCTGCTCAGAATGTAGCATCCAGCTTTGGATTCAATTTGAATGACTTTACTCATCATCACTACACTTGTCACATCATGTGGAATGCAATCAGGTTTATTCAGTATGTCTATTCATAAGAAATTTACAAAAACATTATTTAGTGTCTTTGTTTTCCTGCAGGTGTAGCTCAGTTAAGATGAAGATCAGCCAAAAAGGAAGCAGACAATATGATGAGAATCTCTTTCACTCCCTGTAGGGAAATCATCCCTTTTCCCATTATGCTCTTTAGAGACTCATTGTATAAGGTCAGAGGGATGGATGATTGTCAGCACCAAGGCTTAAAGCCCAGACCAGCTCTGGGTTTGAATGGCATCCTCATTACTCACAGCACCCCCCCAAAGCTCTGCATTGTTACCTGCTGATGGGAGTACATGATGAGAGTAATTTCCTCACCTCAGAGCTGAGCTTGTTGGCCTTCACCTTCGCCTTCTCTTTGAGTCGGTAGTCAGCGTTGTAATGAGCGAAGGCGTACTCAATGAGGGCGGCGAACACAAACACATAACAGATCCAGAAGTATACGTCCAACGCCTTGATGGCAGATGCTCGCGGGAGGGAGGAGCGGGCACTCACCATCAGCGTAGTCATGGTGAGAACTGTTGTGATCCCTGCACAGAGAACAAAGACATGAAGGATATTAGACTCATCTTCTGTTGGAAATCTTTTGGGTTTTCCTGTCTGCTGCTATAGCCCACACTGAAAAATCTCAACAACTGGGCATTGGCATGAAAACTTTTGATGGATTGGAATTGGAAGAAGGTTACGTCCTCTGAATCACCAGGAATAGTTTTGCTGATTTCCTCTTGAGGTCCTCTTGTGCTATCATTTGGTCAAAAAGTTTGGTTCATATAATAACATTCTGGAGCTTGTGTTTACGTTTACTGTGTAACGTTACTTTTACTTTACAAATGTTAGCATGCTACCAAGCTAAATGAGTCTCATCAACAACATAAATTTTACAATATTACATCTAGATTGTTAGATGTGTGTTAGCGTTCTCATCAAAGCACTATTCACTGTACTGCTGTGCTATCCACTGAGTGGAACAGCCGGAGACTTTTGTTAATAGGTCACGCAGGCTGTAAAATGCCTGTACATTTTAGCAGCTCACAATTGATTCTGAAGTTTTTAATTCAAACAACTAAAACAGAAGTGCAGGCATTTTCTGCAGCACTTCGGTCACACTTTTTCCTCTTGTGCCTCCACTAGGATGAGCTTTCCACTGACCGTGACTGGGGCTGAAAAAGACAGTGGAAGTTAAAAACCACAGTACCTCAAATGACCACTTGAAGCAAATACATCCTCAAACACATCGAGACGTTTTAGTCTCTACAGATAATTTTCTTGTTCATGGCAGTTGTACGGAGTGATTTTTTATATATATCTCACCCATTTAAATTATATCAAAGCTTAAAATTATGCATGATTAAGCGACTGTGCCACTTCTGTGTCACAGGGTGCTGGCTGTTTGCCTAGGCATTTACTCAGCCCATCCTCTTAAGTCATTTTTGAATTAGGTGGAGTCAGTTACTGCCAAGACAGCGACAGCCACCCATGTTCAGCTTTAAAAAGGCTGCTTTATGAATCCTGAAGGTTTTTCCATTTTATAGAGTCAGATACTGTAACAATACTATTTGTCAAGCAGTAGCAAAATGTACTTTTGTCAACTCTCTGCAACTCTCTCATGATTTAACTTTCCAATGAATGAATGTAGACCAGCAACTGTTGAAATAACTCTTCAAGAAATCAAACTAATACCAACCTAAGGATACTCGAGCAGGGACTGCGGATTGGCTGATCCAAAAGGACACCCAGGACATGGCTACTAATAATATTGAAGGCATGTATGACTGGATGATGTAGACGCCTCGATTACGCCTCAACTGGAAGCGAAGACTGAGTCTTGGAAATCGACCCGCTGTGAAGCACAAAACAAGGCAGTCTGTTTAATCACTTGACTGAAGCAGCTAATTATCCATCATAAAAATATACATTGTCCTACACAGACATTGAAATCATGAAACATCTGCCTGCTTGACTGGGCCCCTAGTGGTAAAAATGTAAGCTATAAAGTGGTGTTGCAGAGTGCGTCTTCCCAGCAGCAACTCTTGTTATCTCCTGAATCTCCTGCCTGGCTCAGCAGCGAGTCTGTCTTGATCCATTCCTTCTATGCATAGAATATAAGCACAGAAGTGCAAGAAGTTGAAAAAGAAATCCTCTTCAAAAAGAATGTGTAGAGTTCTCCAACACAAGAGGCAAACCAAGTCCAAAAACTCAAAACTGTACATGATGTGTAAAACACGCAAGAAACTTGCAGGGGGCAGTGTCAATAAAAAAAAAACTGATTTAAACTGGAAAACAAATATGAAACTCACCTGATTTGAAGTTCATCATCTCCGTGACGAAGCGATAGTCAGTGATGGTGAACTGGGAGAGCTCTAATTTGTCCAGGCCGTGGATGTGTCTTTGGCTCTCTGACCAGTGATACACAATGTCCTCTGAGGAGTAGCCATCTAATACAGAAAAAAAGTGTCACTTAATTCAACTAATATGAGCAATGTGAGGGCTTCTGAACATGTAGCATTTTAGTTTATAATGCTGTAACCTTTCATAATGCCACTTAGATATCGGAACATTTCAACATGAAACCGAAACCTCCCAGTTTTGAGAATCCATACTTACAGCTTTCCAAATCCAGCATACACTCCTGTTCGTCCATGGGATACTTGGTGAGGTCCATGTCACAGGCCACCGTCGAGGTGATTCTAGGAACATGACAGGTTGTTTAATCAAAGCTTGAGATGTGCCACTTTAGTCAGTGTTCTGCAAGTTTAAATGTATAGTTAAACCCTTCTGGCAATGGGACAATCTAATGTGACATTCTGGAGGAGTTGGACTACCTACACAACCTCTGTAGGGTCCAGGTATCGCTTCATACTACCAGTAGTAGCTCTGACCCTAGCCAGACGCACAACTAGTCAAAAACAATCTGATGATGAAAGTATTATGATGAAAGGGATTCCTTTAAATTTTTTTGAGCAGTGTATTTTGATATTTTGGTTTCTCCATTCGTTGCCATTGCAACCCATTTTGTTCTTGTTCTGGTCTGTTGATGCTGAATATTACAAAGGCCGGATCATTTTAATAATGGAAAACATTTCTGGATCATGTTTTGTCTTAAATTCGTGAAGACAGAAGAAAAGAATAGAGAAGTATCCCAAAGCCATGCTAATGAGAACAGTAAGTAAAATCAAAAGAGCAAAATCAAAGACAAAATCTCTGCTGAACCAAGCAGGAACTGTAGAGTTGGCTGATAATTCTCTGTAGTGAGAGAGAAGAGAGAAGACAATAATCTGCTTATACCGGCTGCTGTATAGAATGACTCCGTTGGGCTGTAGGCGGATCAGCTTGTTCTCTACAGTCACATCGTGAAACCAAGCAGATTTGGCATTAACGATGAAGGTGTCAGGAAGCCACAGCTTGTCCACAAACCGACTGTCCAGCCCCAGCGTCTTGTTGGTGTGATTGTAGGACAGACGGTCATCATGCCAGCTCTGCCGCAGGAACACAGTCATGGTGTATTCCTGTCAGGAAATGCACAGAGCGTAACAGACTGTGAAGAAATGGGCACAACAATCTTCTGGCAGAAGAAAAACATGATTTTCTGGAGTTGCAATGTTGGGAAGACTTCCACACATAGATTCTGTTTGTTTAAACTTTAAGTGGTCCCTGTGATGACTTATACAGTATCTAATTATTAACAGCTGCTTTAGCATGGATTAACTGAAGCGTATAGAACCCTGCAGAGAAGACAAGAATCTTCATCCAAGCCTGCATTTTCGATCTTTTCTCACAGCTTAAATCCTACTGTAAGGATAACAGGAAGCACCAAGGAGGAAAGGAATAATAGTATTTCTGTTATGATTCCTTTCTGTCACATTAAACCACCATGGTGTATGATTGAAATAAAGTCCACATTAATCTCAGTAGTTGTGGATAAAAATAACTTCACACTTCTTAAGAGAAGGCAGGAATAAACACAACGAAACCAAGGAAACTTCACCAAGCTGACAACACAGACAAATCCACAAATACAGAAAACACAACCAAATACTGAAACACTAGTGTCATAGACTAACATTAATGCTTCAACGGGACACCAAAAAGTCATGAAATGAATTTTGATATACATATACATTTTATTGCAGAAATCTATGGTTTCTTGCTGAGCTTAGTTTTTTGTTGTTTTTCTATGTCTGCCTTTCTTTCTTTCTTTTTTTCTACATTTCTTAACTGTAGCGTTCTCAAATTTTCTTATGTATGCTGTGCAGAATTGGTCGTAGATGTTAAAGGGCCAGTGTTTATGTGTAAGTGCCGTCTAGTGGTGAGGTGCTGACTGACCTTCAAAAATGTTAAAATGTTTACAGACTCACACAAAAACTTGTTTGTGGCTGTACAGCAAATTTCTGTATGAATGGATTTCTTTTTTCTCAGCAATTTAAATCAGTGTTTTTCAGGCCAAGGACCCCAAACTAATGGAGAGATTAAGTAAGGATCCCTTACCTACTATAAGTGCTCTATATTAAGCTGGGCTTAGTGCTATTTATAAATATACATTATTAGTATAATTGTGACTGTCATAGATTGCTGTCAGTGAGGCTTGTCTCTCCGCAGCACCACCACTCTGACCTCTATGTAACCTCGGGTTCATAAATTTATATGATGTTCATTTAGTTTGTAGGAGAACCTACAATGTTAAAATACAAGAAGCTTTCTCTACAGTCAGTGTTTGGTTTGTCTACTTTAGACACACAGCGGCAGTGAGCTCTACTGAAGAGGACCGGCTTTCTATGTAGATATGCAGGGCTCACTCTAAGCCAACAACACAGTTGTTACACCAGTGAAAGCATAAATAAGAATGAAATATTTTATGTCTGCTTATAGATCTCCCTAAACACTGCACACTTGTCCGTTAAAGCATGGAACATATTTATTTGTTTGGAACATACTTTATGTGAATCATCGCACTGGATTTAATGCTTGCTGCAAAAAATCCATGAAAGTATGAAATTATCTAACAACTCATCCAATGAGTCACACATGTTCCCCCTGAATACTTTTCAAACCCTCAAGTGGGATAAATCAGGATTATGCAAATAGCAAATCTTTGATCTTTGCTGCAAATGTAGTGAAGTTGAGGGAAAGAAAGGAGAGAGAGAGACACTTTACCATGTTGGCTTCGGAGATGTGGTCGATGCTGGCCACTTCAATAGCCATGGCCACATTCACAGGTGGACCTGCAGAGGAAGAAGTGAGACAACAGGGCTAACCTGCCCCCTCCCCGTCTCAAACACACACCCCCACACACAATCTTGATCTATAGGTCCCTCCCAGGCTCGCTCCATCACCCATCTGTTACCCTCCCACCCACCGTCCTCCCAGGTCTCAATCACTCCTACGGTGCATGGAGATTAAGCATTATCCAGTTTAACCATGCTAAGTGGCACATCACACTGTGGGCATTCATAAACAGTGCTGCGCTTTCATGGATTCGCACAGAGTCAGCTTCTGCCAGCATTCACACACGCGTACGCACACACACGCTGCAGCACTATCACTCAACAGTTTGCCATATGATTAGCACGGGGTGTGCTTCAGTGATGCTAGAGGGCAGAAACCACAGGGGGCCTCGCTGATACAGAACAGAGAGGCTATTTATACTGAACATTAAAGAATCATACATAGCTATTCCCCAGCATTCAACACCTTCCAAGAACCACTTCTGGCAAGTTGCACTTTCTGCAAGCCACAAACCGGATGAGTGGTGTGAAGTGATTTACAGTGGCATGTTCACCGTGTTTACGTTATGCCATAACAAGCACTTTTTTTATATACTATTTTCCAGTAGTTTAGTAATAAAACACATATTTGCTGTTCATGACAAGATTAATAATTATAAAAATGAAATATTGTTGCTGCTATTAGTCTGATATGAACATTTTGTAAATACATAAAAAAGAAGCTTTTGTCAAATATGTTTTTGTAAATCAATCTTAAGTCATTGTCACTGAATGAGATGACACTACGGTGAGTATTGCAGTTTATATATTGTTTTGACTTACTCCATAGGAGTAATGTTAGATGCATGACAAAATATAAAAACAATAAAACAAAAAAATAATGATAAAATCTCACTGCAAACTCAACTATAACTAAGAAAGGTTCTCGACTCAAACAATGTTTTCAATGGAGATTTAAATGAGAGTCAGCTGGCCTGATTTTCATGTGAAGAACATTTCACAGCTGGGGGGCCCTAACTGACATCACCCTGCCACTCTGTGTTTTCCAGATGTCCTTTATTTGATTTATCTAAAGTGGATGTGTCATAGCCTTTCATTTTAATAAATGTTACTGTAACTAAGTCTATATCTCACTGATGTTTCAGCATTTGTAGTTGCAGTTGCCGTAGCTTCACTTAAAAGCATTTAACTGACAGAACATATGTTGACTTAGATTTTGAATAAGAAATTTAATGTGTTTTATCAGTGAGCTAAGCTCTTCCTGACAGCAGATCAGTTTGAAATCTTTGAAAGAGGAAGGAGAAGCCACGCTGATCTGTTAGATGAAGAGCTGCAGGCGACAGGCTGCACACCTCCCAACGTCTCACTATGTCAGTCCATGTCCCGCTGCTCATGGATTAATGCCATGTGAAGCATTAAATCAGATCGCAGTTGCTCACTGAATGATGGAAAAAAGCCAGTATTCAACAACATTTGCTGTTACAACTACAGGTGTCGCCAAATTAACCTGGACGGAAACGTTCCCGACTGTTCCGGACTGCCACTTAAATAATGCTGCATTTACAAACGAGTTTTGTACTCTAAATGTCAGTGTAGTTATATGTGATTAATATGGCAAAATGGGACAAAGATGTTTTTCAAAGTTCTACTTAGTTGTAGTTGATTCATCTTGAGCCGTGTAGATTAATAATTTCAAAATACCACTGTCTATACCAAAACACAACTGAACGCGCTCTTACTGCTCTTATACCTCTAGATTGTAAGGATGTGCAGCAGTGGTACTGTGGAGATTGAACACACAAATAGTAAGCCAAACAAAGCTTCAATGAAAGCAATGTAATGTAAAAATGTGTTTCTACAACACAAATGGCACTCACAAATATTGCGTTGTTGCTATATGGAACACACCAACACAAAACCACACCGTTTTTGTGCATTTTTGCAGCTAGGGTGATAGTAAGATCCTACAATCTGTTGGCTTGTTTGTGAATTTCATTTGCATTTGCATTTACATTATGAATCCTTTTCACATCCATTATGACACAAACGTAGCTCTGTAGAGTCATGGGGTGGTGGTTGAATGGAGGGAATTGCCCAAAAGAACAAATATGATTCAATAATGGTCACAACAGCCCTTCAACTTACCACTACAGTGTTTAGTGTATTATAAGCAGTTATTCAGCAATGTATAATATACATCAACAGGAATGTAGTGACCAGATGATGCTGTGTTTGATGGTCCGTGTAGTACACAAGACAGTGTGTTTGGTGAAAGCAGCCCCACATTTTCACCTTTGCTCAGCTGAGTTAAGCTGTGAGATTGAGAAATCTATCGCTGTGGTCATTGGATGTTTCACATTTTGCAGCCATTCTTAGCAAAGTCTCCAGAGCGGTGCACATTGTGTGAGCCATCCCTCCTCCCCGGCTCGTCCTTGAAGGGCATCGTCCTTTATAATCCCTTCTGCAAAGCATCTCTTTACCGAAATGTTTTTTGTTTTTTTTTTGTGCGCATCCGTAACAAAAGAGTCACCTTATTAAAGAGTCAAAGCAGGTATTTGCATAGGGCAAATGCAGCTTTGTTCTGATGTAGAACAAGAATAAACAAAGACACTTCTCGGGATAATGGAATTGGAAAATGAAATGTAAACATCCACGTTCCTGTGGTTGGAACTTGGGTTGGGTTATGCTAAGGATGGCTGTAAATGTGAGAGGATGAAATGCAACCCAACGCCTCAAGCAGTAGATCTCATACTCACCTCCTATCCCAGGGCGAAAATTTCTGGCATAGCCCTTCATTAAATCATCCAGATTAGGCAACCAGGATATTTCAATGTCTGTACCTACATAGTCACCAATGTCACTCAGCATGGCCCTAGAGGAGACAGACAGCAAAGACAGCAGCCTTCAGTGGTCATTGAGGCACACAGTGTGTCCACAGGAAAACCTGTCAGAGCTTGAGATACAGTTAAAGACAAACATGAAAAAAAGTATGAAATATGTGGCACAATGTTAGATATTAAAATGGTGCAAAGAGCAGATAATTCTTTCTATCTCACACTTTTATTTAATTAATTGTTGAATGCTGAAAGAATTTGATGGCGCTGCTTTAAATTTACTTGAATAATAAAATGAATACATTTGTCTAGTTTTTAAACTATATGTTCAGATTTTCGAAATGTATCTTTTGAAATTTCATTGGCTCATTTGCTGAAGATTTTTGCATGAAAATCACAAAAATCTGAGATGATCGATGCCTGTATTAAATTATATCCATCAGCGGTGTTACTTCAGCAACCTGTACTTCATCATCACTCGATTAAAATCAAGCTGGCATGTTTTTATTCGGTCATGTCATGTCTCACTGGGTGCGTTTGTCCACACGGAGGCTGACAGCAGATCTAAATCTGCTTCTGCATGCTCAGACTCCACAACCCAGACTGCACAATGTACCTCTTTACACAAACCTCCCCATGTTTGTGTTGTACTGAAAATAGGTGCTCATTAGACTCCAGGCCCCATTTAATGAGCCGTCTATTCTGAACAATTTAGCGCCTTTAGACATTGTTGTCTGTTTTAAGACAGCGAGTCCTCTCGTTTTCTCTTCTGCAAACATGTCAAGAGGGGAATAATGGACAAATTAAATCTATTGTCTGGTATAAAGTAATTCTCCCGAGGGCCCTGACACCATTAAGGACTGTTAGAGGGGCCGGAGCCGCAGCTTCAGTGCAGGATTTCACTACAGCAGCATTGCTCAGTCACCACCAGGGGGCAGTTTTGTATTCTAAAACAAGGAGCCAACACACAGACAGCAACACACACTATACATACGTGATGATAATAGGGGGAGTCTACATTACTGTTGTCATTAAAAACAGACATTAACAGCTATTGTTACTGCAGAAGGAGTACTGCTATTGTTCAGAACTGAGCAAGTTGATTCATGTGCAATGACTAAACTGAATAAAACTAAAGGTTCCTCTGACATTCAAAGCGGCAAATGTGGCACTGACAGGCACACAGCTGACACAGGGCCTGGGTGAAGGTGTCCTCACTGACCAACAATGAAAAGCCACGCGGTAACCTTTCAAACCACGCTGACATTTGAAGGAAGTCAACTTCCTGTTGAGCAAGACATTGCAGCACACAGCTGCATACAGAACAGACCCCCCAAACAACAATACAAATACAATACTTCTGCCGCTTTGTATAGTGACAGATTTTTATTTTTAGTCTGGCAATCACTGTCATGTCTAGGGGGTGGGGGGGTGGGAGCCCTGAGTGAGTTAATTAATCACTGTGTGACTCCTGGATTCTTCTCTAATTGGCAGTTTCTAAATCTGGAAATAAAGAGCTTTTCGTTAACACGCCAAGGTCAAACTGACGACAAAATCCTACTGTATCCCTCCATTTATTTCAGTTCAACAGTCACAGCTGTTTCAGGAGTATTCCGTGTGCAGAATGATCCATTTACACTGGCCTTTTAGCATTTAGAACATTAACATCTCCAACTTCCTCCCTTATTTGTCTTATTTTCCAGTTTTGTTTTTACAGAATGTTGTCTGTTGCTGCTCATGTGCAGCACATCAACGTGATGCTTCCTGTGCAGCACGCAAATCCAAATCCTCTCAGATGCTGAAAGCTTTTATCAACCAGATGCCTGTTGCTGCATACCGATGATTGTCCCAAACTATTTATTTATTTATTTAAAATGGCACAGATTAATGCTTTGACAGAACGCTGCTCTCTAAACATCTGACCTTCTGCGACTCTATAAAATGATGCCGTATTGAGAGAAATGTGACTTCATTTCTCGAAACATTCGATAGCTTCCTGGGGAGTTTCTCTAAGCATTTGCACCAATTGCATTTCCTCACACCAGCGTACTTGACAAACATTCGAGAGCGTCTTCCTTCTATATTTCACTTCCATTGCATATCCCTCTCCCAGGGCCTGGATCTGCCGCCTGTTTATGAGCTAACATTAAACAGATGGGGGAGAGGAGATGGATGGGAGCAAAGACAAAGAACGACGGCCTCGTTCGAATTTGTGAACGTAATGCAAGGCTCACACTAACAAGCCTAATTAGTTTTATATACCGACACTGCCAGTTACCTGAACATAAGTGGCGCGTCGGTCCCCTGATCCTCGCTGTTTAATTTGTTTTATTGGCATCGGTGTTAGACAGTGGCATCAAAATACAATTGAATAAATTATAATACAACAAACAGCAAAATCAATAAACGGTTGCTTCATATTTATGAGTGTGTTTCTAAGGGACTGTGCTGCTCTGCATCCAGCATACAGATTTTTTTATTGACTACATTAGTGCTCTAATAATATTTGACACATGAGACATTTAAATACGTGTCCCAGAGGCAGCATATGTTACTGAATCTTTATGTGATGTGTTCTATAGTCCAATGATCACCTCAACGAAGATTACTCCCCATACATACAGTCACTTAATTAAACAAGACAAAATGCACTTAAATCTTTCTCCTATCCATCCCCCATCCATCCCATAATCATCTTTTACTGTGTATAACTGTATATAGAAATGGTAAAGTGTTTTACAATCCTTTATTAAATAAATAAAAACATTGATCAGGACTGGCTGCCAAATATGGAGCAGAATGAGTGGGTTAAAGTGTACATGCAAAGCACTTTTATATAAATTTCTGTGTTTACTATCTTGGTGGCCTTGTTCAATATGCACAAAATATGAACAAAACCTTCCTGCCTAGCGTGTCCAGAAGTTAAATACCCTTCAAGTCAAAGCCAAAATCTGAAGCTCTGGTTCATAAATGAAAAACTGGCAAACATTATCCAATTAGTGACAGCAGTGTTTCATTACCTTCTATCAAAGGCTCTAAGTTCCCATAAGTATCACGTATAGATCTACAACATCATTTATCATGTAGCCCTGAGGCCCCAAAATGAAATACCTTTTGTTTAATTATTTCATTAGTGATATTCATCTATGATACTCATATGAATCTGATTTGACACTAATTTTGACTGAAAAATATTTTATGATTGTGCAAATGTTATGCTACGTGAGACAAGGATAACTAACAAAATGCCATTTTCAGCAATAGAAAAAACAACAACTTTGAAACCAATTTGTGCCCAAAAGTCCTGTTCAGTCTAAGACATAACGTCAGCTTCAACGTTTGGCTCTTGGAAAAATGTCATGAAAGTAAACTAATGACACAGTCAGGAAGGAAAATGGAAGGCTCTCATTTTTCTTCATTATCTATTATGAATATTTAAATACACAAATATCTTCACAGCGACATGAACATCTACTACATACTCCTGACCAACTGATAAGCATAACTGAGGAAAGTCTAGCTCTGTACAACACTGGGAGTTTACCAATACCAAGTACTCAGAACTTTAGACTGGATAATAATATTTCTAATAATAAATAAATAATAAAGATAAAATCAATGAGTTCAGTTATTAGCAACATTTCCTTGGAACTGGTTGAGGTAGAGCAGAGTGCAGCATTAATTAAACCAAAATGTGATCAGGTCTGATAGAAGTGAGTGGATCAAGGATAAAGTGGCTCTGCGTGGTGGTGGCTCCACTCTTGGACCGTACTGTGCAGACTCTGGCTTGAACTCACAAGATGGTGCCACCCGTATACCTACTTACTTACCTACCTACCTACCTACCTACCTACCTACCTACCTACCTACCTACCTACCTACCTACCTACCTACCTTAACTAGAGTTAATTTGGCCAATGCAGTGAAGTGGACGTGACTTTTCCATATTTCTGTACAGTCTATGCTCTGAACTCCAGGCTCTGGAGGATGGGAGGACACAGTACAGTCAGTCTGTAATTGGAACAGTAGCATACTTAATGATGCCCTCGAAATGCATTCTGGAATACCTGGCTGTCCTAAGTTCACACAAGTCACCTCCCAACAAGAAAACATTTGGATGCATACTTTGAATTAGAACAGTACCTGGATTGCTATTGAACACATCGTTACCAATGCCCTTAGCTGAAGCTAATCTAGCTAATCTTGATCCTCCAGGTTTGTTCTTTTGATTGTACAGACTAAATACAGACTACTGCCACCTGTTGGCATGGAGTTATTTCCTCTCACGCAGTCAGATACATGTGCCAGAAGCCTGCAGCCTGTACAGTGTGTTCAACTGCTGTGTTGACCCTTCTCTAAAACTGCTTATTCTGAAACGTTTTCTCAAAACTGGTTAAAATGAACAGAAATAGCACAGATCAGAAATATCTTCGAGAGAATGGGAACAGCTCCTGTCCCACTTGCCTATTTCCTGAGGATTCTGGTTCAGCTACTGTACAAGGCCAGATATACTTAAATTAGACTCTGGGTTACTGACCATGCTCATAAAGACCTTAAGCTTTTTATTTCAGGATGAACCAGTTCTGTTCAACTCTTTCCTTCTCCACTTGGATGATTCAATACAGAATTTAAAAGCAGGCCTTGACTGACTGTTGGCAATTCCTCAGGGACATTATCTGTTAATGTGTTTATTCTATTATTATTTCATAAAGAGGGAAATATTCTCTTGCCCTCTTTCCTCCTCTGGGAGGTCAGACGTCAGCTGTTGAACAGCTGGGAGGAACTCAGTGTCTTGCTCAAGGATACTTTAACAGTTTAGAAATCTGAACACATCTTGTTGTTTCTAAACAGGGGGATTGAATCTCATCTTGATGAAAAGGTGATGACACCCGTTGGGTGATCATATTACACAGAGCTGTTGTAGAAGCTCCATAGTAAAGCAGACATTTCCCAATCAAACTCGAAAATGCTCAACCTCATGTCATTCTGTGCTTACAGCCTGAAGTCACAGAGGTTCTCCAAACATCAATAAAACATCAGCTATCTTGAATATAAGAGAAGGAGATAAATGTGATACTTACTTTCAATACTGTGATTACACAGTGAACTTCAGAGCGCAGAAAATATTTTCATGTATTGATGTAATGGTAAAAAAAAAAAAAAAATCACTATAAAGGAAATACGGTTTAGGGGTCATGAGAGCAAATATAACACACATAACCACTGAGCCTCAACACTTAGAGGAGTAAAATTCAGATGGTTTATTTATTGACTGAGATTACCCAGATTTTAATACTTAAATGTTGTCAAAGTGGCATATTTGCCGTATATACCGTTATTCTCATGTATTCTCATTTAAGAATGGGTATAATCGGTAGATAGCACAAGTAAATTATTGGCGCACGTGTTTCTTTTTCCTGTTTACATGTGACATGTCACCTTAAATTGAGTAGGAGGCTTTTAGCGGAGGCACTGAAGTGTGCCTGCATCAACACGCTCAGCACCCAGCACAGAGTCAGGCTTCTGAGCCAGTTCATGCAGCCAGGAAAACACGATCAAATCAGAGTGTTATTGGGAAATGTACTCTCTGGACAGTGGGAAGGATTTGTCCGCTGACTCAGCCTCTCATACAGATTAGTCAGGAGAACTGCGTCACCTGAGTGAACGTTTAAGGACAAGTGAGAAAGAGCAGAGAGACCGTGAAATGTTGAGATAGAATCCTCCTGTCTCGTGTGTTTAGGGGCTCCAGGTGTAACCTGCAGATATTTGGATTACAGATAACTGATGACCAAAACTTCCTGTTTCCAGTGCACTGGTCAGTGTTATCAGTCTGGCTTTCCTCTTAAAACATGACAATGTGGGCACAGTGTCCTTCAGAGCCATCAGGCAATGCACCACCCGAGAGGTGAAGAAATAATTTAGTGCATATGTATATGCACATATGCATATGACTCTATGACTTAATTTGCATATTCGTCATACGCATCATTTTTCTAATATGCCATCTACAGGATGGCAAATTAGTGATTAACTAGTTCTGACTAGTTCCTGACTAGTTCCCTAACTGATCAGTTTATAAAACTGAAAGCAGACAGGCAAAATTTCAATATCACTTAGTAATGTAATATAAATAAATCATGGCATTGGACCTATGGCTGAATTGTAACTACTTTAATTCATTGCCCATTGTCAACGTCACTGCCACTGCTCTTTATTCCAGGAGGGCTGGAGCCTATCCCAGCTATAATTGGGGGAGAGGTGGGGTAGAACCTGGACAGGTCTCCAGTCCATTGCAGGCTAACACAGGGAGACAGACAACCATTCGCACTCACACTCACACTTATGGCCAATTTAGAATCACCAGTGAACCTAACGTGCATGTCTTTGGATGGTGGGAGGAGGCCGGACACAGGGGGAACGTGTAAACATGCAAACAAAGGCCCCAGTTGGCCGATGGACTCGAACCATAGACTGAATAAATATACATCGCATGTCCCCACATCCTTGCATTGGCCAAACTGAGGCTATTTTCCAGGGGATTCGGGTGGCATCTTCATGAGACTTGTGCTCTTGTATAGTCCGAGAGCGGAGCTACGGTATATGGAGCCGTGGTATCGATGACCCAGCCGCACTTCTGCCATACTCAGTTGTGTTTTTGTATAATTAATGTTGTGCTTGGCTCTACATCCACCAGTTACAAGGAAGGATTGCTTTACACACTGTACTTATTTTTTCCTTTTTTCTTTTACAACTTTCACAGTCCCACGGGAACGCTTTTCGGTGGTGGTCACCATTATATCACGTCCTGTTTGTATGGCACCAAATAGCTAACCAAAATTAAACCTATGCAACAAATTGACACTTGAACATGCATCAACATTATATTAACGACCTAAAACAACAGAAACCATCCTGTAAAATGTTTTAGTTCAGGCCCAGTCCCGTCCACCAACATGGAGGGGTGGACCTTATGGCCTATACTGCAGGCAGTCACCAGGGGGAGCTCTACTTGCTTTGACTTCATTTTAGAGACCAGTTCTGCAGTCCTACAGTCTATACTGCGGACATAACACAACAGATTCCAGAACTTAACAACAGCAGCAACGCATTGACACTTTTTTACTTAAGAGACTTCAGGTTGTTCATATTTTTTATTTTACAAAACGATAGTTCATTATATGTAAATATTTAAATAATGTACCATGAAGTGGAACATGTTTAGTTCTTATTATTCACTGGGTGAGAATATGGTTGGAGCTGAGAGACGACATCTAGTCTACAGTTTAAAACTACTCCATATGCCTTTATCTAAGGTATTTTCTTGACAAATGTGACATGATAGCTTTATCACCAGCACAATATGATAGGGCATTCTGTCCATTTTCCTCTACATGCAGATTGTTTGGCCCATAACGCATAGTGCAAGACTACTCATGTCACACATTAAGCATCAAATCTAACCCCCTGCTTCTAGATTCTACAAATTCATATGCCGATATCTTTTAATGGGGAATACACTTCAGATAACCCAGCCTTGGTCTCATGAGGTTACATGGAACGCGGCTCAGCATCACATGAGCTTTAGTTGAGAATCTAATAAAATGATCAATTGATTGTGTTATTATCTATTTAAATGCATTTCATCGACATTTAATTCAGATTTTACTGTCACAGTCTTCTTTCCGGGCCTTATAAGAAGGTACTTAAAATCGCAATGGCCTCTCTTATCAACACACCTCTGTCATTGCATTGTATGTGTGTGTTAGTGCCTGTTTTAAATAATGTAAAAGAAGAATGGCAGAAAAGGTGAACTAGCTCCTAGACTGGTTTCTTCATAAGAAATACAAAGAATATGAGCTATGGCCCAATTGATGAAAATACACCTACTTAATTTTTTATTGGCAGACATTTTAACATGTGATAGCACAAAAAGCCCTCGTCTGGTTAATGACAAAACTAATTGGTGCACCTAAATGGAACAGAACCATTATTATTATCACTGAAAGTCGTTAATATTTTTGCCGCAGAGACAAATCGAATGAAAAGGCCAAATCTGTCTGTATGAAACAAGCTCTTAGTAAATACACAGTGCAGTGTATTTACTGTCTCCCACTTTATCTGAGCACTAGCTCTACACAGTTCCCTGGGACAAACAAGAGTCCATGGCAAGTACACAAGCTTTCTACTAACAATCCCACTGTGGGATTTGTTCCACTTGGAATTGTTATTGTCATGCAGCACTTACCCATTCAGCCATAATGCACAATGATGGTGATTCATTATATTATTGAGTTTCTCGGGAGAAGTGAATGAGAGAGGACTTTCTCACAGAGCCTGAGAGCCATTAGTTTGTTTCTTAATACAGCACACCTGCATTCTATTTAGGATGTATTTGTCATGTCTTATTGGGACACTTAGCCATCATTAGTATAACTTTGACTAATGTGATATGTCAAAATGTCTGCCATTAAACAGGCCTAAACTATGACTCCACCGTATTGACTGTATATAAATACGGACAAAGCTTCTTTGCATTGGTCAAACTGATGCTATTTTCCCGGGGATACGTGCGGCGCCATCTTGTGACTTTGGACTTGCGGCCCAAGAATGGAGCCACACAGACTCTCACGTCTTAACATTTCAGACTCTCACGTCTTAATTAATACTGCAGTCTTCTCTGCCTCCACCAGCTACAAAGAAATGTTGGATTATACACTGTCTTTATTTTTATTTTTTTCCCTACTCTGATCGCTTTGCAGAGTGGTTGGCATGGCAACTGGTAGTCATCATGATGCCACATCCTGCTTCTACAGCGTCAAATAGCTAACTAAAATGAAACTTTCTGGAAAAATGGACACTTGTGTATGCATCAGCATTAATTAACTACCTAAAATAAATGAAACCATCCTTGTAAAAAAAAAAAAAAAAAAAAAAAAAGACGTGTATTTTAGTGTTTTATTTCGGCTCAAATCCCATCCGCTAATATGGAAGAAGTGGAGTTTATGACCTATACTGCAGCCTGTCACTGGGGGAGCTCTGTTTGCTTTGACTTCAATTGTGAGGAGCTGTTCCACCGTCCATCTTCATACAGTTTATGCTCCAAACCCAGTGGGTCCTACTGAAGACATGAATCTTCATATCACTAATGTGTAGGTTTCCTTACTAAAACAGCCAGGATGCTCCCTGAAACAGCCTATCTTTTACAAGTAGAAATAGTTCAGGAATAGAGAAGTATTTTCAGCTATGGATTACTATTTGGTGATCTCATACCACCATATTTTATATATGCATACTTTCTGGACAACACTGGTTTTGTTCATTTCATGGAATTTATTGATGATTCATCACAGACAGATGGAAATGCTACTGGGCCACAGTATTTTTATTGACCACTCCAGTCCACATCTGATGCAGATATTACACCATCGAATTAGATGCAGATTGTGTTCTGTAATGTGAAGGGTAAGTGAGACTGCAGGAAAGAAAACCTGTGAAAATTCATGCAACACCAGAGGTGGCGACGCATAACTTAGCTAAGCAACTTTTTTCTTGTGAAATGGATAAATGAGGAGCTAAAAAGAGAAAGAGAGTAATTCTTTTCAGAGGGGAGAGCAAGGGAGGGCGGTAGTTTGCAACTTTCAACAAGCATAGGCAAAACAGAAGAAATGTATGCGTGTGTGCGTGCATGAGTGTGTGTGTGTGTTTGTTCGAGAACAATCTGACACATTATGAGGTGCAAGAAAAAGCCTACACTCTGCATTGTACTGAGAACAAAATAATAATAACAGCAGCGACTAGAAGCAGGAAAATCCAATTACAATAGTTATTACTCCCTCTACTGGTGATCAGCCAAGACAGACAATAGACGTTATTCGCCCAAATTTCACCAAAAGCTTACGCAGTATCACCCTTTGCCCTTTTCAGTGGGAACACTCACCAGCATATGGGCTTTGGAAAACTGGGGCTCATTTTTATCCTATGAATTAGATGACTGTAAAAGCTTACGGACTAGAACATGAGGGGATTTTGAATACACGCACATGAATGTAGGCCTCTATTGAAAACAACACGCTACTACTCATCATCTAGTTTGGACACACCTGGTTTACTCAGATGACAATAGCACATTGTTTTGTTTTCAGTAGATCTGTCTAAGAACGTCCTTTACTAACAAACTAACAATCAAAGACCATGTTGGAGCCGATTTCAGCGTGATGAGTGAGTTTCAGTGATGTTTTCTCAGCTTGAGACAACTTGAAAGTCTCATCTCGCCGTAGTTTAGGTCTTCAGTTGGAGATGACTGATAGCTTTAGAGACTAGTTTTGACATGCTTGCACAGGATGTAATAACCCTGATTTTTCATGATATTCACAATGACATTTTTCTTAAACTCTTGGTATCTACATGCTGCTCCTTTTCAGCGCATTTGGTAAAGAGACCCTTTCTAATTCAAATGAACCATGGCACCATCTGATATATCTGACCCTTATGGAGCAGGCCTGGAGGTGGGTGACATTATGTGCCACATGATAAAAAAGAAAAGAAGAAGAAAACAAACACCCCTTTCTATGCATATGCATTATGTGCATTATGCAAATAGTGTCATCAGGTTCACACGCTGGAGGAGAAGCAGAGAAGAAAGCAGACTTCAGTCTGTGGGTGTTGGAGAAGTATTTTTATATAAGGGCGAGGAGGTAAAGCATGGAAACTCAATTTAGCCAGCTTTATGCATACTGTATGCAGATAAAGTGGTGGGAGTCGATGCACAACGAGGAGGAGTTCGACTGATTGGCTTTTTGTAATTAAAGAGAACATCTATATAAAAAAGTCTAATTAGGTATAATGTAATCATAATGCCCAGTGGTTGTTCAAGCTTCCTGTGTTATTTTATGAAAAATCCAACTTTGTATTCTCCATTCCTGGAGCGCTCTGCACTGGTGCGACATGGGAGTACCTGCACGAGGAAGAAAAAAACAGCAAAGCTCATCTCACCTGGTGAAAATATCCCCTCCGACGAAGAGCAGGGCAAGACTCGCCAGCAGGAAAGTGGGGACCTCCATTCCACTAGAAGATAAATAGCAGTAATAAAAACCTTTAAGGAAAGTTTCCCGCGATGGAAATCGACGGCGAAGAACCACTGAGTTCTTTTTTCTTTGTTTTATTTTAGTGTGCTCTCGTCGTGATCTGGCGCTGCGGTGAAGAAAGTAAAGTGTAGCGTTGGTACTGCTGAGGGTGATGGTGACGATGACCCCATGGTGCAGCTCCCCAAATCCTCCGCGTCCAGGAGCGCACACGAGCAGAGCGCACCTGACAAAAAAACAGGGAGAAACTCCCGGTAAGAGCGCAACAACGAGCCGATCCACCGCCGACTCCTGTCATCCAGCAGCAGTCATCCGGCAGAGAGAGGGATGGAGAGAGAAACAGAGAGAGAGAGAGAGAGAGAGAGAGAGAGTGGGAGAGAGAGGGACTCACTAATCTGACGATCCCTTCGTTGCTTGGCCTCTAAACGTCAGATTCAATCTGGCCACGCCGGGAGGCGGGGGGTAGGCAGGCATGTCACAAACATAAGACTTAAATATATTATGTAATATTTGACACATATGAATCATCTCCATTTAGTAGTAAATCTGTATTTCTCTCTGTTGGAATGAAATGGCTCACATCAGAAACAGCGACGAGCAAAAGTGTCCAAAAGTGTGATGTTGATGCGTTTCCCTCTGGTCAAATACTTTCATGAAATCCACCTTAAATGTATTGTATCTCTGGGAGGGCTCATTGGGTTGGTGAAAAAAAACCGCGATAAGAGAGTTTGCATCAAAACATGCAAAATTGTAAGTTCACAGAGAAAATGCTTGTATTGCAGAAAAACACAAACACTGCTGAATCAGCCCTTTCTAAAAACCAAAACACAGGTCGTGCTTTAGTAATTGAGATTGGTTGCCATGTTGCAACCAGCTGTTGCCTTAAATCCTTTCCAGACAGTGTTTTCTGGAAGTTGGATTTACTGGACTGCGAGTGAGGTCAGGATTTCACCCACAATCTGGGCTACGTGTTACTGTGAGTTCATTTGGTGGAAAATGCCTCTTTGTCTCCACTTTTACATCAGCCCTTCATCCCAGACTGTTGCATAAGTTTGTTGTAGATCACATGTAGATCAGACACTTTCTGACATCAAGGTCCAAATTAAACAGCCATTCAAACACTTTAATGTCAGATCAAAAAGTTTGAAGAGATTTAGTCTCTAGGAATCATCAAAGATTAGATGAAATAAAAGAAACGTAAGAAGGCTCCCGACAAGCAAAGGTCATAATAAAGAGTGATAGGGCTTTACAACATCATAGAGGTTTGGTACATCATTGGCCAGTGGAGACCTCCATTACATGTCATTTCTCATCTCTTTCTCTCTCTGTGTTACTAATTTTCTGTCATGTCTCTACTTTCAACCAATGAATAAAGATATAAACAGCTTGCAAAAGCATGTCATATCGAATGACTCAGTGGGTGAAGCAGCTTGTCTAGGACCACCACACACAGGAACCACAATGGTAGTCAAAAGCTGTTGTGCTGCTGGACCACATTTATGACATAATATGACTACTTGATGTTATATTCTATCAAATCCGTGACAAAGATTATTGAAGGGATTGCGCTTTGAAACAGCTTGCTGAGAGCCTGACTTAAAAAATAATTAAAAAGTGATTCAGTAAACTCCGCACTGACAAAGCGTAGTGATATTTAAATGTGTAGTGATGTAATGTGAAGTGACAAAAGCTTTGGTCAATTTACTTCAGATCAGGTAGGCACTGTGGAAATGTCAGCATTGGAAAATACAACTATGCGAGAGGTTCATGAGATTTGATTTTATTTGGTTGGCCCCAAATATAAAGACAGTAAATCTGCTGCTTGGCATAAGACAATATTTGAAGAGTATGTGTTACACAGGAGGACACTAGTCATACCTCTTGGCAGACTTAGTTGAATCTATGAGTGGCTGCATGGTTAAGGTGAATGCGCTAAATGCAGATAACATGGACTAAATGTGAGATCTTGCAGTATTTTATTAATGTCTTTTCTGCATGTCTGAAAAAGATGAGATAAAATAATCCTTCATTTATACCACAGTGGGGATAGATAGACAATATCAAGCAAAGCTTGAGTTCCTCATGTCAGTGTCAGAGGCAAGGACCTTGAACAAACTCCGGTCCATCATGCACAATGTCCACCACCTTCTACACGACACCATAACACCATAGTCAGACAGAGAAGCTTGTTCAGGCTGATGTCTTTGTCCTGCTCCGTGGACAGGTTGAGGAGGTCGTTTGTTTTCAAGCCATAAGAGTCTACTCTGTGAGGATCCAACTGGACCGTGGCTGCTCTGCTACTCCTTGCTGCCACTATATATTATTTATACAGCATTGTACTGTGTGTGTCCACACACACACACACACACACACACACACACACACACACACACACACACACACACACATACATACACACACACACACACACACACACACACACACACACACACACACACACATAATATATATAGACAGAGAAAGAGAGAGAGATTATAAAATGACAGGAGATACTGTATATTGTGTGTATGGACTATAGACATAAATATGTTGGATGTTAAGAGTTATACAGATAAATATATGAGTATATGTTTGAAACGATACAAGATGTAAGAATACACTATTAAGTATATATAAAATATATAAGATATATTATTTGATAATAAGTATTTCTTCTTGTTTGTGTTATGCATATTTATGTTGTTCAATCAACATATCTCAGTGATGCATCTACAGTATTTCTATACATTGTTTTGGGTTTATTTTATTTTATATGACTTGAATTAAGCTACAGTCCCTCCCCCTCCCCCGCAAGGTGTTCTGGCTACCCACTGTAATAATCATGAAGCGTGACAAGATCACCACATACCAGAAGCTTTTGCAAATGTTAAAAATAGATTATTATTCATTCTATAGATTTTCAGGGACTTTATGCGGCTGTAGAAATATTGTAAGGGCCAGAGGTATGAGCATTTTAATCTGCACTCACTTTGATTAAACAAATACAGGATTTATATGTTCCAACCTCCATCCTGCTTAAATGTGAAAGCTCTATCCTCATTAGATGTAACCTCCTTTGTGTGCTGTAGGGAGAGTGGCTCAGTGTTTTATTGCAGCAGAGCATTTGCCCTGGTTTCTGCTGCCTCACCATGGGGAGAAGAAACCAGTATGTGGATTCAAACTAGCACCCTTGCCTCCCTCTGGACTTCCGTTTGGCTTTGCAGTGCAGGTCCTTTCAATATGAAGACACCAAGTTACTGTAATGCACTGCATGGGATTGTATTCTCTGTGTTTCTAAACCACAAACTATTTCTTATTCCCTTTAGTCTTTTCAACCTGGTGTATTTGCTGTCCTCTTTGATCACTGTGCTCTCCTTCTGTTGATCCATTCTTTGTATCAGCTTGTACACACTCACATATTTGTTTATCAGATCGCCTGTGTTGATTTAAGTCATCCCTGTTTCACATGACTTCATTGTGTTATACAATAGTACAACTCACACTGTCCCTCCTCTTTTGAATTCTTAGTCAATGGTGATGATCAAGTAAATGAAAGCTTTAATGAAAATAAAAGGTAGAAAAAAAAACGGTTTGCTTGTGGCCCAAGCTGCGAATCAGCTAGAAAGTCCTGTCTTTTCCCTGTGGATCAGATGGAATTGTGCAATCCTGTCTATTTGAATCATTAATTTTGCATAGATTTCTCAGTCTCTATGAACTAGCTTACAAACTTAAAAGGAAAAAATAAAATTGAATTTTTTTTTTATTTAAATAACACAAATAAGTGTCGATATCACTTAAAGTGTGGTAAACACTTACAGATTAAAGTAAACGACTCAGTATTAGAAAATCGTTTTAATTTGTGTTTAATTAGTTTTGAATGGAAAGTTACACGTATTATAACACTGAACTTTGTCTGTTATTTGCTGACAGGCAGCAATAAGTACTATTTACACACTACTAAAACATTTAATTGGGAAATATATTGATTAAATCGACCAAGATGTTGTTGTCAACCTGCAGTCAGTAATATTTTGCAGTGGTTTTCGGTTAGCTTCTCAGGTGATAGACGGATCCAGAGGAGTTAAGGCTTCGCCCCTTGCGTCCCGTCTCCTTGGAAACAGTAACAAACATGGCGGATTAAACGTGCTTCGAGGAGAGGTAGCTGTTTTTTAGAAGTGAAATAAAGCCCAGTGAGAAAAAGCATTGGTAAACGAGAAACGGGTAACACTTGTATTGTTATTACTATTATTTTAAATATAACACCGCGTAAACTCTACTTTAAGTGTATGTTAGTGTTCCAGCTTTCTGTAGTTAGCTAGTTCGTTCCCAGTAAACAACACGCCTATTCAGGATCCATTCAGGATTCTGTTAATTGAATTATATCTTTAATGCTGGAAGTGTTCGTGTCATGAACATATGACTTAATGTCTTCAGCAGATCACCAAACGTCGATCTTTAAATCGGCATACATATAATTCAAGTTGAATTCAAGAGTTGTTTAGAAAGAAATTTCAACTTTTTTAATGATGGTAAGCACCCGAACTAGCAAGGACATTATGTCAATATTAAGTAGCCAACTGCTAATAAATAATAAAATTAGGTATACAGCCTTATATATAGCTTTTATATATTGATCTGTGCCAGTGTATTAACGTTACCTGTAAGTTAGCTGTTGGGTTTGTCCAATAATGTGTGTCTGTGACGTTTATGAGTAAGGTGAGATGGACAGAGAAGACAGAGAAAGCCCGTCAAACAGCTGTAGACAGCTGGATGTCCACCTCAGCGCTGGTGATGACAGTGACGGTGAGTATCAACTCCTGTTTATGCTTATTTTCAAAAGCTGATAAGTGTCATCACATAGATAGTTTCTTTGATTAATTCATAATTACACATATGAAGTGCATATTTTAACTCAGTCTTTGGAAGAAGTTATGTCTGATATGTGTTATTTGATGTACATGATGCTTCAGATGATGGTCCAGGCCAGGAGACCTTTAAAGATGAAGAGCCTGGCCTTCCTCCTGATTTGGATTGGTTGGAAGAATTGCATGAGTGTGTTTTTCTTTTTCTTTTATTACTTATTCTGAATCATGATGTATTTGAACAATGCAATACTAAAGTTTGTGTAGTCACCCCATTTCCTGCATCTCATAGTGGATGAGTGGGATTGTCAGGGTCATAATATAACAGAAAAAAAACTATATTGTATTTTTTCTAACATTGATTAACTATTTTTTCTGCATCATATATCCCGCGGCATAAACAGTCCCCGTGGGCATGGCAGGACTATATTTTCACGTGTATGTAAAATAAAAATTTGCATTAAACAAGCAGTTTTTCCTAAATGTGATTTGCATCTGTCCCAAGGGAGGAGGATGGCGATGGTGATGATGATGATTGTGACCTTGCGGCTTCAGCCAACAGTGGTAAGAAGAGGAGTTATGCCGAGACAGCACGGATGTTCAAGCTGAGACGAAATCTGGACCAGCTGGACTGCTTTCACCAACAGAAGGAGCATGACGTGCTGAAAGCCAGGTCTGAACCTGGCAACAACAGACCTCTAGAGCAGCTAAAGGATCTGCTTTACCTACCTTCCTTCCATAAGCAAAAGTGCAATGTAAAGTGTTTTTAGTAAGAGCATCAGAAACATGCATCTCTCTCAACCGGTTGTTGCCCAGTTGTTTCAGTTTGTGGAAGGATCTTTTTTTTTTTCCCCGGTGTTATTCCATGCTCCTCAGGTTTTTTCCATCTTTCTCTCCTGAAACAGTGGCGGTCATTTCTGTTCCAATTGATTCAGCAATTTGCGGGAAATCATTTCAGCTGAAGAGAGAACATTTCCCATAATGTCCCTTTTCCCCACTTTTCCTCCCTCTTTTTATTTGTCTGCACTGTGAGCCATTAAGCACCTGATGAACTGTGCCGCAGTCGCCACCAAAAAATGTCTGTCATCTTCTGCAAAAAGCGTCAATGGTCAGTTTGGAGCTGTTCTGTGCTCTGATTAAACACAAGGTTTTAATGGAACCTAAGCACGTTTGGCTCTTAACCAGTCTACACCTCTTATTGTAACATGTGCAACAGTTCCCTTTTTATGACTGGCTTTTACAGTCACAGATTCCTCTGATGCACACTATTAGACTGCAAAAAGAACATTGGGCAATTCAAAGCTGTTGAGGTGTGTGTGTGTCCACTCACAGCTTTACAGTGTCTTCATTAGATTGCCTTGTTAGGGGACAGAATTGCCTCCCTTTTGTTGGAGTGGGCACAAGGAAATCCATTAGCCTGGTGCTCTGAACACATTCTGTTTTAACAGCCTTTAAAATGTTCACAACGCACTGTGCTTTACCTTCTGTTTTTTATCCAGAGAAAAGCTGAAACTCTGTCGTCAGAATGTTGAGAGCTTGTTGGAGCTGAGGGATAATTTGGAGAGAGAAATCGAGCACCAGAAAGCAGCAGACAACAGGTGAATTGAAAATTAATCGACGGACACTGGGATGTACGGTACTTTATAACCAAATACAAATACATGTGCTGTTATTTTTGTGAACTATTCACTGCAGCGTGGCAGTGTTTCGACTGCGGGCACAACATAAGCTTCTGTGTCAAAAGCTCCAGAGTGAGGAGGAGCTGGAGGGCCACATCAACACTGAGCTGAAGCAACAAGAGTGAGTCCAGGTGGAAAGCGGTGTGACAGGATGGTCTTATTCTGACAGGTGTTTACACCCTTATTGGCTTAAATCGGACCACCGCTCTGGCACTTGGGGAGTCAGATTGGGCGCAATGAGTGCAGATGCCCTGAGCAGCAAGTCCCTGATACAGTTCTTTGCTGGCCAGACTATTGGTTGTTGTTAGTCCCTTGTTTTCTTTCCCTGCTATAGAATATACTGTAGGCACAAAAATGTCACAAAATGTATATATATTGTTAAAAATGTCTTCAAGCACAAAATTGTCAACCAACAGATGATTCAACCCACATCCAGGAATATTTCTTTGTAACATCAGCAGTATATTTTTTCAATTGGCCATGCTATTATCATGACAGATTAGACATGTCAGGATCCCAGTGCAGAGTTGTAACATGCCTGTCTTTATTGCTAAACTGCTGTGCGGTGTTTGGGTGTCTGATAAACCTTCAAACTCTAGATATATTTATCGGATGTCCTTTCTGCAGTTCAGTGGAATCTGAAAACATACACCCACACCTCTGCAGCCACTTCGGTTTTGTTCAGTGCACTTTTTAGTCAGATAGCCTGCTTACTTAATATTTTTGAGCAGCTGCATCTCAGTAACAAACGCTTACACAATTTGGAAAGTAATCCTCATTTTGCCATAAAGAACTGTTTCTAAAAGTGTTTTATAGGCTTTTTATTCATCCAGAATTTAAAGTATATTTGGATTTCAAATGGACATAATGGGTTAATTGATTGTGTCTATTGTGCGACTCTGTAGGTGCATGATACACTTCAGTCAGTTTATTTAGTGTCTTGTATAGTTTTATTCTGTCGCTAGGCAAATACTGCAGTATTTTTGCTTGTCATAATCTTGTACTGCTTTCATCAGCTTGCTCCGTAGGTACATAATACACTTCAGTCAGCATCTTTAATATTTTGTTCTGTTGCCATCCTTGTGTCCTTACTCCTCAGAATAGAGCTGAGTGAGGTGGAAGTGGAGCTTGGCAGATTCTCCTTTCTCCGGCAGGAGGTGCAGGAAGAGGAGAAGCTCTTCCAGGTCCTGAAGGCTCAGAAGGCGGCGACAAGGCTGCAGCAGGAGAGGAAAGTCAGCTGGAACCTGCAGCTAAAGATGCAGAATCTCAGGGAGTAGGGAGTTTTTTTTTTCTGTGTATTGCTCCATTCTGCATACAAAATGTAATGAGGTGCTCTAATGCCATGTGTATTTTTATTGTCTTGTGAAATTGTTTAGGTACAATTATTTGATTGACAGGTATTTAAATGAAAATTTCCTTGTAAAAGTTATGTTATATGTGTCTGTGATTGTGCTCTGATAGTAAACAGGTAGCCATGCTGAAGAAAGAGGAGGCTGAATGTCAAAAGAAAATTGAAGAGGCTCGAGCGAATCGCAAGATAACTGCCAAGTACTTGAAACAGACCATTAAAAGGTAATCAAGCTTTCAAGCAATAAATTGTGTCAGAGCAGAACAAAGATATAAATTATGTCAGAGGACTCATTGCAGAGCTGACATGTCCTATTGATAATACACTCACACTGGCAAAATATATATTACATGCGGGGCAGACATGACAGTTAAGAGAACTCAAATCAATGCACCAGTGTTCAGCTGAAAGTGAAACATAGAACAAATAGGGGATTCTAGTTATAATGTGTCCTAACAAAAACTTGCATTGGTTGATGGATAGACAAATAACAATACATTTTATATGTGTAGCGTTTTTCAAAACTCAAAGACACCTTACAGACATAAAAATGTAGTCCTGAAGTTGTCCCATGAGATAGATTAATAAGTCAGTAAGGACAGGTTAGCTGACGGTGTTGTCAACAGTAAACATTACCTCTTGTGGCTGCTGTTATTATTATGCTACTTTTTTACCAATATTAAAACTTGCTCTCTGAATCTCACTTCCAGTTCTTGCAAAGTTACAATGCAAATTGTTAACCCTTTACAGGGTTGCAGTCCCTGCACCTTTCATTCATTTGGCATTGCAACACCCTCAAATTAAAGCTAAAAGGCTACACTTTAATTTCATATTCATTAAATAACTGTATCTTTCACATGTTTTGGTGTACTGTACAAAGAACAAGTGTAAATGTCAAAACATGCATGGACCGTTTTTGTCTCTTTGCATGACAAACAGGGAAGTCAAAAAAATATATAGTAATATAAAATAAATACAAAATTAAGCACAACATGGTGACAAAAGTGCCCTTGCTGCAGTATTTATCGCCTTAGCGTGAATCTGAATGGTATGTCCCTGTACCATATCACAGTGTACATTTTGCTCTGCTCTAGGAGGTTTCAATGCCAAGATATATTTTGCTTTTCTCTCTCCTTACTGTATTTGAGAATTTGTGTGCTTAACAACTGTCCCTGTTCCATTCAGAATGCATCAGCAGGAGGCTGAGAAGGAGCGGCAGAACAGGGAGTTACTGGAAAAAAGGATCCAGGCTGTCAAGTCGCTGAAGTCTAACATAGCAGCCACCCAAGTAAGCAACAAAACATTGTCATACTGGTACCACAGCATTATGGTTGTTGTCTATTAATTTTTTAGTTTATGTAGAGCTGGCCTATGTTTTGTGTACATTATAAAGCCAATGAGATAGTACTTGGCCTAATTTGATTGTTCTGTGATGGCAATATAAGAACACACACATACTCTACATTTATAAAAGACCTATAAAACTAGACATTTTTGGATATTTGATGATTCCAACCCCTTGCAGTTTAGTGTCTTGTTTCATAACTCTTTCAAATGCACATAATACACTTTTATAGCTTGCAAATCTGATTGTGACTATAGTGTCACGTTGTAGCTGAGTCTTGCTTGTCATCATAATCTTGCATTGCTTTCCTCATCTTGCTCGTATTTTCCAGTTCAAAATAACATTGAAGATTTGATCAAAATAACGTTGAAGACTTGTTTCCTGTTAAATGTTCATAATAGCAGTTTCTTTGAATTTAAGTGTTCAGTTTATTGCATTCTGCCCCTTGTGTTAGCTTTATTAATCTGTTTTGTTTCTTCAGGAGAGTTTACGTGTCCAGCAGAGCAGAGCCAAAGCAAACGCCCAAAAGAAAGAACAGCAAAAAAGACAACTGAGAGAATCCCTGCAGGCCCAAGGCATCAACAGTATCAAATATATGTACCAGCAGAAACAGCTAGAGGAGATGAAACGAAAACAAGAGTATGTCCTCTCCTCTCCTCTCCTCTCCTCTCCTCTCCTCTCCTCTCCTCTCCTCTCTCCAAACCTCCTACGTGTATGTCCTCCACTCCCACTTCATGCAGCAGTGTGTGGGTGTTTTCTCTCACAATGTGCTGAGGAATACATGACCCCGTTTCACTATAATGCAGTGTTGCTGATTTATCAGGGAATTCGAGGAGAGCCAAAAGTCCAAAAAGGTGGAGATCGTGGCAAAAATCCTTCAGGAGGAACAGCTGATAAGGAGCAGGAAGAAGAACCAGTCTCTGCTGCCCAAACCCTCAACCACTGACAGGTCCTCATTTCTGAGGGGGGCCAGACAGAAGCTGCTGTACTACCTGGATCCTCTCCCCCCACCAGCTACTGAGGACACAGCCACTGCTGTGAGGGGTTTCTAACATTTGTGATGATGTGTGTGACATTATTGTGTAGAGACAGTGCATTTTAATGAATTGATGTGTGGGTGTGTGTGCCTTTGTCCAGCAGTTAAGAGAGTTCAGCAGCTCATCATCAGCTTCTTCTGATGAGGAGGACCTGGGGAAAACAGAGGAAGCCATCCAGCAGGAAGTGGACCACCAGGGTCTTGCTGACAGCCTGGCTGAGCCTGAATTCTCCGGGCTGTGGGACCACAGCTACAAGGTGCATTGCAACGGCCACCACCAACCCAAAAGCAAATCCATGCAAGCTGCTAAATTTAAACACCCATAAATCATGTAGGATCCAGTAGGCACATCATTTTTCTTTGGTAGCACCAGAGACTCCCGCTAGTTGGTGGGGGCATATGCATTAGGGTGGTGGGATCTGGAGGAGGAGTCACATGAACCTCCACATGCTCAGAGTGAAGCTTATTTCTGTGGGTGAAGAGCCACCACAACTTGCCTTGAAGGCATTCCCTCAAAAAAGCTTTCAAATACGTAAGCGTTGTCTGAAAACTACCTCCTGTAACCTCAGAGTTTCTTAAAGAATTGATATTAAGTTTTTCTATAATGTTTTTATATTATATAAAATGCAGTGTGATTCTAGAGAAATGGATTGGATCTGTTTCAGCAGTTTTTAGTTGTTTTTGTTATTTGCATTTAGGAAGTTTGTCAGAAAAAAAAGACATTTCCTGATAGTAGTTGAGAGCTGCTCAGTTTCAATCGCCATTGTGAAAAGTACAGAGACACAGTTGTACCAGCGTACTAGTGTTTTTCTGATGTGATACTGATGCACCAGGTCACAGGCATAAATGTCTACTCTGGCATAGTCTCTGTGCGTGTCCTTGCAGGAGTATAAAGCCAAGTTTAAGAGCTTTCTATAGACAATTAAGCGTAGTCTAGACACATTCTAAAAGAAGTATCAAATCTGGCAAACTGCTTCATATTGGTCATATCACATAGTTGGACTGTAATGACAGTAGTGGTCCTGACT
Source organism: Mugil cephalus (assembly GCF_022458985.1). Classification (NCBI taxonomy): domain Eukaryota; kingdom Metazoa; phylum Chordata; class Actinopteri; order Mugiliformes; family Mugilidae; genus Mugil; species Mugil cephalus. The sequence goes on along the minus strand of NC_061770.1, from coordinate 2,793,038 downwards.
TTTCATAAATGTGAAGATTAAGTGCCTAGTTCGAGAACTGCTCCAAAATGAGATAAATGTAAAAGAACATCTACACTAGCTCAGTGCCATGAAGGTGAATTGACTCTCTGTCTCATCCAAAACCCCCACACACTTGAAAGCTGACACGACAGCTATCACTTCTCATTGAGTTGGTGCCTTTGAGGCCTCAGAGTGAGCGCAGTGTTACAGCTCAGAGGTCTGAGCAAGTGACAAGTCGAGTGGAAGTCATCTCTCCTCCTAATGTACAGATCAGAACGGCACCTCATCAAAGGCCACTTCTCAACACAGTGAAGGCCACTGTAATAGACGAGCACAGCAAAGCAACAAAGTTAATGAGAGATGAGATGATTCATGAGGGGGAGAACGGTGATTAAATGCCAGCACTTAACTCTGTATAAGAGTGATTTACAATAGACAATGAAACAACAGGACTAAAAATACAAAATGCTGGATAAGGCAGATTCTGAACCAAACTGCTTTCCATGAATTTACAGATTAACTCTCTCTAGGATATAATATATCTTTGGCACAACTATTGATTTTATATCTCTGTGTCTGAGGTAACAGCTGGCTTCTTCCAAATTGCCACAAACATTAACCTGGATTCATGGATCAAAGATCATTGTGACCATTTTGTCCAGAACTAATTAGCTAATTATAAAATAGTGTAGTGTGGACAGACATGAATGGAAAGTGGTTTCTTGGTAGTGATTATTTAGTACATTACTGTGGTTGCTTTCTTGTGTAGTTTCAGAAGCCCCTCAATGAGCAAGCCACACCGTTTCAAGCTGAAATAAAGCAAGAAGAACCTGTGGTAGCCAGTGGAAAGGTCAGCACGGCTGCTAAAAAGGTTCATGGAAGGGAAATGAAAGGACCTCCGTTCACCAGTAAACCAGAGGTCATCCTCTTCAAGGTAACACTCTTTTTTTGCCACACAGAATGCAGACCGTATGTCTTTTAGCAAGATGAAGACTACTTAGGAAATTTTTGGAAATTAAATGGAACAGTTTTTAATATTGTTATTGCCTGTTTTAGGACTTTGAAGTGGGGAGAATGTATAAGAAGAAGATTGCTCTCACTAACATCAGCTACTCCGTAAACCACTGCAAGCTTCTCAGGGTCCCCGCTCACCTGAAGGAGTTTATCTCTGTCAAGTAAGATTTTGATATTAGTGGGTGAACAAACTTGGTGTTGTGTAGTTACTTTGTTGTGGAGCCAAAACCCAAATCAATCAACAAATACACCAAGATTATGTAAGTGTAAGTCAATAGTGTTGAAGTGTTATGTTTGAATACCTCTTCTGAACTTCTTGTATCTTGCAACCAATAAATACCCCCTTATAAAAAAAAAAAAAAACAACAACTTTAAAACCTAAATGAAACAAGCTAGCATGGTCCGGAAACAAACCAAACTTGGGCCAAACTAAGTGGGCCAGAGCTTGGAAATGTTTCTGAGAATACAAATATTCTTAGTTCAGCTTTTCTATGTGGGACCCAAAAACATAGTATCAGAACATACACTCAGGTTTCTTACAATAGGTTTGAAGTTGATTGTGAGGGAAGCAGCCGGGGTTAAATTTGTTTTCCAGCTGCTGTGGTCTGAAAATCTCTGCAGGAAATTGCTGCCCAACCATTTTTTGATGTCGTGGAGGTAGATGCTTAATTTGTCTCTTAGTTAACAGACACGTAGCTCAAATGAGACAAGTGCATATACAAAAAAAAAAAAATAAAAATAAAAAAAATAATTACATTAGACAAAAAAATGTTAATGGTCCAGTGAAGTCACTATATATTGAACAACTTCAGTTATGACATTGAAAACATTTGCTCATTTATCAGCTGTTAGAGATACAACCACCTCTTGTCATTTTAAAAGACAATGGAGTGAACGTGAAAGCAAAGCCTCTCCTCCCACATATGGACGCCAGCTTGGATCACCGTGCTCGCAGCTCCTCTTATGAGACTCAGTTAAGTGAGTCAGTCCATGTCTCTTCTATCTCCCTCTCAGCCTGCCAACAGCCCACAGGCCGAGCTGCATTGTTCTCCAGGTCACTCACTGTGTATCACTTTCCTATCAGCTCTCTCATGGCTTGGTGCCGTGTCTTCATCTCTCTTCTTTCTTTCTGCCTGACTGAGTGAAGAGTCTCGCAGGCTACTGTAGAGTCAGCTGGAAACTACTGATACTTGTTCTCGAGCCTTCATGCAGGACCACTTGTCAAAACATATCACCTTCTAGTCCTCTATTCCTAACTCACATGTAGCAAACTTTATACACACTTTATACCAAGCGTATATGTACAGATGCTACTACATCACACGTCCAAACCCACTAACTTTGTTCTTGACTGAAGTTGTCAAGCTCCTCTTAGAGTTGTCATGATTCTACATATTTAATTCATTTTATCGATATTATAGCTTCCTAAAGAACAAAGATAAAAATTAGCGAATATACAAACAAACACATTCATTATAAATTTGGGGATTACATATTTGCAGTATGACTTCATTATAGAATATTATGATGAATAAAAATGAAAGAAAAAACTATTGTCTTACAAATGAGAATTTGAATTCAAAAATAAAAATGAACATCCTGCTGTTGCTGAGACTAACAGTTGTGTGATCTGACCAGTGCCTGATGATGGCTAATCGTGATGATACATATCATGATGTTGGATGGGTCAACCAAAATCTGGATATTTTAATCACTTGATGGCTCTATCAAGTGCTGAAAATTTGTAAGAAGCCTTTTCAGTGACTCATAATAGTGGGGGTTTCCTTGCTTACCCACAACTGGAGTTCTGCACAGCTGCATTGTACTCAATGTCACCATCCATTCCCAAAAGACTATTGTTGAAATAGTACCACTAAACACTCTGTAGCTGAGCACTCCAAGTAGGAGAAAAACAAATCTTGTACCATCATCTAATTTTAAAGTTTTTATGAACTCAAATTAAAATAAATTCTTAACTTTCAAAATCAATTTTCGTTACTGTGAATTTTATTTTAAGCTGTAATGTTGAGATTTCAGAGATCATTCTTTCTTGATGACTTTGTTTATTTTGTTCCAAAACAAACAAACAAACAAAAAAAGATTGCTGCATTTGATGCCTCCTGATTTCAGCCATCTCACTCACTGTCATCACAGTTGGGGAGAAATGTGAACGGAACAGTTGAAACCCTAAAGTGTTTTCTCCTGTAAAATTGCCAGCCAGGCTGGATTTAATAAAGGGCTTTTTCTGTTTTGAAAGGGTTAAATTAACCTCAATAGTGATCTCAACCTAATCAAAACCACAGTGCCTAACCTGCAGTTCTTCGACTGGCCATTTGAGGCTGGAGCCATTAGTAGGTTAGTTCCTCTAGAGATGTTCAAATGTAAAGCGTTACAGCAGAAATACAGAAACATGTTAACAAGTGGGTTCTGTCAAAGCTTGCTAGCCTTTAGCTTGGCACCATTAGCATGCATCACCTCCTCCAGCGCTCACCCATTTAGACCATTTTTAAATACACACAGTGTCACTTGTGACACCCTATTTGTAACATCACAGTAGTAGTAGTAGTAGTAGTAGTAGGAGTATTTAAACCAGCTGACTGAAGATAGTCTCTTCTCGAGAAATAAATTACGTTGCCTTCGCTAATATTAAATTTAGTCATATTCCAGCTTTCTGAAAAACAATGGTTGCTTTTAGATTGGCTTAATTTCTCACAGCACTGCCTTAAACTACTCCCTCTTCCTTTGCATCATGCACCAAATAATACTTGTATACCTTACAAAAAATTCAACAGATCATTAAACAATACTACTGTACATTGTACACGCCCAGGCATTGCAATTTTAACAACCACTGGCACGGACTGCATTGGGATCATATGTAAAAAGGTGTAGTAATAATACAGCCCTAACCCTATGTCACGAAAATATTAAATTTTGGAGTCCCTCCTTCTACTATTCTGTGTCTGTTATGTACAAAATGCTGTTGTTCGCAAATTAAAACCAACAATATTTAGATCTGTCGTGACAACTGCAAACTCTTCACAGCTCACCCAGATAAAAACATTAGAACAGCAGGAGAAAAAGAACACAGGCACACACTGGGCTTTTTCACACCAGCCCATGGTTCCCTGTACACCCCCTTAATTTCTAAAAATGGCTCCCCCTCCCCCCACACCGCTGCCCCCCCTCCAGCGTAGGTACGTTTGTTCAGGAATGGGCTCTGCTGCATTTTTCACTATTGGGATCACAACCACAGCAGTCCAGGATTGACAGACTTGGTAAAAAGCCATTGTATAGAAGCTGTATTTTTGCAGTTAGCGTGGCTTCCTAGCACGTGTTGCACATCCCCCCTCCCCGTCTGTTCTGAAGCTCAGTTGTGAGATAAAGGCTGAGGCAATAGTAGAAACTGTGGTACAAAATCTGAGAGTGTGATCACACTTACAGTTTGTTAAGTTTGGTCCCATCTCTGGTTCATTAATAACAAAACTATTGCAAACAACATACAAATTAAAACATTCAAGTGTTTTTAATTATTACATTATATAGTTATTGAAATATATACATCCAATCCGTCAAATATGAAACAAATCCACCTAAACCCAATACACATGAAATTTAGTCAACCTAAATAAGGTATCAGAGGAGAGCGACAATAAATATCCCTTGTGTCTATAGAGTTACAGAAACTGCTTGACAGGACAGGTGTTTTTGTCTCACTCCTTGTGAGCAAACTGCTCCAGCTCTATCCACAGATGTTCAATAGGATTTAGGTCTGGACTCATGGAAGTCTTGAGAATAGTCCGGTGTTTTGTCCTTAGCCATTCTTGGGTGTTTTTAGCTGTTTGTTTGTTAGCTGTCATTCATTAACCTGGAGGACCTATAACCTATGATTGAGACCAAGTTTTTTGATGCTGGGCAGCACATTTTGCTCCAGAATGCCTTGATAGTCTTGAGATTGTACCGTACACTGCACAAGATGCAGCACATCAGCCCCAGAACACAACCGAGCCTCTTTCGTGATTCACAGTAGGCAAGTGTTCTTTTCTTTGGATGCTTATTTTTGCATCTGTGAACATACCGCTGAGGTGACTTCCCACAAAGCTCCTGTTTTGTCTCATCTGTCTAAAGGACATTCTCCCAGAAGCTTTGTGACTTGTCAATAAGCATTAAGGCAAATTCCAACCCAACAATGGAGTCCTCCTCGGTCACCTTCCCTTAAATCCCCTTTGGCTCCTATTGTGACGAATGGTGTGATCGCACACTAATGTGCCTTGACCCTGGAGTTCACCTCTGATCTCTTTGGAAGTTGTTCTCGTCTCTTTGATTAGCCTTTGTATTATTGTTCTCTTCAGCTTATCATAAACTTTCCTCTTACAAACTTAAACTTCTTAATAATATGTGAAGCTGTAGTCATAGGAACATCAAGCTTCTTGAAGATGTTACTATAGCCTTTACCTTTAACAAGCTTGTCTATAATTTCTGTCTATAACTTATTTCTAATCTCTGGGTCCATGTTCAGTTTAGTACACACCATGATACCAAACAGCATAGAGCATGTTTTTCACCTGATTGATGGACAGACTGACTGAATACAAGTTTGAAGAGATTAGTGAAAAGGACACCTTAGTTTAACATGTCCCTATGATCAAATTATTATCTTTCTAGAGGTACCAAAATTATTCTGTTGAACCATAATTCAAAATCAGTATCCAGGAACTTAACAAAATAAAACAGGAAACTCAAAACATATTCACAAATAAAAGAGACAAGACACAGAACCATGACAGTTGTATTGTTTGCAGATGCATGAATGTTTTTTCACATGTCTGCAGTCTCCTCCAGAAACTCGGCTCTTGTGTCATTCTCGTTTCTAGGTAACAAAACTTTTCCAGGGCAATGACTCCCTCACTTGTGACTTTCATATGTTTTCTAAAACCACAAAGAGAAATATATATATATATATATTACATTTTAGCCACAGTAGCAACATTACTCAACTAATAATCACACTCATAAGACAGAGCGTTGATGCTTCACTATCGATTCCTCTCAAAGGAGTGTTTAAGCTCTGTTGGATGGAATTTTGAAAATTTTGAGTTCTTATTGATTTACTGTAGTAGGAGCCAATGGAGAGTATCAAGTATGGATAAGTAAAGCACATTTAACACATACTACTGTACAGCAGTGACTTCAGCTTCATCACTGTACAGTCTGGCCTCATTTGAGGCAGTTTATATAGGACTGTACCAAGCTGTTTCAAACACTGGCTCACTCAGCATTTAATCCCAAGTGAACCGTTCTATTTTTCTTCCCATCTCTTCATACCACCTGGAAAGAGAAAATTAACCACAACTACAAAAGAGAAATTCGGAAGAAAGTGCAATGTGACATTTAAAACTAGGACCAGATTTACCCACCCAGGTGGAATCCTTTCATACATTTCCAGGTTACAGTGGGGAGCTGGATGGCAGCATCAGCCTGCTCTTATTTTTCTACCTGGCAACTTCAAACAGCTGGCTTACACCAAACCTCATGGCCCGTTGCCCACTGAAGCTGATGCTAGTGTGTACTAGTGTGGACATTTATTTAGTTTCAGCATGTCATTTATAGTGCATATTATGGAACTGATTCTAAGTATTTTTATAAAAAGGACAATATTTAATGTCCTTTTTCACAATTTGAATCCATAATTAAAACAGTACAAGAAAAAACTAATATGATCCCTTTCAGTTTTATGAAATCAACTTTTGTCAGGCAAAAAACAGACTTGGCACAAAAGCAAATTCATTTACAAACAAATGCCAGCAGCGTGATTGCACAGGGATTCAAATGCTCTCTCTTTGTCATGCTAATACAATTTCTAAAACTTGCAAGGCTGTTTGTCATCCATTATATTCTGTAACTTTAGCAGATTTCTAATTGTGCTCACAGCTGCATTTCTCCAACTTTTTGTATATTTATTATGAGCATCCTCCCTGCTTCTCTGGCAGGCTGATGTATTTATATTGATCGGCTCTCTTCTTGTGTCTCTGGAAGGGCGTCAAGTTACTGAGCTCCTCAGGGCAGCATTAGGGTTGGCGTAAACATGTGCTGCGAGATACACATGCTGTTCTGAAATAGCTCATTTTTCTTTTTTCGCCAGGAGAACAAAAAAAACATGTGATTTCTCATTATACAGCACTATATACTTAGAATTATCTGTGAAATAAATCCCAACCATTGTGTTCCACATTGCAGTGCTTTCATATTGAACCGTAGCCTTTTCCTCACTCTGTTTTCTGTTGAGTGCAAACTGAGCATCAGGTTGACTTCTGACCTCTGGTCTGTCTCTCTTCTTCATCAGCTACACTCTCTGGAGATTTATCTCATTTCAGAATGTCATCTGAAGCTGGTGAATTTTAGTTGAATACAGTTTATTTCCTACTGCACAGACATGTATAATATATATATATTCTGTACGTATGTCTGCACTGAGTCTTTATGTCATTACTTCTTCTAAAAGCAGTACAGTGTTTATTAACAGCTAAACTGTTGTTACATTGTGTGTTTAATGAGTAATATATCTATATTTCCACATTCCTTATAACTGCGTACAGTACCATAGGAGCATTCAGTCAATACTGTAATCTGCATTGTAGACTATATAAAAATGCAAATAGTCTTTTTCATAGCTCTGTGTGATTTATGTTTCAGCTTTGAGCCACCTGGCTCCTTATCTCCTGGGATGTCCTGTGACATGCAAGTTGTTTTCCAGCCTATGGTTAGTTACATCACCAACTATCTTAAACATTTATGGTACAGCTCTAGTTACTTTAGTCTCAAAGCAGTTAAAACGTTAGGTGGCCTTGTATAAGTTCAGCCATGTCTGTAAATGTATAACGGAAAACAGCTGATAGTGTGTTTCATTTCTGCTTAATTTGAGTAAAAAGGTCAAAACTAGCTGCTAGTTATATTTCTGTACGTATGAATTATTCAGTTCTACCACATTAATTCCTCACCAGATTGACTGTATTTCCTTCAAGAGCAGTCGTTTTGTTTAAGATCTGGTCACACATCATTTACACCAAAAAAAAAAAAAAACCCAAGACACATCTACTGCACTATTCTTTGGTTAGATTGAATGTGAATCCTTTATTGTGGATACCCACACATTGTCCTGTATCCCAATATCCTGCAGATCAATGAGGACTTGACCGGAGAGATCCAGTTTGCATCCACTGTGGGTCCCTTCTCTGTGCCGGTTCGATGCACCATAAAGAGATGTAATGTGAGTAGTGTGGATATTGTAGAACTGCAAGCCAGGCTGCATTGTAGTATAAAGAGTTAGGGTTAAAGTTGGTTTGTAAAACACTCCAATGGGAACTGATTATGCTCCTGCAAACATCTGCCAGGCCAATCAAATTGTTTGGGTGGGCTTCATGCACTGATGGACAGAAGAGTAACAATGATGTCGTCATGCATGCATCTTAACGCTGGGGAGTTATTTATTTATTTATTTATTTTTTTTTTTACAACAAAGTGACTTTTCATAGGACTGTCCAATTTCTTGCTGAGTTGTTTTTTTTCTCAGGTGAAACAGGCCTCATAATTAAATTGTAATAGCATATTACCAGACTCATATTCTGGAGAACTGAATACTTAGGTTATTTTCTTCTAGTTATTTTATGCCATATAGGATGATTATTGATTAAAAGTGGAATCAATCACCATTCTCCTTTTTCCTCTTATTGCACAAAAACAGTAATATACTTGGTATCCATTCTAATTATAGTCCATCTTATTTAGTCAATTCATGTGTGTATTAATGTATGTAAAACGAAAGTTACGTATGTAACTACGGTTCTATGAATCCTGGATGACCGCCAGAGGCGGTGCTTCAAGCACTGAATGCATCCATCTCGCGCATGCGCAGGTCGAGTATTATACCAACAAAGTCACCTGTGACCCCTGATGACCCCGGTCACCTATATCTTCCGGTGACATCAGAGGATCGGTTCCTGCAGAATCTTCTCGCGAGTGCACGAGGATTCTGAGTGACGGAACGCTCTGGCGGTCATCCAGGATTCATAGAACCGTAGTTACATACGTAACTTTCGTTCTATTTCATCCTTACTGACCGCCAGAGGCGGTGCTTCAAGCACTGGATGACCCATAACAACAAAGTCACGAAGAATTCCAATGCATACCTCATTGAGAGGAAACAGCAGAGTCAGGCAACAGGACCACACCCATCGGATGGGGGGTGGCAACATTCACCCGATAGAACCTGGAGAAGGTACTTGGTGATGCCCATGATGCTGCATCACAGATGTCTTCCAGGGGCACACCACGCAGGGCCGCCCATGATGTTGAGACGGCCCTGGTAGAGTGGCACCTCACCCCTGACGGCAGGGGATGACCACCTCCTTTATATGCGTGGGTGATGACGTCAACAACCCAATGAGACAGTCGTTGTTTGGAGAGAGCACAGCCTTTCCTAGGACCACCATAGCAGAGGAAGAGCTGGTCTGACCGTCTTATACCTGCGGTCGCAGTTACATAGGTTCTCAGAGCCCGCACAGGACACAGCAGTCTTAACCTGTCCTCCCCTGCTGGGGGGACAAGTTGTGCTAGGTGGATAGGTCGATTGAGGTTCAATGACGACAGAACCTTCGGGAGAAAGGCTGTGTTTGGCCAAAGAGTAACCCCTGAACCATCCGAGTTCCACCTCAGACATGAATCACTGACGGATAGAGCATGTAGCTCTCCGACCCGCTTTGCTGAAGCAATGGCAAGGAGAAAGGCAGTCTTAACAGAGACCCACTTCAGCTCTGCCTGTTCCAGGGGTTCAAAGGGAGGCAAACACAGAGCATCTAGCACCAGGTGCAGATCCCATGCTGGGGCACGTTGTGCTCGTGGGGGTCGCAACCGCCACGCCCCCTTCAGAAAAAGTGACACCAATCTGTGGCACCCTACTGTGTCATTTTCCACCCGAACATGTCGAGAGGAAATGGCTGCCACATACACCCTCAGAGTAGCCGGGGACCGACCCTTATCCAAGAGTGACTGGAGGAACTCCAAAATCTTAGGGATTGAACAGTTCACAGGGTCCTCACCCCTGTCTGAACACCACTCAGTGAACAGCTGCCACCTATTTTCATATTGCAACCGGGTAGAAGGCGCCCTGGCATTCAATATGGTATTACGGACAGAATTTGAACACTCTGTCAGTAGGGGGTTGGGCCCTGCAGCGGCCAGACCCATAGCTGCAGGCGAGGAGGGTCGGGATGCCAAATCTGGCCCTGTAACTGAGACAGGAGATCTTTCCTGTCGGGGAGGCGCCATGGTGAGCTGCGGCAGAGCCTGCTCAGCAATGGGAACCACGTCCTGCCTGGCCAAAAGGGGGCTACCAACAGCAGTCTGTGGCCCTGCTGGAGGACCCTCTGTAGCGTTGGAAAGATCAGAGGGATTGGCGGAAACGCATAGAGAAGACTGTCTGGCCAATCGTGGGCAAGAGCGTCCTGACCCAGAGGGCTGCTCTCTTCTGTCAAAGAGAACCAGAGAGGGCAATGGGTCGACTCCTCCGTGGCAAACAGATCCACCTCTGCCTTGCCAAAGACCTCCCAGATTTTGAGAACGACCTCTGGATGAAGCCGCCACTCCCCTGGCGGCGGTTTGTAACGAGAGAGGAAGTCGGCAGCCTGGTTCTTTTCCCCGGGCAAATACATTGCTCTCAGGCTGGCCAGACGTGGGGCTGCCCACAACAGCAGGTCCCGGGATGCCTGCAACAGTTGGGCAGACCTGGTGCCCCCCTGGTGGTTTATGTGGGAGACGGTTGAGACATTGTCCGACCGTATAAGCACATGTCGGCCTCTCAGGAAGGGAAGGAAGAAAAGCAGTGCCCTGTGCACAGCCCACAGTTCTAGAACATTGATATGCACCGAGCGGTCTCGAGCAGACCACAGCCCCTGAGCTGTCCGGTTCTGCCACACGGCGCCCCACCCTGAGAGGGAGGCATCTGTTGTGATGGCTTCCCGACGGGATGCAATGGAACCCAAGGGCATGCCCTGAAGGAGAAATGATCTCTCTCTCCATGGGGCCAGAGCAAGAAGGCAACAGCGTGACACTCTGAGTCTCCTGTGCCTGTGCCATCGAACATCGAAATGAAAGCTGTGCAGCCACCTCTGAAGAGGACGTAGCGACAGCAGTCCCAGAGGAACCACATTGGCAGCAGCCGTCAGTTTCCCGAGGAGGCGCAAAAACTCCACATAGCGCAACCACCTGCCTTCCTGAAACAAGAGAAGGAGGCGGAGAATGTCGTCCACCCGCTGTGGTGACGGACAGGCCTTCATGGCGACTGAATCGAGAGTCATTCCGAGAAAGAGTGTGCTCTGCGAGGGAACCAGGCAACTCTTGGTAAAATTTACCTTCAGGCCCAGTCGGGCCACGTGGGACAGAAGATGTGTCGTGTCCAGGGCCACCTGAGATTGGGACGGTGCACAGATGAGCCAGTCGTCCAGATATGGGAGGACCTTCATGCCCTGCGACTGCAGGGGTGAGAGGGCTGCCATCATGCACCTGGTGAAAACCCGTGGGGAAAGGGAGAGGCCAAACGGGAGCACCCTGAACTGGTAATGACGCCCGTGAAAAGCGAACCGCAGAAACTGTCTGTGGTTTGGAGCTATGGGGACATGAAAGTAGGCATCCTTCAGGTCTATTGATGTAAACCACTCCTCTCTGGCCACAGTGCGCAGAACCTCTGCATTGCTGAGCATGTGGAACCTCAAGACCTTCAGGAATCTGTTGAGACCCCTCAGGTCGAGGATGGGACGGAGTCCGCCGTCTTTCTTTGTTACTAGAAAGTAAGTGGAGTAGAATCCCCCTGGTTGCAACAGGGGATCTACTGGCTCGATGGCACCTTTGTCCAGGAGGACGGACAACTCCTGGCTGAGGGCTTGGGCTTTTGCCGGGTCGCGTATGATGGTCATCTTGACCCGGCCATAGGCTGGGGGCCGGCGTCGGAACTGAAGTTTGTACCCGTGGGTCAAGGTGGAAAGCACCCAGGGGTCCCTGGTGGAAGCAGCCCAGTAACTGAGCTGCTGCTGGGAAAAACAGCCGACGACCGGCCCCTGGGCCTCAGCGCCGGGTCCCCCGGCCTCTAGAGGCTCTGGGGGCACGACGGGCAGCATGAGAGGCCTGAGGTTGCCTAGAGGGCAGCTGCTCAGAGGCCCGAAAACCCCGTGCCTGCTGGTGGGCAGGCAGTGAAGGTGTGCGCTGAGACCTGCGATAGCTACTGGGATAAGCCTGTGGATGAGGCCGGCGCTGGGGGGCAACTGAAGAGCTCCTAGGGCCGCTAGGAGGGGGCATATTCCTTTGAAGCTCAGACAGCTGAAATCGAGTCTGTCTGGCTTGAACTGTGCGGTTAAGCGCCTCTAGAGCCGCAGACCCAAATAGCTCCCCAGGTTCCACCGGAACACTGCGGAGAGTTCTCCTACATGCATCAGTCAGAGGAGATTGCGCCAGCCAAACCTGACGGCGAGCCTGGACGAGAGTGGACATCAATCGCCCCAGCTCTCTAGACATCAGCGCGAATGCCTGCAGGGAAGCGTCGCTGAAATTTTGGACGGGAGCATCCACTGTAGTCTCCTGCAGGGATGCTGATAGCGCGAGCAGCAGGTGGGACATAGAATTACCTATGCGTCCCATGCGTGCCGCTGCGTCATAGGCTTTACAGAGTAGGTCATCCGTAACCCGACACTGGGGACGAGGACACCTCGCATCTGGCCTCAGAGCCTCATCAGGCGAGACAATCAGAGCAGCTATAGGGGGCTCAATTGCTGGCATGCGGCCCAAGCCAAATCTGGGTGCATCCTGCATGGCTGCCAGGGTGCGGCCATCAGATGTTGCATGAGAGAGAGTTCTAGAATCCCTCCAACATGCATGCAACTCCCTCAGATACTCTTCTGATGGGGGGACAGTAAAGTTAGTGTGGGATGGACCACGCCTGAAGAAAGCACTGGCTGGAGCCGACTGAGCTTGCGGTAGGTCTAACTGCAAACGGGCCAGGGCCATACGAATGATGGCTCCCATTGAGCCATCATCAGAACCACCAGCGGAGCTGTGGGTCGATGAGCAGGAGCCTGCCGCGGAAGCATGGGAGGTTACATCCTGCGCAACCACTTCCGGCTCATATTCAGCAAATTGAGTGGCTGACGCCGCCATGGAAAGCACATCTTCCTCCGGCTCCAAGGTGGCCGCTGGAGGCACTGAAGCAGCTGGCTCCCCTGCACTAGTCCCAGACTGGAAGGTTAGGAAGAGGGATTTCATATTATTAATTTCTGTTGTTAACTGGTCCACCTTGGAAGCAAGGCTGGACTCCTTAACCCTCTTCCTGGAAGTGGGGACTGCTGTCTCGGCAGCACGACGTTTGGGCCTGCCAGACCGAGTTGGAACCACTCCCTGTGCTGGGGTCAGCTGTTCAGCTGATGGGCTGAGGGTCAACAGTTGTTCTACCTCAGCTAGTCTGGCAGCCCTCACTGCCCGGGGCATGAAGCTGCAGTTCATGCAGGCGTCATCTGAAAGAGCCTCCTTCAGATGCTCAAGGCCGAGGCATGAGGGACACAAATCATGGCCATCTTCAGGCTGCAGAGAAGCCATACAGGCCGAACAAGAATGGTTGCCAAACATGGTGACAACCAGGAAAACAAACAGAAAGCAACAGACAGTGGGAGAGGGAGCGAAACCGCCGCCGTCACCAGATAAATGTTGCAGGAGATGAGTTAGCCTCAGCGGGAACACTGCTACCAACTACAAAATCACACCTATGCTGGGAGCGGGAGCGTAAGCACTGCCTTCACCAGTTAGGGGTATTTGCACAAAACGGGCACAGTCAAAATGGCACCACAATACACAAACTAAGGTAGGCCGAGCGAAAAACGCCGGTAATAATTAATAGGGAAAGAAAAGTATCAAACGGTCAAGAAAATGACCGCTGATGCACATCAATCAACTGAAATACCAAGTGCAATGCAAATGCCGGGAGAGGGAGCGAAATCACTACCGTCACCAACAAGTGAAAAATGCAACACAAAACGAGTACAATCGGTTGCACCGATAGTCAACGGCAAGCACACGCAATGCCTACAGCTAATTGGCAAACATTAGCGGTACAGATGCTGGGAGAGGGAGCGAGGTCACTGCCTTCACCAGCAACTGAAAAATAATACAAATATATAGCGGTACAAATGTCGGGAGAGGGAGCGAGGCCACTGCCTTCACCAACAATTGAAAATATAATACAAATATATAATACAACCATATACCGGTACGAATGCCGGGAGAGGGAGCGAGGCCACTGCCTTCACCAGCAAACGAAACAACAAAACAAAGCGAATGCAAAAGGGTTGCACCGATAGTCAGCACTAATGGCAAGCACACGCAATGCCAACAGCTGATTCACATAATATTATGCCGGGAGAGGGAGCGGGAACACTACCTCCACCAACAAACAAACAAATACAACCAACGAGTAACCGGTTGCACTTAAGAATGTATATAATAGAACGAAATAAACTTATCCAACCGAGGATGAAAAGCCGATGCAGATGTGTCCGCGGCAAACCACAAACCTCTCGGCGGAGTCCGTTGCAGCCTTTGGAGGGGCGAGCAGCTCGCGGCTCCGACGAAACGTCGCAAGGCTACCGGCAACGAAGCAATAGCCACTTAGCTTTAGCTAGCGTAGTGGCGTGCAGTTACCTGCGAAGCGAGAAGATGAAAAGGAACCGATCCTCTGATGTCACCGGAAGATATAGGTGACCGGGGTCATCAGGGGTCACAGGTGACTTTGTTGGTATAATACTCGACCTGCGCATGCGCGAGATGGATGCATTCAGTGCTTGAAGCACCGCCTCTGGCGGTCAGTAAGGATGAAATAGAACTATGTACTTCAAGCTGGCAGCTCTTCATTGCTGATGCTAATTAATGTACGTCAATGTATCCTTTCTCTAGCTGGAGGTTGACGCCCAGTTCATTGACTTTGGTTCACATGTCGTGGGCCAGACTATTTCACGGACTGTCACCTTGACCAACAAGGGTGCACTGGCCACCCTCTTCAGCCTGGACACTTCCACTTGTCTCAGTCCAGAAACTAGTCATGTCCAGATGCCATCTCAGGTCTCTGCCAACACAGGCCAGGTCAGACATTGATCTAGACCTCAACAGTTGTTCTGTTGATACCCTGAGGGAGAAATTTGATTTCATATAATCGACAGTTACAGTCTCTGTTTCTTTTAGATTATATATTCTATTGCTATTTTCCTGCACATTATTCTACTGTAATGCTGGATGTAAGGAGACTGTAATGAGACAAAAATTTAAAAACTTGAACAACTAGGAAATTATAAATGTGGAAAGAAATACTATTAGAAAAAAAATATTCTGAATTGTGGTACTTTTAAATGTAAATCTGAACCTAATATGCCCACATGAACTGAATCTAATTACTATGTGTGCGTGTTTATCTGATAGGAGACGAGAAGTCAAAACACAACACGTGACCACCAGAAGAGCTCTGCATCCATAGAAACCGACAAAGCCCAACCAAAGCAACCAGGTCAGGAACTCTCTGAGGCATCACAGCGAGAGCAAGCAGGTGAAGCTGTTACAGATGCAGTATGTTTACATGCACAAAATAATTACTTGGCACCAGATTTTACCTATGAACTGTAAGGAAAAACATGTGAAACCAGACCTTACATTTTGAGCTGAACCTGTCTTATTTATTGTGAGTGGGTAGTGGATTTTATTTGGCAAAACAAGACATGCAAGCTTATCATATTTAAAGAATATTGTTTAATGGCGCTGTGGATAGCAGTAATTATCTATCTGTCCATTCATCCACCATTTTGGATCAGATTGAAATATCTCACTAACTACTGGATAGATAACCAAGACATCATGCTTTAGTGACTTATTTTCTCCTTTAGCACCACCATGAGTTTGATATGTGTGAGAGTGAGTGGAACAACTGTTGACAAGTGTCAACAATAGATGGAATGTCGTGGTGTTCTTGTGTCGTCAGGTCAATGTTGTATTTGCTTTGGTTGAAAACTAAATACAGAAACTGTTGACATTCTCATTAGTCTTATCTACACACTACTTAGTGCTTAGCAAATGTTTGCATGCTAACAGGCTAAGCTAAGATGGTGACTGTGATTTAAGTTGCCAGACCTGCTGAATATCAGCAGTATATTACTGCATTAGCGTTCTTGCACTGCCTTGCCTAAATAAAATTGTGCAAATAATAATAATTTATACTATATTGAAATATATATATATTAAAATTCTGTCCTGCTGTTTGACCCATACATTTGTTCACACATTAGTGTGTACAGTTGGAGCAGTGGGCTGCAGCCTCAGGTGGCTGCACCCGTGGAGCAAAGTAGGGGTTAGGGGCTTGCTCAGAGCACCACAGCCATGGACAGGGTGGGAGGCAAACCTGTGACCCTTCGAACTCCAAGGTGTGCCTCTCGCCACTGCTCCACAGCTCCCAAACACCTCCACAATAGTGCAGAGCCATAATTTTTTAATTTGAAACAATGTTATCTAAAACAGTCTCTGACATACAGGAAGTATGGTCTGACAAAATCTCCTCATTGTGGATGAGTTCTCTCATCTTTGTATTCATTTAGGACATTTAGTCCTTGCTAGAACAAAAATAGAAGAACACAGACAGAAAGCGGAGGCTTCACCTTGCTCTCACAGATGGCGACAAGGAGGCATCTTCTCTTTAATGCTCTCTCAGATCTCAAGTCTTCATTGCTGCTCTCAGCACTTTCCAGCACTGATGCTTTGATAAGCTGTTCAGTCTTTTGCCTCTTCTCTGCTGGCTTTGGAAATGCTTAGTTGAAGTGGCTCTATCTCATTTTCTTTATTTTATTCACTATTGTTGCGAAACACTGTCTCATGTTGGACAAGGTTGCCATTCATGTTGCATGTTACTTTTAGGGCTTAACTGAATTTTAATGGTTTGTTGGCTCATCTTTTTCTCTTATTTGCACAATAATTACAACAAGTTCACATTCATACCACCAGAACAAAGAAAGCTCCTGATTGTCACTGATCGTTCTTTGAGTGTTCCCTTTGTGCCAGTATGAGATCACATTCTATCATATTATTCTTTCATCTGCCTACAACAGCTGCACTGTGTTTCACTATGTTGTGGGTAATCGATACAGGTTGACCAAATAACCATTGTCTGTGTGTATGACAGTGTCAGAGGCCTCAGCGACGGACCAAGACGTGGTTCCCGAGGTGTCCTCGTCCTCAGATGTAGACTCTCAGATAGACCAGACCCCATCAGACCCCAGTGACATAAGATTGGGAAATGTAAGTGTCCTTCTTCAAACACTCAATTAGCATTTGTATTGTAAGAACTTAGTTTATAGTATACACTATTATTTTCAGATTGATTGTTGATATGATACTGAAATCACTTTTGTTATTTGCTTAAAGCTTTGTGGATCTTTTTAAGGGTAATATCAACGCATGTACTGTGGCATATCCTCACACATGACACAGTGTTTGTCCTTAAGAAGCCCTCAATTTGAGATTCTTCTAATTCAATTTTGCATGGACTACAATGAATATACTTGAACGTATTGCTAGTAGTAGTAATAATTGTAGTTGTGTTGGTCTATTGATCATATACTCCTATCAGCCACAATATTAAAACCACAGACAAGTGCAATGTAACTTTAGCGTTTAACGTTGTTGCTGACCTGGCAACCCCACCTACAAAGCTGATTTTAGGAACAACTCAGAAAACATAAAGAAAAGGCCAAGGTGTTGAACTAGCTTTCAAACTCTCCAGATACCAAACTGATCAAGTATATGCAAGATCTCCTGGAACTAGGCAACTTTCCTCAGCCCTGAGGTCCCAAAGGCACCCTGTGACACAGTGGTTGAGGGCACACCATTTGCCCACGTTTGAAACAGTTCCATAGTACTAGTATAACCGTGGTGATGATTTGTTGGTTTTAGCTATTTTTTCAATCACTGATTTGTGATTTAGACTCTCACTATGTTCGTGTTTTACAATAGATCTGGTTACATTTCATATACATTTTTGGTTATTCAAACATTGCTAAGTACTGAGCTTTTTTGTTTAGTGCCCAAAAGTGAATCATCACTTTTTTAGTAAGCACACTCACCTTGTGATTCATGATCAGCTGGGATGGATGCGCGTAAAAGGTGCTGCGTTCAGAACACAATTTCTCCTGGAGGTGTTCTGAGAAACTGCAATTATAAGGCAATTATCATTTCCAAGGGAGTCAATTTGGGACCGTCATTGTCCATTGCTGAGGCCCATTGAGCAAACTCCTAACATTAACCCCCCGACAAGCGGTAGTCCACTCCTCCAAGTGTATTAAATGAGCTGCATTTGTATAGTTGTTTCATACGGAGGAGTCATAATTATCTTCTTAATTAGGGTTATGAAAGATTTAGAGTGCAAAAATTGCATTTTCTGGCTGACAATAGTCCCTGCCTATGTGCATTGTTTTTAGCAGTGATGTTGTGTGTGCCTTGTGGCCCATGTGAAGTTCTGGAATTGTTCAGGGTTCATTACATCTCCCTGGTGGGGGGCTAATGGTGCATCACCTCTCCCTCTGTGTCTATTGTGAGTGTGTGTTGCCTGTGCTTGCATGCCTTCTGCTCAAACGTTGTCATTTTGACTGATACTTTCACATTGTGTGGTTGAAAGCTGTTGTCTTAAATGGCAGATTATCCATCAAACTACTGTGGTCCCATAACATTGAGCCACATTCTGCATCAAAGGCTTACTCCGCTCTTTGGGTTTATATTATTGCTCCTACCAACTTAATGGGTTGTGAAGGAGCAACCTTTCACTGTAGTTTGATTGCATTCCTTTTTTTTTGCACACCAGCACCACAGACACATACATGGAAGAAGACAGATAAAAGTAAACTGTGACCTATGTATTTAAAAATGAAATGTTTGCCTCTCCTTTTTGATGGATCCTTATTCAGGTGAGAGAGGGAGAGATCGGACCATTTGAAAGCATCAAATTAGAGATTATATTCGCTCCAAACATTCCAGGAGAGACCAAACAGGACTTCTACATCAGCTTCTCTGACATGACCAGCAAACCAGTAAGAGACAACGCGTTTCTAATCTTGTGAATGACATACTGTAGAAGACAAGATAAGTGGAATGATTTTAAAAGAGGACTAGCTATTGATCATGGGTTTGTGAACAGTGGGTACACAAACAGAGTGAGCACAGTGTTAGACCAGCAGGTTATTGTGACGTAAACTAATTTTTAAAAAAGTTAAATCGCATCAGAATATTTGTGTATTTATTTTAAACATTAAAAATTGCAGCACACTGCAGAGAAAACTAAAATAAAATAAACACTTTTAGCACCATTGTACATCATAAGTGAAACCTTATGTTCAGTATTTGTAACAGATGGTACTACTGATTCAAACAGATAAGAATCCAGGTGAGGGGTGTGGCAGTCGGTGTCCCGGTCTGGGTAGTTCAGCCCAGCATTGACCTGAAGATCTGCATGTTTGACCGCCTTTATCAGGACAGCGTCATGATATTAAGCAGGTTGGTCCCAGAACCTGAGATGTCTGACAACATTGTTATATGTATATGTAAGCTGCTGCACTGCGCTGTTTCTTTGTCTTTGTGAGTACCACTCCACCAAAGCAGGTGAGTACTAATAATGGTTAAAGATAAATGTCACTGCAACAGAATTGTTGGGATGAATGGTGTTTCAATAATCAGCAACTCCTAGACCTGAAAAGTGACCAAGTCCACAGTTCCTCAAATGTCCACAAGTCAATCCTTGTTAACCTCAGAGTAAAACTTCACAGCAGGAACAATTATGTTCACAGCCTGGCACAAAACAGGGGTTTGGTCTCAAAAATTCTCCAGTCATGTTAATTGTATGGGCATGAATTCTTACAAGTCTTCTTTTTAAATTAACCTGGTGTAGCCAGACTCATTTCATACAACGTCTGGTATCACACTTGGATTTCATTACGGACATGTTTCAACTTTTGGCAACTCTGCATTACGCTAAGAGTTGTATATGAATCCACTATATATATCCTCTGGGAGCATGATTGTATTAATGTGAAGGGCTACATATAGGACTATATATATATCATTTTGTCTGTACTATGGGTTTGATCGGATCCCCTGTGCCCAGCTCGTGTTTAATAAACAGGAGATCCTGGGTGCACATCCCAGCAAGGCTTTTTAGGGGAGCCAAGTAGTAGTGGTTAGAGAAGCTGCTTTGGGTCATTTGCCTATCACTGAGGTGCTTGGAGCAAACTCGTTACATTAACCCTTACACTGCTCCCTGGGTGCCACACAGGTGGAAGCCTATTCTTCCAAGTTAGGGGTTGTATTTGTATAGTTGTTTTATAAGAAGAGGACATAGTGATCTTACTATTAGGCTCATAAAAGATTTAGTGCAAAAATGGGATTTTCTGCCAGACAGTAGTCTCTGCCTATGATGCAGAAATAATCATGTTTACAGCCTGGTACAAAAAAGTGTCTCTATAGCTGAATTCTCCAATCGTGACATCTACATGGAGATGATTTCTTATAGAAGTCACCTATTTAAATTAGCCTGGTATAGAAAGTCTATTAACAAGCCATTTGGATTTTCATTGTGGGGTATATTTCAGTGTAAAAAGTGTATAATACACACCCGGTAGCTGTGTGTGCAGGAGAACACAGTCACGCACAGTAGATGTTCTAACCAACATACCAAAGCTGTGGTTTCACAGAAAATATTATAATTATAATGTTAACCTAAGCGTATGTAAACGTCAGACTTCAACTCTGTCTTTAATTAATTACTTCTATAATTTCATTTTAAACTAGATGAATGACTGACATCATAATGTTTTGTTATATAGGTGGCTGTAGAAAACCCTCAGCCCAGTGAGATGACTGCACAAATGAGCGGTGCATGTCATATTTCCATTTTATTTGTTGTCATGCTCAGAAATAGAGTTTGGAAAGTGGCATGGACTGCTGATGTAGCATGCTGGCTTATCTGCCCAATGCAATACTAAAACTCCCCTCACATACTCACTCCCTGCCAAAACAGGCATTTTCACAGAAAGACGGCTCACAGAAATCCCTTAAAATTGACAGGGCCTGCTTAGTTTTCAGGCCAGCATAAAACTCCCTGCCTTAGTCTGCTGAGAGCCAAGCAGCGAACTGGGATATTCAACAAATGTGCGGATGTGAGAAAATAGAGATGTATTAGCCGATAAAGGTTTCCTAAACAAGGGATGATGTATGGGACTAAGCAGTAAGCTCACATCCCCACAATCCTCTTTGACCTATACTGTAGCTCAGAAGGAAAGTAAATCCATTTTGATTATAGCTGTGATACATTATTATGCACACACAACGTTAAAAACACACCGGTGGCTGTAACCTTTGCAGAAGTGTGGTCCATCACCTATCCAGTCATTGTGTCACATGTGGGGGGAGGGAGTGCATGTATGTGGGTGGGGGATTTGTGACAAGTGCCATCTGGTGCGCTGGCACACCAGCGCATGTGACAACATGACGATGACAGCGTCAGTGTGAACTGCAGCTTTTAAAATAAAAAAATGCTAATTCTTGCACTGCCAAACCATGCAGAATGTCACTCCGCTCCAAGACAATCCTTTCAACACAAAATAGCTTGGCAGGCTTTTGGAGGAAACAATAAAAGCTTTCATCATACAGTTTGTCATTTTTTCCTTTGAGTAGATAGTAGATCTCCCACAAGTCCTCCTTAGTTTGTGACAGATTTTTTAAGGGAACAGCACAAAGCATAATTGAATATGTCTATCTTGTCTGTGAGCCAGTCATTTAAATATCACTCCTACTAATTGAAAGATTTTTTAAGAGGCTTTAAAATGTGCAGTGTTTGACTTTTGCTTAAGAGCCAATGATTGGAATATTCTGAACACAGTTCGCAGAGTTTTTCTTTTTTATATACATGTATTTCAAAGCCTGGCCTTTCAAATCCTCCTCTACTGGCACCAGCTGGGGAGCTGAGCATTCATGCCCGGACTCAAGCCACAAAAACACAACCTGCTCTTTTCTTTCACAAAGCCTTCTGTTCTTGATTTTTTCTCTGTTTGCTATATTTCTAATGTGTCTGCTGTACCCCATCTCAGTGCAGCCTGGTTTGTTTGGTCTAAGGAATGTGAATGTGTTGTTGATGTTAGAGTTTATTCTTCCTTTGGGGGGAAATAGAAGCATAGATGTTAATGAAAAATCTGTTCATCCAGCTGGTTATTTTGAAATATATTATGTGGTATAAAACAGACAGTGCTGCATTATGGGGACAGTTGCCTAGAGCGTTTGCCATGAAGGCTTGGTATCCCATGGGGCTTTGGAGTACATGTGGAGTATGCAAGCGCAGCCACCTGGCCCTTTTAAGAAAGAGAAGAGGTACTCTGAGAGATGCTCAATTATTCAGCTCTGTATGTCCAACTTTTCTACAACATGACCTGACAAAGTTGCTGTAAACTTCCGTCATTATTATGATTTGACTGTTCCTCTGACAAAATTTCCAACTCACTGTCTGGTCACAGTACAAATATACATATATGTGTGTGTGTGTGTGTGTGTGTGTGTGTGGATGTGTGTGTGTTTTGTTTTCATGATTTTTTTTTACCTTTTTGGATTCAGTTGAGCAAAAAAAGTGTAGACAGGAATAGAGAGAGAAATTAGGATGATCTGAAGCAAAACATCAGCATCACAGCAAACTGTCTCATATTAGCCCAGGAAGGAAATAACATCCAGCTGCAAGAAGCTCCAGAGAACTTTATTTAATTTGACAACTAAAATGTAGTAGAGTGAGAATACATTATCATGGACATGTTTTACATTGTTTTTTTTTGTTTGTTTGTTTGTTTTTTAATGTTTTATAAGGAGAAGTCCATTGGTTTTTGGTTTATCCATTAATTGGTTGGTATTTTTTCTAAATTAGTGCTATTCTAAGTGCTGTACAATGGTTGTTATGCTTACGCACACATGCACAGCAATTGTGGTAGAGCTGCCAAGCAAGGTGGTTACCTGCCATTGTGAACAACTTCAGGTTTATTATCCAATGTCATTTTGAATGGAATAAAATATTCCTAATAATTTCCTCTTTCACATATATTCACCTTTAACTGTGATTTATTATATTTCCATTAGTTTAGAATGAGCCCTTCATGTATATAAAAAGAGCTGGTCCTCTTCCATCTCGCTGTCATGTCTCTACATGAACCCAAAATACACAACTCTGTAGAGTCCTTTCTCTGCAATCTATCTGCACCCTCATTGCTTGTACCACAAAGTTCTACACACTGGTGCTTTCAGAACTAATCTACACGATCAAAGTAAAACAGACACCCATGTATCTGACCCAGTTCAAAAACATAAGCATTGATTTGTAGGTCCAACAGCCTCCACTCTTCTCACATTTTCTAATCTGGGGGCATAGAGGCTGCTCTCTGTCAACTACCAGTCAAGGTTTTAGAACCATTAGCAGGACCCTGCTGGAGGGTCTTTGGCAACGATCAGATACATAGAAACTTAATCAATCTGAGATGTATGCAGAGGCCAGATCATTCAAGGCTTTAAAATCAATCAATACAATCCACCGAAAATTCTGGTCTGAGGAACCAGAAGGTAACCAGTGGGCAATGTGAATCTCTCTCTTAGTAAGTATTAAGATCCTGGCCGCAGCATTTTGCATTACTTACAGTCTGTGTAGTTTTGTATGGTCAAGCCTAGAAGAGATAAAAGCATAGATGACATTTTCTAAGTCCAGAGGAATGACCTGATTAGTTGGGTGTCTCAGTTTGATGGGGCCAGTCAAGATCAAAAACAAACAAACAAAAAAAAAACATTTAATTATGGACTTTACTTTGTCATGTGTTGCCACAAATTTGATAACACTATTGTCTAAAATATCACTGTATACTGTACAGTATTTCTGTCAATAGAAATTCAGTGGCTTGACCTAAACCATAAAAAACAGTCTTAGACATAGACAAAACATAGATAATTTTGGCCATTATCATACGACTGTATTACATCATTAAGAAACTGTATCTTAATGAATCAACATTAAACATTGCTTAAGAAATAAACTTCACCACTAAAAAAGATGGAATCAGCAATATCTCATCTCATCTTCTACTACCACTTATCCTCACTAGGGTCACAGGGGTTGCTGGAGCCTATCTCAGTTGTCATCGGGCGAGAGGCGGGGTACACCCTGGACAGGTCACCTGTCTATTACAGGGCTAACACGGAGACAAACAACCATTCACACTCACACTCACACCTATGGGCAATTTAGAATCAGAAGCATTATGCCCCTGTTAATTAAAAAGGCTAACTGCCCTAAGTGATAATGGGCCCATGAATATTTTTCAGAGAGTGATTTGAAGGTTATTATTAAGCTGGAAAAAAGGTAGGGAGTTAATATCCCCCAGGTGTCCCTGTGAGTCCTTGCCTCAAGGAAACAACCATCTGGTGAACCTCTTTGTACAGAGTGGGTCATTTCATTTTAGAGGGGACTCAAGAAAATGAAGGATCTCTGTCTATTTGACCATAGCTCACTGATAACTCACCTTTGTGTATCTTTCAAAATGAAAGCAGACAAAATAAAATGTTACCACTGTATCACCTGCAGCAAACTTTTTTTTTTATTTTCATTGTGTTTATTCTGTCATTGGTTTTTGAAGGTGTGGGCTGTGGTGGTATGTGTTGCAGAATTCCCAAGGTGAAGAGCCATTTATATCACAAGCCTCAGCTATAACTGAGGCTTGTAGCCGCAGGCATAACCATCTGTTGGAGCTCTTGGAAATTGGGTCACTTAAATGGTATGGAAATCTCAATTTTCTGAAGGTGTCACTCACGCGAAAGTCTTTCATCCGTCCATGGAGAGTCCTGGATAGATAACAGGTTTGCCCTGTGATGTCCCTCAGGTGCACTGCCTGCTGTTACATTTGTGTATTCTATGTGATTAAGAAGTAACGTGAAGGAAATGTATGTCACATAGACCAAAACTAATTTATCTGTGTATGTAAAACATTTGATAGATCTATTTCAAAGATTTCTCACTATAATTGATCCGACCAAACCTATTGCAACAAATGAGTTCTATTCAATTCAAATGTACTCACAGCATCATAGAGAGAAACCCAGTGTTTCCTCCCTCAGCAGCTAGCAATCTCAGCCGGGATCTGACTCCGGTTATGTGGCAGTCTGCCTTGACAGGTTGGGGTGGGATTTACGTCAGACTTGATACAAGTATGAACATGAACAAGTAAGCAAAAGTAAAGTAAGTTTCTGGGATCAGGGCAGTACATGTCCATATGGTGCATCCAACTTTTGCACCAGATGTGCTCCTGGTCAGGTGGAGCTGTGGTCTGTTTGTCTTAACAGTTTTCCTGTGCACCTTCCCTTCCTGTTGCTACATTATTTATAGCTGTATAGATTGTCCTGGATTACCAGATTATTACATGAATGCACTTGGTGTGTTAGTATTATGCTAATGAGACGACTTCTCTTGCATGACAGAGCCAGTTCAGCTTTGAAACTGACCTTTGAGGTTTGCCCAGAAATGAGGAAACACGTGGAGATCCTACCAAAGACCGGCTTCATCCAGGCTCAGTCAAGCTTTAACGCTCAACTGAAGTTCATGCCAAGGTAAGGAAGGACACACACAGAGGATCCAATGATAATGGAATCACTGGAGCAGTGATAATCTTATTTTCAAAATAAGCTTGTTAAAATTCTGTCAACCTTTTATGTAAGTGCAAACTGTTTCACTCCAAAACAGGCATGCATTGAGCCTGGCTTACATTGTGGTGACCACTGAGTCTCTCCTTCTTCCAAAAAGACTCACTTTGCTTGGACTCAAAAACTACACAATTTATTTTGGGCCTCTTGGAAGCAGTTACAGGTGTTGGTACCAACATACTAAACACCAAGACCAACTTAGTCAGTTCTGGTTACTTTTAAATTGCATCTTGTTTTTGTTTCTATTGATTAAAACGTGGCAAGGAACACAATCAATCATTGGATCAATAAGGTTTTACATGTCCGTATTTGGCTGTGTTGGCACTAGTTGGACCCCTGCAACGTTTTCCTCTTTGAACAAAGAGGTTTGGATAATGTGTTCACAACCATGTGGTTTTTTTTAAGTAACTTAAGTTTAACTGTAAGAAGTACAGACAGGGAGCTAAAGATATAAAAAAAAGATTATAAACTGAGGACAAGAATACACACATTTTACCAGAGGTTGGTGACTACCTTTCTAATTTTGTAGTATTTCAATAATATTGTGTATATTACAGCTTCTTCTTACAGCTACAGAGTCTTGTAGAGTTACAAAAGGCAACGATCTGCAGTCGGACATCAACCAGCAGGTGTAGAAGAGCTGTTTCAACACACCTGCTCTCTGAACACAATGGTACAAAGTGGTCTTTTAATGGACCCTAATGAGTTTGAATGTCTTGGTACTTCTTTCAGTAACCAAACACAATCTATATTTAGATGGAGAGGCAGGAGTTGAACTGTGGTTTGAATGGCAGGAGAGCGGACAGAGCAAATATGAGAGGCGTTCAATATGCAGAAACTCAGCGTGGGCGCTATTATTCTTCTGCCCACCCTCGTTTTTTCCCTTTTCAGCAGCTTTGTCTATTGATAGCTGAGAAAATGTTGGTTTAAAAACATGACATTTTCCTCTCACACGATGAACGTTAGGGGCATGCACCGGTTACTGTACAGCAGAGGGACAGGAGAGGCGAGTGGGAAAATGTCAGTAATCTGCCTGCGTGAATCAACAGAGGTTTTAATGCGAGGATTAGAGTACAGCTTTACTCGTGCTGCTGCTGAGATGGTGCTTCGTTCACAAGCACTAACACTAAGCACTAACTACAGATTCCACCCCCTCCATGCTCCCTCTGTATCACACTTTTTCTCTTCGTCCCTCTCCCACTCTCTCACACATACTTCTCTTTTTCTTGACCTCTGTGCTTTAACTACACTTGTTTTTCTTTGGGTTTCTCTCTCTCTCGCACTACAGTCCTTTGCCTTTATGCTCCTTCACTGCCCCTCTATCTCGACATCCACTCTGCCTCTCTGTGTTATAATCAAACTCCTCTCATCCTTCTATGCATCCACCCTCCACCACTGCCTGTATGCTGGCACTGATTTTCTGTGCATAACTTGACACACCAGACCCAGTTCCCTGTGCGCTCCCTGGCAACACTGATGTACTTGAATTATAATTCCAGTTATTACGACTTGGGTCTTATTTTGATGGCCATCACTTCTGTCGATAACAGAGAATAAAGTAACTACTGAGATTTGGGAACAGAACAACACCCCTAAAATAGGTCTGACAATCACCTGACTGTTGGCTTAACTTTGTTCACTGTGTTCATTTTATTTATGTCATTAGTTTTCTTTTACTTAAAATTATTTGTGGAATGTGATGGGTCTGTGGTTGTAGTTTCATAGAGGTAGATTTTTAACTTAAAAAAAGAATCTCACAATTATCTGACAGTAAATAAATAAGAAAATATCCAATATTCCACATGATTGTACTATGCAAACACCCTTAAATGACATCTATAAGCCTAACTACCTAAACTTCAACATTTTTCTTTTTCAAAGTCGACTGTGAGTACGTTATATTAGTTATTTGTGCATGGCAAATATGTGATCTGATTCCTGTTGCTGTCTTTGTTTGGATTACAGAATTATACATTTTTGGTAGAGTTTGAGGGGTTTGGAAATATCTTCAAAACGACATTGAATAACCTTCTCGGCTTTTAAAGGCCTGTCGTTATGAAAAACTTATGATTCGAATTTGATGACAATGCTGTAAAACCACCATGGACTTGGGTTAGGTGAGTGCAGTGTTATCTAAACCAATCTAAATAATGGCTAAAACTTTAAAAAATAAGGTCAGAATTATCCATTAAAATGCCTTAGGACAGAGAGTGTCCTCCACCCACACTAGAAATTCGCAGGTTGTGTTTCCAGCCTGTCAGTGAGCCATGTGCTTGTATGTGTCATCTCTGTCATGGATGCATCTTGCCTTCCAGTCTCTTGATTTCTGGTAGGTTTTCTTTTTGTTCCATCCAGTGGTGGTGTGTCATTTAAATTGGCACTGCCAGTTCTTCTGGCCGGAGCCTATGATTGGATTTCCAAATCCTCATTAGCAGCACTGCTTTCGCTCACTGTCTTGTCCACGCACACACTCACATGCTGTTAAATCTGGATCCTCAAATGACTCATAGCTTTCACTCTTTACACAGGTGTTTCACAGCTTCTTGCCTTTCCTCCTCGTGCTTTTGGGAGATAGTGAACACATTGTTGCTTCCTGCTCTGAAGGATTGCGCTCAACCTGCCCACATCGTTCAGCATCTTTCCCTTGCTTCATCCCTCTCTGCCTGTCTTCCTCCACCTTATTTGTCACCATCCAGCCCACACTTTTCCCTTACATATTCACACCATTGTTTCATGCACTATATAATCCCCTCTCTACAGTATCAAGAGCACTGCCTCATATGTTTGTGATCCTTTTCACTAGGTGTACTGCTCATTTCAATTCAGATAGACACGGACAAGACAGCACTAAGCTGTATTGTCATTTTGCTTTCCATCATGATATTGTGTAAGTATTAGGTGTTTTTGATTGGGCTATTTAGGCATTTACTTCTTTTTTATTGACTCAGAAGCAGTGGTGGAAATAGTTGAAAATGACTGAGGAAATATGCTGGAAATATGCTAATTTAAAGCAATTCTGCGCAGCTTTTGGCGAGCAGTGGCTCTAGTGCCACAAATGGTACTTGTGCTGTAATTTTTAGTCTATCCAGAAACCCTATTCACACTACATCCATTACCCTTTGCCACTCAGGATGGGAAGCCTTGAATGACTTCACATAAACCCTTGTAAAAAAAATATGCGTAACTTCATACAAGGTCACCGACTTAACCGCACAAACTGCAAACTGCTAACGTACTGGTATGACCAATGTCATCAGTTCAGAGCAAACCAGTAACAGTGACACTTAATGCTGCCATGTTTTAACATCTGTAGTTGCAGTGGTTCACTTTTTCTATGTAATCCAGTAAAGATGCAGGACCTGACCTACGATACGCTGTTTCCTCTCACGCATGAATGACTCACATCAAGTAAAGACACCATTTTTCTTGGCATCATATTGTTTCTGTGGGGGTAGCAACGTAGCTAGCTAGCTAAGTGAGAAGATGATGTTGCCACTCTCAATCTTAACTCGTGGTCAGTTGTTTCCTGACATCGATTAAACAACCAAGCCTGATGTATTTAAATCATTCAGTTTCTTTATGTCGTCAAATGTGTATTGACTTTTCAGAGCAATTCAATCTGACACATGAAAGACAGAGGGAAATTAGTGTCCTTATTTTTCCTGCGTACCGGATGCCAGGATCATTATGAAGTGCGTGAGAGAGTGCTTTTAGGTGTAATCTGTGAAGAGCAGGCGATGGGTCCAGCCTTGGTAGTTCCGGCTGATAAAGGGGAGATTACAAGGATGATTTACGACAGATTACACTGAACCGCTCTTTACAGTACATTAACTGCTAGCATGCTGCCCACGTCAAAAATTTCAATGACGTGATGACATGTCAGAATACAAAACAAACAGAATACCTTGTTTGGTTCACATGATTTTTTAAAGATTCCTTTCTCTTTCATTTACTGTATTTTTGTAATGCGTTTTCCAACAGAGGAAAAATCCTAAGCTTCTTAATCCGTTTTGTAATCCTTTTCATAATCACGTTTTTAATGGTGAAGCAAGAGTCCATACTGAAGAGGAAATTTACTTCTATATTTCAAATACATTATTTTTGTTTCAACAGGAACTGAAGCACTATCCTGGAATCATAAACCTGATAAATATGTCTTTTAAGTTGTTTGGGCCTTGCTGTCATGGATTATTGGTATTCATCAAAATTACCACAGATTAGATTGTTCAGGTTTTATAGAGAAAGACATGCACATGACTTAAAAGAGAGACATGGATTAAGTTGTCTTCATTTGTTTTCATATCTCCAGGTGAGAAACGCATTGCAGCTTTAAAGCAGGACCACAAAGTTAGAACAACTATTTCAGTTTCATTGTGTCCTCTACCTGTCTCAGATGTGTCATTAAAGCTTTTGGTCTGTGGATGATCTGGCTACAGCGAGGAGGAGCACACAAGTGAATTTGTGCAGGACGCTGACAAATCTGAAACCTCATCCATCCACAAAATTGTCCTGAGCATATGGGCCTGGTGACGCCCCGCCAGGCTTTTCCACTCTGCCCTGCCAAGCTAATTCAAGAGTGACTCTCCAGCAGCGATTCTATTAGCAGGCAGAACAAGAGTGCTTCCTTAAATACACCCTCTGCTCTCATTGGTCTGTCTGTGGAGGGGAAAAAGTGACTTTGTAAATGCAGAGATTTCATTTTGACATGTGGAGGGTGTTGTGGTAGAGCAGCATGTTTACGGCAGTTCCACGCGGAGTGCACCGAGGTCTGGGAAATATGAAACACAGCCCTGTCCTCGAACCTGAAGCCGACAGATTTGTCAAGGCTTGGTTGTAGTAACTTGAAAACACTGACATCTGGAGAGCCTTAAAACCACAGACATTTACAGCATTAGCTCTCAAGCCATCAACCAGCATTAAGAGCGCAAAGAGGGGAGTACAGAGGAGACAGTGAATAGGAGAGAAAGAAAGGAAATGCAATGACTAGCAGAGAGAAGCATGAAGGATGTTGGGAGAAGGAGAGGGAAAGTGAGAGGTGGTTCAAGGCAGAAACTGCATTTGACATTTGACCATTGTTTACATGAAAATGAATTCCATATACATTTATTCAGTTTACATGTGATCACGAGAGCAGCGCTTGACACTGGGGGGATATTGAGGGACTGGAGTTTTACATAAGCCTGTGCATGACTACTGGTCCTCTTTGAATCATACTTACGTCTCCCATCACCATGGCTACAACCTACAGTAGTGTGGAGGCGCGCTCTGTATCTCTCTGCTGCTTTCCCTGGTGAGCCGATCCCACTGTTGTGGGTTAAAGTAAAGTAATGGGTCTTCTGGGTCTGAATCTAGATGTTTCTTTGAAAAGCTTGACAGTGGCTCGTGGCTTTTGACTGTTCAATACATGATGTCCCGCAAAAAAGAACAACTATGAAATCATTGCAACAGCTAGTGTTACTAATTGGTATCATTGCTGCTCATGAAAATGAGAGTTCTTAAAAGTGTGCAGTCTCACAGTGTCTTCCCTTTTGCTTTCTTGTAGGCGTTCCCTATCTCAAGATGCAAAGGAGTTTTTTGACAGCGATACTGGAGTCCTGGAGGTGCCAATGACAGTGCAAGTAGCAGGCCAGGTTTGTTTCAAATTACAGGCTGCACACATACATGTCATGTGTACTTTACAGTAAACACCCTTGTGATTCTGAAAACACTAACATGCTGTGCAGTGCATGCGTCCTACTTTATCCAAAACAGAAGCAAAGCCACTGAAGGTTGTAACCTATTTTGCTGGTAACAAGCTAAAATTATCTTCTACCCCCAAGCACCAGTGACTCCATGGACGCTAATAAGCCAAGCATAAAGGTTATCCTATGTTGTTTGACTGAAAATGTCTTCACAAGCTAAAAAAGGAAGACTCAACTCTACTGGATGTATTCTCTTATTTAATCACAGAACCCTCCACCTTATTATCTACATGTTATATATGAGCAATATATTCAAGATTCAACATTCATTTATTGTCATTATGCGTTCACAAAATGAAATTTTGGGTGGTAGTTCCTGACTAAAGTAGTAGAAATATTAAAAAAAGCATAATAGGTGAATATCAGTCTGGAATATGTTTATTTGTTTAATGGTACCTGCAGTAACTTCCAGCACAGATTTTGTTTATAAGTGCTCTGATGTCCCGCTTATGAGGCTCATCCTGGCAAATGCATGTCCACATTCATGACATGCATTTACATGGAGATATCTGGTTATTTCTGTCCATTTGGACATGGTTTCTGGTGGTTTGTGCAGCCGCCTGAGGATATACTATATACATGTTAACATTAACTAAGCAACCTACTTGTATTTGTTGCATCTTCCTAGGACTGTATTATAATGCTTTCTTTCATTTAAACTAAGTAGAGTTAGTTCTTGTAAAACTGCACAGTTATATGGATAACGTATATGCATGTTATTCTGGTTTCTTTAAGATTCAAATCTGCATATTCAGGTTATTTAAAAACTGGGATAAGGGCTGAACATATTGATTCAATCCGCCCATGACCCTCCAGAGCTTGAAGTAAATCAGATATTTAGGACAGAATATACAGTTTGCTCTCAAGAAGTTCAAGTCTAAATATCTTATTCTCAACTCCCAATTAGAGTCTTAAAATATATACGTTTTTTGTAAAGTATCCCTGCACAGCATGAGCATCCTTAGATGGAAAGTACTCTGCACCAGCATTTGTTCAAAACACAGAGCAGCTGCTCAAACATTCGTGTTGCACTTCTGCCAGTCCTCTTTTTCAGGAAGTTTAAATCTGGTCGGTCCTCTTGCCAAATTGTCACCTTCCTAATGCTGATTTCTACCAGGACAAGTAGAGGAGAGGAATCGGGGTGGGGGTTCTGATGAGGAGCCAAAGAACGGGCCAGGATGTTCCTGTGAAGCGCCAAAGCTGTTGCCCCCAACCCCAGGCCCTGAGCACCTGGCATTAAAGCCATGGAAACGCACACACATTCATGCATGCAGCGCTAGCTCATCAGGCACCACAGCAGCCTGGGAAGCAATGGTGCAATAAACAAGGTCGTCTGCTGGGGGCTGACACGGAGACGTCATCTCAAGAAAAAAGAAAAAACTGTTCTTAATATCATGAGGTCACAGTGTTATCACCCACTATTTAACGTACACGAAGCAGTGCTACAGGATAAAGTTGACAACACTTTTTATCAACAAATTTAAAAAATAACATGACTTCAAATTGATCCTACTGAGTCTCGTCTTTATCATTCTTATTATTTTGAGCTTTAGAGCTCCACTGATGACCAAGAACTACTAAAAACACATTGATGAGCCTCACTGCTGCAACTCATGTCACTCGTTGATTCATTACCACGAGCACGGTGACAGTCGTTTGTATTGAGTCAGTCTCCAACACATCATCCTGCCGCCAAAAATATTCACTGGAGCGTGAAATGTTTATTAATCTGCTGCTTAAAATAGTCCAACCAATGTACTGCTTTCAAAATGACAGTTCGTCCAGCTGCTTTAATGCTAATACCGAATCTGTTTTAAAAATAAAAGCATGCTTGTGAAACATTTTCAAATGTGTGACTTGAGGCGGGTCCTGTGGGGTTAGATCTGAATTTGACAGAGATAAGGAGATGGACTAAAATGTTATTTGCTTTAGTCTTTTCAGTAAGTGTAGAATACTAACTGAACTGTAGAATAGCACAAGCAGATGGAAGAAAAGGGGCGTGAGTAAAGAAAACTGCTAAATTTCAATTGCAAAAAATCCCTGTACATCTAGTGGCTGTAGTGATAACAGATCACTATATGCATAAAAAGAGTTGCTCCATTTGAGCTAGTCAGACTAAAGTTAATCATAATTTAAGGACTTTAATAAGTTAAACCATCCTCAGTGACACAATCTGAATTGTGCAATTAGAGGAAAAAAGATCAAATATGTACAGTTAGGTTAATATACATTATGTATGGGACAAAGACTGGATATGCAGTCTGTAGATTGGACAATGATCCATTATGTGGTTGGAAAAAAAATGAAGAAAATTGAGTTAAAAGTGAAGACTCCCAACTATAAATGTAAGTATTCACATCCAAATTGGAGAGAGTCTGTAAGGAACCACTGTTATCATCACACAGTCCCTCATTTGTATGGGTTTTGATTGGTCAAATGAATCTAATAGTGAATAAAATGTTAATTTTTAATGTTGCCAAGAATGGCCCGAGGTCAGTGACTGCCTGTCAAGTGAGCCAAGTGAGGAATCCATGAGCATCACCCAAGAATGGGTGTGTGATGCCATGAGTTTGCACTGAAGAAATCTTCACTGATGTTTCTGAAAAAAGATCCCACTGCATGAAAATGGCCAAAAGTGTATTAAGATGCTTCTTGCTTGTGCAGGTGCAGCCGGCTCATTTCACAGTCCATGCAGTTGTGACGTCCTCAGACCTGCAGTTTGACCAGCCTGAGGTGGACTTTGGATACTGTTCCATTTACCAGTCGGTCAAGAGCACCGTCCGCCTCACCAATCTGTCCCTCTTGCCTCAAGACTTCGGATTCTTGGGTGTTCCAGAGGTACTGCATGACCACCTCGAATGCTTTAGCCTGTGTTAAAATTATACTGTATTAGTGGGTCCAGATAAAAGCAGCAACGGATCCAGGAACTAGCTGGCTATTTAGTCCCCTATTCAGTCATCAAGATGCAACTTCCTCTGTTCACTCTAATATTCACATTTCTTGTTATTGAGATTAGTTTTTGCATTGATAGTAATTAAATTCAGGAGTGAACAACTAAATACAGAACGCATTAAACTCAATGAGATAAACTGCAGTCATGCATTGTTTCCTTTGAATACTCCATGCTTCGGGAGGCAATGTGAACTCATGTCAAGCATTGTCCACCACCTCCAATAAAAACTACTGCATACAGAGAGATGATTATCGCATATACATGCTACGCATGGTTACTGCAGAAGAACAGAAACTGTTAACAGTATCTGAGTCTGGGTTTAATTTCAAGAAATTGTTTTAGGTTATAATTTTCACTTGTCAGTTCTGTTTAAATTTATTTCAGAGTGTAAATGAAGTATGTTTGTCTTTTCTCAAACCACAGTTCATGGAGGTCCAGCCTAATGAGGGCTTTGGCACTCTGCTCCCACAAGAAACCCTAGAGATGGATCTAGTATTCAGTCCAAAAGTGGCCAAAGAGTACCATTTCCAACTCAGCTGCAAGTCTGGAA
The DNA here is from genome assembly GCF_022458985.1 of Mugil cephalus. Lineage (NCBI taxonomy): Eukaryota > Metazoa > Chordata > Actinopteri > Mugiliformes > Mugilidae > Mugil > Mugil cephalus. The sequence goes on along the minus strand of NC_061770.1, from coordinate 2,757,952 downwards.
TTAACAGGTTCATTTGTAATGCTTCACATTTCACATAGATTTGTAGATGTAGGACCTTGATGGGAACTGGTTTGATCAACACATTTTAATTCATCCAATATTTATAATGTACTTTTCGTTGCCATCAGAGATTTCCTGCTGTCCTGCCGAGCTGTGGGTGTCCATCCACCCCTGGAGCTCTCTCATTCTCTGGTCCAGTTTGGGGCCACAGCCCTAGGTGACCAGTCCACTTCCATACTTCACCTGATCAACCACCACACTGACCGTAACCAGTCCAAACAACTCCATCTGATCACGCCAGTGGTCAAGGATGCCGTGTCTGTGGAAATACCCAGGCTGTTCTCATTCGTTCTGCCGGAGGACTCAGATATCAGCATCACTCCTACTGCAGGACGCCTTCTCCCTGGAGAGGTGGAGTACACACCTCTCATGTCTATACTCACTACATTTATTTGACACGTAAAGAGCAGATTACTAATCTGGAGAAGTGAAAACAGCTTCATTGTGTTTTGTGGCTCTGGAGGTTTTTGACGGGAAAGAACCCTGATGATCAACTTTGATGAGACAGATTTATACCAGGCAAAGTCTTGGTTCCACGTCTTCTGACTAACAGCATTTTGTAGTTGATGATGAGAAGATCCATACAAGTCACTATTTGTTTAACATTTTCCGGCCCAGCTTTCCAGCATGATCTTGTGAAACATTTTGTCTAAAACACATGTTTAAAAGCTAGAACCTGTGAAAAAACATGACAGTCCAACTCCTCGTTTGAACACCATAGTCATGAGTTGTCTTTAAAAATCTAACTTTTAAATTTACTGTGTAAAGAAACCAAGCCTGAGGCTAGTAAAGTTAAGTTTTACTTGTGATGATCATTTCAGCCATAACATGCCTCTGATCACAGAGTTAATGGATCTCAGACTAAAGTCTTCCAGTCACAATGCAAATCTTCCTCATAGCAGCTATTGGCCTACAACAGACGTCTTTATGGTGTAATGACGCACTCTACTGGACACTTGACTGAACTGACTTTAGAGTAAATCTATGTGAATGCTACTTTTATGTTCACTGCAGCACTTCAGAATCATTACAGTTTATTGTGACAGTTTCATTTGTAGTGGCTGTTTTCCATCAGCTAACTGTGAAACACTTTCCTTCAGATACAATTTATGGGAACAATTAAACCATTTTACATTTTCTGCCGTGTAGCAGAGGCCTACTGGGACGAATCCAGTAAATACTCTGCAATTGGAAAACAGAGGGATTATTATCCTCAGTCCACTTGAGTTCTTTCATTCCAAACAAACCCATAAACAGGAAACTGGCCAAAACGAATTCAAACTTCCACATCATAAAATGAAGTGGGGGTTTAAATTAAAAACTGTCAGGGTGTAAAAGCTTTGCAGTTTGAAGGAAACACACAATCCCAACCCAAAGTTGATGCTGTGTCCTCTAAATCCAAGGATTTCCAGACATGTCATCCTGTCTGCTCTCCCTCTCCTAGAAATGTCTGGTCCAGGTGATGTTCAGGCCCAGACTTTCGGACCAGGAGGTTAAAGACGAGGCATTGCGTCTCTTCCAGCGGGCCAAGCTGCTCCGTGAGAAGGAGTTGGAGAGAAAGAAACAAGCCGAACAGGAGGTACAGCTGCACACCCACCTACCTACTCCAGTCAGCTTGTGCCCGTGTCAGCTTTTTAAATGAGAACACCTTACGTTTAGCAGTGCACTGATTTCTCACTTTCATAACCATACAGGTATTTAAAGCATCTTCATTAGTTTCTTGCATAAATCCATCAGTCATATTCATGTGTGTTGTAAGGCTAAAAAGGAGATTCCAGCAGAAATCAGTAAAAGGAAAAAGTCTTCTGGGAAACCAAAGAACACCAAGGTGTCAGACGACCCGGAGACAGAAAAACAAGCTGAATCTCCAGATCCTGTCGACATACAGCCAGGGTAGGCGTCCTCTCTGCACACACTGCCTTCTTAATGTCATTAAATCTGCTGGACTGAAATGCCAGTAAATAAATGTTGAGTAATAAATATCCTGTAGCAACGCATCAAAGAGTAGTACTGCTAAAAAGTAGGAAATGTCAAACACATCCTCCCTGAAAGCCTCTTTATGAAGGAAAGTAGGTTAAACTCTATTAATAACTTCTGAGGTTCAACAACAAGCCTTTACAATCTCCTCTCTTCATGTAAACTCATGATTGGTATTCCTGTCTTTAAAGTTGTAGTGATGAAACAATATATATATAAAAATACAGTTTCAGGACTTATGAGGCTTTTCTTTTCAAGGCCAGAGCAGTATGAGGAGGCCAAGGTCTCTCTGCTGTACTCCTTCAGCCAGCGCTACAGAGAGTACATCATTCCCTGCTTCATATCAGACGGAGACCCTCCAGAGGAAGACAGACAGAAACAGCCAACGTGGAGGTAACAATCAGCTGGAGACTCATTTCACATTTCACATTCCTGACATGTCTTTAATCTTTGGACATTCACCAGACTCAACACAAAATTTAATTTGCAACATAAACTTTATACTATCATTTCACTTCATGATGTGTTTCAGGAGTGAACTGGACTAGTCCCCTGTATTCACTGCAGATCTGTGTTTGCTTTTTTTTTTTTGCCTGATAAGTCTTGTTTCAATATTTGCCAGCATTCACTCCATTTTCTGCAAAGCTCATGTCCTCACATTTCTCAAAACCCATGATTGGTGCTGCAGTAGATACACCTGGACTCACTGTGAGAAAAATCTAATCATCGTAACTATAACTATTTATGAACAACAGTACTGGTTAACTTTTATTTCTAAAGCAAATGTGGGACTAGTAAAATCACTGTTGCAGTGAACAAAACTGAAATAATTTTACACATAAGCTGTGGGTAGAGGGCTGATAAAGAGAATTAATAGATCAAAGGTAAAAAGCTAAGACTTTATCCAAGTAATGCCCTCCAGCAGAAAACAGAAACTCGTCTGATTTAACTGCTTCAGAAGAAGTACATTACCCAAAGCTACTTAACTTTGCAATGTAAACCTTTGACACATTTTGATATTATTTTGGTCCTTTCTTGAGCTCAGTGGATTAACAGCCTGTAAGTCACAAACAAAAGAAGACACTGTGACACACACTAATCATTTCATAACTTGTCATGTTCCATATGTCCTCAGCTCCTTCAATACCATCTACTTGAAGCTGCAGTGTCCTGCTGTACAGCCCTCTCTAGTTGTAATATCCAACAATAGACTTAATATCGTAGACTTCCACCAGGTGGCAGTGGGTGAGTCATTTTTAAAGTGTTCTAGTTCTACACTTGATTACTCCACTTACTTAATATTTTTGCTTAATTGTTGTGTTGTATTTGTGTTGTTCATTTGTAGGAGAGAAGGAGATTAGGAGGTTCACAGTTCAGAACATTTCAAAAGAGCTGTTGGATGTATCCTTTGTCCACAAAGGGTCAGCTTGTTTTAGTCCAATTGAAAAAGTTGTAAATGGTATCAGAAAAAAATGGATATGCACATTTAATGACGTTAGACTGTCAAGATAAGGTTGGTTGTTCCTGGTAAAGATATTTGAACTCAGCTTCTCTGTCGGAAGCCTAACCCCCCAAAGGCAACAACACTAACAAGATGAAGCTAACACCTATACAGCCAGCCAGCAAAGTAACTGCATTAGTTAGGGAGTGGTAGTGTGAAACTTGCTTCTATGAACGGAAACAGATGAACTTCTGTGTTTTCAGGCTTCTCAGCTCCCTCGTTCACATTTATATACAGACTTTTCTTGGAAGTGTTTTTAAAGAAAACTGTATAGTGTTGACTGTGGATCATCTACAATAACAGGACTTGGAAGCCAGAAATTTCTGAAGTAAAAGCACCACTGGATGCAAAACCTGGAGGTCAATCAAGTCATAGTAGACTGATTATTTATTTTAAGGGCATCTTAACATTTAACACAAGTTAATTTCATACCCAAGACTCAAATATTACAAAAAAATTGTCCTCAAATTAGCACTCTACTACTAATGGTAATGAATAATACTGTGTTTACTGCTGTTTTTCTTTGACCGTTTCCAAGCTCAAGTCGTCATTGTTGGACATAAACGGTCCATTTTCCCTTCTCAGTGCTCTCAGATCCATTAGACCAGGAGAGAAACACACTCTGGTGTTCGCCTTCAGTCCAACTCTGGACAAAAAGGTCAGTTTACAGTGTGAATTTTACTCTATAGTAAATATATAAGTCAGTGTCAATGTCCATGTTAATCCGCTGATTGTCTTTGTACAACTAAACTGAAAAATAAGTAAATGAGAAACCACATAAAAGACAATTTAGAGGCTAGTAACGTACCGATGCACCCACAAAACCTTTCATGTTCTCTAGTGCCATGACATACTGGAGGTGCGCTGTCAGAAAATGACATTGAAAATAACTCTGCGTGGGGAGGGCGTAGTCCCTGCTGTCACCTCATCCCACACTGGAGGTCTCCTTGACTTTGGCTACGTGTTGGAGAAGGAGAGAGCCTCACACGTCATCAAGGTGAGTCAAGAAGAAGTCTCTGAAGTAGGTTAATGTGATGTGTTTGAGGAGGTTATTGACATTAAGCCCTGATGTGTCTACAGTTACAGAACAGCTCAGCAGTGGCAGTGGGCTTCGCTGTCCTGCTGGCTAGTCTCTCTCCGTCCAGGCCTCGGGGTGGAGTTGACAAGGTGGAGTTCTTGCTGGACAAATACACAGACTCACAAGTCCAACCTGCTGTGGGTAAGATGTAATAAATATCGCACCAAATCACCAGACAACCCAACAACTTTGACTGACAAAGAGCAGCTTGTCCTTTCAACATTAGTAGCTTTGTTTAGTTCTTATGTTGACATGTCTGTGAAGGTTCTCAGTCACCCAGATTGTAGTACATCCAAAAAAGGCTGAAAACCAAGGCAACTGGACTTCTAGAGATTATTGAAGATGTTTGATCCCACTCATCCACACAGTGGTGCTCAGTTCAGTGCAGTGATGAATGTATGTGATTGTACACTGGGGAAGGGACACTGCTTTAAAGACAAAAACGTCCACATCATGGTCAGAGAAGACCGGAGGTTTGGAGTAAAGAGGAGTAGAGGAAGTTATCTATGCCAAACTGGAACAGAGAGGTGGACTGAGTTATAATCTGCCCTCAATTTACTACACATCTGTCCCCAAGAACTTTTACTCCATTCACACCTTGAGACAGGAGTCTCTGGCTTATGGTTAAAGTACCATGGGGAGAGAAGAGACAGACACTAGTCATGTCAGTGACTAGGTATTTGAGTGATTAGGTATTTAGAGGTATATTAATTTAACTTTAATTTAACAAAATAAGATGCAGATACTTCAAGGGACAACAAACCAATTGTAATGGCCCTAGTATATATCACCAGTGTGCTCCTGCTGTGAAAGGACAAAGGGATGTGGGCAACAGGCTGTACATTAATATCAGGAAACAGCTTTTAGTAAATCTGGTGTAAAATCCTACTATAACATTTATTTGGTGCCACCAGTAGTTTTTGGATTTAACAGCAAGTGTGCTTTTTAGTACAGTTCACAGAATTCTGACAAACGATTGTTTCATTAAATAGGCCGGACAATAACTGGCCTTTGTGTGAGTGTCCTTGATCTGATTTTCTGCTGCACACAACATCAATCTGTGAAAAGCAGGACACAGTGGAAGGAGTTGGTTACCTCTGTGAGAAGGTGGAGGTGTGTAGCCTGTCACCTGCAGCTCTTCATCTAACACATCACTGTGGCTGCTCCCTCTTATTAAATTACTCCCATGAATATTCCAGATTGATTCAGTGTCACCAGATTACATTAGTAGTAACATAATAAATAACTCTATCTGGGGATATTGCCACAAACACACAGTCCATAATAATATGTTTTAATACTTTCATCTCGCTTTGTCACAATTATTTTACATCATTCAGCAATAGACAGTGACTTAAAATGGTAGAAAAAGAAGTGTATGTTCACTTTTATTAAATATTCAGTAAAATAAACTTGAGGTTGATTTTTTACAATTCTAACCAGAGCAGCAGCAGGGGGAACAGTAGTTGTGCACTAGTGGCAATATTGTTTCTGCCCTGTACAGGGACTCAGAACCACAGCGGGCTGAGTGTGTTCACTGTGGTGCCAGCAGAGGGCAGCATTGCTCCAGGACAGAGCCAAGACATCACTGTCACCTTTCATCCTGACCACCCATCCCTTAACTACTCTGACAAACTCACCATAGAGCTCGTGAATAAGGTCAGCTGAACGGCACACACATGCACACACTCTTTCAGCCTTGGATGCGCGTCTTCACACGGCATGTCCTTGCTCTTAATCACCAGCTATACCGGTGATCACATGTCCCAGAAAAAATACGGCCCCTCAGTGCATTCTTGTTATTCAGATGTACTTACTGCACCCTGTATGTCCTCTCTTCACTCTGGTCTTGATGTTGTAACAACCTTAACCCTGTGCCATTTCTGTCTGTCAGAGTAAAGTGTGTGTGATGGATCTGAAGGGTGCGGCCTCTCATCATAACATGTATCTATGTGGAGGAGACCTGCTGACAGTGCCCATTGAATCACTCCTCCCTTCATTCGTAATCAGTCAGCCGCAGCTCACAGGTATCAGAGCCTCCATCTTCATTTCTTCCTCAGGGCCACCATGTCTAGTGTAATGGAAACAATGTAGTTTACAGTGTGGAGCAGATCAATGCTTCGCTGTTAGTCTGTGAAAACTATTTGTGGGATTAAGTGATTTATGCTAATCGTAGCATGCTGATAGTCCATGTACTCAGCACCAGTAGCCAGACCATGTTTCACCAAAAACTCCATGAGTGAAAACTGACACACCTAGACAAGGTCCGTATTTTACTAAACCTAAGAAGTGCTTCAATGTCTTACTGAAAAATATGAATAGTGGTGGAAAAGAGTGATGTTAGCATGACTTCCATTGTTCCTATGTGAATACTTTGAGTATCTTTAAAAAAGAAATGAGGTAAGTGACAATAATGGTGCGTGTTGTAGACTTTAAACAGTATGTTTACTATGGCAGTCATTGCTTTTCATTCAATTCTGTATGGTATGAAAATCATTTGGTCGACTAGTTGGAGACATGTAAGCCATCAGACTGAACGCGAATGTCATGCTGTACCAAAATATATAGTGAAATTGCCAGTCAGTGTGGATAGATGTGCTGGGCTGACAAAGATACAGTGAGCAGAAATGCCTTCACATTTCTAATTGTTTTGCAAATTTGTCACTTTGGAACTGTTTCAGGAAAATTCCACAGATTTGTGAGATGTGGCCATTAAAGTGAAGTAAAGGATGCTTAATTTGTAGTAAAGGAGAAATGTGTCATGTGTCTATCAAGCAGAGTCAGAGGAGGTGGAGAGGCCAAGCATCCCTATACTGGTGACCTTGCGCGCCAGCTGCAGGACTGGTGCCATCACACCTGCAGTCAGGGAGCTACAGGTGGGCTGTATCCGCTCCACACAGCCCAGTAAGAAGGTACTGGGATGTCATCTCATACTGCCATTCAAACATCCTGAGTGACAGCTGACACAAAAATAAAATACCCTATGATCCACCATAAGATGAACTACTTAACACTATTGTCACTGAAGGAGGCGAACACACGTTATCTCTTCTTTTTTTCTGTTTTTTTCAGAATGGTGAATTTTACTGGGACAACGTGGCATCACTACAGCAGCTGGGCTTCAGTGTAGAGCCCAGCAAAGGCAGCGTGGAGGTGGGACACAGGCGCACCATTACTATCACATGGACTCCTTACAGTGGACACAAGGTGAGGAAGAGTTGATTTATGTGGCTGTTATGGACACAGTTACACAAACTTTAAGGAGTGATTGCAAAAGGAAACATCTGCATAAGTCTGCAACTTCAAAACAACAAATGAAATGACTCCTTCTATTATACTGACTGATTATACACACAATGGATGACACATAATATCCCATTTCAAGCCAAAACACAGTGATGACTTTTTTTATTTTTATTTTCTAGTAGTTACATAGATTATTGTTTTTTATAGATTTTTCAGTTTAGTTGGGTTTAGAAAAAGGTCCTGGCTTTAAGTTAATATAGGCTTTCACAGGGTTAAACACACATTTGAAAGTCAGTAGCCTAGAAAAGTCATTCTTCTCTGTGCACATGGCATTTGCTTTTACAGTAAAAATCATATGGCCGTGTCAGTTAGTAGAAAAACATTATTACTGATTGTCAAAAAGTATAACATCTCAGTAATATCTCAGGTACGCAAAAAAAAAAAAAAAAAAATATAAAACTGCTCAGGGGAGTCTCAGCATTAAGCATCTTTCATTTTTTTTTTCATCATGATACAGTGTTACCAGGTTCTATTTAGTGATGAGATATCTAAAGGTTATAAATACGGACAAAAAACATCCTGGATCAGATTATTTGATCTTGATTTGTATGAACACGCTGGACTGACTGAGTGTATGTCTGTGTGTGTTTCAGCCCTATGAGGTGGTGCAAACGTGCGTGCCTCTTACCGTAAAGGGCGATGAGACAAATGTTTACAGAGTCACCCTGATGGCTTTGGTCTCCATGACTTCTGACTGACCTCTACAGGTCCTGGATGCCCGTCATTGGGAAGTCTGCTCACACCTACATGGACAGAAAACCACAGAGATGACATATATATAAATGTAAACCAATAAAAACGTAAATTTAATATTTAAAGGTACTGTCTGAGGATCTGATTTCAAAATGTCCCAGAGTGTGTATGGATTTAGAGTACATATAGATATAGACTAGATCCACACACTTAAACGCTTTAAAAATGACAGTTGCTGTACACCATGTGAAAACAAATCAGACCATTATAACACCTTGCATTAGAGGATATATTCAATACTCCAAGCATGTGCAGATTTAGGTGGTTTGTGGTTTCCTTTTCTCAAACGAGAATCTACAACAAACTAATATACTTCCAAAGAAGGGAAAAATTAACAACAAAAGTCCTTAATCACCATTTTTCTGACACAATTTTTTGTAAGATTCCATTAAATCCAGGACAAACCCTGTCTACCCAGTGACACTCAATTGTAATTTAATAAAGCACTTGACTGTAGAACCTAATTCCACCAGCAGGTGGTGCTTGCGGAGCCAATTCATCAGGAGGCTGTGGTGTCAGCTGATGTATACAGTACATACTGTAGTACTGCTTGTATTGTACCTATGAAAAGAGAGGAGTTCACACAGGGGTCAAATTGGGCAGAGAGGAGTGCTGAATGATAAATTAAATACATTTGTAAGAAATTTAATCTGGCATAAAATAACGTTCAATATATAAATACTAGGAACTGGACAGGAAGTTTGACTGATAAAAATGGCAATAATGGAGGCACCAATATAAGTGACAGCAACAAGCCTATGATTATTATTATATGAGCTGGATAAGTCTAAACATAGATAATGCACTGCTCTAAATCATGAAGGTATTCAGCCTTTGTTTGAAATAACTCATTGAGCTGTTGATTCAACTGTGTTCATTTTGGAGGCTGTAGCTTGTGGTACTGTTGAATTGTGTTGTGTTTTACAGACACAACTTTCTATTATTTTGACAACTTGATTATAATCAGTGGGCTAGGCTAAATAACAGAAACACTTTGTTTAATTCAGTCCAGTTTAACAGCACCACTACATCCTCCAAAATGATTATACGATTGTATTATTCCATTGTTCTGATGCTGTTTCAGCATGAACTGAACATTATAAGAATCATGAAATTAAGATTTATTGATTTTCAGCAGTGTCCACAATGAGCTAACAAATGGGTGTGCCTTCAGCCTATACAGCTTGTTGGGGCAATATTTATTGTTTATTATATGCATATACATATGTAAATAACACATTCCTAACTCTGACATATTATAATAAAACAAGTCAAACTAAATATTCCCTATGATTACCTAGAATTACCATTTTGCTATGATGAAAATGTCAATTTAAAGTAGAATAGTATAGAGTGAGTAACTCTACTCGCCCTAAAGACCTAAAAGAGAAGTATAAATGATCACAAACAACTAACTGCATCACCTTCGTCAAGTTTATTGCTCAGTCAAAGAATTTGAGTTAGGGCAGTAGAATGAGATTACTGATGCTATCCATCGTGGGGCCTCTGTCTGTATATTAAATTGTTACTGCAACAACTCATACAGTTATTAGTGTTTCCATCTGGATCATTCATTTCAGCAAAAACCTTTGACTTAATATTCATCTTCCTTTACTTTTCAGCTTTTTAATTTGCTAGTTTTCATGCAATCTTAATAACATGTGGTTAGCATGTGGTTTTAAGGTGGTCTGATGGGTTTAAGGTGGTTAGATGTGAGTCCTTACACTGAATACACATCTAATTAATTTGTACAGTGGCTGTAGTTTTCAGTCTTGTGTACATGTTTTAGTATGTAGGAATTACAACAGTTTGTATATGTGCCTCACACTTTTTAAGGGACCAAAAGTAATGGGACAATTGGCTGCTTAGCTGTTCCATGGCCAGGTGTGTGTTATTTCCTTATTATCCCATTTAGAAGGAGCAGATAAAAGGTCTAGAGTTCATTTCAAGTTTGCTATTTGCATTTGGAATCTGTTGCTGTCAACTGTCAATATGAGATCCAAAGAGCTGTCACTATCAGTGAAGCAAGCCATCATTAGGCTGAGAAATCAAAACAAACCCATCAGAGAGATGGCAATAACATTAGGTGTGGCAAAATCAACTGTCTGGAACATTCTTAAAAAGAAATAATGCACTAGTGAGCTCAGCAACACCAAAAGACCCGGAAGACCAGGGAAAACTTGGTCATACACACATACACCTACCTTCTCCAGGGGGTAGGTGTCTGTGTGTCAAAGTCAGCAAATAAGAGAAGACTTCACCAGAGTGAATACAGAGGGTGCACTACAAGATGTAAACCATTGGTGAGCCTCTTAAACAGGAAGGCCAGATTAGAGTTTGCCAAAAAACATCTAAAAAAGCCTTCACAGTTCTGGAACAACATCCTATGGACAGATGAGACAAAGACCAACTTGTACCAGAGTGTTGGGAAGAGAAGAGTGTGGAGAAGGAAAGGAACTGCTCCTGATCCAAAGCATACCACCTCATCAGTGAAGCATGGTGTTGGTAGTGTCATGGCGTGGGCATGTATGGCTGCCAATGGAACTGGTTCCCTTGTATTTATTGATGATATGACTGCTGGCAAAAGCAGCAGGATGAATTCTGAAGTGTTTCGGGAAATATTATCTGCTCATATTCAGCCAAATGCTTCAGAACTCATTAGGCGACACTTCACAGTGCAGATGGACAATGACCCGAAGCATACTGTGGAAGCAACCAAAGAGTTTTTTAAGGCAATGAAGTGGAATGTTATGCAATGACCAAGTCAATCACCTGACCTGAGTGTAATTGACTGCAAAGGATTTACAACCAACTATTAAAAAGTGAAAGTTTGATTTATGATATTTTAAATTGTCCCATTACTTTTGGTCCCTTAAAAAGTGGGAGGCACATATAGAAACTGTTGTAATTCCTACACCGTTCACCTGATTTTAATGTAAATACCCTCAAATTAAAGCTGAAAGTCTGCAGTTAAACCACATCTTGTTTGTTTCATTTCAAATCTAGTGTGGTGGTGTATAGAGCCAAAAAGATTACAATTGTGTCGATGTTCAAATATTTATGGACCTGACGGTAATACTACTTTTCCCAGTATTGACCCATTCAATCAAATTCTCACTTTATAAACCAAAAAGGGCGTCATACTCAGCATATACTGGGGCCTGCATGAGTGAACAGCAGATGTCAGTAATGCCTCACAGTGGACCAATAGGATGTGACCTCTCTCAGAGATACATGCCGTAAGCATTTATCAGAGATTGTAGGAGATTATGCTAAATCAGATTACTGTACCCCAACCTGCCTATAAAAAGCAAGGTCATTATGAGCTTAGCCTCGTATAATGTCACTCGTTTTATGAAACGTTTCAGATCATATTAGGCAATATTTGTGTTGTCGTTTTGCCTATTTTTCTAATCTGATTTCTCCTCTGATCTCCTGCTAATACTGTGAGATAGTGCTACTTACAGCCCCGGCTCTGTGGACGAGTCGCGCGTGTGTCTATCTGTCTGGATATGCACTGTTAGTGAATGTCAATGTACTAAATCAATGTACGAGTATCACAGTGTTGACAAGTTAGCTTTCTCTGATCATGTTAAAGAAACTGAAGTTATACAATGAGAAAATGAGAATGAAAACTCCTTTGTAAACATGCTGTCTTGCGGAGTTTTACAGGTTGATGTATTGTATTGTACTGAAAGTTATCAACTCACATTTATTCCTGAAAATGTGTGTGGCTTCAAAAGGGTCAGCATACTCTATTATTTACTTATCGATGAATTTGTTTTCTACGGCACACAAAACCCATTAAGGTGTGGACTGTTCCCCATCTACTCAAAAGACCAAATGCAGACAATAAGCTTCCTCCCCTGTGTGCTCTGAAGCTCTGCTAAAGAAGCTTCACAACACATGTATGCAGACAGGCAGGGGCGTATCCATGGGCAACTAAATCTCTGCAGCATTAACCTGGGCAGACGAATCCCGCAGGAAATCCACACCCAGAACGCTACCTGATGAACTGCGCCATGTCTCTCCACTATTTTTACCGCTGCTTTTAAAAATACGTATAAAGATATCTGCACAGAGGCATCTAATCCATAACCACAGAAAAATGAAGCCACAGTCGATATTGACCACTCCCTTGTGTACACCTACACAGATGAGTGAAGCAGTAAGTGGGTTTTTCACTTCCTTACATACATGAATCTTTACACACACACACCCCTACACATACCTACATATGATACTGTTACTTTGGGGAATACTTTTCTTGTAAACGCACTAATGTGTGGTTACAGAGCTGATGAATCTTGAGTGTCCTCCTACATGTTGAAGGTTTACAGACCTAAAAAAACACATAAATATAAAAATACCTGAAAACAACATCTTTCTGAGACGGGTCATATTGACAGGCTGTTTTAATTGACAAATGCTTTGTCTGAGTTGAATAACCAATTACTGTTGACATTTCCCCCCAAATCACTGCACAACAAAAACAAATGATTTTATGTGAATGTAATCACTTTTTCAGTGACTCATTCCTAGCATTTCATTTCAACTGGGCCCCAGAACTGACTGTAAAATGTGGATCTAAAAAAAGCCAACAAACAGCAAACAGATCTCTCACAAACAGACAGGACGGTGCTCTCTCAGGAGCCTTCTTCTTACAAATCAAACGGCGATGATGCTGTTGTGTTCCCCCTTCGGGCCGAGCCTGTGCACACTTTGTTGTCTCAGAGGATGACAAAGTGTTCCATGTCTCCAAGTAACGCCTTAACCCACTGAGCATTAACCCCTCCTCTGAGCACTCTACCTAGACTACTGGTGATAATGATCAAGTCATCTCTGTGCTACAGCTGTAGTCCACTCACAAACACTCGGCACAGGAAGGAAATCCCTAATGATTTCTTTGCCTGAACTAGAGCACGGGGACATCAGTTCATTAACCGTAGCATGGCAAAGGTAATATCCAGTCAATATTATTTGTTAACAAAACACTGACTTACACTAAGCACATTTTGTGCAATAGTAGTAGCAAATAAATTCAGTAGAAGTTATTTAAGATAGAGAATTATTACTGGATTTCTATAGTGCCTGTGATAAAACTACAGGATCAGTTTCAGACTCTAAGAATGTTCATGATATTGAATGCACTTGTGTTATGTATTTGGCCATTTGAGCTAGCAGGGAAGCGCATCACATTTGGATTGTAAATAAGCCCGTGTTATTGGCTTGAAGTAGCTGTTGTTATACTGACACGAAAGGTGAGTTTCCCTGGAACCTGCAACAACATTTTCAGTTTCATATCTGAGACATAAGAATTCGCTTTTGGACTTATATAGGGACATTGGCACCAAAACATACTGAAGTAACAGTTATATCTGTATCTCAAATAAGGGCTTAGAGTGCAGACTCAATACAATTGTTGTTTTTCAATTATTGACAGTATATTCCTGTACACCCCTGTCACATCACCAGTAAAAACTAGTGACTCAGTGTCTTTTAAAGCCATACAAGCTCATGTTTTACCCTGCCTTCTCTTTCATATATCCTTTGGATCACAAGCCTTTCCAAACCTCCTCTCTCTCTCTCTCTCTCTCTCACTCTTTTTTTTTATCATTTTGGTACAGGTTGATTTGAGTTTCATTCATACAAAGAATGCCTTACCACAGCTGCTCTCGTCTTTTCAGACATTCTTTGTAAAGTCAAATCTGGCCTTTCTATTCTTGAGGTGTGTATGAATGTTTGTACCTTGTGGGGAAACCTCTGTATTTGCACTTGTGAAGTCTTCTTTGTGGTAGACTTGGATCATAATATGCCTACCACCTGAAGAGTGTTCTTCACTTGTCTGAATGGGGAAAGGATCCTGAGATTGTTCAACGCTGTTGCATCCAAGTTTTATTATGTTACTGAAATCACCCAACTGTTGATTTGTACACTCCTAATGTTCCTGCTGTCGCTCTAAAAGATTTGTTTTGTTTTTGCAGCCAAAAGATTGCTTGTTCACTTGCACTGAGAGCTCCTTTGAACACATGTGAATTAGCTGGAACAGTTTCCTAATGCAGCTGCCACGCCTGTACAGCTTCAGAGCTTGTACCTGCTTAATTGGTGAAGAGTTAACATAGAAATGTGCCACTTTTATTCACAAAACTGCAGACTAGATTTATTGTTTCTTTAATATGCTTTGGTCAATGTTCAAAAATAGATAGAAAGATATTATTAAGGAGTATGTTGCGATAATATTGATAAAACATGAGCCATGAAGGTTGTCACAGCCACATTAGATGAACAGTATTGCTCGTGTTTGTTTTTGTATCACTACAACTGAAGAGTGGAAGAAGCTGCACTTCATGAACTATTAAAGAGTTCAACAAGTTCTGTTTTCTTTTTCGGTAAATACAATTATTTATTAATTATAATATATATATTACTAATTATCCAAATAATTTATTCCAAAACAGTGTAAATAATTAGTTTCAAGCTTAATTTATCATATATATAAATATATATATATGTAGTTTTATTCACTTAACTACAATAACTAAACAATTACAATAAAGACTTATAAAGTTATGAAAGTGTGTGTGTACATATATATATATATATATATATATATATATATATATACACACTTTTTATCAAATGTTTTTCTTTCCATGTACCTTCTGGCATCTGTCCTCTTCTTTACAATTATCACAGGTTGGAAATCACTGTTCTGACTTATTGTGACTTGTCGAATGCTCATTCTCGCGTCACGTAAAGTCAAAGTCTATAAATACACAAAGTAGTAGGATTAAAAACTGCGTTTAGGCAGGTAAAATGTCATAAAGGTGATTTGGTGCTGCCAAAGATGGCAGTATTTCCTGATCTGCTGAAGTGGTCGCCGACCCTTTGCCGTACGTTGTGACGCCGCCGTAACGTGGGGTTTCCCAGACCTGAATGCAGGGTTACCGCGCCCATCTCTGCTGTTTGATGGCCGGAGGAAGAAGCGACTGAGATCCTGGCGTGAAGGAAGAAAAAGAGGGACGACGACGGTGGGACAGACAAGAAGGGATTTTTTTTTGCTTTGAGTTGGAATTTCCGCTGAAACGGAGGAACACTCAAAAACGGGACTCTGACACGTCAGTCTGGGTGAACGCCGCCTTGTCTCTGCGCCTCTGTGCCGGTGTGTCTCCCCCCTCGGCGGGTCAAAAACTGGGTTCGGGGAGTGCCGCTCCTCGGTGGCAAACTACTTGAATCTGAGCGCCTAGGCGGAGAGAGGAGAGACAAGATTTTGCAGTTTCCAGTCAATGTGATATAAACAACGGATACCGTCGACTGAAAGCGGGTAAGAATAAGTTTTGGTATAGGAAATTGTGCTTCAGGAAATGCATAAAGTGTGTGTGTGTGCAGTCGACTAGCCCGTCGAGCAGGGAAGATGAACGAAAAGGGTTAAATTGGGTTGAGTGCCTCCTCCGATAGTTAGCTGTTTTAGCCTACTGCTAGCTAATCGTAGCTGCCAAGACGGTGGGTGGGGGTCACTGTTAGAAAAACTTAATGCACTGCAATTACCTAAATGCTAAGTAACCAGAACAATATTTACATGCAGTGTTTATTTCCAGTAGTGTGTGGGTTAATGACGGGCGTTGATGTTAGTTTGTGAGAGCTCGGTAGGGTTAGCCAGCACCCCTCTCTAACGTCCGGGTATCTCTTATCCCTCTCGGAAGAAATTAGCCGTCTGTGTATCGGCTTGTCGTAATTAGCCAATTTAACCAAACGATATTTAAGTCCGAGGTACAATCACAGGATGATATTTAACCCAATTAGCACCAACACTTATTGGCTGGTCGTCGGCCCATATTTTCTCATATTTCCTCTATAGATAGCTCAGTGATTACCCGGTAAGCTAATTGGTATTTGCTAGTCTCAGATTTTTTGTTGTTTAACCCTAAGGGCAGCAGTTACAGGGCGATGTCATAGAGTCATGACTTAATAATGTTGTATAAGTGAACCAAACGCGAACTGCGTTTGGGTTTCCTTCTACTCGTATTTGGGAATATTTGTAGGGATCTTGCGATTCACGGCGAATGGAGTCTAAAAATGGCTACTTCACCAATAGAATCGCCACCACCCCCACTATTCCGTAGCCAGGCCATACAAGCTAGCCAGCAGTGGCCACAGCCTGCTTTTGCAGCCTGGTATGGGAGATCTGGGTGTGTGTATTACGAACATGGCAGCTAGAATAACATGTCTATATCCTTAGAGAACATGAACTGTGTTGACGTTTAACACAGTTTTATGTAAAACTCGTTGCATCGAGGTGTAGATATTTGCTTTGCTGGGATTATTTGCGTAATATCTAAATGACTACGCTGTGAACACTTACATGGTTGGCTTTGTTTGAATAGACTAACGTTACATGGACTAAAAACACAGTTCAGTGAAACGAAACCAAGACATCATAGATCACGGCTGTTATAACTATATGTTAACATACATAAGTACTATATGATTTGTCTGCAGCCACTCACCTATAGTAACGGTGAAGAGCGAGCTAATTAATTAGATTGCAACGTAATTATATTTTGCAGTGTTTTAAAATAAAAACGAATCTGGCTCTTATTTAACCAGGTGTTAGCACAGCTGTAAGATCGCGAGGAAAAATCTCAAGCACCGCTGTGGACCCGATAGTGGCAGTAGTCGTTTAACTCGAACACACAGTTCGACCTTAATTTGAACTTCTTCTTTTAATGATGTGAAAACGAGATTGTCTAATTGGATTCTGACAATCTGTTTATCTTGATCACGGGTGTGTTGCAGGGTAAGTTGTTAGCAGCTACAGTGACCATGCCCCACTGGGCCGCGCTGCTCCACACTCTCTCAAGCGGTAGCACGCGAAACGGGAGCACTTTACCCACAGTGAAGCACCAAATCCTAGCCAGAACACTTTCCGGATGTGTTACAGTATACGAACGGGGTTAGGAGGGGTTTATGTAGTGGTGAATATTTCGAAAGATGGTTTAGCAGCGAGTTGGATGAGCTGTCGCAGGAAGCCGTGCTGAGCGCCTCCTCTAGCACCGAGGTAGCCTGACGCTTTTACGAAGTTATTGACGAGCGGTGGGGAGATACTTAATCTAAAGAATCAGCTACTGCATACAGTCGAGTAATTGTTTCCGACATTTGTTGGTGTTTATTTTTAAAAGAGCTACTCGTATTTTCTTGTTCACAAAGATGAATTCATTTTGCCAGTATGCCCCCTCCCTCCGCCTCCTCGAATGAATGGGTTCCTGTATTCAGGGCCCAAGCAGCTGCAATGAACAAGATGGCGTTCAAAGCCTTTTTCATCACCGCTTTTTCTCAGACAGAGAGAGGCAGCTGCCGAGCATCGGATGGGCTCAGGCTTGGCAATCAAGTTCTCTTTGATTATCCCTTTCCCCAAAAATGTACATCATATATTTGTGATGAAATGTTTAAAGGCTGATGAGATTGCTGGTAAAATTAATCCAATATGTGTACCTCAGACACTGAACAACATGGTGGGGAAGGGGTGTTGTACATCTTGACTGTGAACATGATTACCAGGGAACATAACAACTAGACATAATAATTGTAAAATTTATAATAAATTCATATTTGATTTAAAACTGTTATTAAACCAAATGTCTAATTTAAAACATCTGTAACCACACCTCAGGAAAATGGGACGTACTTCTCTAAAGACTGAAGTTGCAATTAAATGTGACTGAGCTAAATTTAGAAAACATTCATTACTGGTACTACAGGTTTTTAGGACAGTCAATTGTTCTTTCTTTTGTCATAACTTTCAATTACGGTAGTGTGACATTTCAAACCTTTCCTCTGCTATATGTTGTTAGTCACATTTGTTGTACCCAAAACATAATTTGATATTTGAATATTATGTTTATTTTTTTAATGTAGCTTATCCATTTGAATTTTATTGAGCATGTTTGTAACAGAGCATATATGTAACAGAGCAGGATGTCATAGATACTTTTACCTTTTACCTGTTTTCAGTTGTGTAGCATTGATCTAAAACTCACACAGTTGTGTGTAAGCATTATTTATGTAGCACTTTTTTCAAAACTCTTGCTTAGCACCAACCAAGTACTTTCTCAGTGATGTTTTTAAGTCTTATGTAATATAAGATTTAGATTGCCTTTGATTTATTTGTTTGTATACAAAGTGGTTGAGACCTTGAGGCTTTTGGCCTAACTCGTTTCACCTTGTAATCCACGTATAAAAGATGAAGCATATGCATGATACTGCATGTTCAAACCGAGCGCAAAACATTGCCCTGTTTCATCAGCTAATGTGACCTGGATATGACCCACACCATACTGACATCCTGGATGTATCTGACACTGTCCTCTGGCCCTGGTCGACATCAGTAGCATAATCTGCTGGCATTTCTAAAATAAAACGATGTTGATGCCTCTGCAGTGAAAACAAGTCATGGATGACAGCCTTGTCTCAAAGTCTTTCTTGCAGTACAGTCTGAGCTTGTCAGTAGGGTTAGTCACCACAACATAACCATATGTTTAACACCTGAATAATTATCCATTTGCACTGGGAGGGGGGCTTTGTTTTTAAATAAGGACTGTCATCCTGCTAATGTGTATTTTTAATTTTTTTAATCTGTAAATGCAGGATATGAGTGGGATTAAATTCTCAGCATGTGGATTTCACTCTCTGGGATTATGAGGCTTTGGTCAGTGATAGTGCTGATGTTATTCAGTTCGTCCACTGTAAAAAGCAGAAAAGTGGTGAGTCAAGAAAAGGCATTGGAGTACATGCCTAGCCGAGTTTTATATAGTGTTTATTCCCTTATACATCGTACTTTGGATTACACATGTAGTATGGTTAATTTAGTGGCTATAATGTAGATTTACACATTAAACAGAGTTAGCTCAGAGTTCACAAAAGGTACTGCAGAATTTATTTATGGTATTTTATACATTAAGACAGCATAGGTATTTCACACCGACACTGAAATAACTTGTCAGACAAATGTGTTTGTTAAAATTCCTGTATTTTCATTCCGTAATTCAGAATGGTGACTTTTACAGGTTAATCGAAGCAGCAGATAGTATGATGTGTCCATTAATATTAGAAAAGGGAGATGATAGCATTGTTTTCTGAGAGCATCTTGCAGCTTGTTGTAGCAGATGGGTCTTAAGTATGGGGCTTTGAGCCTTCTTTGGCTTTCTCTCTGTTTACAGAATTGCAGGGTGTAACTTCAGGTGATCTTTGTCACAGATTGTCTGTGGTTCCCAAAAAGAAACTACCCATGTCTCACTCAGGGTAGGTTAACCAATTGTAATCAAACGTGCTGCAAGTATTTCACACGTAAAATATATTGGAAAGATGGAAGACTTTATGCCTGTGTCAATACTATAATCAACATTACACATTTTGGACATTCACCAGAAGCAAAGATCTGCAAGTACATCTTCAAATTTCAATGGTTAACAATAGATGTAAATACGATGTGAAAAACAAAAAAACAAAAAAAAACATTTGTAATTAGCAACAGTTCTGGTCAATGGTATCTAAATATTAACCCAAAAGTGTGCAGCACAATCCTTGGTAATTACTAGAGGGATAATGTCCTCTTTACAAATGATACTGGGGATCAGAGAGCTTTGTGTTAGTCATTTTAAATGCAATGTAGTTGTCTGTCAAATACTCGTTGTCCTGATTCCTTTACAGTATAATATCCGTTTTGAAATTGTTGGAAAACACCCAGGATAATATGTTTGGTATTACATGGGCCTTGGCTTATCCATTGTTCTGTGCTTTTGAGCACTTAGCCTCCTGCTTCCACAATGGTGACTTCACCAATTAGGTTATTCTTGTATCTTAATATAAATAGACCATTAGTGGTAGTCTGTACATTATAACCTCCATTACTTTACCTCTTGGGTATTGTGTTTTGTGGTTGAGCAATCTAAATCTCTTTTCTTCTTCACTCAGTAAGCTTCCTATTTAACATAACTGAAATGGTTTCATCAGGGTGTGTTGCACATCTATAAGCAAATGTGGGACTAAAGATTGTGTAAGTGTTTCTCTTTATTCTAGTTTATCATTAGTATGTTGTTTGGAAGCAGAGGATTTTATAAAATATCTGCTTGTATTTCAGTTTGACTTGTGTCCAGTACTCCAGCTGTAGGTGTAAGTGCTCGTTGAAGTTACATGGCTCCAACATACAAAGTCTAATTTAACAGACTTTCAGATATGGCAATAGACGCCGATACAATCACAATAACAGGACTTCTTTCTAAAGATCAGGGAGTCTGTCACGGTGAATTAGAATACAAAGCTTCAGCTGCTGAAAGCATTAATACAAGCAGAGGGAGATTCAAGCTCTTTCCTATCCAGGAACTACTAAACATTTTGGGAACCTGGGGAATTTACCTGCCAAGTCAAAATTTAGGAATACGTTTAGAGTTTCTTGTATTGAGTATTGCCGACTGGCTGAGTTTATGGTCTTTCTTTCACATGTCAAGTAAGTAGAGGGTGACACTGTCATCAAATGGGGCTATGAATTGACATTTCTTTCACCATTGTTTGATATCAAAAGCAAAGATTGGCTCTGTATCCAGTCTGAAAATACTAATAAGTATTTGTGTATTTTATGTTAGTACCATGGCTATATATGACCATATATATACGCGGTCAGGCCAAAAAAGGTCATATACTCTTAATATCTAGTGGGACCGACTTTAACGTTTATTTCAGCAGCATTCACTGTGGCATTGTTTGAACAAGAAGCTATTGCAATGTCCCAAGATTTATTTCCATTCAGGGTTGCATTAATTTTTCACCAAGACCTTGTATTGATGACGGGTGGGTCTCAGTGGGGTTAAAGACTGGATGGGTGCTTCACTTCATCTCTTCTTACCCTGATGCCCCATCACTCTGGAACAGTGACCTTCTTCCACTGCTTTCCAGTCTTTATGCTCCCTCGCAAATCGGAGCATTTTACCAGTTAGCCTCACTGATTAGTGGTTTTCTTAAGGCTACAATCTCTTCAGTCTCAATCCCCTGAGTTCCCTTTGTACATGTGGAAATGCTCTTACTTTCACTATTATACATAGCCCTGAGTTCTACTGTTGTTTTTCTTTAATTTGAGTTCACCGAACTTTTAAGTGAGCACTGATCACCATCAATCAGGATTTTTTTCCGACCACATTTCTTCCTGGAAGACGATGGTTCCCCACTCTCCTTCCAGGTTTTAATAATGCGTTGGACAGTTCTTAACCCAATTTTAGTAGTTCCTGCTTCAATCTCTAGATGTTTTCTCTGCTTGATGCATGCCAATGATTTGACCCTTCTCAAACAGACTAACATCTTTTCCATGACCACTGGATGTGTTTTTCCACATGGTTGTTTGAGAAATGAGAAACTACTCATTGTATCAGTGGGGTTAAATGACTTGTTGGCAGCTGGAAGATAACCATCCATTGCAGTAATTATCCAATAGGAGGCTCCTACCTATTTGCTTAGTTAAAACCAAGTGGTGTTTTTTTTTTTTTTTTTTTTTGTTTGGACAGGCAGTCTGTATCCTTTCCTGTCCTGTGCTTCTGCTTCTGATTTCTAATTTAATGTTTATCCAAAAGATGCACAGGTGCTAATGAGGAATAAATCAATACTTAAAATAAAAATGACATGTTCCTTTCATGTTCTTCAGGGTAGTCATTGAAATTGAAGTAGTACACTTTGAAAAACGGCAACAATCGTGGTACATTTGTTATTCTGAGATTACAGAGATTCTGAGAATGAACTACCATTGATTCATCTTGCCACAATTGGCTTTCAGCTAGGTCATCAGTGGGTTAATGGGAAACTTGGTATGAATACACATCGCATTTGTGTGTTGGACTGGCCAATGTGAAAGTACTGACTAGAAACCATATATGCACCACAGTTTCAATAGCCCGCTTCAACAGGACTGCAAATTGTTGTACTTGAAGGCCTGTGCAAGCTTTATCCAGTCTTGTGGAAACTTCAGTGGAGCTTGGTTTTGAATTCTTGATGCTGCCTGCTTTGTGCAGACATCTCTTTAACATTTGCTAAAATGGGGAGCACCAATATGATCCCCACCAAGTGTGTTATGAGGGAGAAGACGACTTTGATCTCTTCAAAATTCCCTTGAGCCCTCACCTTTCATTAACAAAACAAATAATGGGCCTTTTCGCACTCAACTACTCAAAGTCCTTTTAAGCTAGAGTGGAAATTTCCTTTAGATATTTAAAAGAAATAGACAAATGTGACAGCTATTTGGTAATGACCTGCCTTAAAATCAATTTCATCTGGTTGGTGGTGAACCACAGGCTTCTTTTCAGGGCTGCGCTTCCTTTATGTTGTCACCTTGGCTTCATTGCTGCTTATAACCTGCTGGGAGACAGCTAATGGGGGCAGCGTTGGGTCAGCCCGCAGCACGCAGCAGCCACCAGTGCTGAAGAACAAAGCCATTGAGGAAGTACCTAAAACTGCAGTTCCAAATCTAAATGCCCGGCTTTACAATACAAACAAAACATTTTCACAACCTGGTGGAAAAAAATTGCTATGCAACAGTACTTCTGGAATTTGTTTCTATAACTGAATTCCCAGCCATACCTTAATTTTTATTAAAACTAAAAATCATGCCGGATGTGTCTTATTACAGGTCACTAGCTGTCTCCCTCATCTACATCATACTTAGAGTTAAATGCCCTCATGGTCAAGTCCTGACTACACTTTGGATTTTGAATGTAGCGTGGTGTAGGTATGACTGAAGACGTTGGTGTAGTTGATGTAATTCACCAACATTAATCTGGTTGACACCAAGTTTCTTTGGTACATTTTATCACAAGTGATTTTTCAGATATGTGAGCATCTCCCCAAAGTCAGTTATCAGTCAAAAGGTAAACCAGAGGGCTTTTCACTTTGGGTTGAGAACATAGGGCACATTAGAAGACACTGTAGTTTTCAATTCAAATCTCCCACTGACCATCGTTGGAAAATGGTGCAACTGTCACAGTTTCACATAAAATGTAACGAGTGTCACTTGATTTATATTCACTTTGTTAAAATGCAAACTTACAAATGATCCGAGTCTGAAATAAAGATTGATTGAAACTGAGCAAAATTAAAAATTGGCACATGTGGGCAACAAGTGATTTGGTGGCAACACTACCAGTCAAAAGGACGGACATACCTTCTCATTCAGTTCAGTTAGAAGGCGTGTCCAAATTTTTGACTGCTAGTGTATGACAAGGAGGACAGAAGTGAAACTGAAAACGTTTAAGTAGTTATTTGGCAGAGTAATTCAGTTGTATCAGTGAAGACTTGTGTCTCAGCCAGTGACAACGAGAGTTGTTTGTCGCCTCCCACACTCAGAATCAAAACCTTTCCATTTGTCTTGGATTTAAAATAAAGGCACTGGAAATATGAAAAAGTGTTGATACAGACCACATATATTTTCCTACTCCTTTTTTTTCACTCCAACCTGCTGAAGTACAAGGATCAGTT
Source organism: Mugil cephalus (assembly GCF_022458985.1). NCBI lineage: Eukaryota > Metazoa > Chordata > Actinopteri > Mugiliformes > Mugilidae > Mugil > Mugil cephalus. The sequence goes on along the minus strand of NC_061770.1, from coordinate 2,733,767 downwards.
CTTATTTTGTTTTCAGTCTAAGCGTCCCCTAAGCTCGACATTTCTGCGCAATCCTGTCTGTATTTTTCTCCCTTTGCACATTCATCTGTAGTGTGAGGTTTTGTTATGCATGCATAGCTTGTCACCACTAGCCAAAAGATCTTTGGCTGTGTTTTGAATAGTCAAAGTAAGTGACGCCGTTCCGCCTATTGACCCACACACCACTCAGACACTGTAACCCTGCCACAAGTCACAATTCTGGCAGTACTTTGCATGTGCAGCTGAACGCCTGGTCAGTTTGAGTAGCGACTCTGTGGCTGTGTATTTACATTCTAGCGCTTACATTTGACTGCCACGGGGAAAATGTGACCAAACCTGAATCCCAAGATGATGGCTAAAGACAGTCTGCATTAGTGAGTTTTCTTCCTCTTTAAAACAAGAAAGGCCACAGTCACTTGAGCAAAGGAGTGGGGTAGCTGTCATGTGACTGTTCACACACACTTGTTCCTCTCTTAGAAGCTGTGGGGAGAAAGCACGGGGGGAGGGGTATGATTATTAATGCAATCAAAGGAGTGTATTTTATGTTTTAAATAAAGTCATGCATTTGGCTCTGGGCTAGCCTGACCTTCCTTTCCTTTTTTTCTTTCCTTTTTTAATCTAACTCATTCATTTCCCTGTATGAAAAGAAGGTTGTGCTGCTATCCCAAGCACAAAACATACCTTTGTTAATGTATGTGACCTTTTTATCCTTTTTAAAATGGATTTCTGAATTGTTGTCATGCCATGGTTTTGCAGAAAATTGCCCCACTTTAGCGATAGTCCGTAAAATCAGTTTGGTTTAAGCCTTGTGTTCAGATTTTCAGTTTTCTCTTGTATGTAGCAGCTTATAGTGAATTACTTTCAGATATTTGTTTTTATTTAGCTAATTTGAGCTTATTTCCACAAAGGCTTGCTGTTTCTACCAACACTGCAGTGTGCCTAGTAAGGGCACACAGCATCATGGAATGTTTGACTAATCAATCAGTTAAACTTTACTGTCAGCCCCATTGATGTTATGTCCCCTATCATCAGACATTACCCACAGGACGCAACCACAGCGAGGGAGCATGCATGCAAAATTATGTCCAGTTAAAGGGATAGTTGACCTAGACTAAATAAACACCCCGGGAAGGTAGTGCTAAAAACCGAAGGAAATCCGTATTGATGATAAATTAAAAAAAAAGAAAAGAAAAAAAGAATCTGTTAATTCAGTTTTTAAACTCTAAATGTAGGTTTGATACTTACTTGTATTGCATACATACAAAAAAAGCACTTAATTGACCGAGCAGATAGGAGTAAAACAACAAATAATAAGGCAGTAACACTAGTATCAGTATATGGTAAGAGCACTGACCAAAGGTTTTTGCTTAAGTGTGCACCGATCATGGACAACAAAAAACTAAAATCACTGACTGTGAATCACGTTGATTATGTCAATGTAGTGTTCTGGTGGGAAACCTATGGTCCTTGTATTTGTGTATATTAATTAGACACATACCCTCCACCTAAACACTGATGCTGTCAAGGCAGCGCCAGTCCATAACGATAAGACATTATCATTTTTATAATGTTAATACCAAAATACTACAGTAATATTTTTCTTACCATTATGAAATGAATGCAGGTCTGACCATATCTGGCCATTTCACAGCAAAGATTCACATACCATAAAACCATCCATTTTTTGATAGCTGCGTAAGCTGTTGCGAGGAACTTGAGTATTTCCCAGCATTAAACACTGTATTGATTGGCAAACTTTCAGAAAACGATACAGTACATTGTTTAGAGTACGTTGATTTTCTTAAGCTGTTTCGTTGTCCAAGAAGTTTCATCATACACTCATTGCCCCTGGCTCCAAGTCAGCTGATGTTGAGAGGTTTTTGTGTCATACAACTCCAGTGTTGTTCTGTAAAATGTTGTCTAAAATCTGAATCTAGCCATTCACCCCTGATGTTCTAAGAGTAAATTGAAAGCGCACTGAGCAAATACTTTGTGGCTTATGTCATTTTTCTGAGTATGAATGTTATGCATGCGTCAGTGGCCAAATGTTGGAACAAATACCTGATGACTTTAAGAACTGTACCAGAATTTTTCCTTAACAGTTTTAAAACTGTTAATGAAATAGATGAACATGCCTGAGACTCTATAGTGAACCATTTTATTTTTTGTCCGATGATTTTTGTACCTAATCTGAGATGAACATCATGAACAGAACTCTGCCAGTTTATGCATTCTCATTTGTAGCCCCAGGATTTTGCTCTACTTTCAATGAAGCAAAATGGGTTATGGGGCCTGAGGCTGTTCATTTTCAGTTCATCCACTCTACTTGAGACTTGTGAGCATTTGAAATCCACATTCTTCTCAGATATTGACTAAAGGAACTAATCCACATGTTGTCAACATTTTCTCATTGGCAGATTTATAGTATGAGAGGAGTGGCTGGTACAGTTCTCATTATGACAATGTGTGGCAGGGAAGCTACTCAGAAACAATTTAAAATTGCCTCTATATGGAGATTTTAGTAAAACAACCATGAAAAGAAGTAAACATGCCCCTTATCTGTTAAGCCGCAAATATGCTTCTGCGCAGGGCTACGCAAGGACGTGATGCACGTATCCTTTGGCAGTGCGAGACATCTATGCATGTGCACTCGTCAGTCTGGCCCGCTCTGTAATGACGCCACCCAAATACTAGACAGCGCTGTTTCTTTTGTGCCGGTCAGGTTAACCTTTATTTCTACTTCTTGCTTCACTTTCAACAATGGCGACTGAAAGTTTTGCCGAAATTTCAGAACACGAGAGGGAACATGAGTTACACAAATGTCTATATCTCCAAACCTCCTAGGTTAACCTTTAAGATTATTTATTGACCCAAATTAATCAATTTGAAAATTGCGGAGATGGAGAAGCGGCCGTGAATACTAAAGCAGAAACAATTGACTACCAACCAGACCAAATCACAACCAGGGAGGTGTGACGCAACAAAGTTAAATTACGCTTTAGTGGCAAAGCTTTTGTTGATTGTTGTTCTGAGTGTAGCTACTTAAGCATTTCACTCATTAAAGGATACTTTTTTATGCTCATAATGTGTTTCAGAAAAGGGAGCTTTAATATTCATCCTCAAACTTGCTTAATGCTGTGACATGCCCTGGTGGCAATTTTCTTGTGGATCTTGCATCAAAGTGTACTAAAGGCATTTTTTAAAAAATGGTTTTAAAGTCAGTCATTCAGCAACTATTTTTATAAGTGATTAACAAATTAAGTCCGACACCAAATGTGACCAACATTGTTGGTATGATTTAACTTGTGATTTTATTTTTATGTTCAAAATGTTGTTCTTAACCCAACTTCAGGCATAACCCTAAAGGAAATCTATGTTTAGTTTTATAAGTCTGTATGCGCAACGGTTTACAATTAGCAAGTGCACTAGACAGCAGTGTTGCCTTACTAGTCATTAGCGTCTGCTCTAAGGAGTCTTCATTGAGTTGTCTGAAAAATTACAGATAAGGACACAACCTTGACTGCCAGAAACTGGCCTCCACCCAAAAAAGCCAGCTGATCTTTTTGGTTAAGGTACTCATTTAGAGCGAAGTTTCCTTATTACAAAACATCTAGTTTATGACGTTTCAGTTTAGAAATTTCCTTCCTTTTGATGACTGGAATCAGGCCTTTTTAGATGAACTCTTCTCAGTAGTTTGCTTGACATTGATAGTGGTCATAATTGGGATGAATGTACCATGGCAATACTGCGCTTTATTGCACAGAGAACGATGTGTTTATAATATTCACATCATTTGTTATGTGTCTTTGCAACTTTGCACTTCTCACATTTTAGTGACAGAACCATCTGCAGACTATTGTATATTAATAAAAAGTTATCCTCTAGGCAGATTTGGACATACTTAAATTACTTTCAGGATGATAGAGCTGGCTGAAATACAGTAAAGTCTTCATACAAACATGACAAACATTAAATATGTGATTGATTAGATTGCCATGTTATGTTAAGTCTATTTTTGGTTTAACAGCATAAAAAAACATATTTCACTCTGCATTCATTCATTCTGATGTTAGTCAGACAGGGAGCGTAAGGATTCAGCTTGTCCTCCATAGTGCTGTAGTTCTCCTGTGTTTGATAGGGAAAAAAGCCACTGAGTGGTTGTCTGTGTGTCGGAGAGAAAGGCAAAGTGAGGGAGATTGGATGGAGCTTTAAAAAAAAAAAAAATGTCCAGGAGCACTCCCCTTCAGTCTTCTCTTGCTGCACCATCAGCCCCCTTGTTCCTGCCTTCTTTGTGACCTGGTTGTGTTTCAACTACATTTAACATGCATCACTTCCCTGCAGCACTTAGACAGACCCTCAGCCACCGATCAGACCAAAAGAGAGAGGGGAGGGGGGCATTTACAGTATCATTTTGACTAGTTTTATAAGCCGGCATGATGTTGAAATTCAACGTCTTTAGACAAAGAATATAAAACCCGTAATAATTCTATTCCCAAGCATTTATTACATCAGACCGTATTCAATTTATTAAATGCATTCTGACCACAGTCTAAGTCGTCCTTCTTTATTGTCCACATTTAGTCCAATGCAGGGTTAAAGCAAATAAGTAAATCAAGGTAGCATTAAGCTTTGAGTATAATTTAGACATTTTCACCAACATGAAAACCTTGTTAATATTTTAAACCAACAGCAAGGATGAAAAGATAGACTCTGCCTTAGAAAGCTAGGATTGGAGTATTTTTGAACAGGTCAACACAATTACTCAAATATGGTAGCAGAGTTGCATTGGGGTTGCAAACTGTTATCAACTGCCAGCCTTTATATTTGACATTTTTGGACTGATCCATTTTGTTGCAGATTTCATAGGTAATGTCAGTCAGTGGTTAAGCTGTCACTACTAGTTAGACTGGAGGTGCTGAGCACAATAATTGATTTGCCTGACTCATAGGGTCGGTGTGGGGGTTGGAGGAGTGCTTTTAAATATTGCAGAGTTTTCCACCACTGGATGAATGGGTAAAAGAAGAAAATGAGATGGCTTCTCTAAAAGCCATTCCCATCACATCAAGACCTGAAAGCCCACTGTAGGCCACTAACAGGGATTTTATCCATCCACCCTTTCTCCCCTCTTACTTGAACCTGTGTACGATATGTCACACAATTTAGATGAGAATAACATTTGAGGAAAACAGCGACACATTCAGATGTTGCTTTGGTTACTAAGAGAAGGATCTGGTATTCTTGTTTGAGCTAGTGATATGTTCCAGGTATTAACTATGTATTATTGGGTATGAGATTTATTTATTTATATTCACTTTCAGATTTAATTTTTTCACACACATTTTGCACACGCCTGCATTTTCTAACCACAAGTGATTTTTATCAATATGAAACTAGTACAAACACATTCACAGGTATGCACAGCGGAATGATGTAAGTATGCAGAACGCTGTAAGTGTATTGCATCTGCATGAAAATGCAGATGCAATACACTGAAGCAAACACAGTGTATTGGTCTATAGTGTAACATAACAGCACTGTTACAGAAATGACTCTGACTTCACATTGAAGAGCCCGCTAGCTACCAATGCAGGAAAACACACAGAGCGATTGCAAAGATCAACCACGAAAGAACAGAAATGTTCTGGTCTCACCTCAGTAGGAACTCTGATAGTTTGATAGTAATAAATGCTGTATTGATTGCCTAATTTATTTTATTTTTTTTGCCATTTTATAAACTTGCTGCCATTTTACTAAAACAAATATTTAGTTTCTAATATTTAAGTACTTTTCTTGGATTATTCTGTTCACACAAAATGTACTTTCATTAAGACAACAAGTCTAATGTCGGAAATGGTGATTCATAATGGTTCTTAAAGATGCCAGGGTAATTGGTTTTGCATTTCATTAACAATGCACTCACAGTGGCTCAACAAACTTGTCTCATGTCATCTTCACTCGGTAAACTCAGCTTCTTGCATTCAGTCATGCTTGATTATTTGTTTACCAGCATGAGCCAGGTCTAATCTAAGTCAGACTGACCTAATTTTGTGTGAAGTGCCAGCCTGTCCTCTGGTGTTGCAGCACTACACGCAGTGCCTCCTGCTGATCCTCCATCCGTCTCTCTGTCTCATCATTTTTATCCCCTTATTTGTCTGTTAGCATAAGCCTGCCTGTCGGGATGTCCTGTGTTAGGTTACGGTAATGCAGCCGATTGCATAGCCTGGTTCAAAGCCTTGATGGACTCTGGTAAGTGCAATGGTAGTAGAAGGAACCACAAAGCAAATGTATTTGTAAAGTGTGCGCGCTGTTGCCACATCCGCTGAATGTTTTGACAAAGGGAAGAGAGAGAGAGACGAGCACTACAAGGGAAACACCCTTTAAAAGGAAACGCCTGCTTAGAGAATCTTTCTGCTTGTATTAATGTGGAGGCATCATGTTCTCACAGATGATCAGTAGCTTGGACACGGCCAACAACCGTATACTGACTAACAACAAAAAACTGTCTCATCCGTACTCTACTGGAACTCTTATCGTTTGTTTCTAGGATCATTAAATCAACAACACCCTTAGTGGTGCTCTGAAGAACAAGAATATAAGATCAGGCAGAGAGGCAAGTTAGCAGGGGCAATCGGACAAGTGAGACGGGATGCAGCCCTCGAGAAGGAAAGGGTGGGGCAGCTGGTATCCAAGCAGGAGGGCATGAATTATTAAGGCCACCATCTTTACCCCACCTTAGAACATTACTTTGTCCTTAATAGATGGCTGTGTTTGTCTCACTGCTAGGAAGTGTGTTGAAACATTGCAATGTTGAAGGCTGAGATTACTGGAATACACACTTTCCCTTCATATGCAGAGTTCAGACTCCCAATATACACATCCACACCATAGTAGCTCATTAGTGTAATTTATTTGTGTATCAACTTGAACTATAACATTGCCTTCATTTGAGTGAAAAACAATATTGAATTTATGTTAAAGGGAACTGTGAATAAGTGAACATTGGAGTGATTCTGATTTAAATCAATCTCGTCAATAGTTTTTTGTTAAATGTGATGCTACCAACCTGCTTTAAAGTTTAATGTTTTGCCAGAGCGTAAAAGCGTAAACCTGCTCCGATTCACATTTTCTTGTAAATGTAGGTTAGATAAATCATAAAATTCATATTCTGCCTGTTGTTTGATTAGCTCCAATTTGATGAATGTTTTTAGTTTGTGTGTGTTACATGTCAGCACAGAAGGTCAATAGGGGGATGGGGGAATAAAATTTAAGTAAATAAAATTAAAAAAAATAAGCATGTTCTGGGACAGTATTTCAGTATAAGCTTTTGGACAATTCCTGACTAAGTCTATCTTGTAAAAAAAACATCATGTTGAAAAGATAGTGTCATATTCAACTGGCAAAATACTCAGTGACATGATTTGTTTGCCATGACCATGATATAGATGGTTATGATGATGATTGGTCTAACCTATTGTATAGTGTTTACAGCACTTTGTGGTGTATATGCACTTCTGTATGGAGCGTATTTTACTGAAAACTACATTAGAAATTGTGTATGTTGGGAACACCAAGTAAGTTTAAGTTTGGCTGCTCTGTTGAGTTGTAGATGCTGGGAAGCTTACCGTGCACTTGCTCCCCTTTACCAAGCTACCCTCCCAATTGTCCTCTGCTTGTTCACTCTCATTAGTTTAATCTGGCTCTGTCCTCCAGCTTGCCTCTCTTGCTCTATCCTCTTGTGCACCAGAACATCTAGCTGCCTACTGCACTCTTTATGTCATCAGGTTGACGGGCCGTGTCTACCCCAAAGATCTACTGTCAAACCACACAAGAATATTCTGTGATTTGTCTTCACACGTGCTGCCCCACAGATTTGTTTTAGATTTCAGTCATTTCATTGTTTTTGATGCAGAAAATATTACGTTTGACAGATTAAAAAAACAACTAATTCTCAGATCCAATTTAGATATTTGTGCAAGTGAGATTATTGGTGTATTATGCTTTGAATAATGCACCAATTTCACATTTTTTGTGTACAAATTACTATTCAACACCATGAATGTTTGTTTTCTGAGATGTACTCATTTTAAATTGTAGGTTTTGGTCTTGATCTTGAATTACTATTTTCTCTACATGTACCCTTTAGAAAACGTTATCAGAAATGCTGTCTTATGAGAAACATTAATTGATACGATGTGAAAATGCAAGATTGTTGCCATATGGGAAGAAGAAATACCAATGGAGTGTGTGTAAGGAGTCAAATTACACTTCCTCTCTCCTTGTCACTGTGTTGTGCTCGAGATGTCGGCACTGATAGGAGTGGCTGGAAAATGTGAAGTCTGCTTCCCTCCTCCTCTTTCTCCTCCTCCCCCACCACCTCTCTAAAAATAGCTGGCAGAAAGAGAAGGCAGCAAAGTCGAGGCCCTATCTGTTGGGCTGCCAGTGGTTTCATCACTCCCACCACCAGCAAAAGGGAAAGCGAGAGAGTCCTCTGATATTCTAATGCTGATCACCAGTGAATAATATTACCTCGTAGCTTCCGGTTTCTGTCAGTAAAACATCTTATGTTTAATCCATTTTAAATTATTCTAGTCTTGAAATTGTTGCATTGTAGACATGAGACAATTGATTGAAACCCAAAATATGTTCATTATTCCCTGTAAAGTAAAAAAAAAAAAACAACGCAATTTTAGTCAATCAGACAGTGGAATATTCCACGACAAGCAGCATCGATTACCTGACTTCCAACAGCTGAGTATGTGTTCTGCTTGTTAAAGCCTTATACAAGCCTCCAATATTAACAGGAAATGAAGAATGCTGGAGTATGAGCATGACAGTGCAACTCTACATACATTTTCTGAGTTGTGGTACTTTTTGTGTAGATAGATTTTCACCAGCAAATATGACTGTATATGTAAATGTTAAATTATGTCTGACTGGCCAAAACTGCAGGCGGTGCACTTTAAACGGCTGGTAAAAACTAGGTGTTTTTATTTACATCTACACCTGCGGATTACCTGGCTTTGTGTTGAGCCTATCAGAATATTCATTAAGGTACTAGTGCACAAAGACCTACAGTGGTGTCTTACTGTCTGGCTTACTTTCATTTAAAGTCAGTGGAGCCTTTGCTTGTAGACAGAATGGATTCTGTTCACATGTTGAACGGCCAGCAATGTTGAGCACAGCAGACTCCACACCCAAAGCCCCCGGGCCATAGGAAAGCACCACCTCTAGAGCAAATATGTTTTCAGGAGGACAAATCTGTGGCTTCCACTGCAAAGCTATGCACACATTTTAAGAGTTTACTACTGACACTATAGGACTGACAGAGTAAGAGAGTTACTTTGGTATTGTAAAAGAAAAAACAGCAGTGCCCATATATCAAGTGCTGTATCTGTGTAAAAGTCAAACATCTTCGGTGGCAGCAGAGTAAACTTATGCCTTTCAGTGAAGTTTTAGAAAACTTTTTAAAGCAAGAGTCAAAATGGAATTGACAAAAGGAAATGTAGGCAAAGACTTTGTGGAAATGTTAATCTAGCTGTAACCTTTGTAATAATTTGAAGAAATCTTTCAGAAGTGTTTTGGCGTTTAGGTATTTATGCACTAACCCTAAAACTCTGGACTTCCTCACTAGTGGGACATTTCCTTGGCCAGATCTTATTCAGATGTTCCAGTCTTACAGTGAGGTATTTGTTCACATTCCACACTCCACTGATGTTCTTATAGCTTTATCAATAAATCAACTAGTGGGTTTCTTTACCTTTTTATACAAAGTGTTACCACAGAGAAGACAGAATTAGCCAGTGATATCAGCACTGAGACATTTTTATCACCAAGATTAGGAGGCTAAAGCATCTTGCTTAGATGCAGACCCATTTAGCAGCACTGGCCAATCAGACGACAGGTAGCTGCTAAGATGTGAGGCGCGTGAAGGATAAGGTGTTCATTCAGAAGGTCTCAGCACCCTCCAGGACAAAGGACCTAGAGAAACAGGGAGGTAAGGTGTGTTTGCAGTGCAAATGGTGCTGTAGGTAGCTTGTATTTGACGGTTAGGCATGTGTGTCACACAGTATTGCCTTTTAAGGGTGTTTCGTTTTATTAATTTGTGAGGGTAAATGGTTCTTGGATTTGGTGAGATCTGCGAGTATAAGAAGATCATTTCTTAATTTACTTGTCTGATTGTGGTCCCCGAAATTACTAATCATTTCTAAGGAGAGCTGTTTTGAAAAGTTTTAACTCTTACTCACTGTTAATGTTGTCACTTCAAGTAATCATGATTGCATCGATTATGATGGGTCTTGTGCAAAGGTACATATGTCCCCAGGCCTTTAATCCACAGCTCATAATTATGGCAATTGTATTTTTGTATTTAGTGGAATTTATCTTCTTTCTGTGGCTAGTGAAAGTGTCTGTGTTAAGACCGTCAACCAGAGGATTGGGGTCAGCGGGATAGCCACTGCTTTTAGGATCATCAGCAGGTTTTGTATTAACCGGATTTGGCTGGAGGAGCTGAATCAACTGTGTCCCAGGATTACAGGGATGACATTGGAGGAGAGTTTAGAGTCCACAGGCCACTGCATTGACAGCTTCATCAAACCCTGTCCATCATCTGAACACCTTGGCGTTCCAGTGAAGAGGCATAACATTAGCTGATTTCTTAGGCTGCCTACCTGCTTTCTTGATATCTGGACTCTTTATACTTGCTTCATTTTGACAGTCTGTTTGATAGGGGGTACGTGTTGGTCTTGTAAAGCCCAGCATATCTTTTTTAAAACTTCTCTCTGGAAAACAAATCTTCTTTTGCCTTGTTGTGGAACAGTTTTCAGCTGCTATTCGTGTCCAGATGTTTGACCAATGGTTTGCTGTTGTTTAGGAGGGGAGAGAAAACATCCAACATCATCCTCAAAATTGTTATCTTAAGCCTGAAGTAGCTGCCTAGTGCTTGTTGCTAGGTAACAGTTTCAAGCTGGCAAGGACAAGTCTTGAGCTGTCTAGAAAGTGATTCCCTGCGACTTTGTCTATGCCTCTCAGATTGGATTTAAGAGACACTATATGATCCTCAGCTGCGTGTTGTTGTAGTAGCCATATCCATATGTTAATTATGGAGGACAAAGCTTTGTCCCTCCATGGCCAAGACCACTCATTGTCCTCTGAAGTCGCTTGAATTCAGAAGAAAATGTGAAAAGTAGAGGTTACTTAATCCATATTTTGTTTATTCCTCTCTGCATGAAAAAGCATTATGTGGTGTCTATGTTGAACTGCTTTTTCTCTCTCTCCAGATCAGCAAGAGTCTAGGCGGCGGAGCGAAGCACACCATTAGCAGAGGAAAATGAGTGAACTGGATCAGCTACGCCAGGAGGCTGAGCAGCTCAAGAACCAGATCAGAGTAAGTCCTTCACTGTCCTCAAGTTGGCTTATTTTTCCTGTAATTTTTCCACATAGTCCATAAATAAGGATGAGAGCACATCAACCAGTAAACTACATCCCTGGGTAACTGTCGTAGTTCAGAGAATGTCATTACATCTAATACATACTGCAGTCCAAATGATTGAAGTCACTTAAACTCTGTCCATTAGTTTCACTGCAGTTTTTCGCAACTGAAAGAAAATCCAGCTCAAATGGTTGAGATGAAAAATCAATGCAACTTGTACTGCACCATAATGTCTAACAACATTGATTAGGATTACTGATAAACTCATTACTAGTACCACCCTAATGCAGTTAAACTAATGTTACATATTTATGCCACAGTTGAGTTTTCACAGATCACTTAAATAGTGGAGGAGTTATAGATAGACATAGACTGTCACTGGGGTGGAACTGTTGTCTGTAAATGTAATGCAAACACCACTTCTAAACTAAAATATAAAGTGTTGCAGAGACTGACTGTGCTGTTGTGTTTAAGGATGCCAGGAAAGCGTGTGCTGATGCTACCCTGTCTCAGGTAAGAAGTTGGCCTGTCTTGTCTTATTGGCTTAGTAAAGAAACAGTCAGATACGTTCTAAATTACAAATTCAGCTTTAATGTTTTGGTGTTCACACTGAGTGCGATGAACAAGAATTCATTGCCATGAAAGAATTTTAAGTAATGTATCTTAATTTCTGAACTACATAAAGTTTGGGTGTCAGTGGCAGAAAAGAATACATGGCTCTCAGAGTGACCTTTTCTCTCGTCTTTGTCCTACTCAGATCACAGCTAACATTGACCCTGTTGGCCGAATTCAGATGCGCACTAGACGGACACTGAGGGGGCATCTGGCTAAAATCTATGCCATGCACTGGGGCACTGACTCAAGGTAATCTCATTCAGTTTCATTCTGTCTATTAACTAAATATTTTATCCTAGTCCAGCCAGGAATGGATGTAAAAGCCTGCTTGACTGTCTTTGTGCTCGTTACTTCCTCCTGAGGATCCTCGTCAAAAGCATGACGTTCCACAAAAGTTCACTGTTTAGATATACGTCTGTGCAAATAGATTCCTTATTAACATATACTCAGTGTTTTATCAGTTAAACACTAGGGTATATTGTGCACATGTACAATAGGTAATGCATTTATTGCTGTGCGCATCTGACATGTATAAGTCTCTCCATCTTTGAGTGTGTCTGCTGTGTTGTGTGTTTGCGTGTTGTGTTTGTGTGCATTGGGGGCGGCGTATGTGGGTAGGGAAAATACTCAAAATGGAGTCATCCTTTGTTAAAGCAAGTGTTGAGGCTGATAGCCCAGACAGGGAAAACAATATCCCTCACTTCATATAAACCATTTCCCTGGAGTTGCACACACCTCTCACCTCAGCAACCGACAAGTTAATCACTGTGGTGCTGTTGTGCGTCAGTCCACAGAGAGACCATGGCAAACTGCTCAGTCACCTCATCATCCCTCTTGTCATATACCTAAGAAAAAAGTAAACCGTGTTTACCCACTGTAAGCTCTTACTCTTTGTATGTTATATCTGCTAATCTTTCACATTCCAGATGAGTTTCAGTGTTTATTTGCATACCTGCCAGGGTTCATCTACCAGAAAGGAGGTCACTTAAAAATGTTTTTGAGCCAGAGTCTATGCAAGGTCTACTATTTTTAGCTCCATAGAGACACTTCTTGAATTCAGATGGGGGCGGATTTCTAGTAGTTTGAGAAAGAAAGTTAAACCCATGCAATGATGTATTGAGTTCCATGTGTAGTGCTTTGTGGATCATGAAACCACACAAATGCTTGACTTTTGCAGTTGTAGTATTGTAATAAATGAATGAAAATTTTTTAAATGACACGCTTGATCAGAAGCCCTTATGTGCTTTTTAGTTGTAGATCAAATGCGTCATAGGAGAGGAGGAAACAGTTGGGTAGTAATGCTTGTTGTTAAGGAATTACATAGAGCGCATTGCTATTGCTTTAGTAATATTACATTAGACAGGTGTACATTCATTAATTCACCACAGATGATGACAAAATAACTTGCAAAATCCTTTACCAGTTACAGTCTAAGTCCTAGTTTTTCAGTGGCAGTTTGTAATTACTTCAGTAAAGGAGCCCTGCACATAAGGATAATAACCTTGCTCTTCGTGAAATCTGTGAGTCATAACCAGTCTCCCACGTGAAAAGATTTCTTAATAACCACCAATTGACCCATCAGTTGTTTTTATGACGCTACTGCAAAAACACTGCCCTTGTTACAGCCTTTTGAAATATATATATATATATATATGTATATATATATATAAATATAAAATAATTTTTCTAATAGGTTCAGATTTCTCAAGAATTAATCTACTGTACATTAAAAATGCATACAAATAAAAATTTGTTACACAGAAACGTCACTAGTTGTCACATATTTTGACTGCTGACTGTCAGTTTAGATAAATTATTGCTACCTATTAAGCTCTAAACCTCCCAAATTGTAATCTCAAGGCCTCACTTGTTTCACAACTATGTATACAAAGCCCAGGTCCCTGAGTACATTTGACTGGAAGTTCTGTAAAACAGTGCATGTTCACAAGAATGGCAAAAAGATTTTCTGCCTCTCTCTTCATGTCGACAGTATACTGCCAAACACACGCTACAAATAACGAGCGGTGAACAACAGCAGTAAATACAATGAACGTGGTTTGTTCTGTTCATCTTTCACAACTTTGGGTGTGTCTTCCCAAACCTGACTAGAAAGAAAGCACGTTATCATAGACGTCATCGTCTCAGGGTTTAGCAGAAGTTATTGTGGATTCTGACACAAGCTACATGCCTTTCACTGTGTCTAAAGCTGAGGATTCACTTTTCTCAGAGCAGAATTCTCAGCTTAAACCATCATGTCGCGTCTCATTATCTGCTGCAGCGTGTACATGTGGGCACGCTCCCGTCAGCCTGGTAGTTAAGATTTGCATAGTCCCAGCAGTCTTTAGTGTGTTCACTTCATTTTCTGTGCCTATGTGCATTGGGACTGTCACTGTGGTTACTCTTGTTGGAGTCACCCGAGATAGCAGAGCACAGCCACAGAGGTACCTGGGAGCTGTCTCAAGAATACAAAAACAGGCCTTGAAAAGAGTCATGTTGGAAACTAAGGTTAATTGTGTTTTTGAGACCTTTCTGTGTAATTGAAAAACAAGACTTAAACAGTTTATTTTAGTATATGGATCAGTTTTTTTTATTATCAGTAACTGTCCACTCTATGGGATACTGTGAGTAAATTATTTATACTTCATCTATTCATTTAAGTAAATCCGATTGTTAATTTACTCTAGTGGTTGAAGGAAGTTGAAGTAGAGTGTGGATTCCCATCTTTGTTGAAAACTTGGCTTCTATGATGCTTCTCCAACAGGCCCTTTTCCCACTACTACCTCCCACATATGAAGATAAAACTGGATTACATGACCTGGACTGCTCTCTATCTTTTACCATATCGACTCAGCAAAACATTTAATCCTCTTTGTTACCTGAAATCAATAAAACAAATCTCATGCCAGTATAATAAACCCCAATATATAGCCATGCTGTAAAGTGTGTGGACTGTGAATTATTGCCTTTTGCAGTGTAACTGCACATAATGCAACCCATTCAAATGTTCCCACATATTGAGTGTAAATCACTGTTTATTTGAAGGTGTCAGATGACAGGGCCTGAGAACCAGTGTGTTATGATAACATGGATCACAGAATTAAAATGATGTTGTTTATTCTGTGTGGAAAAGTACATGTCCAAAATGTGCATATCTTCTTCTAGTTGTAATTTGAGTCATTCTTATGTTTCTTTTTTATCAGGCTTTTGGTCAGCGCCTCCCAGGATGGCAAACTCATTATTTGGGACAGTTACACCACAAACAAGGTAATAAAAAAAACACAAAAACAAAATGGCATATTCAACCATTGAAACAATATGTGTGATTTTGGTTCCTTCTTTTGCATTTGGAAGAAAAGCAGTTGCATGTAGTCTGGTTGTTGTTTCAAGTTTTAGTCCAGAAGTACAGAAAAACATTCCTGTTTTTCAGCATGTGAATGTAAAAACTTCCACGTTACAGAAAATTCCTCTTCTGTTTGTTTTTCTTTCCCTTTTTGTCTTGGCTCGGGGAACAACAGTCATTCCATGCTATACTGATAGAGCAGTGGAACAATAAAAGCAGTTATTGGCATCGAAATAGAGTCTTAAAATGTCACTTAGTCAGTCAGCTTGCCCAAAGGGACTTTGCTCTAAAACCACATCTACTCTTGACTTATCTAGCTATGTTACAGATATTTGTAATGCTCAAAGTCAGGCCTCACCGAGCTCTAATCTTACTGAAACTAAGTCCAGCATAAGAGAGCTCATGCCTCTATGTAAAACAAAAATATTTCAGCCAACAGGAAATGTAACACTCCACAATAATGAACTGGGGTAATCTTAACAGTTGACTTTGAACAGATTTCTAAATGACCTGGTTTTGTATTTGATTAAGAACTATCGTTTTAACGTCTGTGTATGTAAGCGCTGTCAACTTAAACCAAACCAGTTGGCATAAACCGAGGTGTAATGACTTCTGTTGAGTTCATTATAATTGAATTCTCTAGTATTTCATGGTGCCGAGCAGTGCTATTTATAGTGGGTATTGTACCCTTGAAAGGTTAAGTTCATATTGCAGACAGACTTTGTCACATGCCCTCTCCTCTCTCTCTTCCATCTGTCATTGCATACGATCTCATATTAAATCTTCCTCCACTCTTCCAGGTCCATGCCATCCCGTTGCGCTCCTCCTGGGTGATGACGTGCGCCTATGCTCCTTCTGGGAACTACGTGGCCTGTGGTGGCCTGGACAACATCTGCTCCATCTACAACCTGAAGACCCGTGAAGGAAATGTGCGTGTCAGCCGCGAGCTGGCCGGACACACAGGTATGCTGGACACGTATCCATTAGTCCTGGAAAAAAAAATTTAAGGGCAGGGACTCCAGATATGTCATTTGTTTTTCAACAGTCTTTGCAGATCATACCATGTTGTGCAGCAATACAAAATGAATTTATAATAAATGATTTTTTAAACCTGCTTTAAGGCGTAATGACTACATTAGCTTTAACAAATTAACAGTGGGCATCTTTAGGTGATACATGTAGGACCTACATGCTTTCATAATGTTTTCATGATGAAGCACCAATCACATTTGAGATTGTTCATATTTTAGTTTAGTCGGAGAAAACATTGTGTTCATGAGAAATAATTTTGGCCATTGGCTTACATCAGGAAAGGACATACATGAGTGAATTTCCAATATATATTTTTTTTTCTTTTGAAAGTCTACTACAGACAACTAGTCAAATGTAAGCCTTTCTGTTATTTGCTGTATATTTTGTATGTTCTCCATATAGAGGCGTGTTCCTAATTATTTCACATCCAGATGATGGCAGGCACATGGTCTGTCTCGGTAAAAACAGGAGCTGGTTGAACCGTATACCAGCTCAAACTAATGAAAGTGTTGAGCTCTTAGGCAAGGAGCATTCATCTGATCAGTGTCACATGATGCAGGAAGTGTGTCAGCATTTTAGTTCCAGTTCCCTCACTATAGGGAGGGGTGGGGTATGTACACTGCCAACTAGTTAAGGATGAATTATGGAAGCAAGTCTTGAACTAGTAGATGCTCTACAGCATTTTATACTGTTAATGGTATTGCATTAGTCATTAGTCAATTCATCTTTCCCACAGCATTGTCTAAAGGTGTGATGATACCTTGGGTTAAGATTTCTTCCTCTGTGCAGAGTGGAAGGCACTAAAACATGCCCCTCTTACTAAATACTGTTAAAAGAGACTCCATCATAATGAAGTAATTCAATCACTGTGCTTCGTTCCTTATAGGTTACCTGTCCTGCTGTCGCTTCCTGGATGACAACCAGATTGTCACTAGCTCTGGAGACACCACCTGGTGAGTTGTGATAATGCACCAATACAAGCCAATACGACTTCACTGGAAATTAGGAGTGAAATTAAACAGGGTTTCATGAAAATTCTTAAGTCTAAAACCTCAGATGTAGTCTTTCATGCAGGGCTGTTATACTTGTTTACTTAATACTTTTGAGTGTTTCTATATTGGTTGGTTGCGTAGCTTATTATTGTAATTAAATCCCAGCACTGATGACTAGACAGCTACTCTTAAAATCCAAGTCAGTTTTGAGCCTCAAATGTTGTTTTTTTTTGTCTGGAATGTATATTCTATCTTGAATAACAATTAAAAACAATATTCTTTGTGCTTTCTTACAGTGCTCTGTGGGACATTGAGACTGGTCAGCAGACAACTACTTTTGCTGGTCACACTGGTGACGTTATGAGCCTCTCTCTGGCGCCTGACACCAGGCTGTTTGTGTCTGGAGCCTGTGATGCTTCAGCCAAGCTCTGGGACATCAGAGAAGGAATGTGCCGGCAGACCTTCACTGGCCATGAGTCAGACATCAACGCCATCTGCGTACGGATACACTCATACACACACTGGCTGTATTTATTGTATATACATTTGTCATATCAATACTGTCGTATCTCTCAGAGCGTGCGTTGAGTTCTTAAGGCAAGTCAGACTGAAGGTTTTATTTTTAAACTAATTGGAGATCATTATGCAAATCGATGGCTCTGTGGAAGCGGACTGTTTTCATGTTCCCTCATTTGAATGTTGTTTTCCAAAGCTTTGTTTTTAAAATAGCCTAGACCAGTTACCTTTAGCACATTTGAATGGACGTGGTATAATGTAAAAGAAAGACGATGAGTCCAGTTGAACATGATAAATCATTGTTTCTGAAATAATATTTGCTCTCACGGGGATTAGTAGAAAAAGTAACATATTTACTCTTTTAAATGAATAATTGAATTGCTCTACCTAGCTAATTAGTAGTTAACTTCAAAACAAACATAATTTATTCTCGATGACTAAATGATAATCACTATATAGTTTCCTGCCGTCATTCTAAAGTCAATCTGTTGACCCTTGTTGCAGTTCTTCCCTAATGGCAACGCTTTTGCCACGGGCTCAGACGACGCTACCTGCCGACTGTTTGACCTGCGCGCCGACCAGGAGCTGATGGTTTACTCACACGATAATATCATCTGTGGTATCACCTCCGTCGCATTCTCCAAGAGTGGCCGCCTACTGCTGGCTGGCTATGATGACTTCAACTGCAATGTCTGGGACACTTTGAAGGCCGACCGTGCAGGTAAACCTCCTTACTAGCCGAACGATGGAGCAAGATGAATGAATAAGATCCACACATGGACACTGCCATTCAAAATGCACACAAGACTGAAAATTGTACTTACACCAAAATTAGCATCAGAGACAGGTTTATTTTTAGGTGAGTCATTGGTGTCTCATTTGAATATCCACAACAAAACTCTAAAGTTGTGTTTGCAACCGAAACTAAATTATGGATGTGTTGGTCTCACGGATGTGAGATATTCTGAATGCTAAATGGCCAAATTACAGGGTTGTCACTTTTGTCTTGTTAAGTTTTAAATCTATAAATATTAAGCATTTATCTCCACTGCACAGCATACATTTTAAATTAATAAACAGAATTGAGAAATATTTTTAGAAAAGTAACTCCCAAACTGATTTATAAGGTATGAATATATGTGCTGTAACACATAAATGTGTAAATGGGAACCAAGCTGACCCAGGTCTGGTCATCCGACCCCAACATTAACACTTTTTAACCACTGAAACATTTGGTTGCAGGTTGAAAAGCTCATTCACATATTGTGTTGGATTGTGTTTGCATGATTTAATGTCAAGGTAGTCTTAGCTTCAATAACAAGCCTTTACTTAACCTCAGGCCAAGACATGTTGTACAATTCACAAAATAAATGATTAGCCATCATGAATCCTACCACAAGAACACCTCAGGAATGGAAACAGCATTGGTTCATTCATAAGCTTTGATAATCACATCCAGACAGTTTATACTTGTATAAATAGAAATATTGTAGGCACCCTTAGTTGAGGTGACTTCGCCGTGTGTGCAGGCTGCAAGTCAAGCTGAACATTCAAGTATTCAGACCGGAAACATGGCCAGACTTTATTGTGAATACTGTAACTGTAAAACGTGTGTGAGTGGTTTTGTTTATTCCAGAGGGCACGTCTCATATTATACAGTGTTCCTCTGGACTTTGTCATAATGTGAACATTGATTTAGTTTTTATAATCTGTATCTGGAAGATCTCACAGCTGGTTAGTCAACTTCTTGTCAACATTTCCAAACAAAGCTGTGAAGAGTTTACTGTGCCTTACTAGTCAGGGAGAGATTCGAAGATCTTTTCCAGGTACTGAATTGCCAGTAACAGAACAAAGCCATCCACAAACAGACTTGCTGACACTTTGAAGGAGCTGAAGGACTCCGCATTTGGAACCTCTCACATCTGGACTAGTGTAGGAGTTGGAGGAAGGAATACTGGGACGGAAGTGTAGAAATAAGTTCTTATAAAGGTTTCTTTACCAGACTAAACATCCACAATATGAATATGTAGGACTTGACTGCCAATGTAAGCAGTTTAGCAAAGAACATGGCTCAGATGTGCAAATCTGAGATCCGTCCACATAGTTGTTTTTGTAATTGCTGTCGTTGGTGATTCCTTTTCTCTTTTAAAGGCACACTGAGGAGTAATATGAGCACTGGGAACTGCTTTGAAAGAATTTGTGATAACCTTCCTGTGAAAGTGCACAGAATACAAAATGATTACTGTTGTGGTTGTATTAGTAACAGTTTTGTGTAGTGCTCCTACTTAAAACATTCCAGTAGTCTTTCACATTCAAAATGCCACTTGGATTGCCCTTTACCACACTTTGACATAGTTTCTGCAAGGTCATGATCATTGCATAATTTTGGAATGTAGACACCTCTTAAATGCCTCCAGATGGATTCTACACAGTATATGAAGGGAAAAAGTAGGAACTACTTTTTATGTTTTTATTTTCAGATAATCTTGGAGAGCAGAAATAGTCGCCTGCTCCAGCAGTGACGAGCCCCTGTGGACACATGAATACTTTATAGTTATTGACTGCATAGTGGGACAGGGATCAGAGGAGGCCTGCGTCTGGGCACACAATTTCAAATACACATGCACTTACTGGATCTGTTGGAGGGTGGAGTAAAGATTATCTGCAGATTGGGGCAGGATACGATTTTAACAATAAGGAAAGAGATCAGAAGTTGACATCTGGACTCTGTACTACTCCAGTTTTCCAAACACGCTTGGTGTTTTGTGTTTTCAAGTCGAAGTGTAGCGTCTGACATCAGGCAGAGCAGGTTTGTTTCTGGTGTCTCACCCTGTGCTGTCTCCCTAGGTGTCCTTGCTGGCCATGATAATCGGGTGAGCTGCTTGGGTGTGACCGATGACGGTATGGCAGTGGCAACAGGCTCCTGGGACAGCTTCCTCAAGATCTGGAACTAGAGTCTGAAGGTAAATGGTGATGTGAGAGGAACATTTTGTGACCGACAGCTGACTGTGATGGTTGATGTCAGCCATGCCTAGAGTTTGGATTTACTGCCATCTGGTGGTTGACAACAAGGGTGCAAGGAATGAAATGCTCAAATCAAACCTATCCACACATGACTGTTGCTGGTGGCCATTGTGTTAAGTTTACATGGATTTCTGATGTGATAAATCTGTTGTTGAATATCAATAGTCCAATTAATGTGTCTTTTTGTGTGTGTCTCTTTCAGATGGCATCCGGACTCCAAAGTTGAGTGGAAGACCATTCCAACATCACGATGTTCAATTTTATTGCATATCCAATCTTTTCGAAAACACCATGATACTGACTCCAAACACCCCCCCAAAAAAACTATCAAGGGCAAAAATTCTCTCTCTCTCTATCTCTCTAGCTCTCTCTCTCTCCTTCTCAATTAAAAGAGCACAATTGTCTGTCACTCATTCAGCTACAAACAAAAGAAAACTAATCTTGAGGAATTAAGTGGTTTCAAAGTGGAACGGAGGGGAAATTTGTGCATTCCTCCCACGACCATGGTCTGGTATTGTAATAAGTGAAAATAGAAAAACCCCACCACCGCTACCACCAACAAGCAAATATGTCCTGCGTCCTCAATATGCACAGGTCTGAGTGAAGGTTATTACATGACAGTGATCTAACTCTTAATAGCTTTTTGGCCATGTTTATTTTGTTTCTCTGTTGTTTTCATTATATTTTGTTGAAGAGAGGTAGATCAGCAAACTGTCAGTTAATGTTTAAAATGAGGATCAAAGCTTTGTTTTATTTCCTAGTCTTTACACATTTTAGAGAATGTTTTTAAGTTGAAGAATAAACGAACCTCCGGATTGCTTCATTTTAAACCCAGCTTTATCCCACTGGAGAACAAAGCGAGAGAATTCAACTTCAACAGGGAGTCCTCAAGCCACTTCTGGCCCTTCTGTATATTTAGCCCCATGATACTTTTACTGTTTCTTTTTTTTTTCCAGTGTAGTCCACAAATCTTTGTTTGCACAAAAATTAAACTTTGCATATATAGAATAATGTCTAAAGAAAAAAGTTAACTAACCAAGCACATGCTGTTTATGATAATGAATGCTCGTTTTTAAAACGAAAAACAAAAAAACAAAAAAAAAACAAAAAAACAACATTTTAACCATTCTTACACCTTTTTGTCTGGCAACAGTGTAGAATAAATAAATGAAGATTAACCCATCGGATCATAATCCAGCCCACCCCCTTTTGTATTCATTTGTTTTCTCCTTTACTTTAGTTTTGTTTTCTCTGGTTTCTGTTGCCCGTGGTTGGGACCGGTGATGTGATTTGGTCGGGTAGGGAGTACCTCCACTTTAGCCCGGTTGCAATCCGGACGTTTCTCTTTTAACAGAGGTGCCCATTCCGTGCTTGGAAATGCAGTTACTACTCTGTGAATGACATGTTGTATAAATCAATGTTTGAAAATAATGATATTGAAACTTTTTAAGTTAAAAACAAAAAAAAAAAGATTTTGGTTGTCTGCCATGGGTGGGTTATCTCTTAGAATCGCATGCTGTAGAATTGCTTAAAAGGTGCATATGGAATTAAGTCCTTTTGATGTTTTTCTTTAAGAAAATAACCTGTTGAATATATCAATACGATGGTATTTATATTTTTCTTTTTCTTTTTTTCCTTTCTTTTTATTTTTGGCTACTCCGTGCATACATGATTCAACTAAAATGTCAAAGCTATGCACTTGAGAAGCAAACCCTGCAACATAAACGGTTACTTGGTCCATACTTGGGAGGGATTCCACAAATTAAGAAGTAACGTAAATGTTTAAATTGTACACACATGCATACGTACATTCATTCTCCTGAACATACACAATCTCAAATGGAACAAATAAATTTTCATTCCTTCTGTAGCAAACAAATTCCATTTACAAAGAAAAACATTTTATAACAGGTTTTTTTCTGTCCTTTAATAAAAAATGAAAAAAAAAAACTTGCAGCATCTGAATGGCAGAATTTTCTGTTGTTCCCTTCTCCTTGTAAACAGACGCTCTTTCTTTAGCAGTAGTGACATTTTTTCCATTCTGTTTTTTCTCTGCGACATTCTGTACAAAAAAATGTGCTGTAATTGTGCGTTAGGCCTGCAGTTGGCAAAAAAAAAATAAAATAAAAAAATATTAAAAAATTAATTAAATTCCCTTTCCTTTTCTCTCTTTCTCCATCAAATAACTGTAGAGCTCTGCACCCCCACTGTTCCCTTTTCACCTTTTGTATTTAATTTTAAAGTCAGTCAGTGTACAACCGAAAGCTGGATGCAAGATAGAAACTATATTAAAATGTACTGTTATTTAAGATGTAATAAAAAGCAGTTTGAGATGACCTACTGTGTTGAGTGTGATTCACTTAGAGCGATTCCCACTGAAGCTAGAATGTTGCAGACTGTTTGGTTTCCTTGTAATTATGTTCAAGTCAAATAAACAATTTCTTATCCACTGTTGAATCAGCCTGACTCCTCTGTACAATTGTCCGTAAGTCTCTCTTTGCGCTTTATACTGGCTGTAAACACTGATAAAAGAAGGGGTGCCTTACAATGCAGTTGCTGTTTATTCATTGTGAGGATTAAAACCTTAAAACTGATCATTGAAACACGTGGAACACATCCACACATGTCAAAGTTAACCGGCATTAGATACCTTTCATAACGGCATCATCTTCACTAGTAGCTTTTTTGTTGTTTTTTAAAAAACCATGACAGGCCAGAGACTCAGACCAGGTAGATAGATAAATACTTTATTGATCCTAAAGGGGGAAACTCAGGGAGTCTTGTCACTCACAGAAACACCCAACCACAGTACAATACAGTTAGCGAGACAAAACAACACAAAGCAGGGCCATCCATAAACAGTAAAAAATACTATGAAACCATGTTAAAAATGGCTGTGGCGCTCTGTCCGGGGCTGGATTGTGAGGAGCCGCCTGCGAAAGCGACTGCTGGTCTGTCCCGCCAGGACATACTGGAGGTAAGGATGGTTTACATTTCCCCTGATGGATAACAACTTGCCCCTCATCTGTCTCAACCGCAGTCCCCAGGGAGGTCAGGCATTGCCACACCACAGAACCTGCTTTCCTGACCAGCTTTTAGCTGCCCAGTGTCTTTTCTTGACACAACAGACTGCATCATAGAAGAGGATGCTTGCCATCACTGACTGGTAAAACATGACCAGCATTTCCCTACACACATTAAAAGACCTGAGCCGCCTCAAGAAGAAAAGCCTGCTCTGACCATTTCTTATAGAGAGTATCCGTGTTAGCCGACCAGTTCAGCTTATCATCTAGATGCACCCCCAGGAACTTGTAGGTCTTCACCACCTTAATATCTTCTCCCAGGATGTTGATAGGCAGCAGAGGGGGCTTGGACCTATGAATGTCAATGACCAGCTCCTTGGTCTAGCAAGTGTTCAAGAGCAGGCCGTTCTTTTTACTCCAGACACTAAAGGCTCCTATTAGGTCCCTATAAGGTCCCTAGACTAACGCCATCTGCTGGACATGTGTATGAATTGCATGAAGGTCTCGATGCACGTTAAATTGTATACATGTTAAAGACGTGGTCTACAAATTCCAACTCTGCATGAACACTGAGCATAACTGATTCATTAGGTACCATGAAGAAGTGGCCTAATGGCGTCTAATGTGAAAAGTGCCTGAATCAGCACTTTGTAACGGTCTAAATACATGTTTACATTTGGTTCCCAAAAAGAAAAAAGAAAAAGTCTTCTTATGCCCTACAATAACAGGCTGGGATTGAAATGTACAATTTTTAAGTATTTCAATGAGTGCATTTAACGGACAACAACGAAAAACACTAATTTGTTATTATTAACAATAATGCGCGTAGCAATAATATATATATATATATATATAAACCGATATGTGCAATAATCCACATAGATTGTTTTGATATGAGAGTAAAGTAGTGCTGCTTACACGTTGGCTATGAGGCGATTTATATGTGGAATAATCATTTTATTGCAGCAGCAGCAGCCATATAATTATTTAATAGGTTAGTCGTCCGTTGCTGTGACGTAACCTAATATAAACTCACTGTGCTTCGCGCGAGTCGTCCAACATGACGTTGGTGAGGAGGCCACCTGTGATTGGGCGGTGAGTACCCGGAAGTGATGGTATGATAAAGTAAAATGGTGTAATTTAACGTCTTAAATCTCACGAAATAATGGCGAGAGCGTAATCCCACTGTAGTCTGCTGCTGCTGCTCCACGTCTATCTCGTCTCCCCGTAACGCTCTGGGTGAAAGGTAGTGTTTGAACGCGGAATGTTAAAATGTTCTTGCTCTCTGTGTTGAGGCGAACTCACTACTAGCCTATCGTGATAAACAGTAGCTCGGTTAGCTCAACTCGGACATTCGACCAACTGTGTCCTCTTAACGGTAATGAGTGTCGGAGAATGACGGTGATGTCAGACATTTACTAACCTGCTAATTTACAAAGTGAGCTATATTAAACGACAACAGCGCTGGTAGCTTCATTTAAACGTAGCACAATTATCAAACCATATCAGCTAGGTTACAGTTATATCTCAAACTGTCTAACTAACGATAACCTCAAGTGACCGAAATAAAAATGTCAGCTTTATAAGAAATACCTTGGCAACGGTTTCAGTATATTTTTTTTTGTCAATTAATACATTAATCGATGCTCAAAGTTCAACATTTAAGAGTCTTGATATTTTTAAAAGCAAACTTAAAACCTACTTTTGCAGTTTAACTTATAATTGAATCTTGACTATTTATTTATGACTGTTTAAAAAATTGATCTCTTTTACTGTCTTAGTAGTTGGTATTTTTTAATCCGTTATTAACATAATTTTATCACTTTTCCTCCTGTTTGCCTTTTAGCATTTTTATTATTTTTAGTCAGATTTTCTTCACATTGTACTACTCTTATGTTCACTTTACTATTTGGAGTTTTTATTTACTGACTGATTTTACCTTGCTGTTAGTTGTATCCAGCCTCCGGTGTTTTCTCACCTATGATAGCGTTTCCACAGTTCTTGCTCCTGTTTTAATGCTCTTGTTTTAATGAATGCTATTCTTATTTGTAGTGCTTCACAGATTAAGTTGGGTCTGTCCGTGTATCTGTGGGTGTGTGTCTGTGCTGGGGAAGGGGTGGAGGTTGGGGGATACAGGTGTGATTATTGTGTAAAGCACTTTGTGCAAAAGTCTGATTAACTTACAGAAACAGGGTGGATTTTATTTAACATAATAAGATAAGATAATACTTTATTGATCCCCATTTGGGAAATTCAGTTGTTACAGCAGCACAAATAAAACAAATGAAATAGGACACAGAGAGCAGGCAACCACAACTTTAAATAGGACAACAAAAAGTACAGTACACAAGTGACAACAGTTGCGGAAATAGTAACAATGCTACAGACCTGTGTGCTGTTCACACTGCTGTTGTACAGTCTGATGACAGTGGGCACAAAGGAGCGTTTGAAGCGTTCAGTTCTGCATCAGGGTGGGATGATCCGCTGGCTGAATGAGCTGCCCATCAGCCACAGCTTGTGCAGAGGGTGAGAGGGATTGTCCAATATTGCACAGATTTTGTCCTTCACCCTCCTCTCAGCCAGTGTTTCTAGTCCAAGTTCATTCCCACCACCGAGCGGGCTTTCTTCACCAATT
Source organism: Mugil cephalus (assembly GCF_022458985.1). Lineage (NCBI taxonomy): Eukaryota > Metazoa > Chordata > Actinopteri > Mugiliformes > Mugilidae > Mugil > Mugil cephalus. Next base: position 2,707,144 of record NC_061770.1, on the reverse strand, counting down.
TATTGAGTCTGTTGACCTCACCAGTCTTGGCCCTGCCCCACCAACACACGACAGCACCAAGAAGACGACACTGGCAACCGTGGACTGGTAGAAGGTCTTGAGGTGTCTACTACAGACGCAATAGGACCTCAGTCTCCTCAGGAAGAACATCCTGCTTTGTCCTTTACTGTAGAGGGCGTCTGTAATCTCCACCTCCTCACCCTGGATGGTGACTGGGACAGGATTCCTCCGCTCCCTCCTGTAGTCCACCACCACCTCCTTAGTCTTGCTATATGCACAGAACTGACTCCTGTTTCTATGATCATAAAAAGCACATTTATGTTGTGTAAATGGTTCTTTGTAGTTATAAGCATCACTTAAATTGTGTGTTTTTGTTATTCACTGAACTTTGGAGCCTGTTTTCTCCTACTACCAGGAGTCTGGAACAGGTTATTTTAGTGAATATGGTTCACTAATTATTTGTGTTACTATTTGACTTCAGCTGAATGAATGTTTGTTATGCCCCATCAGTTTGCTTGCAGCCTGGCTCTCTGAGATGGACGGAGGACAGGAGGTGCGAGTGGACGCTGCCCCATACTGCTGCTCCACCTGTGATGGAGGGGAGGTCTCTGGACGCGGCGTGCCTCGTCGTAACAGGAAGACCCGCAGCCTGAGCACCTCCTCAGCCAGCAGCTCTGAGTACAGGTACATCTGCTTCTTTTTTCACAAGCTCCCAAAAAACCAAAATAAAACAGCTGGACTTTGGGGATCCTTGGAGACATTTCACCAACCATCAAGTCATCCAAGTCATTTTTCAGTCCTAAATGGAGACTTTGGGTTTCTTTAGTAGTAACACACCTGAAACTCACTCGGGTCTTAGCCCTAGCCATGTGAGACACTACCAGACACTCATCTGTACAGAGGAATTGGTTTCATTCCTATTATCCACCCATGATTGCTCTAACAAGACGTTAATGATGTGACATGGGGTGGGAACGAGAATGAAAAGTTATTTCAAGAATCATTTATTGTCATTATGTGTGTACATAACAAAATTCTGGATTGTAGCTCCTGGCTAAAGTAGTGCAAATATAAAAGTAGTAGTAGTTTTGATTAGCATTAAGACAGGAAGTAATGGGCACAGTGGCAGTGAACCTGTGCTACTACATTGAGGACCAAAGCATGGATTTATGGGGTGGTGACCTAAAGGGGTGGCTCGTCTGGATTTTTTTAAAGGTGATGACATGATTATGTTTGAAGCCGAAAGACAAGACATGATTTTCAGCATTTGCAGTTCACTAGAAACTATTCTTTCAAAAAGAATGTTGATTCGTCATTATTCACTTGGATTGTAAATGGCTATTTAACCAGAATGAACAAATCGGTGTGCATGTTCCTGTTGATTGAAGGGTTTTTTCTAATAGAGCATGTTGCCACAACAATATAGTATCGTTGACAGATAATCCCCTGACTGGTTGCTATTGTGTGGCATTTAAGAAGTTTCTCTTGAAATGTTTGTGAAACCGCCTTGTGACATAATCTGTGTTGCACCACCTCTCACATTTGTGAAATGTGTGGGAAAAATTGCTGCAACCGTGACAGAAAATACTTCACGAAAATGATATTTAAGACCTGATGTGTGTGTTGTATAAACTTACACGAGGCTTCTCAAAAGAGCACAGTTCTCCAAGATGTCGTAATCCACTCCCACAAATAGATCACTATTGAGTTTATTGTCAATTGAGAGTGATACTTCTCAATTCATTCCTGGAAAGTTTTTTTTTGGAAAGATTTTTGGTGAACAAAAGCTTGGAGAGGAAGGTGATTCTCTGAAGGTACTTAACACCTCTATGTTAGTGAATACCCATTGTTAGCATTTTTCTAGCATAATATAGGTGTGTCATTGGTGTCAAGACAAAGCATTTCTAAACTGGAGGAGCTAGTAGAGAAAAAGAACAGAATGAAGATTTAATGTTGCATTGAAATATTGAGGGTATGCAAACAAGTTGAGTAGGTAAAATCTCAATATAATAAGACAAGGCCTGACGAATGAATTTATCAAAGTTAAAGACAAACAAAAGGCATCATCAGAAATACTCAAGTGACTCAAACCAGTAGTTCTAGTTTATAAGACTAGAGAGGTGCTTTATGCATGTAGTAAAGGAAGCACATTACTATGAACATCATTTGACAATATACATATAACTTCTTTTCATGAAAATATGAAAATATTGATTAATGCAGCTTTGAGGGTCAGTTGATGTAATACATTCCCAATAGGATTTACTGGCTGTGTGATGTGCTGCAGCTTGAAGGCTGCATTTGTTCACCGTGGACATCCTCTTTAAAAACACTAACATGTTGTAAGAGTTTTCCACTGTTCAGCTGAACTGATAAAAAAAAAAATCTGATGTTTTAATATGAATGTTTACTAAAAAGGTGGCTTCTTGTCACCTTTACTTATAGGGTGTTGGTACTGTAGCAACGATAGATTAAAGTGTTTGTTTTTCAGATGTTTCACAATTCACTGTTACATTTCTAAGGATTGTGAAATAACCTACAGTTCAGCATCAAAGGTCACAGACAACATTCAACTTTAATATTAATTAATACAGTGAACCGAGTACTGGTTTGTCATAGGTTGCTAACCACAAAAACAACCCTCAGTCTGATATCACATCTGAGGTGATGTGCTCAGTAATCATTTTATAAATGTCTCAAGTATATTACTTCCCTTTTATTTGATGGGTTACTTCACATGAAGAAGCAGTTAATAATTTAGGACTTGTTGAGACAATCATGCACACGAGCCAGTATTTCAGTGTCAAATACTGTAAATATGTAAAATGTGACACTGTAAATGCATCAGAAGTGGTGATGTGGTTACTTTATTTATCACAACAGAACAGTTGCTCTTTTTACTAAGCTTAAAAATAGTTTCTTCTCTTCATTTGCATACTTTGCCAGCAGCCTCCTTTGTTTAAACCTGAATGTTTCCATTCTTTTTTTCAGGAGGACTCAGTCTCTTCATGGACCAAGTCCTGTGACCACATTCGGCCCGAAGGCATGCATGCTCCAGAACCCTCACGCAGTAATGTAAGGCTGGGCTTTTTGTTTGTTTGTTTTGACACATAATATCCAGTATGTGTGCCTTTTGGGCTTTATTATTAGAATCATGAGTGAGAGTGCAAATTTAAATAGTGTGAGTTTAGTGTTTAGTCAGTGCATCACCAAAATGCCACTGGTTATTGTTGATTTTAGATCTTGTTGCAATGCGCTCGCTAGCAGGTTCACTTGACTCAAAGATGAAGTGGTTGGATCACTGTGACCCTGGAAAACATGTTTGTTTGTTTTTCTCTCAAGAATGAATTTGCTGTGAGACCGAAAAAAAAAAAATCCTTAAACATCTAACAGGATAAAAGTGACGTGTTACATCAAGCTTCACAGTGACCACGTAATGTTCTGTCTTCAAAGTCTTCACCTCATGTCTTGTTTGGTTATGGACACATGTGGCAATAACTAGTTTGTCAGTCTGAGAAACATTTCTGTAATATCTTCAGCACACAACACAGCACGCCTGTTCTGACATCTATAATCCAATTTATTATCCGAGCTTTTCCCAAGCACAAGTAAAATGAAAAGCGTTTTAATAAATTATGAAACGAAGGAGATCATTTTGGTCAATAATTTAATTTATGGACTCTGGAAAGGCAATAAAATCAGCAGCATGATGTCCTACTCCTGGCATAATGTTGTACTTCCTTTTCACAGCACCCACATCTAACAAACTAAAACAAAACCAATTTCAACTTCTCCGCATCTCAAACGTACATGTTTTGTATATACACTGCCTTGATTACAGCAGGATTCACCTTGACATTGTTTCCATAAGAAACTTCTACAGCGGTTCCAAATTTGTTCCATGCTTCAGTCTATCCCAGCTTCAATGAATTTTTGATGGACCCTGTTCCGATTCACCGTTTACATGACTTTTGATCGGTTTGGGGAAAGGCATATTATACCCCTGTGAAACCTGGGGCTGTTTATTCCAATTGAGGTGTTTATATGAAACATGTAACCCAACTATTGTCATCTTGGAATATATCCATGCCATCAAGGAAGAAAGAATCCATTGATGGAATAACCTGGTCATTCAGTATATTCAGGTAGTCAGCTGACCTCATTCCTTGGGCATAATGTTGCTGAACCTAGACCTGAGCACCTACACTAACCCCAGATCATACCACTGACCCCACACTTCATCTGCCTCTCTTCTGACCCTGATGCCCCATCACTCTGGAACCAGTTATCCTCACTGATTAGTTGTTTTCTTAAGGCTACAAGCTGTTCAGTCCCAATCTCTTTAGTTGCGTTCACATTGTACCTGAAGAGACTTTACATAGTCTTCCTGGAATACCATGGTTCCCCACTATCCTTACAGTTTTTAATAATGCGTTGGATAATGCTCATAATGCTGCTTGATGCATGCCAATGATTTGACCCTTCTCACACAGACTAAAATCTTTTCCACAACCACAAGATGTGTCTTTCAACATGGTTATTTAAGAGATGAGAAACTACTCATTGCATCAGTTGGGGTTAAATAACTTGTTGGCAGCTGAAAGATAATCATCCACTGCAGTAATTATCCAATAGGAAGCTTGTACCCATTTGCTTAGTTAAATCCAGGTGGCGATTTTTTTATATTTTTTTTTGGCCAGGCAGCTGTACTGTCCTCTTTTGTGTTGAGATGCTATCATAAAATTAGTTTTTAAGGTGAGGTCAAGAAACGTTCCTGCTTCCATAGATGAAAGCTTTTCTGTACTTTAGTCTACAAAAGTAAATTGGGGTTAAAAGCCATTATCCTTGTAAAACTAGTGAATGCAGATCTTTATGTTGGACTTCTCCTAAATGGTTGCTTTTTTTTTATGTTGGACTTCTCCTAAATGGTTGCTTTTTTTTTAAAGAACCTGTTGACTTGATGATGTTGTCCCAATTTCCTCTTGTGTAAATTCCAACCCTGAAAAAATGCACTGGATTGCAAAACATGTCAATTCTTGTTTTTATGCTTGTTTTAATGCAAAATAGTGAAAGTAAGTGTGTGCTTAACACTGTTACAACTGTGTGTAGCTGTACTGACATTTTCATGAATTCATCATGACAGCTGTAGTGTTTCCAGATAGTGGGTTATGTGTATTTAAATTGTGTTTATAGAGTGTTAATTATGTATCTACCAAAAGCTAGTAATGAAGATGTGTTCAAACGTGCTCCCATACCCCATCACATCAGTCTGCTGTCAGTTTTTGCATCTGTCAAACACATCTGTCTGATCCTTGTCGGATTTAATGCGCTGGAAAATGCTTATCAGTTAATTCTTAATTTTAAAAAAAGCACATTTGGGACATCAAACTGGCATGTAAAACCAACCCTACTAGACAGTCTATTCAACATGAAATGTTCCAATAGGTCACAGATATGCTTCAGGTTTTCAGTGACTCATACTCAAGTGTCAGTTTTTTGGAGAAGTTTCGTTGTAGTTAGTTATTTGACACTAGACAAACAGGATGTGACATCGCCTGCCATGCCGACTGCTCTGTGAAGTGGGGGGAAAAAAATGAATAAACAAATAATAAAAAATTTTGTACCTAGTCTGGAGGAAGTGTGATCAGGACATCAACACCGCGGCTCAGGTGACAATACATGTGTCAGGTTTTCTTATTTTCTTCAATTGAGTTGTTTTAATTAATATTTCTGCCCAAGTCCCCTGAGAGTCCTTTAACTTGGATTTTTAACAAGTCAAGGGTAAGTTTAGACAGCTTTATAGATTAAAGAAGTTAAAACAATTTAGCTGTTAATAAGTAACCATATTTGAACACCTTTAGGAAGAGTGCTTTTTTTGTTGTCTTTTAGACGTGTGTGGGTGGTGTTTTGTTCTCTCTTGTAATAAGTTTCTGTGAAGCAACTAAAAAAGGTGATTTTAATTTTGCAGTTTTTTCCTTAATCATTTTGACGTGGGAACAGGATTTATTGCACGCGATGCACACTCAAAAATTTGTCTTGGTGTTTGGTATAAAAAAAGATCAGGGTTTTCCAGTCGTGACTATTTAAATAGTAGTTTGACATGGTAATCTTTACTTACAGTCCATTTACTTTTGTTAGAGCTCCATCCATCACCTCAGACAAATGAAAGGAAGGCATGTTGGGATTAGCCTTGGGGAGAAGCATTAGAAATTAGGTGCTCAAAAAATATTGTCTTTCATTTGCATTTAAAGTAATTCAATACAATTGTACTGAAATAAACATCTACTTCATGAAACATTTTAAACTTTGTAGGAAAGGTTGCCTCTCGTTGCAGCACTATTGACTTCACAAGATTTGAAATCTAGTTTAAGTAGAAAATCCAATATGCTAACGCTACTTACTACATAGACAATCATATCAGCACCACTCAGACACAGTATCAGCAGAGGTTGAACGCTCCACAATGGTAGGTTGTTAAGGATCTAGAGCTATGTATGAATGAGTTAAAGACAACACAAGTTCAATCAGAGTTATGAAAGAGTCTTTCCAGTCAGAGCCTGGCCAAACTGTTGATCTCCTGTCACCGAGCACTTCATTTGGATTAGACTCCTTAATACAGCTAGACAGGTTAAAAATAGTAAAACCAACCTTTCTCTATTCTAAACAAAGTCAGCCTGTGGTATTTTCAGAAAGACTTGCTTTCAAATATATTTGCGCATATTGTGTGCTGTCTCTGCAGGCAGTTGACTTTGTGCATTTGCACTTCAGGCAACATGAAAGGTGATTTGGGCCCCAGAGAGCCAAGTAAACTAGTCAAAGTTGACTCCCTTCAAAATGGAAACACTCAACTTAAGTTGTTTTCTGTGAAAGGGCGTGGCAGTGATACTACTCCAGGTAGATTTTTGTCTTTTGACTGCAGAGAATGTCCACCTCCTTGTCACGCTGGTCCCCGACACCCTGAACACGCCCTCAGATGGATAACTGCAGTGCGTCATGGAGTCGTTTTAAAGCCAGACGTGTAAACCAGTGTCACATGTAGCAACTGAACTGAATACACAGAGAAATGCTGCTGTTGCCTCATCACTGTGAAACCGGTCAGATTCAAGCCCTACAACTTTTTATCTTCTGTGCTGTTAATGAAGCTTTTGTTTCAGTTTATGCAGATGCAGGCTGCTTTTTAAATAGTTTTGAGGCTTTCCTGGATAAGTACATGGTGGAATGTGAAAAGGTCTTCAGGATACAGTATTTAGGGACTTCTTATTTGCATGACTACATGTATTTTGATCTATAGATAAAGACTATAAATATGTGTGTTTTCAGAAAGAATTACTAACTGCATGAACAGAATGGGATGATGGGAAGCTCACTTATATTCTATGGTATTTCCTTAAACTCCTGATCATATATTCTACTGCTTCTTTCCTATAACTGGCAGATGTTTTAAAAGTGAGATCTACTGACCAACAGTCATGTTTTGTTTATTACTGCACATAGCTGAGTGGAGAGAAATGTGTTTCATTGTAGTGTCTGTATTAGTTTGAGGAAAAGCCCTGCCACTGTTGTTCCTGTGAATCACACCTGTTAAAGCGAAGGCCTTCCCTCAAATGGGCGTGTTCAGAACAGCAGAGTAGGCGGGGGCTGAGATGAAGTCAACCTTAAGATGAGTGAGAGCTTTAATTCAGCAGCAGAATGCAGCAGGAAGGTTTAGTGTTAAGTCCTCACTGGGACAAATATAGCCACGGCTCGAGGGGTTGTTAGCTGATCCAGGAACTGTCCACGGCACATGTAGAGACTCTCAGACAGTCAGTGGGTGACTCACAGCTTGACCACAAGCAGTGAATTGGTTCAGTTGCTGAAGCTGCTCGGCAATGTGTAGCTTTAGAGGAAGTTGTTAGAGGCAGAATGAGTTTTGTCAGAGGGGCAACCTGGACACAGCTCTGTTCTCCCGCTGAGGCAGCCTGAAGCGTCATCCTCGTTACATGTGTACAGCCATGAAGTTTAACCAGTGCGTACTGCAGGACAGCCCTGGGAACCACGAGAACCGAGTCTGGAAATGGTAAGGGGACTTTCTAGCATCTTTGTCTGTTTCTCAACAGAGAACTTGTTTTATAGGTGAAATATTAAATGGCACAACAGATTACTGGAAACCAGATGTTCAGAGGCTGTGAGCTAATAACAAACTGATGCAACGTCAGAGCTGGGCTTTTTAGATCGGACACAGCATAAGAGATGTTTCTGTTTTCTGATTTTTTTATTTTTTTTAAAAATTCATTTATTTGTTTATTTTAATTGAAAGACTGATAATCCAAGTGTGCATTTATCCTGAGTGTGTAAAGTTGGAGTGTCGTAGGTTTTGGAGGCTTGGAATTGTCAGTGTTTGCATGTTATCACAGGCTGGTTGTGTAGCAGCATGGTCCTGCTGTTTGGACAGAGCAAGGTTGCTGAATGAATGGGAAAGGTCAGGGTGTGGAAGCTTTGAGGTGTTCAGAGGAGAAACCATTCTGAATAGATCACAGCTTGTCTCCATTTCAAATGCTAATGACGTTTTGCTTTGTTTCATATAATTGCATTTGAAACCTGATCTGCACAGTTTCAGTTGCTTGTACTGTACCTACAGTACAGTCTTTACTACATTTAAACATGCCTCTGCAGATAAACTGGTGGAGTTTTCATGCATTAGTTTGTGGCATTTTGAGTTGGATTGCATTATGCTGTTGTGGCTTTTTTGAAGGAAACAGGAACTCAATATGTCATAACAATGCTGTTTTTTATGTTATTTACATAGAAGTAAAGGATATTACAACTACGTTTTTGATGTACTGGTCCCATACTTGTTCAGTATCATAGAACCCAATGCAGGCGTCATGTTAATAAGTCACATCTTTTCAGAAGAGCGGGATGAAGCAGTGTTGCTGCAGTTTCTACCCGTGTGGTTGTGTTATTGCCCCTTTTGATTGTAGTAGGTAGTAAAAACAAGGACTAGAAAACAAGTCAGGAAGCATGAGTTCATATATAATGACTGGTAGGTGTCATGGTAGCAGTTGATAAACTTTAACCAGGACTTGACTGGATTAGAGAAAATATTAAAACCCTGAATCTGCATGAAACTAGTGACTGGTTAGATTTAGAAGCTCTAAGTGTTCACTCGGCAAGTAGATTGGTTTGTCTTGACTGTCACCAGTATTTGGTTGTGCTCACAGTTTGATCTGTTAAATATATCATACTTGAAAAATCTCGTAAATATACTGAGGATATCAAGATTTTATGTTTTCTGATGTCAGGAAACTGAAAAAGGTCCTTTTAAAAGAACCAGGAAAATCTAAGCCAGTCTCGGTAGATTTGGAGGCTGAAAATGCATTGTCCACGTGTAACAGGCGTAAAAGTTTAAGCATGACTCTGACTCTTGATGTTATTTAACACGGGACAAATGTCAAAACAGTGTCTGAAAGTTCCACTTATTTATTGGTGTTACATACTCCAGTTGTCCTGGTTTTGTTTGTAACTGTTAATATAAATGACAGATTTAATAAAAGGACTAATGAAATGTGGTACATTCAGAGGTTTTATAGGACTGTGAAATAATTACCAACTAACTGTATATGAAGATGGTCTAACCCTCCGTGACGTCACCCACTGGGTTTTCTTGAAGAGCAATGTTGAACCGTGGCTCCATGTTGGCAGTGAAAGGTTTGGAAAGGCGCGCACATCCAAAAAAAAGTTATGCGGAAGGTATAACAATGAAAAACTGTAGAAAAGATCTGCACACCTGCAGAAGCTCCCATTTAGACTTTTATTGTCATTATCATATCATACAACAAAAGTCTAAATGGGAGCTTCTGCAGGTGTGCAGATCTTTTCTACAGTTTCCCATCTTGGCAGTGTCCAATCCACCTTACACCCAAGTAACCCAGCAACAAACAGGTGGAGCTGAGGCAGACATGCCTGAAATTATGCCTAACTTTGGGTATTAATGAAAAATGTATTTCAAAACATCATGAAGAAACTGGTTCTAGAAACCACAACTCTCTCTCTGTACCAGGCCATTTCTACTCTGGAGAGACATTTTAACATGGAAGTTTAAATTTAATACATGACATATTTCTTAATGTGTTCAACACATTTAGTCTGCTACTGCTATACTGACATTTAGCCAATACTATGAGGTATGAATGCTCCTTGTAAACTAGGACTGTTAAAATCATAACTTCTTGCATAAAAACTCCAAGAATAAATTCTTTTATAAGGACTATAATCAGCCTGCTGTATCTCAGTATTTTCCTAATATGCATGACACAGCTGTAACTGATGAGAGCCATAGCTAAGTACAGTCAACAGACTCTGGTATTATTATTATTAAACAGGCATAGACTAGAACCTCTCTGAAGTTTCCAGTTTTAACTTGTACACTTCTTCTATGATCTGTGTGAGTCTGTGGAACATTCCTGTTTTCATGTCGCCATTAGTCCCTTTTATATCCTGTTGTATCATGAAGCGAGCATCACCGTCTCGTTTTTGTATTGTCCGTTTCACGGTTGATACGCTGTCACTCACTGGTAGGCATTGAGATGAGGTGAAGGATCTGCAGGTGGCATGGAGCAGTCTGAGGTATTTGGCTCCAGAGCTAGAGCTTAAGCGGATGTCTCTAATTGGAGGTACCAAGCAGTCCCAGTTATGATGACCAGAAGGAATCATTAGTTAACAAGTCTTACATCAGATCCGAGGATCAAGTTCCATCTAGATTCTCTCACTAGTGAAACCCTCAAATGGGCAAATGGGGCTGTGTTTTCAGTAGTAACGAAAAAAGTCCACATGAACAAGGTGATTCTTAAGGTAATATACAGAAATTCAATCAAACAACTTTGTTGATCTTATATGTATGTGTGAAAAAAAAACACAGTTACTTCTTTTCATTCAGCCTTTACATTTCTTGTATTAAGTTATTCGCTTATTAGCTTTCCAAGCGGTTAGCTTTGGTCACATTAAGACGGCAACAGTTGTCTAGTGTGGTGTTGTCACGACTTACATCTCATATTATACTTAAACTTCAAGCATGTTACATACTTGACTTCCCATGTTGTAACCACAAGCTCATGAGTTCTTTTGAATCAAACGTTGTTTGTTTTTTCAGGCACATTCAGGACCCCGCCAGCCAGAGGCTGACGTGGAACAAGCCACCAAAAAGTGTCCTTGTCATCAAGAAGATCCGAGATGCCAGTCTGCTTCAGCCTTTCAAAGAGCTCTGCATATTCCTCACCGAGGTATGACCTAGCACCAGAACTGACAGCACTCAGTGTTCAACAGTGTTTGTTGGCAGGAGGATGGTGAGGGATCAGCTCAAACATTAGTTATGTGGTCAAATGTTCCTGTAAGATAAAAAACAGTTGCTAATCTATTGGTTCTAGGCATTGTTTACCCAGAGTAGACGTTTAAAATAATAGGTAATACCAGAGATCAACAACCATTTAGACTCAGTTGAGCCCTTGTTGTTGGTATGAAAATGTTACGTATTGATTCGAAAAAAAAAAAAAAATCATTTCTGGCTGTTGTTAATTGTTTTCTTTTTGTTATTGTAGGTGAAAAACCTGATTGTTTACGTGGAAAATAAAGTTCTGGATGACCCAGCTATTTCAGGCGATGAAAACTTTGGTGTCATTACAAAGAAATTCTGCACTTTCAGAGAAGGTATGGAAGCGGTTATAACACACATGAATAGTAAATGTAAAAAAAAAGAGAGAGAGAGAGATATTATTTTGTGCAAGAGATGTAAATGGTTCCTTCTCTGTATATTCCTCAGATCTTGATGACATCTCCAATCGTGTGGACTTTATCATCTGCCTTGGTGGAGATGGGACTTTGCTGTATGCATCTTCACTCTTCCAGGTATTCAGCCAGATGTTCCCACTGACACTTTAAGAGTGTTTTTACGTTCACTGTTGTAACATTAGAACCTCCTCCTCTCTTCGTTCATTGTAGGAGAGTGTTCCACCAGTTATGGCCTTCCACCTGGGTTCCTTGGGCTTTCTGACTCCTTTCAAATTTGACACCTATCAGTCTCAGGTCACCCAAATAATTGAAGGTATAGAATGTCCTCCAATCTGTCCTCTAAGTTTCTGCGACATACTTGTACAAAATTCCTGTTTTTGTTTCCATTTAGTAACATATATGTTATATTTAAGGTAATGCTGCCATCGTCCTGCGTAGTCGCTTGAAAGTCCGGGTGCTTAAAGAGAACTGGGAGAAGAAAGCCAGGGTGGATGAAAAGGGAATCATCCTGACCAACGGGGACATTGAAACTAGCCGCAAAGCCATGCAGTATCAGGTAATCTCCAACATTAATGTCCAGCTCTTCTCTGTGCAATACTTACATTTAAAGATTACTTGGATACTGAGTGATTTTCATCAGCTGTGGTAGTTTATTAGGTTTGGGTGTTCAAAGGCTTTTAATCATTTAGCCACAGGGTGCAGCACTGTAAACAGGCCTGAAGGGCTCACCCATGTGTTCTCATCATCGTGACTCAGCCACAGTGTACGTGTTTTTAAAGAAACACTATCATCAGTGACATGCAGCTATGACTGCAGGTACAATACGAGGCAAATGATATTTGAAATTTTTTACAGATGCAAATCCAACAGCAGAGAGACAGTTTGACTATGCTGCTGTTGTGATGTCAGCAGCTATGTAAAGGAGTTTGTGGCAAACTGAAGGGTAGGAATGTTAACTTTTGAACTTGTGTCTTTCTCCGTGTACAGGTGCTGAATGAGGTGGTGGTGGACAGAGGACCCTCGTCTTATCTCTCTAACGTTGACCTCTTCCTGGACGGGCATCTCATAACGACAGTGCAGGGAGATGGTGAGTGGACAGTGCTACAGTCTTGTAGTGCTGACACATGAATTAGACCAGGAATTCTCCTAATACACTCTGAGTAAAACATTGTGACAGCCCAAACAAAGAGGTCTGTGGATGGGGCAAAGTTTAGTCTCTAACTCTGACTGACCTTCGCCTCCCAGGCAGCAGTGCACTTTGTACACAATTTTCTAGACACTCAAAGAATGTCCTTTGTAACACAAACAACCAACTACTATGGAAATATGCAGCAAAATGTTTACAGAGTACAAACATTCTCCTCCATAAAGGTTGTCAAGCCTTTGAGTCAGAGTCTCTATTAACACACATCTCTGTTCCCTCAGGTGTGATCGTATCTACACCTACAGGCAGCACAGCGTATGCAGTGGCAGCGGGAGCTTCCATGATTCACCCCAACGTCCCAGCCATCATGATCACCCCCATCTGTCCACACTCGCTCTCCTTCAGACCCATCGTGGTGCCTGCCGGGGTGGAGCTCAAGGTAAGGACTCTATTTGAGGGAGTGGTGTGGTGTGGCCTGGCATTAGAGCTCAGCGTGCCGCCAAGACTATAGCATGTCATCATCTGTGGTTTGTTTGACTAATACACCTGCCATGCACATCAGTCCAAGAGTGAGGAGTGAGGAAATAATTTTATCACTTCATGCCATGTCCAGACATGCGAGTGTGACTTCTCTACATTGTCCCCTGTTCTTTCTCAGATAATGCTGTCACGTGACGCCAGAAACACAGCCTGGGTGTCGTTTGATGGAAGAAAGAGACAAGAGATCTGCCACGGAGACAGGTCAGTCCACATACCAAGCTGGCCACCGTGCTTCAGTCACACAAACACACTGACAGTAACATTGAAACAGAGTTAATGAAGCAAAACAAAGCCTCAGGGCTGAAGGAGGATGATGATGGAGTCCCCTCAGCAGCTGCTTACACACTTCCAGGCTTTGTTGCATAATCTTCTCTACCTGCTTAGTGGGCATGAAGCCAAGAGTGTCCTCTGAGTAAGATCCATTCTCGTCCTTTATGTAACTCATCCAGACATAGACACAGGATTAGTATTACCTCAGCACATCATGTGACGTCATGTAAACTCTATGCTTTATTCAAATGTACTGACATTATCCCTGGTTAAAATATGTTGTTGCTACTTTCCACTTCCACTCCACTACATGTCAGAGGTGAAACAACTTTTAGACCTCTACACACACATACATTTCTGATAATATAATGTGATGTGGGGCAGAGTCTATGAACTACTTGCCAGTATGCCAATTAGCTCCACCTTTATGTGTGTGATAAAGGCATTAATGTGGCACTAAAGATAACGTCAAAACCATTCCTTGCAGGTCTTCAATCTAGTCATACTTCACTGACATTTTTATTCTTCTGATGGTTTTATGCTGGCTTTTTTCTGTCAATGTCATATCCCAACTTTGCACCCAAATAGCTGATTCATGTCACAGCCTTCATAATTCTTGAGTTAAAAAAAGAGAAGAATCAGATCACATAGATGCCAGTTCCCACTGGATTCATTTGAACACAGAACCTCTGTGATGGTAGAAACATGGTTGGTATAGTAAGCGACATGGCTGATTTGCACATGATTAATATCACAGACAGCCTCTGCAGGTAAAACTAGTCCACAGTGAATAGGGCTGTAATCACCTACCTGGCACTTGACATGAGTTTCCAGTATTCTTCAATAAAAGTCTATTGTTTCTTCATAAGGAAGTCTTTCTGCATCTGATGTCAACACCTTATTTGCTTTTCTTATTGCCAATACTGGAACTTTTCTTCCATGTGTGTCTACGTGTTTCCTCATTCAGTCTTCATCTCTTTTGTTTCCCCTCCCTGTTCCAGTATTAACATCACCACTTCCTGCTTCCCCGTTCCTTCCATCTGTTTCCGGGACCCGGTGAATGACTGGTTTGAGAGCCTGGCACAGTGTTTACACTGGAACGTGAGGAAGAAGCAGAACTACCTCAGCTCAGAGGACGAAGAGTTTTGAGGCGTTGGCTCCAGCATCAAGGTCTGATCAAAGGTCTCCTGGACTCCAAAGTCTTGTTTTTAGTTTGACTGTGCTCTATGCCATTTTGGCTTTTATGGATATGGAAGGTCTTACCGAACTCCATTCAAACAGTCTGTCAGTTAAGTTTCCCTTCGCAGGTATAAAAATAATACCATGGTGTTATTTTTATATAATACCATAGAAAACAACTATCAGTCCAAACAGCATTTCTGCTGCTTTTGACTTTCTTCTGTGTCGTATTAAAGTGGAATAAATATGAGGGAATAAGAGGCAAGATATTCAATCCTAATGTTAAGAAAATAAAGTGAAAATAAAGTCAAATATTTTTTAAAATGAATAATAATGGATATATTGGATAAGATGTGACAGTAATATAGTTTTACATTAGCTCCCATAGTATGTGGTCGTTCAGCCAACACTAGCTAGTAAGCTAGCTAGCAGTTAGCTAGCAAAATAAATCTGCTGAAATATTTGATGAATTTTAATAATTCAGGGTTAAAGTTAACTGTAAACCCCCCTTTTTCTCTGGCTCAACCCACTGCTCCGCTCAGTGTTACATTGGTTCTTAGGAGTATGCAGCATTAATTTAAGACTCTGTCAATTTCCAAAAATCTCATGTTTTATGTCACGCTTAAGGACATTAAAGTGATGGATTTTTGAATGGAGTTTGGTCCTGCTATTGGTCCAAGATCTATATACTGTGAAAATTGCAGTTTGCTGAGAATTTCTTTTTGCTCATTTAACCAGAAGGAAATGGAACACCTGGCTGGATCTTGGACCAAAATGCAGACAGGCAGGTTGTGGATGGCAGGTACTGCAGACCTCGAGATGGGTGTTATCTGGTCTGTTTAGCACTTTAAGAGAGGCAGGGACACATCTATGACTTTATACATAATGACTTTAAACTAATTCCTGCAGTTGAGGTGAACCCCAAGTTGCACTTTTTTGGGAAAAACAAATCTCAAATGAAACTCCAATCTATTAAACTAATCAGGAAAAACTGATGTGCAGTAATGCCATTAACGAAGGACGTGTAGTTTCACTTAGTTTTTCAGTGGATCCAGGGGAGGAGCAGGGAAACAGTGCATGTGCTCTGCAACAGTGACCCAGCTGTACAGACTGTGCCTTAAACACTGGTATCATTATTGTACAGAGATGTTATTTTTCAGCGTTTACATCACGTCTGTCATTTTTTTGACCACTCAGTTGCACATAAATGGGTTTTGTGCATTTTCGTTGTCCTAAACTATTGGAATGTGTATAACATCGGTTGAGCAGTGGACTAGGAGCTGGGAGGGGGTATTCATTCCAACCAGACACTATAGTTCAGATGTCTTCAGTGTCTTTTTAACATCTAGTTTTAATATGTCCTTTAAGCCATAGAATTGAATTTTTATATATATATATATATATAGATAGATAGATATATATAGATATGTATATTTTATAGATCAATGTCTGTGGGCTGTGGGTGGTTTAATGCTCTGTGTTGTTGTATGTGGAGATATCATAGGCTTTCTGTTCTATCAGTTTGCAAGTCTGCCATTGTGCAGCTTTTGTGGAGTATTTAAGGTGGCCTACATTACGTGTGTTCAGACACAGCGTCCAGAGGCCAACATGTACACGGTGAATCAGCTCAACAAATTGTGTGAAGGTGAAATGATGAACAGTGGTGTTACCTGTCTCAAAAAACCCACAGAGCTCTGAAAGGCAATCATTCCTTTATCTTTTGAGTTTGTATATAGATGGAATAGTTGAATGAGTTTAATTTTGTAAAGCCCACGTGTTTATTAACTGGTTTACAATGTATTATGATGAAAATAAATCTATTTGGTACTTTTTTATATGAATAAGTTCAACAGTTCTTTTTATTGATCAGCAGTTCTGATTGTCAAGTTCAACTTTTTAACAGGAGTAATTGGACAAAATTACAATGACACACTTAAACTTAATTCAAAGTGCATTCCAGGGCAGTCTTAATGTTTTTAGAAGAAGATATTAGCAGGTTTGTGTCAAATGTTCGTCTGAACTGTTGAATCTCAGTAAACCCCCAGTTCTACTAAAAGCCCAGGCTGTGACCTCTCTTCTATGAAGCAGCGTCATGTCTTAAAGTGCTTTTCACTTTCAATACTCTGAGAATATGTAACTTTTGTATCACTGAGTTTGTTAATGTTTCTAATATGAATTCTGAAACGCTTTGGAAAAACACTTCAATAAAACCGATGGTTTAACCAGAATGATTGTGTCCTGTTTGATCTTCTCCCCTGAAACTAGCCCCTCACTTCATGTTTTCATGTAAAGTATGTGGTGGAAGCTGCTGAAGGAGAAACCTACGTGGATGTAACTTTGGTTCTGTGAGTACGTGCTTGGAGGAGGCCGAGGCCGTTCACTATACTATCATTACATCTAAAGAACTTCTTTTCACTCTTTCTTTTGAGCATCGAAAGAAACTGCAATCATTGTTTTAATATTTTATTAAGAACATGGAATGAAAAAAAACAGTGGAGTGCATTAAGGTGCAGCAGAAAGTTAAGTAAAAGACAATAGGTAAATAAAAAATATTCCAGTGTTGCCAATGTCAAAGTCAAGACAGTGCAGATTAAATTATTCCTTTTTAAATGAAGGATGTTCTCCACAAATATCTACTAACACCACTAGGTTTAGATGTTACAATGCATATATTCATCAAATTCAATTAAAAATCCCTAGGAAAAAGTCTTAAAAGGCATTTGATACATTTTTGTGCAAAACTGTTTTGAATGCACCCATTTAAGGCTGGTATCCAGATAAATTATCCAGATTAGGGCGTGTTAATGCCTGCAGAGCACATTGTTATGCAATCAGACCAGTTGGATGACATGTTCAGTTGGACAGGCTCACACTGTGAAAGGATATCAGTCAGGTGTAAATGCAGTTTGACCACATACTGAAGAGACAAATGGAAAAAAAAAAAAGTCAGTGTTTGCTCAGTAATTGAGGACTGCAGGGCAACCAGGGACAACGTGACATACTAGACTGAAAACAAACAGTAGGCACAATCCAGAAATGAATTCTAGTATCAGGTGTTAATGCTTCAGGTATCACATGGAAACGGGGCTCAAGTTGACTTGTAAACAGGCACACAGGTGGAGCTAAAATTGAATCCATACAGTAAACATATTGGGCAAAATAAAAGGTGATTGTTCTGGCCGAGTTAATGATGAATAGAAATCTGATCTTCTTAAAGCTGTGTCCTCGGTCCACGACCACTCGATGTTTTATCACTTGCCGGATGCAAACACTGTGGAAAACACATGTAAGGTCAACAAGAGCATTATGGCTTTTTGATGATTTGTAGACAACATTAACGCAACCAAGGTCAGTACATCCAGGATGTCGTCCAGACGACAGAATGAGGAACATGTTCAGTGTACTTGGAAAGTACGCTGCACTTTGAAAGTGCTGAGCAGACTCTACGGAGAGTTCGTGTCTTCTGCCCAGAGTAAAAAAAAAAAAAAAAGGGGTAACACTCACTTCTCTCTCTCAGGCCTTGTCCAAAGCTGTGCACCAGTCTGAAGAGGCCCCAGAATAAAACCGCTTTGATCACCAGTGAAATCAAAGCTCCGGTCACAGCAGCTGCCTCTAGTGTGTATGTGTTGTCGTGGAACCATTTCTCCACCACCTGCAATCAAAGCAAACCTGATTTTTACTTCCCTGTAGGAATCCATTTCTGAATGTACATCCCATCCAAACACTGAGTGTTAAACTCATGTCATAGAGCTGGAGATCAGAGCTGTTCAAAGAGGTGGGGTCCTTGCAGCAGATGTTCAGCTATGTAGTAAATTAACTTCCTGGGACTCTGCCTGTGTTGCAGTGTGTTAATGAGAAGTAACATAGTATGTTTGTTCAAGTTCAACACTGACATCCTTACCATTAAAATGCACTCTAAGCACTTCATTCTAATTATGTTACTATTTTTTTGATGTCATATCCTGAATCTTTCAGATCATAGGAAGTGATTTTTTTCCCAATAAAAATGTGATCTAATACTACCAACAAGAATTATCTATCATCCCATATGCATCCGTGCTACAAACACAAGTAAAATGCATCAGAGAGCCCCACAAGCAGATTCATTACAATGACTCCAACATGCTCCTACAAACTACACCATAGAAAACTACACTACACACTACACTACAAACTCACCCAGTCTTTAAGTGTGCATTAATGTGTGCAGATTAGTAAAGGATGGCTTCTCTATGTAGACCAGATGCATCAATAATGCACAAAAAACATGTACTGGCTAATTATTCCATGACAGAAGTTTATTGCACGTAGAGATTTGATGGGGCCAGTGGCTACTGGTAGCTGTGTCTATGTTTTGACATTTTAAAGGAACAAACCGAACTGTCTGGAAAGACTTTAGAAAGTAACATGTCTTTAAGGTAAACCTCCAGATAAACCGAGCTGCGCTCTGTGAAAATAGCCCGTCACCCATGACCAGCTTCATAAAGCATCGTTTGGATTTAGAGAAATGTCACCGTACCCTGTACATCAGATACACGAAGAAGGCTAGTTGAGGAAGGTTCTGCGCCGTGAAGATCCAAACCAAGACTTTTGCTTCCTTTAAAACCTGCAAAACAATAAGAGCACAAAACCTCTCACTGCTTTTGGATTTACCACCGTTTCACTTAACATTTTTTCTCACTAGGTGGTTTATAATCTCTTGGAACAAAAGGTCTCACCGCAGCAGCGCCTACAGCAGAGGTGAGGCAGGCCCAGACCACTCCAACACCCAGGATGATACTGTTGACAGTGGACATGGCCGTGTCTGACGTTGTGATCATGATGCACAGACACAACTGAAGAGTTAACAGAATACCATTAGTGAAGCCAGTTAACCTGCGTCCTATTTTCTCAAAGCACACAGAAGCCTGTTATGGGAAAATTGTTTTGTACAATAAAAACAACAGGATGAGGACGTGCAACGGAAGAGACAGAGAAGAATAAACAGACGTGGACCAAGCCACGTTTAATGTGACATCCAAGACAACCAGTAAAACCTGCCGCCTTGCTCATCATCATGACCTATTTCCTCTCTCAGTGTTTACAACAAATGGAATCATGTGTAGCAGGCCATGACGTATTCTCTCAACGAGTTGTGTGACACGGCTATGAAAAGCCGGTCTAGTGAGAGTGAGCAGGTTTACCTGAGCCTGCAGGTCAAAGGTCACCATGGAGAAGCACAAGTTAAGCAGGAAATACTGCTCTTGGAGCCTCTCCAGAGCCCCGCCCACACGGAACGCCATCATGTTGGGCCTCTGGATGAGCACTATGGTGCAAAAGAGATGCACGACGCCCAGAGTCATGGTGCACACGAATCGAACCTGCAACACAAACGGACCGGAGCGTCTCACAGGTCAAGATTTCACTTCAAGCTGGGGTCAAACTAAAAACAAAATCACTAAATGACACAAGATTATCTATGCTGAACTCAACCTCTGTCTATCATCTGGTTTTACACCAAGGCTGAGCATTATGAACTCATCTTCACGTCTGCAGTTAGTGTGAAACTGCTGTGGCTGTGAGACACGATAGTGATTTAGGGATAGTTCACTTTCTCCTAACCCTTTATGGGACAAGGAACCATATTTGGTAGTTTCCACACACATTTTAAATTGTGTCCCTGTGAGGTTTACAAGCATGTGGTTTTCATTCAGCCAATCAGAGAAGACCAAGGGAACTTCCTCTGGTCAAATGTGGTCTCTGCATGAACACTGAACATAACTGACTCATTAGATATCATGAAGTAGAAAGTGGCCCTAATGTTGTCTAATGTGATAATGTTGACCAGAATCTGAATTAACATTACCGTTCTAATGCCCTAAATACATGTTTATATTTGTTTACCACTTAATGACAGAGCACCATGGGTTAAATTCATTAATCTTGATTTCACAAAAGTAAAATAGTCTTCTTATATCTAATAACACTCTAGGGTCTTAAAATGGTCAATCGAAGAATTTCAATGAGCGCCCTGTAAAGAGTTAAGTGTGGTTCTATGAGGTGTTTGTCCACAGTAAGAGTGTTACTTTCAGAAGATGGTGGTGGTTCACAGTCTTGTATTTTCCTCCTCCTGACAGAGGTTATTTTAGGTGTGTCCCGCCTACACCAGTTCAAGCTTTTGGTTTTACTTCCCTTGCCTACTTCTCCAAACTGGGTTAGTGTCGTCCACTACCTCCCGTAATACGGTAATGTAATACACAACCTAAAATAACCACACATAAACCAAACTATCACTTGAAGCTAAAAGCTGCTGTTAAAATGTCCACAGTGACAATGGCAGTATGTGGAGGAAATGCTGAAATTTCATCTAGATGATAAAAGTTATTACTAGTTAGTAGGGAGTCAGTGCATTCACTGGCTGTCAAGACATTTCACCAACAACCATAAGCATCTCTCCTTAAAACTTTAAACCCATTAGATATTTACTGTATATATGAAAGGTTTAAGTCACTGAAGGAGGCATCACACAATAACCCATCTAACTAAAATTCAACATCTAGAGATGTACTTAAATGTAGGATGAAAATCTGTTCACAATTCATTATCCAGACATTTCAGTCTGCACCACAGTGACTGACAGAATAATGTCAACCAGGGAGTATTTCTCTGGCACCATTCAGGACTGACATCAGTAAATACATTGTGACTCAGTACAACAGTGGGACTGATAGGAATGACAACAGTGACATCAAGTGGTAGGATCTGTTAATTCTTTTTTGACTGATGCCGCTTCAAAAAGTTTCTGTACAACGGACGCTTCCTGTGCTTCCTTTACAAGTGAGTGGGTTAGGATTAAACAAAAACATACGTGACGGTTGGGGGAACGCCCGATCCTGCTCTCTACAGACCTCTGCTCAAGTTTAAGGGCTTAATTTAGTTAGACTTTCAATTAGATTTACTCTAAAAATAAAAGTGAGTCCTCTGACTGTCCTGAGGAAAGCTCATTGTAGAGAAGATACTGAGAAGCGCATGTGATCAATCCGCGCGCTCACAGTGACTCACCTTCACCAGCAGCAGTTAGTAATGATTACCCATTTTGCCCTGGGTTTAGCCTCTCAGGTTACATACTGGATATTGTGACCTGTGTTCTTGATGGAGGCTGAGAGGAAGACCAGAGACATAATGCATGGAGTCTGGGGCTTTAAATATGACAGTCATAGTGAAGGCTGATTGTAGATATTATTATTATTGATTTGATATTTTTTTATTTCTTTTTTGGATTTAGTGATTTATTTCGAACATGCGAATGATATATATATGTTCAATTATTAGATTTTAAATTTACCATTAGAAGGAAGCCAATTATTAAAATGAAAAGACTAATCTGATTCTACACAACATGTTCTAGTCATTGTTTTCAACATATTTGTTTTCTCTGATTCTTGTTTGTTTGGTAAATCCATAGACAAAATCAATAAATGAGTCAAAAACCTCAAACCAATGTGATGAAAGTCAGTCTGTAAGTTCCAGCAGAGTCGACACAGAAGTTTCTTTATCATAATTAGGTTAAGCAGTGAAGTCAGACCAACAACTTGAGACACAATGCACCCACCAGCAGCTCCTGCTTGGCCTTCCGTCCCTGAACGGAGAAGTTGACCACCGATCGAATCATGACCACAAACACGCTGAGCACAAACACCACCAGCTCCTGACGGTTCTCCTGCAGCACGCCGCGGCTGATGTAGTAGATACAGAACACTGCAGGGGACAAGATCATGGACAACTCACACACAGCACAATTCATCACAATATTGTACATCTAGATTAATATTTTGAGTTTAGTTCAGTTTGAGTTTTTTCCATCCTCTTCTGTGACTTTGCATCTTCAGCTTTCAATGCTGGTTAGGATCTAGACCAGGGATGCAGATTCATCTGAGCGAAACTTTAAAATCAAGACGTGTTAGGTGCCCAGTAAGCAGCTGGTAATGACAAATATCTCCAAACCCAATACAGATCCATGTCAAAAAAAGATATGCACTTTTTATCCACTGTGGGATAAATTAAAGGATTATCTTATCTTTTAAATTTAAAGCCCATCAAAAAGTGGATAAATACACTATAACAGAGGCGTAATTGAAGCTACCAGAGGCAGTAGGTTTTGTTTTTCACTTCAGTAGAAATAAAACAAACATAATGAAAAAATAAAATGAAATTCAGTAAATAATAATTTTGGTCACCCTTACATAAATCACATCTGAAAGTGCATAAAAACTAAATGTGCACAGTTGTAGAAATAACATTTGTTTATGGCCATAGCTGAGCATGGCACAAAGTCCATTTAAATGAATAAAACTCTTTTATTACCTCTGTCTGGGGTTGGTTGGTTGTGGGCAGTGTGTGGTGCGTGTGGGAGAGTTACATATTAAACCTACTTATTAAAGCAGTCCTACAGGTTTCCTGCAATTCGGATTTTAAATGGCTCATAAAAGTTGCACTTCATATTCATTATATATTACCGTAACATGAATATTTTTTGGTTAACAGATAGGTCAATGGAATATGTGAGCTGCAAATAAAATTTGAGCTGCAAATAAATTAGTCTTGTAGTCTTCTTCTGGTGTATGAATGACTTTTTTGCTCCCACTTTTTCAAATATGAATTGCATTGCTCTGAGACTTGAGTGACAACAGTCCTCATTTTCCAGCATCAAGCACCTTGTGCCACGTATTTCTGAGAAATGCAGCAGGTTGAGTAACACCAGAATGATCCTTTCAGTAAAACACAGCTTTATAAAAAGCATGTGCAGAAAAATAAGGGAAGTATCTGAGTGGGTGGGGGGTGGCAATGAATCACCAGTAACACACACAGGATCATTTCTTGAAGTGTGCACAGACTAAAGGTTGGTAAGCCACTGCTTGTAGCTCTTCCAGTTTTCATCACATGATTACATCAGGAAAACTTCTGCTTTTGGCTCTCACAGTGGCTGACGGTTAAAGAAACAAAATCCATTTCCTGAAGACACTGGCAATAAAAGGCTTTCTTGCAGAGGATTCAGACATGATACACACCTATTCCAACCATCTGGATTAGAGAGACAGTGAAATTGTCTTCATCATACACGTCTGTGTCCATGTGCTCCTTGCAGATGCTGTACACGGTGAGGCCAAGCAGGGCAAGCAAAGACACTATGGTGAAGCAGAAATAGAGCTTCAGCATGCATGTCAGCTCTGACCAGGGCTTCACCTGCGAGATAGTGGAGACAGAGAGGACAAAAAACGTGTTCAACCCCAGCCTGCGTGTCTCAGCGGGTTAAAGACCAACACCACAATCATCACAACACAGCTGCAGAATTATGTCTTTCAGATAAAGGGTAGAGCCTCTCACTGGTCCACATGGCGTTGGGATCAGATCCCGGTGTCTGGGTCTCAAGTTTGGAGACAGAAGGTCTGGGTCCTGCCGCGGCTGGTTGCCCAACAAAGGACTGAAAAACAGAATTAATTATTACGCACTGTTCCAAACTGCATTGATAATATGTCAAATGTGATGTTGCTTGGCGTGTCAGTAAGAAAATACTGACATGCCAAGCAAATAGAATAAAATCTGATGACTAAATAGTCATTATATGAGTGCAATTGACCATTAGTTAGCAAAATATGGCTGATTTGTATCGAGTGTAACATAAGATGGAGTAAAATGGAGTAAGTTGACAAACAGCAACACTGAAGTACATAATCTGAATCCAAGAAGTTGAATTGCTTAAATGCCAACTAAATTGATGTAATAATCAGGTTAAGAGAGCTTCACGAGTGAATATGAGAAAGACACAAGAAACTCCTCCAAACCTATGAGAGCACTGACTGTAATGTCATTGTTAACTAAATGCAAATACGGGCTAAATATATTTTAATCATTTAAAAAAATATATGTATTATTATTATTGCTGTTGCTGTCTACCATTATTAAATATTCTAGTAATATCTATATAGCTAGATATTACACAGTTCCAGTTTGACAATGGATGGATAGTGACAAACTCTGGACTTTCTTCCTCCCACACTGAGCCGAGAAGATGATAAATTAGGGACTGGTGCTGGATTAGATAAAGAAGCAGCTGTGCCCGCTTTAAGTCCTCCTAACATACAGTACTTAAATAAAAGAACACGTGAACTTCATAGACTGATAAAGCCTTTAACATGACGAACGGGTATGAGTCGTTATAACGCGCTTATAAGCTGAACATCATCCACAACCAGATTTGTTAGCCCTTTTATCAGTACATAGGCTACTCTAACGACGAAAATAAAACCTTATCGGCAATATTAAGAACATAAAACATTGTAAATACATGTGGAGCTGCTCACCTTATCTCGTCCATTTCCCTCGGGACAGGACTGGGCGGGGGGGTTGGAGCTTACATTTCTGCTACCTGTTAGCCGCGTCTCCACCTCCAGTCGACCCAACTTCAGTTAAACATTCTACAAAATAAACAGGAAGTAGAGGCGCCGCACGCAGTGCTTCTTCCTCGTCTGATCAAATTACGGCAGGCCAAAGGCAAAGCTGCCATCTAGTGCCAAGAGTTCGTTGCTCAAGCCATATTTATATGAGAAGACAGTTGTGTTTTGTGAGGTCAAATCATTCAAAGCACCGATTAAGAAATTACCGTGTCAAAATGTCAACTATTTGATTCTCTCAAATCATGATGATGATATTTTCTTCATGGAAATGGGAGAGAAGGACGACATGAAAACACAGTGCTTCCAAGGCTACTGCCAAAATGGTTTTGAAAACAAACAAAAAAACAAGATCTGATAACAACTGAATCGCTGTTGATTTTCACTTCTATATTTGTTACATGACACCACAACATGTTAGGCTGTTTCAAAGTTCCCCCTAAAGACTGTCCGAAAGGGGACATGATACAATACACTTGTCTCAGAATACTTAGAACAACACCAGCATCAACCTTTTCACAAATTTTCACCTGTTTCTGCAGATGAAACTTTGCATGCAGGGCTTCCAATGGCACTGGGTCACTGGCATTTCTTGATGTGACAGAAGACAGAGGCATCCAGATTAATTCTAAAGTTTATAAGGATATATTTTTTGCTCAGATTCAGCCAAATGCAGCAAACTTTATTTGACAGGACTTCATAGTACAGATGGACAATGACCCAAAACAAACAGCAAAAGCAATCCAGGAGTTTATTAAGGCAAGGAAGTGAAACATTCTTCAGTGGCAGAGACAGTCATTAGATCTCAAGCTGATCGAGCATGTATTTCACTTGATTAAGACAAAACTGTCTGTGGCAGGAAGACTAACAAACAAACAACAACTGAAGACAGCTGCAGTAAAGATCGGCAAAGCATCACAAAGGAGGAAACTCAATGTTTGGTGATATCCATGGGTTCCAGACTTCAGGCAGTCATTGCCTGCAAAGGATTCTCAATAAAGTATTAAAAATGAACATTTTATTTATGGTAATGTTAATTTGTCACTTTGGCACCCCGGGCAGCACAGTGCGGGTGACCTGTCCGCCTCCGGCCTAATGACAGCTGGGATACGCTTATTGTCTAATCCCAGCTGTCGTTACTTAATGTCACGCAAAGAGTGGCGTTCACTGCAGAAGCAACACCCACCTATAGAAGACCTGTTTATAAATATTATAAAAGAAAGGAAAGGTACTAAGGTAATTTCACAAATTTACAAATGTTTAAATTGGTTGATGTCGGGGAATGCTCTGGATTTAAAAGGGAAATGGGAGTTTGAAATGAATCATATTAATAAAGATACATGATGGGAAGAACACACACAATGACCAGTAGTCCAATGTGGAAAGAATTCAACTGGAAATTAAAAATTAGATATTTTAGAAGCCCCTCCATAACTTTCAAATTTGACAGTAGTAAAACAAATCTGTGCTGGGATTGTCACCAGATAGGAGACCACACACACATATTTTGGGACTGCCCAAAGTTTAAAAAATTATTGGGAGGGAATTCGAAAGGAATTATCTATATATTGAACACAATTTTCTTATGATTGGAGCACTCCCTAAGGGAAGATAGGAAAAAGAGAAGCTTAAATATTACATGTCCTATTATTAATAGCGAGGAAGATGATAAGTTTATCATTGTATCATTGTAAGTCCTTTTGTAAGTCTATATACTATATATATAGATGCATAGATGTATATTCTATTTTTTTATTCTGAAAGTCTATTTATGTTGAGCAGTTTTTCTATTCTTTTTTCATACGTTTTCTTTTTATGCTTATTCAAGTGTTGTTTTTTATTTTGTTGTGCCATTGAGCAAAGTGACCAGAGTCGAATTACTTGTATGTGTTCACATACCTGGCCAATAAAGCTGATTCTGATTCTGATTATCATAGCTAACACAGCACACCTTCATCTCAAGATGGACATTTGACAACAAGATGGGCTCCTATAAGCAAATACTTAAGTCTGTCTATGTGAAGACCTGTCAAATGGCTGTCTCAGGAGATCTGTCCAAGTGTATTTGGGATTCATGCAGAGGACTACAAGTAACAATCTGTTGTGTTATTTGCCAAACTGTTTTTGGTTTAACTGTTTAGTCTAAACATTCCTCTCTTTCATATGTATGTAACTAAGGAAAATCTGATGTAATCCAGTATATGCATGTTAATACATGCGAATGCCAATAAATACTTGGTTCAAAAAAAAGAATATAAGTTGTCAAGTGAGTTGAGATCTCAGTTAACCAACAGCCTAAAGCACGGTACCAGGTGTGCAATCAGAACTTGAATTGATCATTTTTAAAGAATGATTTTTATGATTTTAAGTAATTTTGATTAAAAGTGTTGATTCTCAGCGAATGCATATTGTACACAGAATTTAAAATGAATAAAAGTTGAAGATACGTTACTAATAATTGACAGGTCAGGACATGTCCAAACACGCAGTTAGTGGAAAAATACAGAAAATGATCTGATGCCCAAGTATTAATGAATAAGTCATGAGTGTAACACCCTTATTGGAGAAGGGTGATGGTTCGATGGTCAGTCATGATGATGTGTTGGAAATAGGACGTGTCCCAAAATTAAGAGTATAAAAGATGTAATGCAGAAGTGTATTACTGGATTTTCACCCTGACGGACTGTACAGCATGTGGACTGGGCCAACTCCCCTGCAGTGCTATTTTGGCTTTAAAAGTTCTGTCTGCATTCCCCCTGCCTAGCAGTCGAAGCTTGGATTATCTTTCACATTCTGGATTTCTATTTCTTGGATTTTGTACAGGGTCGAGGAGACATCTTGGATTACAATGCAAGCAAGTTAAGGGATTTACCAAAAGGACAGAAACATCGTTCATTGGGACTTCCCTATTTCACCAACTCGTACTGCAGCAGTAAAATGACTGGATTTGGACATTTTCTATACCCCTACTCCATCCATCCAGCTCATAAGTAATTCTTTTTGATCAATAATTTTATATTACATCACAAAAACGATTATAGTTATTAGTATTTCAATGGATTATTTGATTTATTTATTTTGGTTTTGATTGATTCTTGAGCTGTTGAATTGCTAAAGATGAACCTGCAAAAAGTCAGAAGAATTCTCTTGACAATTATTTTCCCTATTTTTTGGTACAGATAGTCACGTGACAGTAAAATTATAGACTACTTAAATGGTAGCTCTAACACCTAGCTCTTATTGGTCACACTAGTCTACTGAGTCCGCCGTCTAGTTTATGTTCCCAGGGCTTTCAGCCTAGCCTTTTAATTTTAACCTGGCACATACCAAGGGCACAGACCCATTAAGGGTAAGCCACCACAACTGACGGGACTCAACTTCGGACCCAGCTGCGGGAAGCCTCCCTGACTGGCAATTTCGGGGATGAGAGGAAGCGGGGCAGACATCAGGATTAAAGGTGCCCAGAAACCAGGCGAGTTACCCCGCCCACAGCTTGAGTAGTGCTATCATTGAATTCAGTTGGGGTAATACTGTGCTGATGTGAAGCCATAACCCTGTATAAACGGAGAAGCTGCACTTGTGGGATCTAACACGTGGCGCCCAACATGGGGTGTGGCAGAGTAAGCGACTTCGCGAGATGAGAGATGGCAAAGGGGGGCACAGAGAGCTCAATGAATTAACCCAGGTCTGAGCAGCCAGCGGGCTCCCGAAGGTGAGGATTTAACTGAGGACTTGCAGAGGGCTACAGCACATGGGACCCCATTGTTCGGAAGCATGTAACAATAAGGTGCACCACAATCCCTGAAATATAAACGGGGAAAATGGTGGACCAGGCATGCAGGGATGGGGAAGCCGATGAGGTGCAGGGGCGGATAAGGGTGCATGTGGTGCGATCTCCCAAACCAGGGACGAAAAAGGATACAATAAAGACCTGGTTAGAATGGGCAGTGAGAGTGATAAGGCCCGGGAGCTTAGAGGACGGGACCCAGCCAGTGGCAGCATGTATAATATACATATATAAGTCCCCAGGGAGACTATGACGCCATCACCAAGACGTTGGGGAATGAGTCTGGAACTGGATCAATAGACCAACATTATCTGGATTTACTAAGGAAATTTGACAAGGAGTCCTCTCACATTTTTGAGGATCCCCCCGGGCAGAGGACACATCCTTGGAATGAGATGAAAAGTGAACGACGCTTGGACTGGCTGCTTTACCCGACAAATTCAAGTGAGTCTCGGAGACACCCGACATGATGCGGGCGTATCTGCAGCGTATGGAGGAACGTGAAGAAAAGTTGAATAAGTCACTGAGGGAGAAACCCTCCAGGGAGTTAACCAATGAGGAGAACCAAACAGACTGGCACGCCAAGCTATCCCCTATGCCTGTGGGGACTCTGAGGTGGAAGGGCCAGACGGTGATGCATCAACACCATGGTGAACCGTGTGACCTTGAGGGACATCGACTAATTATCCTAACCAACCCCCGGCATAAGTTCAAGAAGGAGCTTCATAGATGAGCCAGAGAGAGGTTAAGGGACTGGGGGTAGAAGAGAGGGAAAAAGGGGAGCTACTTTTGAGCATTAGTGGCAGCTGCTCAAGTTATTTCGCCATAATACATGTTCCAATATGGGACTATGAGGAGAATTATGAGCAGGAGTTAGTCAATGTTCCAGAAAGAGGATTACGATCTGCCAGCAACGCAGGATATAAAAGAGTGACGATGTGTGTTGATGGAATAAGGTCTGGTAACCTGCCATGGTTGGTGGCGGAGAAGGCCATGGTGAAAGACGGCCGGATACATGTGGTGGAGGCATCAGCGTGGTCAGGGATCGGGAAACTGGTCCTTGTCAGATCAGGCTGGGGCCGATATGGGATTACCATGGCATGCAAAACGAGAGAACCCCTGGAGTTGCGGCTGTAACCTATGAGGAGAGGCCAGAAGATGGGGCGTCCAGCATGCTGAGCCAGGGGCGATCATCTACATGAGAACAGAGTGCACAGAGAGAGACTGCCACCCCACCGACCCGTGCAAGCAGCCATCCAGAGATCAGCAGCAGTGGCAGTGACGGTGGCAGGAGTAGCGGTGGTGAGGAGGATGACGATGAAGAAGCAGACACCATGGCCTCTGTGAGACAGGGAGGCATCACTAGAGCTGTAGAGCTGAGGATTGGACAGAGGCAAATAAGAGGACACCGGTGTACATGATTTAGCACACCTCAGAGAGGATGGCCCGCCACATTACCTTTGGATACATGGAGACGCTGGACGGGAGGAAGGCTTATATACCCGAAGCCGGACAGCGGGACCACAGAGTTCCAGAGGTATGGGGGGAACGGTTGGACGAGGAGGTTGTGTTGCCAGTGAAAGTGACTGTGAGAGAGCGGGCTAACTTTCTGATGGCACCCATCTATCCTATGCTAAGGAGTTATGATCCCTTGACCACAAACTTTAAGAAAGCGTTCCTGGCCATCACCCATAATGTCATGCTACAGCGTCTGAAGAAAGCTGCTCTCAAGTATGCAAAAGATACTGAAAGTCAATGAGTAGAGGAGATATCCTCCAGCGATGACAACGAACCACAGACATCTTCCCGAGTTAGAGATGAGCTGCAAAATTGTTGGCCCACTCAGGATGTAGCTGTGAGTACCAATGGGGCTGGTGCACCTGCAGCATCAGGGGGGAGTTCCAGCTTTGAGGAATTCAAGAAGAGAAAGATGCTGGTGAATAACAAGCCTCCAGCGCAAAGCCTGCAGGATTACCTGAGGCAAAATTGGCCTATGGTGAGGACCTGCATGAGTGATAATCAGAGGACATCTACGATGAGAATGCACAGATTGAAAAAGCGTGTGGTCAGTTGGATCAAGGGCAGATTTTAAGCTGAATGGTCCTTGCCTAAGGGGTGAGTTGGATTTTGTCACCTTGAATACAGTGAACAGCACCCCAGATCAGATTATGGAAACAGTAAAGAAATGGGATCTCAGGAGGAAGTTCGAGGAAGTAAGGCGGGTCGAGGGGAGTCAACGTAATCAACAGAAGGTGGCAACCCCAAAGCCCCTACCGAACACATGGAACCAGCCAAGAAAGGTGGATCAACAACCTGCCACACATGGTCCCCCAACCAACGCTCCTAGCAGCAGACCTTCCGACCAGAGAGCACCTAGAGGAGACGAATACAAAAAGCTGTCAGAAGGACGCTCTCCAACTATCCCACCAGCAGGTGGCTGACGGTGGGAAAAAGGAGTAATGGACATGACCGCTTGAGTCACCTTGGATCATGCTTGCCGAATTAAGGATAAAATCTACACCCAGGGGGATGGAGTTCCATATCTGGAGGACTCGGGGGGCTGGAGTGTCTATAACCCGGAGGGCTCTGAGTCCCAAGGGGAGGTTAGGCAGTTAGCGGATGCCTCCATCACAGAGGTTCCCTACGGCATATGGAAAGGGAATGTATGGGCCCTGGGTGCATATGACTTGGTGACCATAGCATACCATAATTGGATCCTTTCAACCCGGAGCACCGAGAGCTGCAGCATCCGAGAAACCACTGCGAGCGCATGCCCAAATTCCAGGCAGCTGGATTACGCCATCCCTCCACCACACCTCTGGTGTGACATCAAACTCTTTGCTCTTCTCCCTGGATCGCGCCTCCTGGTGGCCCCATGCATCCATACATGTGACACTGTAGTACAGGTTGGTGCCTCTTGGTCCTTCCTCCCGAGGAATTGGCCCTAGGTCCTGGACCGGTAGGGAGGGATCAGAATAGAGGCAGGAGGCAACGGATTGCTGGAAAACCAGTGCCCACTGTGAACAAAGCAGAGCTCAATAAGCTGGAGGAGCATGCCTTTCGCAAGAGCCTGTGCAAGGGGAAAGAAATTGAAGGATTTGAATGGATCGAATCTAACAAGATATACAACAACGGGACCTGTGAGAAGCCACAAGAATATTGGTTGCAATGGAATGGGCACAATTGCACCGTACCAGAATTGTATGGAAGAACAGTGTTAGAGACTGCTGTGAAAGTTCCCAGGGAGAGAAGATTGAAGACAGAGCATTAGCTCTGGGATCGGAACTTTGGGGGGTTATCAAAATGATTCTGCCATATGCACTTATCGGAATGGGGTAATGCTACTAGCACCACTTCTGGGAGGACTGATCAAGTCTGGAGTCAAGGGACTCTGCAGAGGGTGGCGGAGAAAGGAGACTATGCCCAAGAACAAGGAGGAGTTGGAGCTCCTCCTACGCGAGGAGGGATCGCCTTGCAAGTAAGGGATTCTGCTTGTCATGAACCCGCAACTGGACATGTCTTACGAACGAGGTGAGCAAAGAACAGTGTAAAGACACTCAAGATGACCACCGATATGGGAAATTGGACTGAATCCCCCACAACACAAAAAATTTGATGGAGATGTAGCAAGGTTTGTCACATTGGAAGTCATATGGTTTATGTTCTGCCGCACAGGGCTCTGGATCGAAAATCAGGGGTTCAGGGTCCTCTGCCTGGTTGAAGGAATTGTGCAAGTGCTGATTGTGAACATGTGGAGGGGCAAGACCACATACACCACATCCTCCTGGGACGACTCAAGATCAAGACGCGCCCAAAAGAGGAATTATGAGAATGATCATCCTGGTTATCTGTCTGGTGCTGGATTGGTGGTCGTGGGCCTACTGAGCTACATATACTCACAGGTCAGTAAGCTCTCCCCAGCTCGGGCCTTTCTCTGTCTGCGTGGGTTTTCTCCGGGTACTTCGGTTTCCTCCCAACTCCCAGGACATGCTGAATAGGCTGATTGGTGACCCTAAATTGACCATAGGTGTGAGTGTGCGTGCAAATGGTTGTTTGTCTCTGCGATAGATTGACAGCCTGTCCAGGGTGTACCCCACCTCTCACCCGATGACAGCTGGGATTTGCTCCAGCAACCCCCGCGACCCTAGTGAGAATAAACGGTAGTACAAGATGAGATGAGATTATTAAGACTATGATTAAATTAAGTTGTGTTTTATGAGGTCAAAGCTTTCAAAGCACTAATTAAGAAATAGACTGAGTTGAACTCCTTGAGTCATTTGTCAAATATTTGATTCTCTCAAATTGTTATTATGATATTTTCTTCATGAGAATGGGAGAGATGGACAACAGGAAAACACAATGCTGCCAAGGCTTCTGCCAAAATAGTTTGGAACTTCACTGTTGACTTTTACTTCTCTATTTATTACATGACACCACAGCATGTTAGGTTGTTTCAAAGTTCCCCCTATGGACTGTCCGAAAGGAGACACAATACAATACATTTTTCTCAGAATAGTTAGAACCACATTAACATCAACCTTTTTCACCTGTTTCATCTGTTTCTTGGTGGACACAGTGAAATGGCATGGGCATACAGGGTCTCCAGTGACACTGGGTCACTAGTGTTTCCAGATTAATTCTAAAGTTTATAGAAATATATTTTTTTGCTCAGATTCAGCCAAATGCAGCAAACTTTATTTGCCAGGACTTCACAGAACAGATGGACAATGGCCCAAAACAAACAGCAAAAGCAACCCAGGAGTTTTTTAATACAAGGAAGTGAAACATTCTTCAGTGGCATTCATCACATCTCAAGCTGACTGAGCATGTATTTCACTTGATTAAGATAAAAGTGTCTGTGGCAGGAAAACTAACAAACAAGCAAAAACTGAAGACTGCTGCAGCAAAAAAGCATCACAAAGGAGGATACCCAACATTTGGTGATGTCCATGGGTTCCAGACGTCAGGCAGTCATTGCCTGCAAAGGACTCTCAACAGAGTATTAAGAATGAACATTTTATTTATAATAGTGTTAATTTGTCACTTTTGCGCTCCGGGCAGCACAGTATCCAGGACGTACCTGCATCTTGCATGATGTTTGCTGGGCTTCACAGGCTTTTCACAAGTTTTATTAAGACATTAGCCAGACAATCAACTCTTTGTGGTGAAAGTTGTCCAAAAAAAGTCTTGTAACTGTTTTTTAGACTCCGCAAAACTCTATTTTTACAGATTGTAGTAGAAACAGTAGAGTAGAAACACTTATTGTGTCAGCTTTAAACTAATCAGCTATGGACTGGTTAAACTTATCACTGATTCTTGAGATAAGGGACAAAACCTGTCTTACAGGACAAGATATTAATCATAAACCTAGTTAAAAGGTTACATGTAAATGAATTTTGTATGTGCATAACACTGATTTCATTTTTTATTTTATTTTTTCAGCACAGTTTGTTAAAACCCTGGCATTGTACA
Source organism: Mugil cephalus (assembly GCF_022458985.1). NCBI lineage: Eukaryota > Metazoa > Chordata > Actinopteri > Mugiliformes > Mugilidae > Mugil > Mugil cephalus. The sequence continues at coordinate 2,672,559 of NC_061770.1, read as the reverse complement.
CAGGAAATGCACATTTTTGGTCTATCCTCAGCAAAAGGTCACAATGTCAAACTACCAAAAAAAAGTGCTATTAATGCATAACCGTACATATCAAATGAAAGGAAATGATCATTAATACATCAAATGATACATAAAATGTACCTCAAATTATATTTTTCATAAAATACTACCAAAATACTATCAAAAGTGTGTCCTCATTCTCCGTCAACTCAGATTTTTTTTATTATTATTATTATTTATTTATTTTTATTTTTTTTTTAAACTTGAATAAATCAGGACATATTGTGGGCAGCTATGGCCCTGAGGATCCCTTTTCCATTTCCTGTTCATGGTGATTGTTGAAATCACTGCAGTCACAGCTTGTACATGTCAACACCATCTTTACATCATTATGATCTTAGTAACTGTGAAATAAAATTTGACATTTTATTGTAGGTGGTAGAGCTAGCTAGCAACTGAGGAAAAACAAAACAAAATGGCTTCAGTGCACAACAAATGGTTAGGATAAAAAATAAAATTTAAAAAAAGTCAATATTGTCAACTCCGTCAGAGTTGTAGTGTCTGCTGACAGTGCTTACAGTGTTTGCAGTGATTCGCAGTTATTTTTGAATATATGAAAATATTCCAATGTCATTTTGATTGTCTTTTTCATACCCTTGTACATATAACATTTGACTTGTAGAGCTCTGCCAAGTTGATGAGGTGATGGCACACTACCTATAACACACACACACACACACACACACACACACACACACACACACACACACACTGTATGGTCTATCATCTGTTCCACCTGAAGATACGTATATATATGTGTGAGTGTAGCTACATAGATAGATAGATAGATAGATAGATAGATAGATAGATAGATAGATAGATAGATAGATAGATAGATAGATAGATAGATAGTGTGGGCTGGTCTATGTAATGTTTTGCGTCAAGTTGAAATTAATACGGAAGCAGTCGACTGGACTATAAAAATAAAAGCATGTGTGTTTTTTTTTTTCCTGGAAATTTTTATTTATTAATAGAGTGTAATTTAAAATATATATATAAAAAAAAGGTTTCAAGAAGTGTATCATAATAAAATAAACCTGCACTTCCGAGGAGTGTAGTTTGCAACCCTAACTCGCGAACAAGTTTTAATTTGAAGAGATTAGAATTTAGTCTGTTGCCGCTGAGTCGAGGTAACTTGACTCTGCTCGTTAATTGTTAGCAGCCACGTATTGTAGTCAGGTGTCCAGCTCAAATTCGGACAGATTGGGTGAATGTTTGTCTGTAGTGGGTGTAGCTTCATGAAGCTACCTCCTCGTCGTATAACATGGCTGACACCGCTGCTGGCTGCCCAGGTGTCTCTCCTTTGCATCCCAAGTTGCAGCAAACCACAGCGACTAGCTAACGTCAATGTGCAACTTCCTTCTTTCATGAAGCTCGGCTGCCTCCCTCTTTATTGAGTCCACTCTGAGTAGAGGTAAGGCTCTGCCTTCTTGGTAACGTTGCATCTTGAGTTTACATCTCCTTGTGTTGCTGCACGACTTAACGTTACATAGTTTGTTTATCTGTTGTTGTGAAATACAGTAAGTAGATTGTATGTAATGTAACACAGTCAGCGGTTTCACGGTGTTGAAAATGTCCTTTTAATCCTTTTAGTGCTTTTAATGTATGAGGTAATAATATTAGATGTTATTCAGTGTGTAATATGAGACCTGCACGACACAAAATCTACTAGAAAAGCTGTGTCAAGTTAGGGGACATTTTCTTTCACTTACTTAACCCTTATGCCCTCCTCTACCGACTGGATAATTTCATGGCAAACATCTGCACGGATAAAGAAACAGCCATAAAATCCTCTTGCCTCAGTGTTTTTTGCTACTTTTTTCATAAAGTACTTCAAGAACTTCTAACCTACTCAAAACGACCAGAATTTCAATAGTTTTCCGGATTGTAACCCTTTAAATGCCTGTCTGAAAAAATACAAAAACTAACTATTGTCCATAAAATATCAGAAATGCCCCATATACTTCCAAAACAACAGTTTTTAATCTGACAGTCATTATAGTATAAAGCCATGCATTATCTATTGTTAGCATTTCATTTAGAAGAAAAGTAGTGATATTTGACATTTTTACTGTATTTGATCAGATTCATCAATTTTCCTATTCTAGGCTGATGCATGGAAATCTTGTAAATTTCAATTTATATTTTAATTTATATTATGCAGCCTTGTGACTAACAGCCCCAAGAGTGTGTGTGTGTGTGTGTGTGTGTGTGTGTGTGTGTGTGTGTGTGTGTGTGTGTGTGTGTTTGTGCAAGAGAGACAGTGTGTGTGAATCTGTTTGCCACAAAGATGTCCAGAGGGTGTAAAATGCATCGCAAGAATATAATTAACATATGAGAGTAAAAGACAAAAAAAGTGACCAACCCTTGGACAGCGGTTAGTCATGTGATTTTGATTTCCTCCATTCCTTCCTTCTGCAGGTCAGGAAAAAAGAACACATTTCTAGCAGCCAGGGCAAAACTGAGAGACTGAAAATCAGTTGTTGCCATCTGAAGATGGAGTAACCCTCAAAGCTATCACCTTCTCCTCATTTATCCTCTTACATCCCGCCTGCTGGGCCCCTGCGGGCCCTCAGGCTGCAGGCGTGATGCCGGGGACCCCGCTATGGCGCTTCCTGTCGCCGTTTCGCACCCGCCAGGAGCGGGTGGTGCTGGCCCGAAGCGAGAGCCTGCCCGGGGAGCAAGTTCTAAAGATCACGGTCACAGAGACCACATTGATCGAGGCTGAGTCTGGGGTGTTGAACTGGCGCTCACTGACCTACCTGAGCCTCTGGTACTTCTTCAGCTTCTGCACGCTGTTCCTCAACAAGTACATCCTGACGCTGCTGGAAGGAGAGCCCAGCATGCTGGGTAAGAAGCAATAAAGGGATTCAGGAGAGACTTTCTTATGAGTGCCCAGTAAAGATTTTAAGAAGAGACATGTGAGATTCTTTCAGGCTTAGACCCAGGCATGGTCATATTTAAAAAAAGGAGAGGATGAAGTGGTGCTCAAAAAGAATGTAACCAGGTAGCCAGTCACGTAGTTAGCTTTGTGATGGCTCTCTGCCATTTATATGAAGTTCAACTTCCTCCAAACAAAACAAACACGTTTCAGAAATTAAATAAACATACTGCATGACTGGTCATGTAGCTCTGAGCTTACTAATTTTCCTCTGTATCCAACTGTTAATGCATGCACAGTAATTCAGTGCTATGAGGAAAACGTAATGTTCATAGCTGTAGTAGTTATGGGTAATGAAGGGAACATTTTGTAGTTGACTGAGAGAAAGTTAACTAAATGTGTGTGGGCTCCGCAGGTGCAGTTCAGATGCTCTCCACCACCGTCATAGGCTTCCTGAAGATGTTTGTCCCCTGTTGCCTGTACCAGCACAAGTCCAGAACCGAGTATCCCTCCAACTTCATCATGATCATGCTGTTTGTTGGACTCATGAGGTGGGTCCATTTACACTCTCAAAACTGTATCCATACTTGGATATGTTTGTCCTTAGAACCAAGTGGTCTACACGCATGCATAACTATTTTTGGGATCAAACGCAGAATTAGCTTGATAACAAAAATAATATTAGATTTGCTAATAATCATGTAAATCCAACATTGTTTTAAGTTAATATCTGATCTCTATTGTTAGGTTCACCACAGTGGTTCTGGGATTAGTGAGTTTGAAGAACGTTGCGGTGTCATTTGCTGAGACTGTGAAGAGCTCGGCACCCATTTTCACTGTCATCATGTCCAGACTGATCCTCGGGGAGTACACAGGTAAACACACTGATTTATTGGATGAGTCTGGGGTTCTGGTTATGTCTTTCATGAAAGTTCAACCCCTTTGTTAGTGATGTTAATCTATTGTCCTGTTTTATTAAGCGACAACCACTAATACAAATCTGAGAGCTTCAAAAGAATTGGTCTGGTTATACTAGTTGGACGTCCACAAGAGTATTAGTCACTGCTTTTGTGTTGATAAGTATACTGATTCCATTATCCTTGTGCACTGTTTACTCTTTATACCACAGGGCTGTGGGTGAACCTGTCTCTGTTCCCAGTCATGGCTGGTCTGGCCCTCTGCACAGCCACAGAGATCAGTTTCAACATGCTGGGCTTCTCCGCTGCTCTCTCTACCAACATCATGGACTGGTACTGCCGCTCTCTGTACAGCTATTCTAGCCGTTACCTAACCTCAGTGTTGTGCACGTTCACAGTAAACAAGAACTTGTTCAAAGTTCAGTCCGTGCAGATTAAATGAACTAGTTCACGTTCATAGTTCACATTTTTTTATTTTGAACAACATTCATAAACATGTTCATTTTTTCATTTTTTTCCCCAACTCGATGTGTAGCTTCAAATGGTGGACGTCTGGGCTTGTTTTTTTCAGATCCGACAGAAACAATTTACAGAAAAACATGATATTTTTTCTGCCAGGATCTGTGCTGCTTTTCAAATAGCTCCTTAAATGTTTGTGTAGAATAAATCCTATTCACCTATGATTGTGGGGCATCCTGTGATTAAGATATTATCCTGCACCTGTGCTTCATGTGGTTAAATCACAGGGGATAAAAACTCTGTGTTTTACTCTGCTTTACTCTAAATTATGCCTCTACTTTCAGCCTCACTCCACTGCGTGTCATATCCAGCTTTAATTAGTTTGAAAATTATAATGGATGGTAAAAATATATTTTTGATACAATTTATCCCGCCAAAGGAATTACCAACAACCTGTCAGAATTTAAATCAGCTCCACCTTTGCCGACGAACGCATTAATGATTTATTTAATGATTTCATCCATTTAACAGGGCAATAGTTCAGTGTCATCTTGATTTGCGCTGTTACATCTGTCCAAACTTTGACTTATAGCACATCCTACCTAATCCTTAAGTGACAAGAGGCAGAAAAAATCAAACATAAATCAAGCAAAAGTCTTGAAAAGTAAAACTCCTCCCTAAATCACAGAGATGTTGATTCGCACTGGATTATTATCAGAGGACCTGTGTGTTACAAGAAATAGGGTTCATGTAATTTGCGGTGTAATTTATATTTTATACAAATTACGGACATGGAAGATTGACATTGACTATTGATTAAGATCACTGATGACCTCCGTGATTATTATGATTATTATTAATTACCTGAGGTCCCCAGGCAAAACTAACTAGTCCCATTGTGAATAGGAGTCTCCTGAAGTGCAGGAGGCAGCTTCTCTTTCAGCCATGCTGTTTGCTGTAAAATCACAGGTCGTGTGACAGCTGTCGTAAACGGGGGTGAATGTTGTTATTTCTCTCCAGATTGAGGGAAATTGACATCTATGCTCACACTTGGAAAAATTATGCATTCACAAAAATATGCGTATTCAATGAATGCTGTTCCTGCACAACACTGCCCTAACTCTATACCTCTTATCTCAGCTTGCAGAACGTATTCTCAAAAAAACTGCTAAGTGGAGACACGTACAGATTCAGGTAAAATACTGTAAATCCTCATATTTGTGACTGTAAAACTATACATGCAACTCTAATGTTGTTTTCTTATTTTAGCCCTCCAGAGCTGCAGTTCTATACTAGTGCGGCTGCAGTCATTATGCTCATACCTGCCTGGGTTTTCCTCTTGGTAGGTCGACTCAGAAATTCCTTTCTACTGAATTAGTCAGAGTTTTACTAGCCCTGTAGCTATTTGTGACGGGTGATATTGATAGTTTGTTTCACTCCATGTTTTCAGGACATTCCAGTGATTGGGAAGAGTGGACGGAGCTTTACCTTTAGTCAAGACATTATCCTGTTGCTGTTGTTTGATGGTTGCCTGTTTCACCTGCAGAGCGTCACTGCATATGCTCTGATGGGACGGATTTCACCTGTTACTTTCAGGTAGGACACTGTCACGAGTGTCACGAGTCTAAAGCAGTGTGTATATAATAAGTACTGAAAGCAATAATCTGTGTCACTTGTGTTGGCATCCATCACGTTGTGCACTCATGAAGTTTTGTGCTATACACAGGGCTACAAGTATTTCACTCCACTTTCTTTTTATACGTCACATATAAACCACTATGTCATTTTATATATTTTCTCTGCATAATGGTATTTTAGAGTTGATTATTTTCTGGAAAAGAATGAAAAATTATGATGTCTTGCACTTGTGTCAGTACAAAAGTTTTGCATTTTATAACTAGCTACTACCCTTCCTTGGCAACACAAATGGAGGTTTTAGCCAAAGGAAAAATCAACGGCAGCAAAATGATAAGAATGGAGCTTGGGCTAATAAGATCTCAGTTTTTTGTTGTTCTGAGTCAGGCTGACCAGAACTTTGGGATGTTAAGTCAAACACAGTCTTGAGATGAGGTAGGAAGGCGGGTTCAGTTATCGTAGTTTCAAAAGATAAGGAAGAAACAATGAGGGGGAAAGGTGAATGTTTATTAGAATAGCCACTCTTTATGTTCCTAAATCAAGTAAATGAAACATACGTGCCTCTGTGAGTGTTTTCTCTCATAATTAAATTAAATGCGATTACAGAGTACTTGATTGGATTATTTGTTTATTATTGTTGTAGGAAGTCAAATAAATTAATTGTGGTTTCATTTACTCAAGCATAATAGATATTTTGTTTACTATTTACAGTCATGCATAACTCACCCCACCCCCATCCCCACTAAAGGCATGTTCTGAGCCCTGTTATCTCCTGCCACTGCAGTGTTCATGGTACAGTTAATGAGCAAGCTGGCAATGGTCCATGCTTACAACTTTACACATAAATGTTGTGGGGAGACACACTATATGTGGCGAAAAAGCCTTTTGAGATAAAAGCTCTAATGGTTTGTTTGTCAAGCCACAGGTCTTGATCACTACTACTAAGACCAGAGACAGGGAGATGCATTAGGAGCTGCTACTAGCATAACACATCTGAAGTAGCATAAGGCATGGTAATGTTAGAGTGGTACAACGCTCAATTGCAACCATGGTTGTTTCATGCATTCTATTGGTTTTATATGTTTGGGCCATAGATTCAACTTAAATTACTATCAGTTTGTGGAGCCACTTCAAAATGTTGCGTGACCCTACACTTCATTTATATACACAGAATGTTCAATTATTTTAATCTTTGTTTCCGTATGTGTATTCCTGCTGAACTTTTCGTATGACTAATAATTGATCAGCCACAACATTAAAACCACAGGAGACGTGAATAACATCTTGTGAAAATTCAGTGTTCTGCTGGGAAAATTTAGGACCTGGCATTCATGTGGATGTTACTTAGACATGTAGCACCCACCTAGACCAGGCCACACCAGGCCAGACCAGACCAGAGACCCCCACCCCATAGCAATGACACTCCTTGATGGCAGCAGCCATTCCTAGCAAGATGCAGCCTGACACAGACACATACACAAAACACTTTAGGAAAAAAAAAAACAAAAAAAACATGAAGAACAGCACAAGGTGTTGACCTGGCCTCCAAATTCACTAGATCCTAAACTGATCAAGTATCTGTGGGATGATCCACAGAGGACCCTCCCCTCAACCCATAGGACCCAAAGACCCCCACTAACAACACTGTGTTACCAGACAGCACAGGACACCCTCAAAAGACCCATGTCCATTCTCTGATGAGTCACAACTGTTTTGGAGGCACAAAGGAGACCTACACAATATTAGGAAGGTCATAATGTTATGCCTGATCAGAATACCATAATGGTCCTCTTTCCAAGCAGCACAGATCCACCAGCAAATGACGTTCTTGACATTCTTTGGGATTTTAACAGTTTTTTTATTATCTGTAAACAGTGGTATACTAGCTATCAAAAAGTATTGACGTAATCATGCAATTTTAAAAATCAAACATACTCAGTGGGTAGGTGAGAGAAAGAACCTTAAGTTCACCTTGATAACAAGTGAGTTCTGGACCAGTTGTGTCTGGTTGTTGGAACAGACTAATCTGGAGTATGATCTACCTAACACTCTGTAGCCTGAACCCAGCATAAGAGAAGTTTTTCTGAAATGTCAGAACCATCAAATCTGTTCATTGTTCATTTTAGTGCGGCAGTTTTCAAGCTATGGCGGATTAAGGAATGCCAAACATTGAAAAATCCTGTTGTAACGGGTTGTATTCATAAATAAACAGTAACTACATGCCTTGACTCTGACTGCATGCTTAAGACAGAGTATAGAGTCACGCCCACATAATGAAGGCAGTGGGAAAGTAATGATCAGGTTCAGTACTGACTGTTGTGAAAAATACTGCTACAGTATGTGAAAGAAGTCACCCCAATCACTAATATCTCTTATTCTTCCTCAGTGTTGCCAGTACTGTTAAGCACGCTCTATCGGTTTGGCTCAGCATCATCGTGTTCAATAACCAGATCACCATCCTCAGCGCTACCGGCACTGTCTTCGTGTTCATTGGGGTCTTCTTCTACAACAAGGCCAGGCAGATCCAGAGAGAGACCTTAAAGGCCATGGCCGCTGAGCAGAACCACAAACCACTACTGCAAGAGCAGGACTTCCAAGCCTCTCAGTCTCACTGAGGACTCGATACTTGACGGCTTCACTGCTGCCTGAAATTAATTGAAGGTATCTGCACACATTCCAGTTAAAGAGTTCACTCTTCTCAGCTTCTGTTCAGTGACATGCGTGTGTTTGACAAAGCCATCAGTCGTCCTGTGGAACAGCATCAACAGTATTTCTTCACCCTGGCCTAAGTACCACTTTAACCATGCTTGATCCTTTTTTTGTTTTCTTATATGAGTCAGTTAATGGAGAAGCTCAGGGTGTTATCAGCTTCCAGAGTATGTTGGTTGATCTCTCACCTGTGGTACAGCAGCTACTAAATGTATGGTGTATGTAAATAATTGAAGCTGTAAGATTTTAAAATTTGGTGTACTGGTGTGATGGTGTAATTTACACTGTATCAACCAATGTAATTTGTATCTTGAGTGCTTCTGAATTTAAGATGTAAATAAGGTAGCACAGTGCCTGAGATGGGAGGCCTTTTTTGACATTTGTCCAGACAAAGCTTAGACTGGACGTTTGACACATTTTTAAACAATGTCACACATTTGAATGTCACATACTGCATTCCAGGAATGCCCATTCTCTATCATGTACTTGTAGTTGTTGTGTATATCTTTGTCAGTAATGGCCTTCCAATGGACATTGGGATGCATTGTCAACATCAGTAGAAAAACAGACTCAGAGAAGGAATGGATGGAAAAGTTTCAGTTCCTTACAAATTTATAATCTCTGAGAATAACGACTGATTATGACTTGTGTACTTTTTGTTGTAATCGGCATATTGACTTTACGTCCAACAGTCAGACAATAAAAGAGCTTCGAAACAAACCACTGTTTAGTAAAACAATGTCAACAGTCAAATTAAAGATGGAGAACAGGGCCTTTGCATACATATATAAACGTTTGTTATATTCAAGGCCTTCCTAAAGGAGTTCACTGATTACAAATGTAACTAGTTTTATTTGAAATGGTCTCTGACATCAGCAGGAATGAAGAAGCATCTAAGAAGCATTCAAAAAAGTTTCTAAGAGGTCCAAAAAAAGAAGAACAAGCTTCTCAGCGGAAGCTGTAATAGTGCATAAAGAAAGCGACTGACTGTTGATTACTTTCGCTTGAAGCATGCTAAAAGAAAAAAGGATGTGTTGGGCTGTAGGCATATGTTGTATGTGTGTGATGTATGCTGGGTTTGGGTAATTACTCATACTGCCCAAAAGGCAAGGCAGGGCAAGGCAAGGCATTTTTATTTGTATAGTGCGTTTCATACCAGGAGGCAACTCAATGTGCTTTACATAAAGACAAAGCATTTAAAAAGAGCATTATAAAACAGAAAAAAAAAATACCAAAGAAAAAGAAAGAAGTACAAGACATACATTAAAACAATGAAGAGGGCCATAAGCACATGAAAAGAGAAATGTTTTTAACCTGGATTTAAAGGTGCTCACAGTTGGGGCTGATTTGAGTTTTGCTGGTAGTTTGTTCCAGTTGTGTGCAGCATAACAGCTAAATGCTGCTTCAGTAGGTCTCAGAGCTCTACTGGGTTTATACTCTGTTAACATCTCATTCATGTATTCATGTATTCCATTCAGTGATTTGTAAACCAGTAACAGAACTTTAAAATCTATTCTGTAGCTGACTGAGAGCCAACATAAAGACTTTTAGAACTGGGGTGATATGATCTGATGTCTTTGTTCTGGTTAAAACTCGCTGCAGCTGTTTGATACTTTTTTGGGTGGAGTCCAGTCAGAAGACCATTACAGTTGTTCTATGGGAGATGAATGCATGAATCAGTTTCTCCTGATCTATTTGGGACATAAAGCCTTTAATTCTGGATATGTTCTTAAGTTGATAAAAGGCTGTTTTGGTGACTGATTTGATATGGCTGTTGAAGGTCAGATCTGAGTCTATCAGCACACCAAGGTTACGGACTTGGTCTTTAGTTTCTACAGACAGTGACTCAAGGTGTTTACTGACAGTAACCCTCTTCTCTTTGTTGCCAAAAACAATGACTTCAGTTTTATCTCTGTTTAACTGAAGGAAATTTTGGTTCATCCAGTTTTTGACTTGCTCTAAGCAGTGACACAAAGACTCTATTGGACTGCAGTCATCAGGAGACAGTGCGAGATATATCTGAGTGTCATCTGCATAACTATGATAGTTGACATTAGAATGTTGCAGAATTTGACCCAAAGGAAGCATATATAGGCTGAACAGTAGGGGTCCAAGGACGGACCCCTGAGGAACTCCATATGTCATAGTCACTTCGTCGGATTGATAATTTCCAATGGTCACAAAATAACGCCGCTCCTCCAGGTAGGACCTGAACCATTCTAGGACTGTTCCGCTGAGTCCTGCCCAGGTTTCCAACCTGAAGAAGACAAATGTTCCGCACTGAGTTTTAATACTCTTCAAATACCACAATTTCTTATTTTAACTTACTGTACTTCCTGTAGATGTTTGCACTCAGTTATTTCTTCTTTTTTATCCCAAGCCCACTCAGTTTTGGTTTTACCCCCAATTGAAGTGGTATCTCTTTGCAAACCTGCTGCATGTTTGCAAGTGTCTGGTTGTCTGACTGTATATATTTGATCTGTGTTTTTTCCAATGTTGCATTATCCAGAATCTCAGGTGTTTATGTTTCTATCATAAACTGAAACAACTCAAATAAAAATGTAATAAGCCTTTAAAACAGCAGGTGGTCTTGAAACAGTGTGTACTCCTAATTCATAACATATCTGTGTGTCAAACAGTGTTGCCCTTTCTGTCCACATTGATGAAGATGAGACTCATTCAATAGAAACACGCTCATGCCACATTGCCTGAAGTTCACTGAAGTGACCCATAGGACACCACTGTGTGACTCATCGTTATTCTGACATATCTGTTATTCTTATTGGCTTTTTTTGTCAAAGATTTTTAGTAATGCTAATGTTGTTTTGCTGCCTTTTTTGTGCCTCAAGAAACAACCTTTTGTCTTTTCTCACTTGTGTCGCTCGATGTGAAAGAGGCTTAATAAGGTGACTGATGTAAACATACATACTTCTATTTACACTATGAACAAATTCATCATACTTGCCTATTTCCTAAGTTGTTCTCCATGTGGGCTTATATAAAAAAAAAGTGTGGGGTATGCATTACTGTTGATACCTGTAGAATATACCTTTCTTCCATGTCAAGTCTGTGAAAAGCTGCTTCAACACTCAAGTTCGAACATGTGTGAAGGAGTCTGGGTAATCATGAATTGTATGAGTGGGAATGCGCCAATCAAAAATGTAAAAATGTTTATAAGGATATAATTGTGTCTGGACCCAGAAAAATAAAAGTATTTTCTAATCTGCATATCGGTTAAACTACTTCCAGTTATATTGCAGATTTACACACAGTACACACGTATCCTGACAATAGGTTTTATACATCTAATTTATATATTTGTACATGTACATGATGGTAGTTTGAAGTCTTAAACTTAATAAGCTGTAGACTGAACACTGACATAATATCCCAAAAGGACAAATGCTGTTAAATGTTTTTACTTTTTTGTCTGAAGATTCTCGGTAATCCAAGTCGGGAAGTGTCTAAAACAGGGTTTTTTAAATATTCTCTTGCCATCAAAAGGAAAAAAAAAACTCAACAAACTCCAACCGTGCCTCAGTGCTGTTTGTTAAGTGTGGGGCAGGCTGTGTACAGTGGGTTTTGCCGAGCCTCTTTTCAAATAGGCTCTAGCTGCGCTGATGAATGAACATAAAGGTTACTAAAAACAAAACAGCTCTGTAGCTGTAGAGACTACACAGTCGGATGAAACTTCTTTATATGCAGCCTTTTTCACGTCAAGGTCCATGTACTAGAATAGCAGGGTTCAGTGTCTAACTGAATGGGATCCACAAATAAGTACGCTCACCAGGTCTTAACTGGAACTTAACTGCTACATTTAGAATCGGACATATTTAGGAATACGTAGTTTACCTGACTTATATGAAATTATGTGGAAGCACGACACAGCTCATTTAAAAAGAACCCTCTGTCAGTTGGTAAAAGGGTTTCATTTAATCTTCATGGGTTTGTATTGTGTTTGCTTGTTTCCAGGACTACAACTCTTCAGCTCCTGTCATCTTCATGAGCTTGATTGTGATATTCTTTGTGGGGGCTTATTTTTGTTTGCAACCTTTTGTCACAAGCACCAGTACTCTAGCAATGGGTTGTTGGTTTGCCCTCTCATTTTCTTTCTACCCTTTTCTTTTTGTTTTGGAAGTAACTGAATGAATCAGTGCTCTGCTCCATAATCTCTGCCTGAGAAAGAAAAACACAAGACATGAAAAAGATGACAGGGCCTACCAAGCCACCACGAAGATATTTTAAAATTAAGTCAAACAATAACAACCTAAATACCATGAGAATTTTTTTAACCGTGTAAACACAGTTATACAATATTTTTAGCATGCCATCCTTTCTCTGTAACAGATGGGGTTGTGACTGTCAGTGAGAAACCTTCAAATTATCTTTTGAGCTTAGAACTAGTGGGAGTCAATAATTATACCCGAAACGGACACAACTACTGTCCAATCGCTTTGTACAATGTAAGAAAATCTCTTCAAGAAATAATAAAGCATCAAGACTTGTCTCTCTTTAGCCCTGCTCTCAGATTTATTAAACTCATGGAGGCCTCCTGGTGGTCAGATCTTTAAGATAAAAAAGCAAAACAACAATAACAAAAAAAAAAAAAACAAAAAAAAAAAACAGCATTTGATGATGCCAGTGTACACCACCTGAATGGCCTTGAACAATCCACAGATTATACAGTGATATAATTTGAATGAAGTTATAAAGATGTAACAGCTACTCTTTGAGGAGAATAGGTTTCAGCCATACTGTGAAATGTCCCTTTTTAAATTTCCATAGTAAAGATAACTCGCTGTACAAAAACACTGAAGTAACATAGCAGCACTTCTCAGTCCCACGTGTGTCTCTGTTTGACATCAGTGTTCACCTGAGAGAGGCACTACTCAAGGATAGTTTGGATTCTACAGGCCTTTGGGTGGAATTATGAGTCATGGTTGTGTTGCAGAAAACATAACACTGATGGGATCAGATTTTTACATTTGATTAGGAAACGTCTTAATATAGTATCCTAATTCAAATACAGTCTTGACACCAAAATTACTGGCTAAACAACATTAAACTTACATCCGTGTACAGTCCACTACAATTACAGTTACATTTCAATAGTGTTATTCGTTTTATGGTTAGGAGAAATAAAGTAGATTGTACAGAAGAAATAACCAGATTTTATCTACGACACAGTTTTTATTTATTTATTCATTTTTTGTCTGCGTACAGAATTGGCTTCATCAGCAAAGACGCCCTTTAACCGCTGTTGTTCGCATTTTTGGCATAAACGGGTGTGAAAAGGCTAGCAGAGCCGCAAACATAAATGTAAATCCAGTTACGTCATCACCAGAGGACGGCACAGCAAGTGACTGGTAAACAACAAAATACGTCACTGGGATGCGCGGCAAAGCGGTAGCAGTAAATAAAAAAGCCGTGTTCCGCGTCCTTACACGGATTATATCTTCCGTGTATTTTAAAACGCTGGCTTGCTTTTTTTCAGCCTCATATGAATCCATGTTAAAGTGACATGTTACCTCTTTCTTCCTCTCTCGTCAAATCGGGCGACGACTAAAGAGCATTTTTAAACGGCTTCGATACTCATGAGAGCCAACGTTAGCTAGCTGGAGGAAAATCACCCAGGTGTTTCGATTTAAGGATTTTGACATAAAACATGACAACTCTAACGAGGCAAGACCTCAATTTTGGACAAGGTAACGTAACCGAACGAATTACTTGTATGGAACAACCCTTCGTTTGCAGTGGCCCCTGACAAATTAGAAAAAAATGGACATTGCCTACTAACAGATAATCTGTTCATTTATAATGGCGAGTCATTTGCTAAATCGTTGACATAGCTTTACATGTCATTTAATGTGAGTTAATAGATTGTATATGGCACTGTCATAATATGAGAACAAAACTAAAAGCTTGAAATGTTTCATCATCCACCTGACTCCTGTTCTTCAGTGGTTGCTGACATCCTGTGTGAGTTCCTGGAAGTCGCTATTCATCTCATCCTGTATGTCCGCGAAGTTTATCCCTCTGGGATATTTCAGAAGCGAAAGAAATACAACGTACCTGTGCAGGTGAATTAGCTGCACAACACCGTAATTACTGAACTTACAGGTTTTAAGAGGAGCTGGCATATTTGTATCACTGATTTCTATCTTTGGTGTGTTTATTTCCAGATGTCATGTCACCCAGAGTTGAATCAGTATATTCAAGACACGTTACATTGTGTGAAGCCGCTCATAGAGAAGGTAAGACGTGTCCTAAAGATTTAATACTGGGATAAGATTTCCTTCACAGCTACTTGTGTATATTGCTGAATCCCTTCATTTACCTCCCAGAATGATGCAGAAAAGGTGGTAGTAGTCATCATGGACAAGGAGCATCATCCAGTAGAGAGATTTGTGTTTGAGATTTTTCAACCTACGCTGCTGTCCATCAGGTTTCCCTCTGCTTTTTAATCAGTCATAGCTATAAAGTGTATACATGTTTGTTATTCATTTTCTTGGTGACCACCAACTGTTATTTGATTGTCACAGCTCAGACACATTACTGTCTCACGTGGAGCAGCTACTGAGGGCATTCATCCTGAAGATCAGTGTGTGTGATGCTGTTTTAAATAACAACCCACCAGGTAACATCACTAATTACATATTACATAAATGATGTACATCAGACACATAGGTATCCGCACAATGTCACCTGCATACATTTCATACATACCCCAAAAAGCTTTGGAAAGGTGTTTTATTTGCTCTCACTCTTGACATGATTCAGTCAGGTTAAGAAACATTTCTCCCAAACTGCAGTTTCCAAACTTTGACCGGCCTTTGAAAGATAGAATCAGGGTTCATAAAATGTATGGACCCATATCCCATGGCTGTGAAAAGGTTGTTGAAGGAATGTTAAACTACATAGCTAACAGATTATAAGATCTGTTTTTTTTTATATTTATATATATTTCTATTTAATATATTATCACCTTAAACACCTGACGTCAACCTGCTACTGGAGATAATAACTTGTGTGCAATGTCATTAAAGTTCTGTCATTAAATGCAGTAAATTATTTACTGCGCTGTGTTAGTTAGTTGCAATGTAACGTGCCACGTCCCCTTATTCATAAACAATCAAGTCATCATAATATGAAGACCTCTTATACTTTGATTGTCCTTATGTGCAAGTCACCATGCTTATCAGGATGAATAATGCTCAACTAGTTCTGATAATCAAATGTTTCAGTGTTTTCATTATTGTATTTAATTATTCAGTTATTTTGGAATTAATGTTTGTAAATCTGAGAGGAATTATCTCTGGTACAACTCTTCAGCATCAACCTAAAGAGCAAACACAATACTTTATATACTTAAAACTATTTGACCTGAATATCCAGGTAGTTAAGAACTGAAATAAAGTAACTAAATTTAAACACATTTAAAAGTAACTTAATTTGTACTGACAAGAAATTTAGGACATTATTTGGTATGTAAGTGATGTTCAACAGATGTGAATTCTAGACTTATTTGACTTTTTTTGGTTTTGGTCATAGGGTGTTCTTTTACAGTACTAGTACACACCAGAGATGCTGCTACACGCAACATGGAGAAAGTTCAAGTCATTAAGGTAAGGTTTTTAATACTGAACACAAACATCTATTCATTCACCCATGATGCACTTCAGCCTGTTTAGTTTTTGTTTGGATTCAAGCATCTCCAATTAATATAATATACAGGTGTAGGTCACATATGTGCTTTTGCCCCTTCAGGATTTTCCATGGATAGTCGCTGATGAGCAGGAAGTTCACATGCAGGAGCCTCGACTCATTCCACTGAAGACCATGACATCTGACATAGTAAAAGTAAGCAGAGAGATCCCAACTTATCTTTAACTTTTCAAAGACAAACATACAAACACTGCAACCTAGTTGAGGCTTAATCTTGACTTTGATTGTTCTTTTTACTGTTGCTGATGCTCAGTTTTTTGCCTTTAACAGATGCAGCTATATGTGGAGGAGAGAGCCCAGAAAACATAGGTGCTAACTTTACAGAGATGATTAATACTGCGGCACAAGCTAACCTGTAACAACAGGGACTCCTGAACAGAAAATTGAGATGAGTTTTTGTAAACATAGTGTGTCTTAAGATGTTCCATGTGGAATGTGTTTATGTGCTACATTAATCTACTGCAAGAGGTGTCAGCCCCGATAAATCATCAGTCTGTATCAGAATTGATTATATTCCATTCCATGCACGAACATGGATCTGTTTTTACTGAAATGCATTGTAAAATTTTGTGTAACATGAAATCATTGTTACTGTTCCCCTGCATGGTCACACCAAAAATTTATTTGAGGACTACTTTTGTATTACCTTGCTTTAATGGTTGCAAATTTGTGGAAAAAATTGCTGGGTTCATTTGTTTGTTGCCCATTACCTGTTACCACAGGGAGAACATGCAGACTGCAAATGCACAGCCTTCTAGTTGTAAGTCATCAGCTGTAACTGCTGTGCTCATTGTCATGTAAAAGACTGCTGCTGGTTGTGACTAGAGTGAGAATCTGTGCACAGTCAGCTGTGGCTTGTCAAGCACAGGTGTGCTGCACCCTTGTATTTAACCAGGAAACTAGAAGAACTGGTTCACCAGCTGCCTCATTAACCACTGTAATGTTTGTCATTCCAGCAGTCTGACAATAGTAGAGCTGCCTTGTTATGATTCTGGCTGGTTTGCTTGTAATGGTTGTAACATTATACATACAGCAGTTGCGTGTTTGTGACAATGGTTTTGCTAGTTAAGCATTTCATTGACATTATCCTGCGGTAGTGTTGATAACCTATCTGAAGAAGCACCGCTGATTTAAGATGTATTACAGCTGGGTGTATCCATTTCATTGTAGATTAAACCACCATAGCAGCTGAAGTCCCAACAATAAACATGTCCAACCACAACTTCAGCTCTGCAAGAAGTGCCCCGATGGGGTTCGGGGGTTAAGTGCCTTGTTTAAAGGAGCTTCAGCCATGGGAGGGGCTGCACATTTACCTTACCCTCTCACATTTAACTAATATGATTAAAATGGATTAAGGTAATCATATTGTAGTCCTCAAAGAAATCTTCACATTAACGTTAAGAGCGCTTGATGAAATATAACTTTGAGAGTAAAATTCAAGAAGAAAGTAGAGCAGTATAATGATATGATAGCTATCATCTGGGCTTTCCGTCTACAGACATGTACCTGTGTTATACTGTTACTGTAAGGCATTGATCACTCTATAAATTGTATTTCTAATGACCCCCATAGAGAGGGTGACTTTACTTCTATGCAGGGGTCAGAGGCCAGCTCATCTCATCTAAGTCTATATGTTTGCATGAGTGCTTGTGCACTAAAGGGGTCTTAGTGTATACATTTGCAATAATGTCCCTGTTCACTTTTGTGTGACAAGGTGCAAAGTTATGACGTTGCATCTTTTACTGCTCATAGTAATGTGATTACTCATGTGAAAGCCTATTAAATAAAGAAAAGCATTTATTAAAGCAACAGCACCAGAAGGCTTGGTCATAGTATGAATTGCAGTGTGAATGTAGTAGAATGACTCTTTGTAATAAGCTCAGTCAACACTAAGGTACTCACTAAAGATTACATGTTCTAACTTTTAGTTTTCCAACTAGCTGCTTGTGGGTCGCTATTTTCACTCAAGAAGATGATGTGTTTTCCTGCCAGGCATCTGATTGTTAAGTAGTACTGCCTGAATGTTATATTAACAAAATAAAATCTTTAGAATTAGTAATAACTGAATTATGTTTAAAAACAGTCAATAAACTGCAGCTGTTTTCTCAAAGGCTTCGGAGGACGTCAGACCACTTCAAAGTGCACATAAAAATCTGCACTTCCTGTGTTTGCTATTCCTCACCTAATTTTAGGAAATCCTTTTGCAGGTGCTTTAACAGTTTGCAGTGATGTGGCAGCCAGAAGAGCTCAGCTCACTGTAACTTTAGACTAGTGAGACTAATAACCTGATTATTGTCTCTTACACTTGTCTTTCCAATGACACTGGGTCTCTAGCAGATGAATTCTGAAGTGTCTACTCTGATTCAGGTAAATATACAGTGCAGATGGACGATGACCCACAATCATATTGTGCAACCAACTCAGGAGTTTTTGAAGATGAAGAAGTGGGATATTCTGTAATGACTGAGTCAGTCACCTTATCTAATCTTGATGGAGCTGATGACACAAATAACAACAGAAACACAGCAACCCAGTCACAGCTGAAGACGAGCATAGTAAAGGCCTGACAAAGGATCACTAATAACCAATAATTTAATATATTTATTTCATTTTATTTATGACCCACTTGTTTAGTTCAATCACTACCGAGTCCCTAAAAATAGGACTGTTTTCAAAAGTGGTTCCTAAACATCTCATGTGGTATTTTTGTTTATTGATTTAACCCTCCTACTACTTTCAGTTTTCATCATTGGTGCCAAGAACAATTATCAACACAACACAACAATGACATACTACGTCAGGGCCATTGTCCATGTTAGTGTCTCCGTCAAATTAGGAAAAGCCATTTAATATGGAGCCAAAAAAAGAGTTAATAATATAGTTAAAGACGTTAAATGCTGAATGGGGACAAATTGACCGCAAAGATAATAGTTTGTTTTTTAAACCTGTATTAATTCTATAAATGTAACCTGAAATAACAAAAACTGCATCAGGTCCTGGTGGCCCTAACAATATATGCATTCAACAGCTTTTAGTGGGACTGTTTGCAGGAAAAAAAAACAACACTGTTTTAACAAAGCATCCGCTTTTATTGCGATTATGTTGAGGCTGATGTTATTGTAACATGCCAGCGTTGGTTCAAGCACCACAGTTTGTGTGTGAAGCTGAACTCACTTAAAATCTGGAAATGCTTTAGTTTGATGTGGCTGTTTGAATTAATGAGCAGACTGACATGATTAAGTTAAAAGCCTCACGCACAAGTTTATTAAGAGCTTACAAAGAATGCAGCCTGTTCTGATCTGTTTGTGATACAGAGGAATATATGACGAATAATTATGAACTGTAATAAAACTAGGGCATGCAATTCATGTCAAATCAGCAGTGCTTACAAAAAAAAAAGAAATGTGAAATATATCAATTATTTAGACATACTGATTTCAAGGATTAACTGATTACAATGGATTTTTTTAATCTTTTGAAATGATTAAATTTCACAGGCTGACAAAAACTTCCTGAAGCTGCAATTTATTTACTTATATGATTAACTTTTGAGGTTGTCGTTGTGTTGTCATTGCGTCTTGTGCAGGATGTACTGGAGTGTGTGCAGAGTTACAGATTGCTACAGATGACATGTTTTCCACACAGAACAAGTCAGACTGAAACCTGAGCAGAAGGTCTGGATGAGTTTGAATGACAGTGTTTCAAACATTAAAACTGCTTGTATTAACCTCTGACGCCTCCCAGCAGGAGAGCTCTGGGTCCACATCCATCCTCCTTTCTGTGTGCATGTTCTCCCTGTGATTTGAATACATCATATTTTACAAACATTTATATAGTCAAACAGCCATATAGATCATAAGACATCAGCAAAAGAAGAAAATAAATATGTGTCAACTGAAATAAATTCAAATAGTGAAAATAATCAGTTCTGAGCGTGCTCTTTTAGAGCGAGTCTTATCTTAAAATGTCTCTTACCTCTTGTCTGGTCTTCACTCTGAACAGCTATGGACGTAGTATCCCGTCACGTATCCTAAAATGTAAATGATCACCAGAGCAGCTATAGCTGCTGCTGTCTTTATCACTGCTCCAGTTCTGCCAACACACACTCTGTTATAGATCCTGTAATTGTGAGACAAAGGAAGGCAGGGTCAAATAAAACTGCCACATTATTTTATTGTCATTTTATTTTTGTTTCAAGTTTGCACGGATTTACTGAGCTACAGGATTACTGTGACCTAAGATATATAGTTTGCATGTTTTTGTTAAGCATCTGCATTGGCATCCCATCGAGTAAACACCACAACTCATCAGCCATTACTAATCAAACTGTAAGAAGAGGAGGCCGTTGAAATGGGATGAAAGCATATCAAGATCTTCCTGTTTAAATAATAGTCACTGTACCACAATTGACTGTAAATGAAAAGATCAATGTCAAACCAAACACACCCATTTCATCAATGTAATCATGACACACAGCAGCTAAGTCTCACCTCGTCCTAGTAGACTGTGAAGCCTCTACGTTCATGTTGATGTTGTTTTCGTTCCAGCGATCATATTGGACGCTCCCACCACTGTTGGAGTCCATGTTGGAAGTTTTACTTTTTCTCTGAGATTTATCTGCTGGAATCACTGCTCACTGTTCAGCACATATACTCTGTGCTGGGACACAGTGAGTTGTCTGCAGGTAGATAAAAATAAGATTAAGGCACATTCACAACAGCCAAAGAAACTAGCTACTGTTTAAAGAGTGTCACTTATCTATGTGCGCAGCATTATGAGGCACATAAACAGACTGAAATGTGTTAATATAATTTAAATCAGACACAGTGACTGAAATATTCTGATTCAAAAAGCAGTGTCTGACGATTAAGGACCTAGCTTGTTCAAGTGACAGCTTCACTCACCTGTAGGAGTCTGAAACAAGCTGCTTAGAAAGCTCAGCTCTCCAACACGTTCAATCCCAGACTGACACAGACAACCATGCTTCCTGCTCCATAAGAATCCTTGACCATAGTTCATGCGTTCACAGAGGTCAGCCTGCCATAAATCTACAGGCTGTAATCCACCTCATTATATGACTTGTTCTCAGTGATAAAGGCCTCTTCAAGTACCATGTGGTCTCCGGTTTCATCACATCCTGAGCAGATAGTGGAAAGTTTAGATGACATATGCTTTACTCTTTCAACTTTTCTTTTCTTTGGCTTGTTGAATAAGAGGAACTGTGTCAGCATTGCTGGTATAACAACGCACCACTTCTGCTGTAAATGAACAAATTCCTTTAAGCTAATCAGGTGATAAGGCCTTATCTTAAAATGCCACATATACATTTCATCCAACTAGATCAAGGTGAGAGATCAAAGCTGACTCCAGCCATGAGACCTAGTAAAGGGCTGGCACCTGCTTGAACCTGTGTCTGATGGACCTGGTTCGAGTTGACGACTGCCTTGACACTGAATGTTGGACACTGCTGCCACCCTATGGACACGTGCTGAGGTTTGACATGGAACACACAAATTTTACAACCTTTAAGTCACTGGTTTCTTGTATCCAATGCCAGCTGTCTGTTTCTGGGTGTTCCAGTAAGATGAATTCATTAAAACATGTCTGTGTAGTGGGAATTACACTACCTATCTACAAATATAATTATATCTACAAGTCACACTTGAGTTCTATCTCCAATAAAAACAGAAATGATAAATTGTAAGTACATTTACATCTACAAAAACTGTTATTTAAAGTAAATAAATATAATACAGTCAGTCATTAAAATGCGTATTTATGTACTTAATTCTGATTTGTTACATTTTCATCCTGAAGTGTCTCCTCTTTTTCCTTTTAAAATGGTAAAGTATCAATCAAGTGCTTTAGAATAAATATTATTTTACAACTTTTGGTTATTTTTTTAGATATTGAGCTATGGAAATAACAGCTCACTGATATCATTGCTAATAGGCATGAGCCCACCTACAGGTGTGAGGTCAGACAGTCACAGCCAAAATGTCACATCACAAGAAAAACTATGTTCATGCCTTTTCTGGACTGTAATATTTCCAACCTCTTGCTTAATACTGTGAACATTTGCACATTCCGATTTAAAACCAGACTTTGTACTTCTTCTTTTGCAACCAGTACCCGGATTAATTACTTGTATGGTTAAACATAGGTGCGATGCTAAATCAGATTTTCCAAAAAGATTTTGTCCTTGCCCTGCCATTACTTTAGAAACAGTGCAAAGTCCTTCCCGTGGTTCACCAGCTTCCTTTATCTTGTTATGACTCGGGGCCGTTGCGTCATCCACATGACCTTTGCTTCTGGATGAGCGAAGCTAATCGTTGAAGCAACCGAAACAAAACCCGATCTGAGAAGCACAATATATGAATCTAGAGTATGCGAAGGTTTAAATAAGCTTATCTTCAGTTCCTTTTTACACAATTGAACAGGATTTTATTTTTGGTAGCACTATGTTTTCCTTTATCATATCATTTTTACCAACTTCCTACATACCGGGATGGCTGGCTCTAGATACAAATCCTCTGAATAGTTTTCTTCAAGGTGAGCTCTTCATCTGTTCATTTCCTCTGATGACCACATGGGCCCAGGCTGTTTCTGAGCTTTAAAAGTGCGTTATTAGCTGTGATGCAAATTCAGTGTTATGTGACCTGCAGGTCTGGTAGGTGCGTGTGGGATCTCTGTGCTATGCTCCCTGCTGAGAATACATTTACTGGTAGAGGAGAGGTGAGCAAGCTGCCTTTTGTTACATATGACATGATGATAAATTTGGTATTTGGTTGCATAATTTGATGTTTTCATTACCAGTAAATTAGTCATGTTTCAGCAGTGGTGTAGACACTTTGAAATGCACTATGATTTGATTGATTTTGTCTTCCAACTCACAGCTGGAGTGATAAGTATGCTAAAGACACGTCCAGTGAGAGGACGAACAGCCAACAAAAGAAGAGTAATACTGGCCTTGCTGGAATAGTCCACTTTTTCTTTGTGACTGGGATATTAGCTGTGGTGGGCTCACGTGTGTCCTCTCTGGTGGTATTAGAATTTTGTCTTCGTGCTGTCTCTGGATGGGTTACAGCTGGACCGGTAAGAAACCAGTTATCAGTAGTTGAAAGTAGCACAGTACATTTATTCAAATATTGTCACAACTTTGAGGTACTTTCCATTGTAATAGTTTATACTTCCATACCTCTGTTTTAATTACTAAATATATTTATACGATTAATGAGTTCACAATACACAGTACAATAAGTTTTTAATAAACACAATACAACACGTTGTTAATGATTGAGAAGTCTGGCTTTGATATCTTTCTGAGAGCAGTACATAGTCAGGATCACATTTCAGAAGTTAACAGCTCAACAATTTCATTGTTTTCTTCCTCTGAGCTTCTTGCGCAGTTTAATTTCAAAACTCAAAAACTGAAAACCTCATTTCTGTTTCCTGTTTCTACTTTTCTTTCCCATTAATCATCTGAAGTCAACTCAGACTCATCTGCATTGTCTACTTCAAACACAAAGCTGTAAAAATATGGTTCAAATTAACTCTACCTCCAGGAGCTTCAAGACTTACATGCTGCCTACACACTGATGCTTCCATATTAATAATCTAATGTGATCATACACCGATCAGGCATATCATTATGACCACAGTCCTAACATTGTGTAGGTCACCTTTGTGCCTCCAAAACAGTTGTGACTCATCAGAGAATGGACATGGGTCTTCTGAGGGTGTCCTGTGGTGTCTGGAACAGCATGTTGTTAGTGGGGGCCTTTGGCTCCTATGGGTTGAGGGGAGGGGCCTCTGTGGATCCTCCCATGGATTCTAGATCAGTTTGGCATCTAGTGAATTTGGAGGCCAGGCCAACACCTTGTGCTGTTCTTCAAGTTCTCTTTTTTTGAGTTATCCTAAAGTGTGTGTGTGTGTGTGTGTGTGTGTGTGTCAGGTCAGGTTGCATCCTGCTGGAGTGTCATTACTATGGGGTGGGGGTGTCTGGTCTGGTCTAGGTGGGTGGTACAAGTCTAAGTAACATCCACATGATTGAATGCCACATCCAAAAGGTCAATGTTATTTACTTCTCCTAACAGTGGTTTTAATGTTGTGGCTGATCTGTGTATAACAATATATCAGTCAGAGAGACTTATATTTTGCTCTTTTACTTTAGTATGATTTTTTTAGGACTTTCAGTTGTAACAAGATATTTTAAGTTTCTGTATTGGTACTGTCACCCAGGTAAAGAATGTAAATACCGAAATCACTGCCAATTATGTGATATATATATATATATATGGAGCTCAACTGTTTAACCTGATATTTCTGTGATTAGTTTTGAGTTTATTTCTGGATTTTATCGTGTCACAATGATTTGTGACATCTGTTACAACAATCAGCTCATCATTTCCTTTGATTCGTCCATCAGTTCTGTTTGTGGTCTTTTATTTTCCCAGGAGTCCAAGAAATTTCTGCAGCAGCTGTTAGTTCAAAGCCAGTTCTCACTGGGTTGTGCCCTTAGCTGCAGTTTGAACTTTCTCCACGAGGGGGCGGCCCAGCGCTGGCTTTGCCTGCTGCTGGCAGCGTCACTCAGCTGGTTCCTGGCGAGGCAATCCACTCGGATGCTGCACCATGTCATGGCTCTGTATAAACTCCATAGCTCACAGCGCTACTGCGGCATTTGCATCAGCCTCCTCACATCAGGCAGCTGTCTGCTGCCCATGCTGTGCAGGACTATGATCATTACCTTCTCTGTGGCTGTGCTGGCTGCAGTATCAATCATTAACCAACACTTCCTCTCTGCAACAGAAGCACTTAGATTTTGGACACCACTGACTATCTGCTACACACTGCTGGTGGTGTACATGCAAGGTACATAGAAAAACATAGAAAAAAGATGTGTTAAAAAATGAGCAAAGCTCATCAGACAGACAATGTATACACCTATTTCAAGACTGGAGAAATATGAAACACGTGTCAATTTAATGCAGCTCCCTGGTCTTGACTAATCATTAAAGTTTAAGTGAAGCATGTTTATGTTTTATCAGCTTTTGGGGCACTCACGTTTCAAATAAAGTCAAATAGTTCCACCTTGTCTTGGTTGTGCAGAGGAGCAGCATCGTCTGCCCAGCGGCCAGGCTGTCCTTAACACAGTGGTGGTACGCCTCGGGGGTTTGATGGTCCTGATGCTGACTGTTGGACGCTGGGCTGACGTGCTCCACATCTTAATGTGTTTCCTGGGCGAGGCCGGCTGTCTAATCCCCACTATGGATCTGCTGGATGCGGCATCCTCACAGGTCAGTGAGACTCCCTGAAAGCAGCACACGGGGCCGTCAGCACTTTCTGTCCATCGAGACCCAAAAACTGGGTCGAATATCAATGTGTTCATTATTCTTGGTCCCGAGACGAGACCGAACTTCTCTAACTTGCATCCCAGGTGGAGGAGGTTTAAGACCCCCAAGACAGATTCAGGTCAGAGTAATCTCTGACTCAGAGCGCTGAGCCTACTTTTCCTTTCACCGAGCTCGTCTGATTAAATAGTGTAGAGTTTTACAGAAAGTGGTCTCAGCTAATGAAGTTTCAATGTATCCATTTAAGTTAAATTTAAAACACTGACGTGCTCTGTCCTGCAAATTAAAAAAAAAAAAAAAAACTTGGCATTAACTGTATGGTATGTATATACCAGTCTATCTATCTATAGTGCTGCTAGTGTTAGTGGACCTGTCATCCATGTGGATGCTAATTAGACATGTAACACCCATCTAGACCAGACCAGACACCCCCACCCCATAGCAATGACACTCCTTGATGACAGCAGTCATCCCCAGCAGGATGCAGCACATCCCATGTGCTGGAACAATCATGACCCACAGACGCCCCTCTACTCAACCCCTAGGACCCAAAGGCCCCACTAACAACATCCTGTTACCAGACACCACAGGACACTCTCAGAGAGTCCATGTCCATTCTCTGATGAGTCCCAATTGTTTTGGAGGCACAAAGGTGACCTACACAATATTAGGAAGGTGGTCATGATGTTACGACTGATCAGTGAATACATACACATGAATGTTATAGTGAATGTTATATAAATGTGAGAGCGATTAATTTATGCATGTGTAACAATAAACCATATGAATGTAACACGGATCAACATAGTGTTCATATTGTTATTGCAATGATCATCATAATTAAAAAATACTATAATATTGACACCATTGTTGTTTTAGCATACAAGATCTGTGTCAGTGGACAGTCTGCCATACTCTTTTAATCCCCACTTTGACTGCCACCTTACATCACATGCGTTTCATCTGTCATATTTGTTGTGTGCATACAGGATGAAGAGGATTATACGGGCTATGTTAAAAGAGACCTTCGTCAAAAACCACGGCGACATGAGAAGGAACATCACTCTGAGATTTTGAAATCCAGTGGAACTGCTTCCAAATGAGTCTATTTAGTCCAAGTCATATTAAGGCGAGATAAGCTATTGTTGCTTTTGTACCAGCAATGTATTGTTTTTCCATTAAATATTTTAAATGTTATGCAAATACAGTTTACAGTTCTTCAGCCACAAACTAAAGTATTTCTTAACACTGGATCTTAGTCTTACTGCAATTTGCATTTCCCTGCTGTTGCCTTACTAAAGTTACCATGCACTTTTGGGTATGTGTGACCTCCTAGCTCAGAATCCTTGTAACCCCCTCCATGGCCTCACTGTTTTATTAAGCATGTTGTATATTTGAGGATTATTTTGATTATTGAACAACTACAGTGCTCTGTCGATCCAAGGCAAAGTTAAGGTAAGGGTTTGGCTTTCTTTGGAGAAAATATATGTGTGCTAAATTATTGGGAAACTACTGGTGTGCAGAATTCTTATGAAACCACATGAAAAATTGCCTATCTCTTGTTTATTTTCACCTGTTAAAGTGAGAATAATACACAGCTCGAAATTTGTGAAATAAATACATTTCATAAATAAAATAAAAAATCTGTGACCAACATAGCCACCCTTCTTTTCAACAAGTCATAAGCCTTGTTAAATATTAAATGGTCTGTTCTACTCTAAGTACCAAGCTCCCCAAAACGGGCATACGTTGCATGCAATGGACCATTGTCCATTATGTCTGTTTTTTTCTCAACACGTTTCTTGCAACCCTGTTCATTTTTAACATTGTGTTTAACATTTTTGAAAATAATAATAATAATAAAAAAAGATGCACACAGTGTGTTATCAGGTTCAGTAATTAATGGGATTTTTGTAAGTGAGCAAATACAACGTAATTATTATCTATTTTTTTTCATTATGTTCTCACCACTCAAGAGACATTTTCTTTTCTATTTTCCCCACATTTAATGCCATTAAGGTAATTAACAAAGCCATAAGGTTCATTAAGTGATTACACTTATTAAGGAACTGAAAGAGGCAGGGCAGACTCACAGTCAGCTTATGACGCAGTTTTACCAAAGAGTAAATCTGACTTCCCTACTATAGCAAATAAATACACTTATACAACAAAGTGCAGTAAGTGATATGGCTAAAAGAGTCTATCAACTCCACACCAAACATACTAGGTCATAGGTAAGCTCATACTTTCACACAAACATGCATTATTTGTTCATTAATGACATGAGGGCCTAATAAACACCCCTCGGCTTTGGTGGTCGTTCTCAAACGTGTGCTTGAAAAGAAATGGCTGACGACAGCGTTAGTGCCGTGAAGTCACACAAAATGGTGTTAGACAAAGAAAAGACTAGGTTATATATATATAGTTGTGGGAAAAAAAAGGTTTCAGACATCCTTAAAATTCTACACAATCTCAAGAAATATTTGTGAAAAAATCATTTTTTGTGTGTGTTTCAAATGGTGTGGCAGACATACACTAATAAAAATGTTTTTACCACCCATGCATACCATACATTTATTTATTGTTAACAAGAAAAACTATTTAAACTAAATTCTTTATAGTTTCAGCATGTCAGTTCTCAGCATTGTTGGCATCAAAGTCAACAAATAACAAAGAACGTGTTCAAAACTGAACAAAAATTAAATAAACCATCACATCATCAAATTAATATTTAGTACTCCTGCCATTAGCAGCAGTAGAGCTCTAATCCTGGCTGGCATGTTGCCCACGAGCCTTTCACACCGTTGAGGGGTAATCTTGCCTCATTCTTCTTTAATTACTACTTTTAATTCTTCTAAATTCTTTAGTTTGCGCTTTGAAACAGATCTTTTGATAATCCACCACAGATTTTCAATGGGGATTGAGCTGGCCACTCTAAGACCTGGATACTGAGCTCCTGCAGCCAAGTTCTACTACTTCCTGGATGTGTGGGAAGGAGCATTATCTTGTTGAAACATCCAGTTTCGACCTTGATGGTACAGTGCATGTGTAAAAGGGAAAATGTGGGTTTGGAGAATGGCAGCGCTCATGGATCCCCAAACCATGATACTCCCTCCACCAGTTTTGACAGTAGGTACTGTACATGCTGGAGATAATGCTTTGCCTGGTCTCCTGCGTACCCTCACATTAGTAGGAGGAAGATACTGGACTCATCTAACCACAGAATCTTCTTCTAATGCCTCACTGTCCAGTTCTTTTGTGGGCCCTATGAAGCCTACAAAGCTGTGAAGAAGCCCCTATGATCAGGGGCTTCTTCACAGCTTTGTAGGACCTTAAGCCATGATCTAAAAGTCCACCACATATACTGTAGCTGGAACACTAGACATCAGTTTGATTTGACCACTGCTGTTGGAGCTCCTGTGATGTAATTCGTCAGTTTTCCCTGCACATGCAGATCAGGTCATTTCTTGCTGAAGAAACCCTTGGGCGCCAACATCTTCCAAGTTGTTGGTTCGTCTGTATTTCTGCAGTGTATCCAACTACTGAAGGACTGCATTTGCACGTTCTGGCAATCTGACAGCAGCTGTACCCTTCCTGGCAGAGAATCTGTATCTTCGGATGTGTTTCCTGCGTTAGGTTCCTTGTTTTAGCCATTTTTGTCTCTGAAGAACTTTCAAATGTACTGACTTTATGGAGACATGAAGCACAGCAACAGAAAAACGGGTCTGCTAACAAAAATCATGGCCTCATTAGTAGTGTAGTGGAACCAAAATGACCCAATACTCAAAATTTAATTTTTATGGAATCAATCTTTTTAATGTCTGTTTTAGGATTTGTTTAGTATTTTGTCTGTGTCTGTACCAAAAGAAACTGCACTTGAAGACCTAAGAGTGATAAGATTGATATACGTATGTGTGTGTGTGCACATAGCCAATACATACATATTTGATTTAACCTAAGCAAACATGAAGATTACGAGTTTGTGCTCTCCTACATGAAACTAAATTATAATCCCCAGCAAGAACTAATGAAAGGCGTATATTGTTTTTTGTTTTAGCTTTTTATTGCCGTTAAACCGTTACACAACAGTGAAGGGTCTGACTTCTTGTTAATTTATCGGTTCGGCGACTCATCGATTTAAATCCACATTTTGACGGAGGTGTTGTACCCATTAGATGTGTCTTTATTGAGAGCTGTGGACAGACGGAAACATATTCCATGATGGAGTTTTTGTTATTCAGGTCCCGTCATTCCGTGGGATAATTAGCCTTGACGGTCCAGTTTCCAAGATAAAATCCCAGGTCTGAAAATCACAAGAGGAAATTTAGTTTTGGTGTTAAGCCGATCCACCAAAATAGAAGACTGTATTCCCGTAGATTTAATAGTCTTATAATGGAATATAGTTCCACCCAGGACGCATTCAGAGGACGTTTCCACGGGCATCCGAGTGCGGTGAAAATGCCCATTGAACTGACTGCTCCCTTTGTTGTCACCTCCTCTGGCGACTTCTAGATTGTTCTGTCCTCATCTCATTGGCCCATCAAACGCATGCGCAAAATAGGTTTGCGTCTCCCCTGTTACCGCATTTCAACGCATGCGCACGTCGGCATGTAATGCTTAATATAGTAACAAAAGCAGAGTGATGGCGTACTGTTGTTACAGGGCTTTTCTGAACCAATAATCGTCTTTTACAGGTTGAGGGCAAAACGTATCGAGTAGGTGGACTGAAAAACTCAGCTCAGCCGCCATTTTATTTCCACGTTGACCATGTAATTAAGAAAGATATATATCACATTTTCAATAGGACTGTCGTTCAAAGTAAAAAATGTATTTTAAAATGCCGATTTATTTAACTCTCACTGGGGCTTATCACTTCTGCTCTCATGGACCTTTGGACGTCAGCCCAGTTGTTTCCTGTTACTTATTAGCCTAAAGTAGAGCTAAGCCAGGTCAAAGTTCTTGACTTAATAGTCCTTTGTGCGTTTTGTGTCCCACTGCAACTAGGAGCAGTTGTATATGATTCAAATATTAATTCCTCCTGAAAGACCTAAGGTAGCCTTTCAAATGCTGACAACATGTTAACACAAGTTAAAAGCAAAAAACTTATACAAACCTCATTTTAATCAAGTGTTTTTTATGTTCAGCTTCTGTTGTTTTCATTCTGTTAAATTCTGGGTTAAACTAGGGCAGGTTTTTGCTGTCTCAGTATGTCTGTGCCTTATCCTTTCATTTGTGATTTATTTTATTTATTTGTCAGTTGATGGTGAATGTTGACTCATGTCAAATGTAATATTTAAATGTGGTCATGTTTTTGAATGAACACCTTCCCTCATGTGTCAACTACCTTCTTTCTATTTAAATAGTTTTTTTGACACTAGTAGTAGTTTCAAGGCAGCAGTCCTTATTTTTCCTTATATTTTCTGTTGAACATACACGTCTTAGTAAAATAGATTAGAAGTTCTTAAACTGGATTGGTGAAAAATAAATAAATAAAACAACAACAACAGATGACATTATTTTGATACTGATTAAACCACTCATTGTGTTCTGGAAATTTTTAAATCTGCAAAAAAATGTAATTATAAAAGCAAAATTAGGGTGACAAAGATCTCTCTTAAACTCAGTAATACTATAAGATCACAATTTATTCTGTTATTAAGATTTAAAGAATAACAAAGTTGATCTGTTAACTTCAGAATGAGCATCTACTGAAAATAAGGATAGAATTACATTTAATGGGGTCTACACCAACTGTATAAGTCACAACTATTGAGGTACTGAAGCTTGCCATGTGCCCAGATCATTACCATACAGTCGCCCACAACTGTCCTGTAGTTTCCTGTTTCCTGTGTTCAAGTTTCCGCTTTATGTGTCAAAAGGTTCAACACGACATTTATAGACTGTTTTAAATTGTGAGGTGGTGGGGGTGGAGTGGGTGATATCACCAAAACCTTCATGTTGACTGAATTTGTTTTTCTGACGTATTTTTTTCTTTCATATTAATTTTGGCTAATAGGCTATCAGTAATAAGTAAATCAGTACATCAAATCTACTAGTCCTCGCCACAAATGATAAATTTACAATAAGGGCTAGTGGGTAGGGGGTGGGGGGACTATCTGGAATTACTTTAGTTGTATTTGTTTTGTGATTTTTATTTGTGCATTGATAAAATAAAGTGAAACCTAATACATTAATAAAGCATTACAAATATCACGTTTGTATTAATTTACTGTGTATACATTGTGCCACACCTCGTCATACTTGACGGGCAGTGATGGGATCCTCCTGTGTGTCAAAAAGCTTCTCGGATGTCAAAGCACCACCAGCATTCAACCAGGGGTTTTCTCACGCATGCGCATGTGTGGAAGACTATCTCATCGGGGAGAAAAAAAGAAGTTCACACACAAAGCCACGCCTGCGCGGTGTGCCTCTCATTACAAGCGAAGTTGCTGCATCTTTTTAGGAAGCTACATGCTTTCTTTCGACACCCAAAGGTCGCATGGTGTCAGGGACGCGCCTAGTCACGGGAACAGACCGGAGCGCGTTCACGAAGAGGTGCAAGATCGCGCTTTAACAGTGAAGAGTATCAAACAGCGTGCGGAGATCCAACCTAATGGTTTACATTGGGTCACGGTGACCAGTCAATGATTTGCGCCAAGTATCTGTTTTTTCTTCTTGTCCGGCGTTTATCCTGCAGACCTTTTGTATTTTGCACGGGGAGAACTGACACAGTAAACTCATCTGCATGATCGGGGAGCAGGAGCACACAGTATGGTCCGGGAAACCAGACATTTATGGGTGGGAAATTTACCCGAAAATGTACGAGAAGAGAAAATTATTGAGCACTTCAAGCGGTGAGTAAAAACGAGCGATGCGTGCGTGTGTTTTGTAATGTAGGAGACGAGTGCACGGCCAGCATCTCTCTCTCTCCCTCTCTCTCTGTTGTGTCATATTTTAGTGAAGTCGGGATGAAGCAGGAGGTTCCCCCTGTAGCAAAGTCCCATTTGGCAACTGTGCTGTCAGCTCTCTAAAGCAACAGCACTACGCTGCATTTGAGCTGCGATAAAGAAGAAAACGTCTCGCACGCCTCAGCCAGTGCCACCCAGCTAGCGCACATATGGTTTTGTCATTGTGACACGGCTACGAACTTGTCGGTTAGGTGATTACTTGTCCTTTATGTCGTGTGGTCGTACGTCCCCATCAGGTAACACGCCGGCTTTTAAGCAGCCCACCTTTCCATACGGTGACCGCAAACAAAACACGTTTTCCTGTAGCCTCGACGCTAACAGAGCCCAGCCAGTGTAAACAAACTTCAGGCTACCTGGCGAGCTGCTGGCTCCGGACGAGCTTTGCATTTCCCAGTCTGCGTCTCTGGCACACGGAATGAAGTGAGCCGCCGTGTGTTCCTGCTGTTTCACTTTACTCCGTGAGTTTGTCAAGCCACTGCTTCAAATCGAACCCGTGAAACACCGCTGGAGCGCGCTGGAGCATGCAGATGTTTTTTACTGTTAGAATTATTATTGTTTTGGTCTATAATTTTAACACAAGTCAGTGAAACCTCAAAGCTGACGCGACGTCACGCCGACATCTATTTTGCGACGTCGCTGCAGAGTGGCTGCGATCGAACGGGGTGCTGTTCACTCTCCGACTGATGTGCAACATTGTACCGTTGTAGTGGGCTTCTTGTGTTTGCTTTGGACGCAGAAAATGGTTGTCTTTGCCACATTCAAACCGCGCTGCTTACCCGCAGCTGCCGAGTTGCACAGCCAGCAACGTGATCTGACTTCAGGAAAATCAGACTACATATCTGTATTTTAAAATAGCATGAGAAAATCTCAATCATTCCTACATTTTTTGTTTGGGCTGCTGGAGCAAGTTAACCCAATGCACCTCGCACTGGCTCTTAGCTCTTTGTTGTCCTTCTTGGACTAAAACATGTAAATATGGTTTTGTGTGTGTGGCTATCATGGTAGTCTGCGCGCTCTCGTCGTCTCTCTCTTCCCGGCTGTCAAGGAAATAGCCATTCTCTGTTCAGATGTGCTGCAACCCAGACTGCAGAAAAAACAACAACAAAACAAACAAGCAAGAAATATCATAGTCTACCCATATGAGCAACATTGCGTTTTTTTCTTCTTTTTGCTGTGTAGGCGTCGCCATATGGGACGACGCTGCTAAATTACATTAATCCTATTTGGCAAAAAAAAAAAAAAAAAAAATTGCAACCTAAAGGCACATTTTTCCCATAGCATCTCCCGGACTGTTTGAAACATATAAACTGGTGATAATAACGTGGTACTTTGTACCCTTTCGGTCTCATAATTGACGGTAGACTGATGCAGCGAGAGCGAACTACAGATACGACTCGTGTCTGGTTCATGCAGCCTTGCAGACCGCGCAATAATGGGGCTACCTATACGTCGTTTTATTTACACAATCCCGTCCTATGATGTGCGAAACGTTATGTTAGGAGGGTGCCGACTGGCAGCCCATTATTGCAATATAGCAGAGGGGGGAAACGGCGTTGGCGAGTCCCTTTTAGCGTGCAGCCTGCCTCAGCTCCAGCGGTTACCCAGAGGTAGTCGGAGTGTGCAGGTGCATGACAGCCCAATGTGTGATAGAAGTCATTGAAGATGGGGGACGGCAGAATGAGTAAGCAGTGTGAACAGCTTTTCTAAAATGGCGTCGGGGGCTGTTCAGTGTTGGGAACTGGCATGCCAATAAATTTATGGGCAACCTACTGTCTCAGTCGACAGAAAACACGCGTTCCTTTTTTGTCTTCGGGGGGCGTGGGATGTACTCGGTGCATAGAGATGATCGCAGGATTGTAAATTTTGTGTAATAGCCTTCCCATCACTCAATTGAACCGTCGCTTAACAAGGCATTTTGACGTTTACATGCTTATTAAGGGAACAAAGGGACACTTGCACTCTTATAAATCTTTTAAATCTATTAAAACCCCATTGTACCTTAAGCAGCAATGTCGTGCATGTTAAAATATGCTACAAGGCGTTTACTTAGTGGAACAGAAGCAACCATGACATATTTTTATTGGAAATCAAGAACAAATTTCATATCTTTTTAAAATTGCTGTGCAGTCTCATTTAAACCCCTCTGTTATATGCTTATGGGAGCATCTTCCTCCTTGAAAACATGCTAATGATAGAAAATACATGCAGTTATTAACATGTAATGTTCCAAGGTTTCAAGTCCAGTTGCTGGGTTACTCTTGCCTTGAAAGAAAGTGCCACAGAGCGGAAAGTAAGAGTAGCAAATCCGCCTTGCCTCCCACCCCTGCGCGCGCACACACACACACACACACACACACACACACACACACACACACACACACACACACACTGACTGAGTTAATTTCAACACTGAATTCTGAAATGGGTGGTGGCATTTGAAAAATGAAATATTGAATATTATTGTCAAGAATTCAAACTGAACATTTTCAAAACCTGGTGATCACCATGTCTTTCTTCTATATTTGTTTTTTTATTTTTTATTATTCTAGATATGGACGGGTGGAGAGTGTCAAGGTCCTGCCAAAGCGGGGTTCAGAGGGTGGAGTCGCAGCCTTTGTGGATTTTGTGGACATTAAAAGTGCTCAGAAGGCTCACAATGCTATCAACAAGATGGGGGACAGAGATCTGCGCACTGATTACAATGAACCAGGCACAATTCCTAGTGCAGCGAGGGGGCTGGACGATAGTCTGTCCTTAGGCTCTCGTGGCCGGGATGTATCAGGGTTCACAAGGGCGGCAGGGGGGGCTGTGTATGTGCCCCCCACGTCGCTTCACAGCAGAGATGGACGCTATGAACGCAGACTAGACGGGTAAGTGGACAAAGTTTCTCTGAAGACAGGGGGAACCGTGGTTTCTAGTAAACACCAAGCATCCACCTATTCATTTATTTGTTTGGGGGTTAAAGAAGAGAAATAGAGTTCATGCTCAAGAATTAAGTCTTGTAGTGAGTTCTTCTGAGTCCATCAGTGTGACCAGCGCTCCTGGATACGTACTTACAGGTAGACATAGATATTCCATGAATGAGAGCATGTTTGTATCCAATTAAATCCATTGCTTAAATGAATAGTCAGTGGTTTAAATGGCTTTTGGGGATTATCTCTGTCATTTTAAACATTTCTGTGAGGTGGATGTATCATTTGCGGAAAATACGGGGCAAATATTGGATATCGTAAAATTTCCCAGGATTATTGGAGATTGCTGGAGAGAGAGAAAGAAAAAGAGAGAGAGGGAAAGAGAAAAAGAGAGAGTGGTCCAGCAGCCATCCCTGGGATTCCCTTAATCTGGAGTTACGCGGCCTGCTCGGTGGATTAATGCCCATATTTCCTCATGTAACAAAACCAAGAGCACAAATTATATACATAAGACATCATGTCTGGATTAGTTTAATTTGGTTTTCAATTATCGTGCACACCTTGCGGAAGTGTTCACTTCTCTTGTTGGCTGGAGTCACGTGGATAACCTGCAGAGGATATTTATTCCCCATTGCTGGATTAATACTGGCCAGACACCAAAAGGATATGCGATCATGCTAAAGGTATGAGTTGCTTTCTTGGTTCTTTGTTTTTTTGTTGTTTTATTTGGGAATATATCTAAAATCAGGGCATTACAAATTGAGTGCTGGGAGACCTCTACTGGTGATCCAACTCAGTAGAGACAACAAAAATAAGTGAGCAAATGACTTTTTTTCCATGCCTTTTTTTTGGTGGAGATATTTTTTTATTTTTATTTTTTATTTTTTTTGCGTTCCTACAAGGAATGCAAGGACTGCATATGGATCATACAGCTTGAAAAAAATGAATGTTGCACCATCCATACTACTGGAGATAACCTACCTCATGTCTGTGGATTACCTCCTCCTGAATGTGGAAGTATAACTAAACCTTGGATACATTAAACACAGAATCACAGAACTGAATTGTACCATGAACTGTAATTCTCATTGACTCTTGGCTCTTATGCTTGTAAAGAGATCATGGATGGACATCAGACATGAAGATTATGGACGTTCAGAACTGAACCCTGTTCTCAACCCTCGGAGTGAATACGGTGCTACTATGAACATGAATCTGGATTACTGTTATGAAACACCTTTATTCTTCGTGTGTCATGACCAGATTTGACTCCTTCGGCATCAGGAGCCTGACTCCTTTGGCACATAGTGTGGCCAACCTGGAAAGAGCAGGACTTCAGAAAAGAAGATAAAAGACTTCATTTTTCACTTCCATTGATGCTGTCGGAGAAGCTGTGATCAGCTCTCTGAAGACAGACTCTTGGATATCGTATATTTATTTTATGGGACTTAAGTGCAACACAAATTTTTTTCCCCACACAATTTTGGATGGATATATGAACACTGACTTACAGCAGACAGAACATCGTAACATGGATCTGTACAAAGCCAAGAGTGTTTTCATGATTTTAACTAAAATGGACACTCCAGCTCATCTATGCGAGGCCCCCATTTCCCTCAAGACGAGGATTACGTTTTCTAATTGTGCTTCAGTTTTTTTTTCCTCCTACACTCAACATTTTTGCCCATATTTTTTGCTCACAAAGTTCTATCTCCCTAAATTGTATTTGGAATTATAGGTCAAGTTACCACTCTCTCAAAAGGTTGGTATGTCCTGCCCTGTGTATTTTAGCTGTCCTCTCTAACCCCCTAGTTTGAACCCCTGTCTCTCTCCATTTTCCCCACTAACCGAAATAGCTGGCACATAGACTGTTATTACTTCCTGTATGTCTTTATGGAGAAATTTGTACTTTACCTTGTAATATTTTCCTTTCTCTTGCTCACACCTGATCCCACTTTCAGCTCCTATCTCCTGCTCTCCATTTTGATAGATCCTATTGCAGCTGATATTTATGATCACTGCTTTTAAAGACCCAAAATTCAAAGATTTGTCACATACTGATATTTGCAATATGTACAGTGAATTGTGGGGGCAGGATATCAGTACAGGAGGTACAAACAAGGTGGTGCGTAATAATGAGTAGAATAATATTAGGAGTAAATAATAACAATAATAACAACAATAATAAACATATTCAAGTAAAAATATATACTTTGGTAATATGGTAATATAATTTTGGTAATATAATATAATATAATAATTTAATATACAGATTTATTGATTATGAGAACTTTGTCAAGGCCACAATTAAAGATTTTTACTGGTCAGTATTACTTAAATGATGAGTTGAGCAGTGATGATAATAATAATGTAATAACGTTGGCATTATCAAAAAAATAAGATAAAATGATGAATATTTGAGAAACAATCACAAATCAATTTTGTCAAGGAAAAAGAAATACGCTGAATAATGGCATTTGTCAGAACTGCGTAGCTTCAAAGGTTGTATGGACCTCATTAGGTGATCCCGCTGGTTCCCTGTGTACAAAAACGCCTCAGCATTGTTCTCTTATTGTTCTCAAGGTAGAATGGCAATTATGTAAAAACCACGAGTATTTCCTTTTTCCTGAATCTAATTATAGAATCTGATTTGATTCAGTCATCCACAGCAGATAGGATATGTGGCAATGAGTGGCATCTGTGGTGTGAAGATGCGATACAAGTCTTCAGCATTTTTTCCCCCTTCAATTTATGACTTTAAACTCAGGTAATATCCAATTTCATCCACATACGTTTGGAACTTTCCAAGCTCCTTATAGCTATTATTTTAGTGCAAATTCCCTACTATCATCAGATCATCAGCTAATGATTCATTTACCATTGTCTGCTCTACATTATTTGACATAAAATGTTGTAGAAATTTAGTTTGACACAACCAAATTTGAAATGCAGTCTTAAGCTAAATCATTTATTGACAAAATGATTCATTGGCCAATTTATTAGAACCTCTTTATATCTATCTGTAAGTATTATTATGTGGTTACAGGTAATGTTGATTCATGGCCATTCTGGGTTTACTTTGTTGTTGCCCCAGATTAACAAAATGATTTTTTTTATTTCTAAATTATTTACTATGTCACATTTATAGAAGACTTTATTAATCTTACCACATCATACCATGTAAGAAGAACAAAGTGCTTAGCAAATGTAGTTAATCTGTTTGTTTGAATGGCAAAAGGATAATTTACTATTCTACTACTTTGGATGGACGGGACTGAATGTATTGGTCTCTTAAGCGGAGCCTCCATATAAGACACCTTTTTGTCATGCTGCTGGGGTGCATCCTTATAACTATGCTGTTCACGTAATCCCAAAACAGTTGATGTGCTTGGCATGCACCGGAGTAGACTAATAATCAAACACTGATGGAAATCCTCCCAAAAAAGTAACTGAATTATTTTTAAGCTCTATGAATAATGTAGAACCTGATTTGTGTAAAGTGAAATTGAAGGGTATCTATTGAACAGCGAGCCTGCACCACCAAATTAGCATTTTCAAGAGCATCTAGGGGTCAAGGTAATCCATCAATTTCACAGCAGACATCGTTATTCCATAGATGTTATTCATGAATCCAGCACACAGATGATTAAATCAAATAAGCTGAAACAGAATTTGCCCCCGACCTGCTGTACTTTTCCGTATAGTGCAGTGAAACGACACAGTAATAGTCTCCCAAAGCCATTTACCCTCAACATTAGAGCAGTATGTATATCCCATACAGTCTTTTGTTCTTGTGACCCACAAGAAGACCCTCCCTGTGGTAAAAGCCTTTGGTGGAAAGACTTAAAGTGAGACCTGTATTTATGTCCAACAATCTCAAATGTCTTTCACAGATGAATATTTCCACTTTGCCCAGATCAGAGAGCATAGAAAGGGCTTGTTAAAAAAGGTTTTTTAGTTGGGTGCGGAGAGTCCTCTCAAGTGTAGCAGTAAAATGTTAGTGTGGAAATGTGTAACACATTTCTTTGTCAGGTGTAATGGCCAAGTTGGGCATTTTAAGAAACTCATCTCATGGATCATTTACCAAATGGCCTTTCAGGACGTCACAGTGCCCCAGTCATGCAGAAGAAGACACTTGTGTCGTATATCTTCAAAGAAATGGCAGCCTTTTGGAACATGAGTTCTAGTTAGTTTGTAAAGCTCACAAAGATCCAGGCAGCTCATTTTAGCACAGGTTCAATTGAAGAAATTCTTGTGAGTGATGGCCGAATCACCACAGATTCAGATTTTTATAGTTATTTTATGTATGTGTCATAGTCTGTCTCTGTCATCAAAAACTACCAGTAGAAGATTTCCATTTAAAACACAACATCAACAAATTTCTGGAAAATCCAAGAGGCTAAAAACATTACCACAGGAACTAATCATAAACCTCTGTATCAGAACCAAAGCAAAAACATTGCTGCTGCCACTGTGTCTTTCCTCAGAAGCGGTTTAACAAGTTTCTCCTTGTTCCATATGTGTTTGATTAAAGTCTCTGTTAACATAAACATAAAATATGGATAAGCGGATATTTACAAAGATGCAAATACATCAGCTGCTCTCAGATGGTCCATATCATTCAGAAGATAGAAAAGATTTATACTTCTATAATAATTGTGAGCAAGGGAATTGTATTAATTCTAACAGGGGAGTAAGCTGGGATGAATTTTGTATACCTTACGATTTCTTGTAATTCAGGTGAAACATACATTAGAAACTACACGTTGAATTTTTTTTAAACTTTTTTTTATTGTGTATTATTTAATATTATTTCTGAGTGAACCCTAGTTGTTATTGGCATCAAGCATTAGGAGATATAAGGCAGTCAGTAAAAATGTTTCCAGGATAAACATTCATATAGGAAGTTTCCCTCAACTGAAACCTGGCCTACACCCACACGTACCGCCATATATTCAAATACAATCAAATGTTGTATCGTGTCAGACTGCTGTAAATATACTTTCTATTTTTTCCATGAATTATAAAAGTTAGTTTGTTTTCCATTAAACTCAAATTTTTACCCTCCCCTTGTAATTGGAGAAATAATAAATCACAGGACCAGCGTAATGACAGTTTGTCACTGTTGTTCTATAAATCCATATTCTGCCCTGTGTTGGAACATCATGGATAATTTGCTGATTATAATATAATCTGAATTCAAACAGTGGTAATTGCTGTCCTGTCCCGCTCATTATGGTGAGTTTGGTAATATGACTGCTGTAATGACACAGCAGTTGTATTACCAAATTAAACTCTGATTGCTTTATTCAGAAAGAGGATGCTCAGGTCTGAACAGAATGTCCATATTAGCGCCGTTTCTAATGCGCTTCTTCACAAGAGATCTTTTGAGGAGCTTTTTTTTTTCAGAAGAAGAACAAGGGATGTCAAATTGTGTAACATTATAAACAATAGGCCTGTCATAACTCACCTCCAAAACTCTTTAACAAAGCCTCTCATATGACTGATGAAACGCCTCAATAAGTGGCCTTTGAAACTGTTTCTTGATGTTACAAGCCCAGAATGACATGACAGACTACAAAGACATAATCTGTCATTCCTTTTATTAAAAGTAATCTTTGTACAAGTCTGTCATTTCCTCCAATTAAGCTCAAACAAGCTTAGGACTTGTGTTCAGTTATACAACAAATGCATGCCATTCATGCTGTGCTTTCAGGGTTGTATTTTAAGTATGGAACATTTTGGCTTAGACTTGGATGGCCAAAGATGAACTGGGAAACTGCAAAACGGTTACACGTCTGCATTCTAAGGAAACAAGTTTCAAACGTACTAAGCTTCTGTTAACTCCTCAGAGTTGATGGAAATGTGTGAAAGTGTAATACCTAACAGCATTTTAGTCGCCCTTTATGATGGCAGAAGGATCTGTTACATTTCATCACCAGAGAAAAGACCTGATGCTCTGTTGTCCTAACTTGTCAATCCTGTAAAGCAACTCATAGTTGTAGATTTTCTGAGATCTTCTCAAAACACTTTGCCCCTATTCTCATTAATGATGACCCACCTGAGACACCTGTTAATTTTGTTTGTCCTCTGTCTGGTGCTAGCAGTTGTCTTAAATCATTAGAGTGTGATGGTAATATGACTTGTTCTCTCTTCCTGTTTGTTAGGACTGCTGAAAGTCGGGATCGGGCATATGATCACAGTGCCTATGGACATCACGAGCGTCCTGGTAGCAGTTTCGACCGTCAGCGGCATTATGAAACAGACTATTACCGTGATGCAAGAGAGAGGACTCTGAGCACTGCTGGCAGTGGGTCTGGTACCTCCAGTGGAAGCGGTACAACGGTTTCATCAGGAGTCAGTGGAACTATAGTAAGTGCTGTTGCTGGAAACACAGGAACAAGTGGAGCAGCGGGGGCCACGACGGGAGGAAGCGGAGGATCCACATCCAGTGGGGTTGGCTTCTACCGCTCCCACAGCAGGAGTCCTTGTCGCTTTGAGACACCAGAGCCTCGCTATGAGCCTCGTGCCAGGGAACCTTTCACTTTGGCCAGTGTGGTTCACAGGGACCTTTACAGGGAGGACAGGGGTCGACGTGGGGAGCGGACATACCGCCACAGTCGTAGCCGGTCTCCACACTCAACACATTCACGAAATCCCTCTCCTCAGAGGCTCGTGAGTCAGGCTTCTCGTCCTCCACGCTCCCACAGTGGGTCAGGTTCTCGCAGCCGCTCCTCCAGTTCAGACTCGGTCAGCAGTACCAGCAGCAGTACAAGTGGCAGGTGAGTGAAGCGTAATCTGTCCGTGAGGATTTCTGTCTTTACACATGGTTGTTTACCTATTTTCCCCAATGGACACAGTAATAATTCTCTGTGAATTATGCATCATTATGCCGAAAGACTGGCAAGATGTGTGTATGTAACTTCTGTCATTGGCTTGTTGCTCATCATCCCTCTGTGGTATGGTTTAGAACATAAACCTTTTGGCAAAATTATATGTATGTACTTTGTCACTGTCTGTTTCTTCATCAGCACAGTAGCATTTTTTTTAGGTATGATCGAACCGTTTATCAGAACCAGCATAGCACATTATTGTGGATATTGTGGAGTTCTTTCATGGTGTTATAAAAAGAAAAAACGCCAGCTAATGTCATTGGCCAGACTTGGCATGTGAATCTTCCTTTTTCTGTTCTCAGTTTCAGTGATAAATTGTGCTGTATTGGCATATTCACCAAAATGGGGAAGATTATTTCGTATGTGGTACACCTTCTCCCTCTTTCTTCTTTAAAATTTTTACTTTGCTATTTTTGTGTAATCATTAATGACAGATCAAGTGTTTTTACAAGGTTGTTGTTGGAGTAGTTCATTTCAGGTGGGATTGAAATGGCGTGAAATGACCTTTGAGGCACATAATGCCGCACTTTTTGTGTTGTGAACATTTAATTTAGTCTGACTTATTATTGCTTCATACTAGGTGCACTTCTCATAACAAAACTCTTCTTGTTCTGCTTAATTTATATTTATGCTGCCATGCCATTATATGGCAGCTTTTGAGGTTGTTTCTTTGTCTGCATCCATTAACCAGTCAGATTTCTTTTAGACTTCTAGACTACCTTTTGCTACAGTTACATTACCATTTTAAAACTTTTTTCAAATACTTTTATAAGCTTTTAAAAATTATAAATACTAACACCTTTTATTGCAGTCATTTATACTGTGATTGTTTTGCCGGCATGCTGTGATTGTGTTTTCATTAATGGTGTTTGAAACAAATGCCTATCATCCGAAATATCCAACATCTGACATCCAAAACAGTGCCAGCTTTGTTATGCCAGTGAATTTTTCTCAGGTATTTTTTGAATTTGACAGGGTAGTTTAACATTCTGTTCTGTTAATTATTTTATTCTAAGTTCTTATACATAAATAATAATATATGGGATTAAACTAAGCTTCATTCAGTTTAATTCGTGTCCATCTATAGGGATTCACTCCACTGCATAAATTTACTTAAAAAAATAAACATCTGGAGAGGGGTTAACTGCATCACCTTTGGACGGAGCAGAGTCCACAGCTCAGCAACAACAGACAGCGACACATGTGGTTTGATGAGGAAGTGCTATGGGGGAATTTCAGGAGACGGCTGCTATATTTTTCTCACTGCCTACCTCTGTGTATGGGTAGCTCCCCCCCCTCCGTGAGATCCAGTTGGAACTGGAAATTTCTGGCCAGTGCTGGCTGCCTGCCCACTCCCACAGGCCAGGCTCTGTCAGCAGCACTTCCGGGAGTGTCTGAGCGCAGGAGGAGAAAGTGAGAAGGAAACAAACAGCAGAGGGCCTAGAAAGCTGAGACAGACATGGGAATTTGAGAAAAAAAGGTGCATGAGGCGGCCATGCATTTGCCTGTTGTGGGCAAATTCATCTTTTTCTGCCTTTAACTAGAAGCGCCCTAGAATTGTGAAAGGTGCGGGAAAAGGATATGTTTTTCCTCCTCAGTTCAGAGATGTTAAATTGTTAAAATGTTAAAAAAAAATTTGGTGGAATGGCCTATTGACAATGCATTGCATGACCTTTTATCCAAATGAGGGACAGTGTATATGTATATATGTATGTGTGTCAGATATTTCTTTTTAAAATCATATGTTGTCTCTTACCATTTTTTTCCCACCTTATTTGAACATATGTTTTTCAAAAATGTCATCCCATAAAATGCAGTGACTATTTCGTGATATGAAATGAAATTTTATGTAGTAGCCAATCTATTTATAATTTCTTATGGGCAGAATATGTCACATTGCAAAATTATATGATACCACATGTAATTTCAGTCTTATAAACTTGGGTTTCAAATTAGGTAAAGTATTCATAACTAGACTGTTACTTAAAGCAAAGCAACACACCTTCATTCAAATATATTGATTGATATAATGATTGAAGTTAAACTGTGACC
Organism: Mugil cephalus; assembly: GCF_022458985.1. NCBI lineage: Eukaryota > Metazoa > Chordata > Actinopteri > Mugiliformes > Mugilidae > Mugil > Mugil cephalus. The sequence continues at coordinate 2,627,998 of NC_061770.1, read as the reverse complement.
CTTGTTCAATATCCAAAATTATGTTACTTTTTTCGCTGCAGTGATTCCAGCAGTAGCTCAAGTGATGACTCTCCAGCACGTTCAGTGCAGTCTGCCGCTGTTCCTGCACCATCAGCACTTACCTTATCCTCTCTTGACAAGGATGAACCGCGTAAAAGCTTTGGTATTAAGGTCCAAAATCTTCCTGTGCGCTCTACAGGTTAGTTTTATGGTGCTCCTGCAGTACATAACCACCAGAAGTTTTTATATGCATAAATAGTGATGCACTATATTCCTGAATATCTTTGAAATATCATATGATAATAATAATGTGGTCATTTCTTAAAAAGAGTCAACAACAACCTTAATTTAAACGTTTGGTTTGTTTACTTCAGATACAAGCCTGAAGGATGGTTTGTTCCATGAATTTAAAAAACACGGAAAGGTCACATCAGTACAAATCCATGGAGCTTCAGAGGAGCGCTATGGGCTTGTCTTTTTCCGCCAGCAAGAAGACCAAGAAAAAGCACTTGGAGCATCAAAGGGAAAGCTTTTTTTTGGCATGCAGATTGATGTCACAGCCTGGAATGGCCCTGGTAAGTTCTGATCTGAACTCTCTTTCAATGAAAACATGGATATCAACAAATCCACTAGCTAATACTCAGCATTTTTCAGAGACAGAAAGTGAGAATGAATTTCGCCCCTTGGATGAGAGGATTGATGAGTTTCATCCGAAAGCCACACGGACCTTATTCATTGGAAACCTGGAGAAGACCACCACTTACCATGACCTGCTTAACATTTTCCAGCGGTTTGGAGAAATAGTGGTAGGTCAATCTGTGAATCGGTTGAAAATTGGGACAAACTCAGCGGTGATGATGACCTTGCTTACTGACAGAATATATTAATTTTCATTGACCATGAAGGATATTGACATCAAGAAGGTGAATGGAGCCCCACAGTATGCCTTTCTACAATATTGTGACATTGCCAGTGTCTGCAAGGCCATAAAGAAGATGGATGGCGAGTATCTTGGTAATAACAGACTGAAGGTAAGAATTTTGTTGAGTTAACTGTAGATTTTACCTTTAAACATGTACCATATTCTGTTATTTTAACAATGCTACTTTATGGCAAACCATAGTATTGTTTATGAGAACTGACATTTTATTCTTTACTTTTCAGTTGGGCTTTGGGAAGAGCATGCCTACAACATGTGTTTGGTTGGATGGATTAGCATCGAACACAACTGAGCAGTTTCTTACCCGTCATTTCTGCCGCTATGGCCATGTTGTCAAGGTAAGTTTTTATTTATTTTCCTACTCATAATTCGTTCATTGTTGCTATTATGGAACCATGAAACAATACTTTCCTCTGTCCTCTGCAGGTTGTATTTGACAGAATGAAAGGAATGGCCCTTATTCTGTATAACAACATTGAATATGCACAAGCTGCTGTGAAAGACACAAAGGGATGGAAGATAGGCGGCAGTAAAATCAAGGCAAGTGAAACAGAGGGCTTATTTGGAAATTATATATAATCTGAGTTGTCAATGCTTGATAGGTTGTAACGTTATGACCGACTTCTTTTTCCTCAGGTGGACTTTGCGAATCAGGAAAGTCAGATGGCTTTCTATCGTTCGATGCAGGCATCTGGGCAGGATATACGAGACTTTTATGACATTCTCTCTGAAAGAAGGTTTGTGCTGTTTGCTTAAAGATGGATAAGAATATATCAGCACTGTCTAAAATTAAAACTTTTGATTTTGATTTGTTTCTTGGCAGAGATGATCGACGAACCCAGTATGAGTTTCAAGCGGAGAGACAGTATTATGAAAATGTACGAACACCAGGAACATATACTGAAGATCCACGTCGCAAATACCCTGCTAGAAGTCGGGAGTTCTACACAGAGTGGGATCCATATCAAGGAGATTACTATGATCCACAATACTTTGAAGACCCTCGGGAATATCGGGAATACAGAGCTGACCCTTATGAGCAGGACATTCGCAAATACAGCTATTTGCAACGGGAACGTGAAAGGGAGAGAGAACGCTTTGAAACAGACCGAGGACGTGATCATGGGAGAAGGACCATTGAACGTAGCCAAAGCCCATCTCACATTGCCACTCGTCGTCCAGCTAGTCCCACTGCCTCTCCTTCACTCTCTGAGAGGATACCAAGTGATACAGATCGCCGTATTTGTTGTCGATCTTCTGAAAGAAGTGGTAGTTGTAGTTCAATCTCTCCACCCAGATTTGAAAAACTAGAAAAGGCACGATCTGAAAGGTATAATAAGACTGAAAAACTTGAGAAAGATAGAGTTTTTGAAATTGAAAGGGGGAATTTGGTTGAAAAGGAGAAGAGGATAGGACGAAAAGATCGAGGAGACAAGGACAAAAGTGAGAAACAGAGGCTTAAGAAGCTCAAAGTCACTTCACCTCTTATCCCAGCATGTGACACGGAACCTGAACTTGAAAGAGATGTTAGCCCTGAGTCTGTTCTTCGAAGTAATACCAGTAAAATCCCAAAGGAGTGCTTGAGCAAAGGCAGGTTGGATCTAATGCCTTGTGTGGTGCAATTAACACGTGTTAAAGAAAAAGAAGGGAAATTGATTGGTCATACTGTCCAAGAAAAACAAATACAGAGGGTTGGAAGTGATAGTCCAAGACTGACATCACCAACAGCTGACCAGAGGAGTCCTCCATTCCGCACAGAATCAAAAAGTGATACCTCTAAGCATGGGAAGGTACCTAGAGACAAACATATTCACAGTTTAGTAGAGGTTACTGATAGCAAAATCAAATCCAAAAAACATGGAAAATCTGAAATGGGATTGGACAGTGGTATTTCTTTGGATATTGACCGTTTAGCTGCAAGGAAAAGGCGCTTTGAAGACTCAGGAAAATCTGAGCGACAAAAGAGAAGTACTGAAGAGGACTTTGGTAGACCTGGACTTTATAAACTGTGGAACAATGCTAAGGAGACCGAATTAGACAAGAATGTTTTGACAAAAGTGATGCATAAAAAAGAACACCACAAGGATAAATGTGTCCAAATGGTGTCAGTTAACAGTCCTAAAGATGGACGAGACTGTGAAACCAACCCGGTTAGCCTTCCTGTGGAGCAACAGTCACAGTTAGGTGAACTGACTGAAGATTCTTCAGATCCGTTAAGCTCTTCCTACCTTAAAATTGATTCAGAGGGTCCAAAAGGTGAAAATTGCTCAAATTTTACCAAGATACAAGAGGACTGCAGCCTTGAATTGGATGAATTAAAAGAACAGAAACAGGTTTTGTCTGAAAACGAAAAAGAGAGAGGGAAGTGCAGAGACTCTGATGATGGAGATGAACATTTTGCCCACATTGACCATAACATTTGCACAAAACAAACAGAACAGAGTCGATGGCTCCGATTAAAGCTTGCTGACCCGGAAAAGGTTGTAATGTTTGAGCACCAAGCAAATAATGATACTCATGATTTTGAAAAGGATTATATCATGCATGAGGTTGGAAAATCAATTCAAGATATGGCCAATGATGACTTCTCTTCCTGCAAACGTAAGAAATTAGAGAATTTTGACTTTGAAATACTCAAAGTAAAAAGAGAGCACAACTTTGCAAGCTCCCAAAAGTTAAGTGAAGACATATATAGGATACCATCATCGATAGGAGCTGGTCAGTTTTCTGAAAATGAGGAAGATGACACTGCCCAGATATCTGTGTCTGTTACAAAGAAAGAAAGAAAATCCTCCCCAACAACAGATGATAAATTTTCACACACTGAGTTATTAAAAAACAGTTTGGGTCTGACAGCCAGACATTTTCAGTCCTCTGAAAATGAGGTCCCAAAGCTGAAAACGTCCTTGCTTGGATGTGATGAGGAGTTAATGCAACATTGGGAAAGAAGGATTAAATCTGATTCGCTCAGAATGGAAATGACATTCCCAAGCAATGTTTCAAAACATGGCAGCATAAGCAAATGCCTTGGCCAGGATTTGGAACCTGGAGAGGTGCAGTCCGATTCAGAGGATGATGGAGAAAACAAACATATCTCTCCCAAGTCAGGTAGTTCGTTATCTTATATCCTCAGAGATCGTGATGAGAGGATAACAGATCTCAAACTTTCAGGCTCTTTGGAAAGGAATAAGTTTTACTCATTTGCTTTAGATAAAACTATAACTCCTGATACAAAAGCACTCCTTGAAAGAGCCAAGACATTGTATTCCTCAAGGGAAGATAATTGGTCCTTTCTGCCTTCACGCTTTCCAGCCTCCCACAGCTGTTCAGATAAGGACAAGGTAGAGTTAGCACCTCGACCTATTCCTTCTTGGTATATGAAAAAGAAAAAGATTCGTACTGACTCTGATGAAAAGCTGCATGATAAAAAGGAGGAACTTAAGCCCCAGGACCAAGAGCGTCAGGAATTGTTTGCCTCTCGTTTCCTACACAGTTCAATATTTGAGCAGGATTCACGCCGTTTGCAACATCTCGAACGAAAAGACCAAGATTTAGAAACTGGAATTGCTAGGCCTTTTACCAAGCCAGGTGCTGCCGAGGCTCAACCTGAATCTGGAGGAAGTGACATCCCCCAAGAGCCCATAGTGCTTTTCCATAGTCGTTTTTTGGAGCTCCAGCAACAAAAGGACAAAGACCAAACATCACCTGATCATGAGAATGATTCAGTAGTGGTCGATATCAAAAGAAATGGAGTTCAGAATTGTGACAATGTGATGTCTGATAAGGAATCTGAGCCCATACTGAAAGCTGATGACAAATCAGCCACCTCTCCATTAACCTTGACATCTTTGCCATTTGTTCCTTCCCCTAAAGAAATGTCTCCATCAATAAAGAAAGAAGTTGTAACTCCCTCCTCAGATCAACATGCGTCACTTGTCAAAGAAGAAAAAGTAGAGTCAGTCCTTGAGGTGTCTCCATCTGATTCTCTTCCTATGGAAGACTTCAAACCAGTTGCTCCTAACTTAATTATAACCCCTCCCATTGCCCTGTCAGAACTGGACAATGAAACTGAAACAAAAGCAGAGTTAATTGAACACAAAGTGAAATGTGATAGTTTAGCAGTGGAAAAGAATCCAGTTATGGAGGATAAGCCTCCCACTCCTGGTGGTTCCCTGATCGGTTTTGAAAAACAAACTCCAGAATTTGCTTATTCGGATTGTTCAAAGATTGAAGAAAAATCTGAAATGATTAAGACGGAACCAGAAATCGAAAATCAAGAAGCAAAAGACTTTGAAGAAACTCAGAAAATAGAGGCAGATGGTGAGGCATGTATGCCAGAGCTAGAGGCTGAAATAAAACCATTACCGAGCCGTAGACAGCCCAAGAGTAAAAGGGCAAAAGCCCTACCAGTATTACGTAATACGCAGACTTCCCAAATTGTTGCAACTGAAAAACCTGCTACGCGAAAGAGTGAACGGATTGACAGAGAGAAACTTAAAAAAGCCTCATCTCCTCGAGCAGAAGCACCCAAAATGTCATTTGAGTCTAAAACCACGTCCAAGTCACCAATACATGCATCTGATTCTGAACAAAGCCTTGAGTCAAGTTTGATACATGGTAGAACACGTCGGAGGAATGTAAGGTCAGTTTATGCTACGCTACATGAAGATGAGCAAACTGGCAAAGAGGTAGCTGAGCCATCCCGCTGTATGCGCAAACGTGGTGCTGATAAAGAATCAATACAGCTAGATGCTCAAATTTCTACCAATACTAGGCGCGGACGCCCACCTAAGAGAGGCATTAAACGAGGTGAAGATGTATCACCAGTAAAAGGAGATCAGAAGAAAAACACAGAAGAAGACACAGAGGTCAAAGAGACATCAAGTAATATAGAGGTTGTGAAAGCCTCTGAGGGATGGCGTTCACCCCGCACCCAGAAACAGCTACAGACTTTATCTGCTCCAGTTAACAAAAAAGGTAAAACAGACAGAACACCTGGGAGCATGACTGTCTTACCTGAGCTCACTGGTATGGCAAGTCATGATGAGTCAGAGCCTAAAGCTAAAGTTGATTCTGAACTGTTTGGAAAATTATCAGAAAAAGGGGAAAACACAAGCTCACCTGTGCACAAAAAAGAAAAAGATCCAGGAGTAAAGAAATCTGTAGATAGTGACATTGAAAAGATAGACACAAGCTCATCTGAGAGGAGACAGCATCCTGAAAAGAGTGTTAAAATGAAAACGCCAAGGTTGAAACGAAATACCAAGCAGGCCACCGAAGATAAATCACACACTTTGAAAAATCTTGAAATCCGTGTAAGTGTTGATGATGTAAAAGGTTTACTTCGTACAGAGGATGATGAGGCTCAGACTTTTGAGGCTGCTACTAATACTAAACCCAAGACAGGAGAACAAGAGAATGATGGAACAAAAATTATAGTTTTTCCAAATGAATCCAAGGAGCCTGCTTCAGATGACAGAGAAGACACGCTATCAGAATCTGAACTTCCTACTGATCCAGCTGCTGCGCTATTAGCACGACAGATGGAACTAGAGCAGGCAGTTGAAAATATTGCCAAACTCACAGTTGAGCAGCCTCCCCGACCATATAAGGAACAACCTCCAGAGCAACCTACTGTATTGCCTCCTGTCATAGTGGAACCAGAAGGTGAGGAAGTTGAGGAGAAGCGGGCTAATCCTGCAAGTGAAACTGAACTTGCAGCTGCTATTGATTCCATTACGGCTGAAGAATGTGGAGATGCAGATGGTTTCACAGGACCTACTTACACTGCTCTTATTCGTACCCCTGACTCTTTGATATCTTCCTCTTCCAATGAGATTATGGAACCTGAAACACACATGGCGATCAACAATATTCTTGCAGGGGACTTAGACGATGGACCTCTGACACTAAGCCCAAAGGGATCAATGGCAGAGTCTAAGGCAGCAGAAGATCCTGTCGTACTTGAAACACCCAAGAAAACAAGTAAAGTAAGAGCTAAAACCCCGAAGAAGTCCAGAAGTCGTAAAGGTGCATTTACTAAGAAGGGGGATACTGTTGAAGATGTTTCACAATCAGAGCCTTCCCCGGTCAAGTTGCCAGAGTCAATCCCAGAAGACCCAGAAACCCTTAATTCAAAAGCAATCACTGTTACAGCTGGGGGTACTGCAGCAGCCTCAGTGGTCACTGCTGTTGCAACTTGTAGGCGAGATGTTACAAGTGCTATAACTGTAGACACCCCCAAAGAGGCAGAACAGCCTGAGGTTGAACAACCTGTACCAAAAGAATCTGCTTTTCATTCAGGCACAAGCAACATCTCCAGCAGTAAAAAGCATCCTCAAACAGCAGAACCTACTTTTGCCTCTGCTCTTACTCGCCCTCAACCAGTGTCCCATTTCAGTGTCCCTCTGCTACGCCCTGCCAAAATGTCACTTTCACCTGAATGGCCTCAAAGATCAGAAGAAAGCAGGATTTATGTTGCTCCTTCATGTCACGTCACTGTGGTAACTCCATCTGTGCCACCATCGACTGCACTTGGAACACCATCAACAAATCCCCCAATGCCGCCTGATACCAAGGCGTCTGATATTGATCCTAGTTCCAGTACGTTAAGAAAAATCCTAATGGAACCTAAATATGTGTCTGCATCAAACAGCAACTCTATACCTACCACTATGGTCACATCTGCTCTTTCAGAAGCTTCAAGGATATCCGAGAATGAAAACATCTCAGATACAGTAGTTTCAAGACAATTCCATCCTGAGGAGAGGCCACCATTGCCGCCCCAGCCAGTTCACCATAAACCATCTCCACTGACGGAGTCCCAACAAAACTGTGGCGAGAAGACACCGCATACAGTAATTTCTCCTGCTACCTCAGTAATAAGTCGAATTCCAATGCCTTATGATACAGAGGAAACTCCACGAATTTCCCTAAGCAACCGAAGCATTGGCCTGTCAATTCCCAAGCAAAAATTTAGAACCAACACCAATGAGAATAATCGCTGCCTTGGCATGGATATAGCAGAAGATGGGACCAGAGGGCGTTCTGTTGTTGAGACCACTCCTTACAATGCAGGTTCCAGTCCTGGTCTGAGGGTCAATACATCAGAAGGTGTTGTTGTTCTGAGTTACTCTGGTCAGAAAACCGAAGGGCCTCACAGGATGAGAGCCAAAATTAGTCAAATCCCTCAAGCCAGTGCGGGTGATATTGAGTTTCAGCAATCTGTGTCCAAATCTCAGATAAAGCAAGACCCAGTTATCACATCATCCCATTCACCTACTTCAAAAGTAGCTCCAACTCATACAGTATTCGGGCACACAGGGGTCCTTTTGACCGGCCAGAACTATAATTCTCAGCCTGTCATTTCCAGTACAAAGCAGGACAATCGAGGATGTGACAAGTCTGAAGCGCCATATCACACGTCAACCCAAGGTGGTGTGGTTAAGATGTTCCAACAGCCCATTAGTTCTCCTCAGGTCTTGATGTACAACCAACCTGTGATACAGCAGCAGCATAGCAAAAGAGGACTAGGAACTGAACCTCACACAAAAAAGATAGACATTGGCAAAACTGTTCAGCAGTCTAACCTCAGCCCAGTTATGAGTCCACACCACCCGTCACTGTCTGGTACCCGTGTGAGCCCCGGCCCTGGCATCACAGGCGATCGGTCAGCTCTACACCTCAAGCAAGAACCCCAGTCTCCACGGACAGCTGTTCACTCCCCATCACCCTTTGTCAAATCCTGTCCACCGAGCAGTTCTCCAATTGGAACTTCAGTTGTTCTGGGTCATGGCATGCCACCAATGTCGACTTATCACTCTAGTATACATCATTCACATCCAGAACAATCCTCTGTCATAATTCAACCACACAGTGTCACTCAGTCAATGTCTCATGAAGCCAGGATGACTACTCCGCCAATTTCTGGGATTAATTATGGGAGACGAGGTGACTCCTTGTCTTCCTCCCACCCTGGTCCTTCACAACGCTCAAACACTCCTCAGCCTAATGTCATTAGAGACATGGTACTGCAGTCTCATTCAAGTTCCCAAGGGTCAGTGTCAGGTTGTGGTAACAGTGTAAGTGAAGAGGAACCCAGACATTTTAACCAAGCTCTTCACAGACCTTCAGCTTCCCAGCTCCAGTCAGATGTAATGATGATTCACGGAGACCACAGAGGACTCCACCCCAGTATTCGCATGGAACAGTACAGAGACATACATCACCGCATCCTCATGCGCCAGCAACTGGGCGAGCAGGCTGCAGTAGATGCAAGACCACCACGCAACTCAGAGACTGGAACTGCATCTTCAAGCAATATCTCTGGGCCTTCAAAAAGTCCTATAGTGGGGAAGAATATTGAGCTTTCAGCAAAAGAACCTCTCAAACCACTAGAAGGAAAGCTCATACATCCGACTTCCAATGAAAGTAGAATCCGAGGAGTACATGCATCCAGCCCTGTCATACTGTCTCCTCACCCTCATGGGGTTCAGCTGATACATCCAGGAGGAGCAGGGTCCTTTCCAGTTTATCGGGACATGCGGGGATTTCCATCCCAGTTTCCGGGACACAACCTGCCTAACCAAGGCATTTCATCTTCACAGGTCACCACACATTATTATGTGTATTTTTGTAAATATTTTAACGTCTTTTATATATATCATATTTACATATTTATTTTCTTCATCAGATCCCTCCAGATCCTGAGCTGGGTAACAGGGGTAAAATGTCTCAGTCACATGGGGGAGGAAGTGATTCCAAGCCTGAGAGTTCTCATCTTCGTCATGCTACCTCTTCGGATATTTCACATATTTCCAGAATACAAGGAGATACAGTCTCCCCTTCTTACCAATCTCCAATGATGTCCCCCATGGGCCACAAGCCAGATCTGTCTCTACAGAAAGGTCCTCCAGCCTATCTGCCTACGCCTCCGTCAGCCCCATCGAGTTCACTACAGCAACGGGCTGATGCTAAGCTTGAACATTCAGGACATCGTTCCATTGACATGGTGCAGCTTCTGACAGTAAGATTTTTGGACCAGCAATGTCACAATGCATAGAATATATTTTCAAGACTATACTAAACAGGTGAATATGCTTAGCAAACTCTTTGTTTTCTTTTTACAGAAATATCCTATTGTGTGGCAAGGCCTGTTAGCACTGAAAAACGACCAGGCTGCTGTCCAGTTGCACTTTGTGTCTGGCAACACCATACTGGCCCAGCGCTCCCTGCCGCCCCCGGAGGGAGGTTCTCTTCTTCGTATTGTCCAGAGGATGAGGCTTGAGGCTTCTCAGCTGGACAGTGTGGCACGCAGAATGACTGTGAGTATTTTGATTTTATTTTAATCGCCGAAGTTAAGGTTTTAAAATACGTGGTAAACATATTTGAAAAGAGTCACAATGGACACATTTGACCATAAATATGTTTTCCTCATTCTGGAGTTGTGCTTTACTTAAAATTTTGTGGTGACAATCTATTTATTCATGACAGGTGGAAAACGACTACTGTCTGCTACTGGCTCTACCCTGTGGTCGAGATCAAGAAGATGTCCTTGGTCAAACCCAAGCTTTGAAAAGTGGCTTCATCACCTACCTGCAAGCCAAACAGGCAGCTGGCATCATCAATGTGCCCAATCCCGGCTCTAATCAGGTGTGTGCTCATTTAGATTTTATGAGTTGTATGTCATAATGAAGTACCTTATTATGACGTTGCCTCTCTCTTTGCATTTTTTTCTTCTGTGGACCTACAGCCAGCTTATGTGGTGCAGATTTTCCCACCCTGTGAATTCTCTGAGAGCCACCTTTCACGTCTGGCCCCGGACCTTCTCAACAGCATCTCCAGCATTTCTCCGCACCTCATGATTGTTATCGCCTCAGTTTAATTACCTCCATCCTTTCCACCACAAACAAGCCAACACCAGCCCTTTTTGACTCATCCGGTTTGTAAACTGGAATTGCCTCATATTTTTATGTATTTGACTTTTTTAAAGATCTAATTTAGCATGAACTCACCTTTTCTCCTTCACTTCACCAAGTCCTTAAATCATCCAGTGATGCTGAATTCCAAAAACTATACCTTTACGAAAAGGATACAAAGGGTCGAATGGGGATTTTTGATCACTTTGCTCATTTCATGTTGGCCATTTTTGGAGGTGTTGTGCATAGCCTTGTTTAATCCATAGCATTCATAAAGCTATGGATTTAGACCTTCCTATGAGATTTTTTTACCTTCATAAAAGTGATTGTGATTTTTTTTAAAGACGATGTGAGAAGTCATTGCACTATGTTAAGGAAAAAATTGTGAACTTTGTACAGACTTGAGTATAAAATGATACATGTTATGGAATTACTCTCGTGATCAGTCATGCTTGTGCAAGAAAAACAAAAAACAAACAAAAAAAAAAACAACAACTCATCATTGCCTGGAGATCAGTCATACTGCTTTTGCTCCATCAGCAGATTTCTACTTCATTTCCGGACTCAACTCTTCATCCCGAAGTGTTCCCTGCCCCAGGAACATGGGAGGGGATGTTTAGAGTTGTACAGTTTACACTCAATGCCTCAACAGGGGACTATATAAAGAATATTTAATTTGTTTATTTTTGTTTTTTTCTCCTTTAAGTTTAAGGTTATTGTGGACAATTGTGAAACTGTACATATTATAAATATTTAAAGACTGAAGCAATGTGGAGAGACCAAGTCACTTATTTTAGAAGACAGATCATCAATTCTTTCTTTTTCTTTCTTTCTTTGGGAATAGGGAACAGTAGTGAGGATCTGTACATGATCCACAAGTGATATTTGCAAAAAAAAAAACAACAACAAAAAAAACTTTTTTAAAAAATTGATTCTGTGCCAAAATGTCTTTTGCAAATGCTTAACATGCGAAATGTATCTGAAACTACATTTGATCAGAACCTATTTTCATATGTGACTTTGTATTTTGCCATTCAGAGGGCAGACTTGATTCCTTTTTTTGGTATTGTTTGTCAACCCAGTTCTGCTACTACAGTGCTTTTACATTTGAAATTGTATGTTCATTTTGAGGAAACCATTGTGCTGTAGGGGTTGCATTTTTTTTGTTAGCCTTGCTGTCTTTATTCTCCCTTATGTGGTCCTGTACTGCCCCCTGCTGTCTGAAAATCATTCTCTTCTGTGTCAAGGACTGCATCCTGAGGTAATGTAAGCCACTTCACCACACGTGTTATAGCATGCTTCATGTTCAGCTCTTAAAGGGTAACGTAGGATCATAAAGGCAAAGAATGTGTCTTAAACTTGACGTCATGCCGCTAATGGATGTGTTGATCATCTGTCTCCACCCCCCTCCCCCTCCTAACTGTCTCCTGGAGCCAAGCTGTAAATACTAATGTCCTTAATCTGTGCTCTTGTGTACTTTTCCCCTTTATTATTGTCTTTCTTCAGGGTCTTTATTTTTGTTTTGTGCAACAAAACAAAGCAGTCTGAAAGAGACGGGAGTTGAGGTGTTTAAAACCGATGCTGAAAGTATAACCATGCTTGTCAGTTTTGTGGTGTAAATATTTCTATGGCTGCAAGCTGAATACGCTCATGGTTAAGTTGAAGGCACTTATAATTTTTGATAAACAAATGAGAAGAAAATACACACATGGAAAATAAAACAATCTTAAAACGGTGATTAATATAAAAAATGTCTTTTGATCAATCTTCATTTTGAGTGTATTTTGCTGTTCCTCCATGAGGACATTTTAAACTGTAAAATAAATGGTTGTTTAACTTACTTCTGAAGATCATTAAATGGTCCGTAACTCTGTTTGTGTTTTTGTAATCTGTACTACTACTCTGAAGCTACTCTGAAGTCACAGTCAAACAATGATTTTGATTGCAAGCTGCGGGATCTAATCTGATTGTTATCTGAGTTTCATTTCTCTGTTACCAGATTTTCCAACAGTTGCAAATATTTAAAAACACTTCACCTCATGTGTCACCACTCACAGTCGGTGCTGCAGTCTTTTCAGCCGTCAGAAGATGTCACCATCTGACTAGACGAGGGTGAGGTTGAACCCACAATAGCACATTTCAGTTTACCATGAAAACGGGTTGTTGTTGAAAATTATGGTTTTGACTTTATCTTGACATTTCCCGGGATATGGTTAGTATTTCTCGAATCTTTTCTGAATTGGAATGTGTCAAAGAAATATGTGCACCGTAGGAAGCAAAGATCTACAAAAAACAAAAAACATTTAAGCTCAGTTGTGTCAGTTCAGTTCAGTCGTGTTATTTCTGTTTTGTTTTGTGCAAGACTTAATTCTGGTCTGCTGCAGAGGGAATTGTGGAGAATGCTGCTCGTCTGAACATGTCTGCCTTAGCAAAGACTAAACATAGCTTGTCTGTAGGTCTATATGATATGATGACATGATAAATGTTAATGGAACCTATTTAATAATACATAAATATAACCAAACAATGTTTACATTTGGGATTTCCTAGTTATGCGTTTGAATGTTGTCCACAAAAAAGTAATGCAAGTAATGCTTTACACATGTAAGGTCTCCCATCGAACCACCAGGGAGGTGTATAACCAGACTCCTGCACAGGATAGTTTCATTGAGTCCTTGTTCAGACACTTGAATAAATCTCATTAACACTAGCGCTGTTTTAAAGACAAAAGTTGTTCCTCTAAATGAATGATTCAGTTGACAAGTCACAGCTGAACAGAAACCCTCCTCCATTGCTGAATAAACATGAACGTCACTGACGGATTCTAAAACCGTTTCTGTGGCTCCATCTTTAGAGCAGCGTTCAAATGGATATGAAGCAAGACAAATGAGCACCGTGGCTGTCAGAGGCTGCAGTTATAGACTCATCCCTGAGGCAAACAACTCTATGGTTATGGGAATTTTAAGACTGTGGCTTGAGCATTAGGGTTTCCGGCTGCACCCGTCCAATTCAAGAATATTCTAGCTGACATATTCCCCGGAGGGAGGCCTTTGGGGATTTAGCTGCTATTGGAATTCTTTTTGGGAACATTCGGTGGTCAGGGCTGCAGTATCTTTCATTAAATCTAGAAGGGCAAGTAGTTACAATCAAATACACAGAGACTGTGAATAGACACCAACGCACTTTATTTATAATAACCTTCTTAACCTAACACTGTTGATGTAAAAACATTTCCTGTAGTGTGTTATGGTTTAGTTTTTAATCTTTATGTGATACAGTGGTTTAGTGCTTCCCATAAAAAGGAAGATACAGAGGAACGCAGCTGCACAAACTGGTGGGAAGAGTTAAGAGGGTCATGCCCATGCTTTATTCATTTTCTCTCTCCTGTCATTATGCCTACAGTAGAAATAAAGGAGTGTGACCAGAAGAGGTGAGGCAGAAGTGATTTATAGTGCCCCGACAGGCCAACACTTGGAATGTTAATTGACACCCTGTTTGCAGCGTGAGAAGGAGCAGATCAGACTGGTGCGCTGCTATGAAACGCCAAGACAAGGAAGACTTCCATTCACTTCATCGGCTCCCTCCTTCTTCAGATTCTTGTTCTTCTAAGATTACAGACTCTGCCTTTGAGCGCTGAGGCAAAGTCCAGGAGGAGTGGCGTGCCCTTGTCCTTAAAGTAGACCTCATTCATATTTCTGAGCTGTTCTCTTCTTGAATTCTTCGCCACAGGATGACATTTTGAAAGCTCAGTTTTGGCCAGAAAATGAAAAGAATGTTGAAAATGTGGAGGTTCTTTTTTCAGACTCTGATAAGTGCTTGTTTTCTTGTTTGTCTCATTTTGGCCCTGAGGTCCTTACATTCCACGCTGGTGTTGAGACAATTTGTCCTTACACGAGAGCACACATTTAACCTGCTCAGAGGGAAACTTTAACAAAAGTTGTCATTTTTAAAAAAAAAAATAAAAAATTAAAGTCAACTTTCAACTCTGTTCTGGGAGGTTCAAAAAGCAACAATATGGAAGGTTACACACAACAATGAAGTTAAATGTGAGATGCATTGAGATCGTGATGAGCTCGGTAAAATCAGTTTTGACAAGTACATACACGCCTTTTTGTTTACGCATTCAAGCATAAAGACAAATCAGATCATTTGTCAGAGAGAGTTTTAAAGTGAATGTCTGCCACAATGATTGTCAGGCTGCTTTTCTTAACATACAAAGGCTAAAGCCTTTATAACCAAAGGTGGCAGTCTATCACCTTTTTTGAAAACAGGCCTGAAGAGCTTTGCCAGCTCCTTTTTCGGACTCTTGGTTGAAGCTGAAAACGCTGAATCATTTGGCTCACCTCTGCCCACAGCTGCCTGGGAGATCTAGGAGAACGTGTGACTTGTTGGGAGCTCATGTCTTTCTGTTCGAGTTCCTCATGTGAGGCCGGGGTTTGGGATCATAATTGCTGTTGTTGGTTTTTGGTAATATAAATCAGGCTTTCCACGTAGTTGATGGATTTTTGTGTTTTTGGTGAATTTTTCTTTCACACGTTAAATAAAAAAAAGAGTTTCATAACATCCTTTTCTCAGTTCATAAAACTACAAAGCAGACATTTGTCAGCGCAGTGGTCTGCATAATCACTCTGGATAGAACTGGATGAATCATGAGGAGTTATGGTCAGAAGATATTAAATGCAAACTATTATCAGGACAAAATAAAGATCAACATTGAGCCCTAACATTCAAACAATTGTTTTTAATATTTTTTTAAATTTAGTTTATTAAGTCTAATTTAAAGTGCTTGTGAGTATATAAATGAGAAGGACACTTTTCTGTTGAGCTGGAAATTAAACATTTTCTCTGCATCATTTTAGCTTCTTACATGTACTACTAATGTACTAAACCCACAATACAACAATAATAATACCCATAGTTCACAAGTTCTGTGTTAGACTAATACCACTAGTTCATAATCAGTGTAATTTATATGAATTCAAACATGATCACGGAATTCATTCACTCGAAGAATTCATCCAGAACGAGAGCTCTAACTAGAGGTGACTGTAATGTACCGAGGCAGTGCGACAACTACTTACTTTTAAAATACAAAACAAAAAACAAACATCTCAAACACTAGTTAAAAACACATCAGACATGTACTCACATCGCCTAAATAGTTTTCTTACTCTGATGCATACTCTCTGGGTTTTTGGTCCATTAATATTTTTTTATAATTGTGGGTCAAATGTTTTGTCATAATATTGTCTGTTTCGATACTGTCTGTCTGTCTGTCCTGTTTGGTTTGTTTTGACATTGTCTATCTGTGTCTGGTTCTGTAATTGTCTATTGTATGATTGTTGTTTTAAAGTCTTCTCTGTCTGTGTTGTGAGGCTGCCTTGGGACTACGGCTGAAATTTTGCATTTGTGCTAAGTCCGGCTCATTTACACTAATGACTAACACATTAATGTTGATCAATGTGCATTGTACAAATTCAGTTAAGTAATCATAATAATAATAAAGAACATATCAGAATAGTTAATAACTTCTTAACCTCTTAAACTTGTTCAGAGACTGTATTAAGATCAAAAGGAATGGAAAAAGGATTTTGTCGTGTTCATTCTGGTTTGTTAGTGTCCAATCTAAATGAATATATACTAAAACACATGATTACTACATGATTCTGTAATACCCACATTATATCCATGATATTCATTCACATGCTTTTCTCTTGTCGTCTTTACTTTTGAGCCTAAGCCCTTATGTCTATAAATGTTTTCATGGTTTGGACCAACCTCAGCCAGTTTGCCTGCAACCGTGGCGCTTTACATGAGGCTTGCTATATCGAGATGCCATCGCTGCAAACATCTGGCACATGGAAAAAACCCTAGGTGCATTTTTCTTTTCGTTTATTCTTGCCTAGAATATCTAATCAGCAAAGATTTGGCCTGTTCTATATTTACAGATGCAGACCGCATAAACTGAGGCTTCAGTGGCATAGGTTTGATTTCAGTCTGCACCCTTTGCTGCAAGTCGTCCCCTCTCTAACTCACTCCATTACTGTCTCCATTCCTACTTGTCAACTAAAGTGATGAAAGAGCAAATAATAAATAAATAAAGTCACGTCACCAATAAACACTGGGTTCCCAGTGCCAGTGGAAGCTCCAACAGCAGTGGTCAAATCAAACTGGTGTCCAGTGTTCCACCCACACTGTACGTGGTGGACTTTTAGATCATGGCTTAAGGTCCTGCAAGGCTGTCAAAAGCCCCTGATCAATGAGAGATAGAGGTTAGCCCGGCCTCACAAGGCCCAAGCACACAAGAACTGGACAGGAATTGGAAGAAGATTCTGTGGTTAGGTGAGTCCAGTTTTGTAAGGACCACAGAAGACCACGCGAAGCACTGTCTGCAGCATGTACAGTACCTACTGTCAAAACCGGTGGAGGCAGTATCATGGTTTGGGGATGCATGAGTGCTGCTGGTGTTGGTCATCTCTCTGTCTGTGATGGTACATTGAACTCTAACAAATATTGTGCCATTCTCCAAACCCACATTTTCCCTTTTACACATGCACTGTTCCATCGAGGTCGAAACTGGATGTTTCAACAAGATAATGCTCCTTCCCACACATCCAGGAAGTAGTAGAACTTGGCTGCAGGAGCTCAGTATCCAGGTCTTAGAGTGGCCAGCTCAATCCCCATTGAAAATCTGTGGTGGATTATCAAAAGGTCTGTTTCAAAGAGCAAAGAATTTAGAAGAATTAAAAGTAGTAATTCAAGAAGAATGGGGCAAGATTACCCCTCAACAGTGTGAAAGGCTCGTGGGCAACATGCCAGCCAGGATTAGAGCTCTACTGCTGCTAATGGCAGGAGAACTAAATATTAATTTGATGATGTGATGGTTTATTTAATTTTTGTTCAGTTTTGAACATGTTCTCTGTTATTTGTTGGCTTTTGATACCAACAATGTTGAGAACTGACATATTGAAACTGTCAAGAATTTAGTTTTGTTACTTTTTCTTGTAAACAATAAACAAAATAAATATAATTTGTATTTGTTTGCATCTGTCTAATGTAGCTACACCTTTTGAAACACAAAAAAGATTTTTCCATAAATAGACTGTGTAAAATTTTAAGGGTGCAGGAAAACTTTATACCACCACTGTATATGGACCTAACCGTATAACTCACATTGACCCAATAATTATAAAGGTAAAAAATATTTTATTCCAACTTTATGGGCAACAGTGTATTTTCTGGAGTTGCTGAGGTGATTTAATCCTTTGCCGTATACTGGGAAAAGATGTCCAGCTATGTTAGTAATGTGGAAACTGGAAACCGAAACAAGCACTCAAACAAACTAGACATGGCCGATTTCCATGTTAGCATGATAAGCTGAAATATCGTAGAATGCGGCTTTTGTTTGTTGTGCTAACATTACTGTTTGCAAATGGTAAAAGAAATTATCAGGAGAATGTTTGGAAGATAAACACTGGCTGGAGCCTGAGTATGGATGCCCTAATCTGCAAATTTTAATATGAACATGAGCTTTAAAAAAAGAAAAAAATGAATGTGTTAGATAAGATGCCGTTTTAGTGTTTTAGTACAGAGCAATACAAGCAGGAAGCACAAGAGGCAAGGGTCATGTAGTTACCTACACAAAGGCTCTATGAAGTGATCTAGAACACATTTACAAGGTTCTTGCTATGAATTTGCATTGAATTACGAATTCTTAAACACTCCGTCATGCGCTTTAAATTACAATCTATCTTCTGTCCCTGTAAACACGTTGTCAAGCACACAATATGGCACATAGCTGATTTATAACACCTGTCCACGTAAAGTGAGAATGCTTCTCCAGGCTGATTATGAAAGGTCATAGTGAAGCAAACACCACTGAATGATATCCAGTGATGTGATCGCTCAGTTTTACAATGGACAAGTGTCAGAAATAGACTGAGTGACTGATGGGGTCACAGTACACATTAGGTGGAGACAGGCAGTGCTACAGTTATAGAGCCTCACCCTGGTGACTCAAGCCTCATAAATACAACACCTTCCACTGACGTCATGGCTCTGTGCCCTAAACGCAATCAGATATCTGCCATGCAATGTGTGAGTTTTCATATTCTATTTCTCAATTGTATCTCCATTTTTTTCATAAAATATAAACACATGACATGATGTGAAAAGGTGAATTCTAAATGTTTTTCATTCGTGTTCTGCAAACGGATGCATGAGAATAGGAGAATCATTGGTCCCTTGAGCACAAAAGCGGGACCAGAGTATATAGATTGATCTCAAGCAGCGTATATGAGTTGAGTATATTACAGTCAAAATGGAATAAGACATTTAATAAATATAGTTAAATCAGACTAAATATTTCAGATAAAGGTGAGAATAAGAGACAATTTTAAAAAGAGTTAAGGTTGTTCTTAGAAACACTAGACACTGGTGGTGGTGGCGGTGGTGAGAAGAAGAGCATGCTGATATCTGATTAGGATGAAGAGTGGACTTTGATGAGCTCAATCTATCTGAACCCTGGATGAGAAGACGAGCTGAACGAGGTGGAGGAGGGTCGAACTGAAATGAAATGACAGCTCATAGCAGCAGAGGACACCATATTTAAAGTATGACAGAAGTCGTGTGATTGGTTGACGGAGAGCGATGAAGATTCGGGATGGATAGGATAGAAACTCCCACAGAGATTAGAGAGTCAGCTTACTCTGTTGGTGTCAGAGTTTCTTAAAGCGTCTTGATACAATTTGTATTGTTATTAATACAAATGCAAACTCAATTAAAATAATTCTGACCTTTTTATAACTCCAATAAATGAGTTCAACTCCAGAATGTTTTTCATTTTGATACTAGTCTTGACCCAGAGGCGTGGTATCAGCGTATTAGCACATCTAATTCCCCCACAGATAAACACCATCTTGCACTTTGAGGAACCTTGTGATGATTTCTTTAAATCTCTAACATGTAAAGTGCATTATCGCAACTGGCACGTATTTTCGTTAGAGAACTCAAACTCACAACTGGATAATTCTAAAACCAATCAGAGCAACAAAAGTATGTGCCATTTTGTTGTAAACAAACTCAACCCAGCAGTGCTCAGATGACATGTATTTCTACATCACTGTTACTCCATCACTGCATGAAAAAATTTGACTGGCTAAGCAGGACTTTGCTGGAGCATAATCAGTTCCCAGTGGAGGGGTTCCAGGCCACATTTCCACCACAAAATATTTGTACGTGGGGGAATTGAACTGGTTTCCAGGCTAGGCTTCTTGTAGACAACAAAGCTATTTACTGTTTCTAAAACCAAATTTTGTCTCACCTCTAATCAGAGGCACACCATAAGGAAAGACAAACCAAGAAATTGTTTGCGGCCCTGTGAAAAACAACTAACAAAAAAATGGGTTGGCTCCAGTTGGTCACTTTTTGGAACGGGTTTAAAGATCAACCATAGCTGCACATTAACCGATGAAGGTCCTACAATATTCCACAACTTCGCCTTAAATCAAGTCCATGACCACTTTCGGTAGATTAGACTGAGTGGATAGCACATTCACATCTCTCATGTTTAAACATCTACAATATGGGAAGTTAGCAAGGACAAAATGTGATCTGTAAACTGGTCAATGTTTAGAATAGAAATCTTTATATAGGTTTTATACTGTTTTTGAGTTTAAACTTTTGACTAACAAAGGTTCTGTTAACTTGCAGTGTTATATATTCAATATATTCTCCATTTATTTGGGTCTAACAAAAATGCTAAATACACTTTGCTCCTTGTAAAATATTCACACAGAGAATTTAATCTTTAAAATACATGAAATACGGCACCGATTACAGGCTTGTAATCTCCTTGTTCACTCCATCTGATTGAGCATTGCTATATTGTATGTACATTATAATGCTGATACAATAAAGCTGGATCAGTATAATAACATTCTGCTGGGATAAGAAATCACTGACAAGCATGAGTTCTAACAACATTGCTCCCGTGCATGTCAAGTGACCACAAAAATGTACTCAAGTTACCCTACATTGAATTTAGTGTGTAAATGTTAGTATTACACTGTGGCGATCATCAACCAAATGTGTGAGCAAGTGAAACCAGCAACAAACTGTGCTGTTACCGAAATGCATCAATTCAAATTTAATGTTCACACCAATGCAATTTAAAATGAAACAAGTACAGAAGTAGGGCAGGCATCAATGTAAAACCCACATGTGCTACCGCTGTACTGAAATTAGCAGCAGTTGGTCCATATATTACATTGGGGCCGTGCCTGCGTCTCGTTCCGCTCCTTCCTCCTGAAAGCGGCAGAGTCTGAGCCGTGATCTGGCTTCGGGGAGATGTGAAGTTGATTTGCGGTTCTTTCACTTTTCAGGGAAAATAAAACACAGGCCTGTGTGTGTGTTGTTGTCTTTTTTTTTTCACCCTCCATCTATTCTGAATTTAACCACTCTCCACCTCCACAACCCAATCTGTCAGCCAGTGTGAATAAGTGTGAGAGACTTCAGACTGTGCATCGGCTGGCAAAACTGGACTTAGGTCACTTGAGGTGGGTGTCTGTTTGAAAACAGTGCGCTTGAATCTTACTCATTCAGAAATAGTTTTCCAGTGGAAGGGTGGGGACACACAAAGAGCCATTATGCCAGGCTAGATGTGTTGATTGTCTGCCTGGTCAGTGCTCAGCACAGTGAAAATGGTGGGGTTTGGACATTTTTAAGGCTGGAAAATGCAAAAGTGTAATTAAGGGAGAGATAAAGCACAAAGGAAGTCATTTAACAGTCAGGACTGTTTTTCCATTGTGTGTCTGTTTGTGTTTGTTGGACAACTAATTGTTCTCTTGCTGCATAGCTGGTTTGTGAATCTCCCCTGCTCAGCATCCAGGGCACTAACAAGCTGTAAGCTGTTTACAAGAATATCACTGCTGCCCTCAAACCTCAACCATGTTATGATTTATGGAAAGCTGTGGTCCCACCAGAGATTTAGACAATTACCAAAGTCTAGTTTCACATAGATTTATGTCTTGGTGAAAGACTCTGCAGCCTTTTAAGTTATGTAAACTGGAACACTATGCCCCTGACAATAGTAATATTTAGCCATTATGCATTCTTTGAGGGAGTTGGTTAAAGTTAGTCTTCTTCCACAAACTAAATTTATTTCCCTCTTATTATATTTTGACCAGATTCCCATTTGTTCTGAGAGTCATTTCATTCCATATTTTCAGGCCGATAAATACCCGTTGACCAGGCAGGACAGGCCATGTATGATGGGAACCTCAGTGTAAAAGTTAATGGTTGCATTCATTTCAGAGAGCTGACATTTTATCAGTCGCTCGGAATCTCAGGGGCCATAAAAGCTGGCACCAGGAGGCTTGAATGTCAACACATGGAAATCCTGCGAAGTGACGTCAGTAAACTGCACACTTACATTTAAGTTCCAACCCAGCCACCCTCTGATGTGTTACTCCAGAGAAACTGAAGGGACAAGAGAGGTTAAAGATCTCATCTTTAAATATGCACATGGTTTCCTCTGGACAAAGGAGGCCTGATCATACCTGACACCAGAAATACATCTGGGCCAATCAAGCCGCCCTCCCTGTGGCCAAAATCTGAAGTCAGTGCAGAGTTGCCTTAAGGTGCAGTACCACTAATAGTTAGCAGATGATGGCTCTGGAGAATCTCTCACTATTCAAAACTGGAGGAATTTTAAAGGGCACTTTTCCTTGTAGAAATATAAAGTGAACTAAAGTGTTTGATATAAAGTTAGACTCTAAGAGTTTTTGTTTATTGATTTGGATCTCAGATCTCATCAAGAGAACTGTTTCCTTAACATGCAAACGATTTATACAGTACAAAGAAAGAAGAAGAAAGAAAAATCAAACCCTGATTGCGTACCACTCAGTTTCATTCTTCAAAGCCTTGGTAACCAAGAATTCATTTAACTCCACTGTGTTATGGAGGGGGCAGAAATCAGTCAGCGATGAATATCAGACCTCAGCAGATGAAACCAAATCCATCTGCACGGTTATGATTTTGTTTTGTTTTGAGATTTGCTTGAACTCACACACAGATACCCAACCCAAAGAAACCAGTGGGGCACATCACTTCCTGTATACTGTATCCATGTTTCTGGCATATTTTGACAGACTGCCATGAAACAGAGGATGAATTCCCGTGACTATGGCGATCCCTCTCCCTGAGTAACAGCTTCACACATCCACTAAATTCCTATCAGCCAAGTCCAGTCAAGTTTAAGATAGACTTCCGCAATGATGGGTTGTTCTATAAGGGCTGCACGGCTCAGTTCCAAATTGACTGTCTCTGTGTCTGTAGCTTTAAATGCAAAGGAGCTGCTGCTACACAAGCTTCTTTCCATAAAAGGTGGTGCATTTTGATGCTGGTTCTCCATAGAACCTTCAGAAGAAAACGAGGAGAACCAACATGACTAATACCAAAAAAGATAAGTTTAAATGTATACCTTTTGGTATAGAGCAGTACATCCACCACATCTAAATGGCTTGTTCACTCTTTCTAATCCATGGACAAAACAAAGAAATAAGGGGATTGTTTTGGTTTGCTTGGTTGTACCGACTAGCCGATTAGTGAATTAGTGCTATGACGCTTTGAGCAGGAAGTTGACTCGTCACCAATTACATGACAGTAACAACAGAGACTCTTTCTAGAAGACAGGTGAGGAGCCCAGTGGGTTGTTTCAGCAAACTAGCAGAGGTTTATCAAGTGTGTGGAAGTACTTCACTCAAGATGAAGCCCATACTACCGTGACATGTCAGTCCTGAAATACAACAAAAGTACTACTGCCAAGCACACTCATCTGAAAAGGCATCGGTCCAAATCCTCTCAGCAGCAGTGAATTAACAACTTCACCAAGAAGATTAAGATTTCGCTAGAGAACTACATTGTCTTCATTGCAGAGGTGTTAATGTGGCTGTGGACCCTCTTCTATAACTTACAATCTAACTTCTAACTATTAATGTACAGTATGTACTCAGAGATATCAGGTTATCATGAATGTCTCAGTAACAGACCCATGTGGTTCGTTGATAAGAAAATAGTTGGGAAGCCTTGACAGATGCTTTCAGAAACATGTGTGGGCTGGTGTTGCAGAGAACAAAAATATGCACCTCAAAAATGTACAGTCATTACAGAGCTTATTTTCTCTTTTCTCCTATCACACACCCACATGCTGTGAAGCCTCCTCAGCCTCACAGGTGCAGAAAAAGACTTGCTGTGGTATTTGGTGTTTGTTGAAAGAGATCAACAAGCAAGAACAGGCTCTCTGCAAAGCAATCCTGACAGACGGGCACTGAAGTGAGCAGTCGTTGCACAAACAGCTGTCACACACATTGCTCTGCTGAATCACCTTCACCACAATCGCCAACACCAGCAGCTCCCTCTGCACTGCTGCACACCAATAATATGGCACAGAAGCACGTAGGCACATAAATGCTCCCGTTATAATGCACTGTATGTGCTCAAACACATGAACATGCACCATGCATTTCCACACTTGAGCTATAGATGTGACAGCTGCAGGTAGGCTGTCTAAACACTGCAATGCAACAACCTCTTCTGACAGCACTGCAAGTGAAAGTGACTGTGTGTGTGTGTTCATAGTAATTTGCCATCTGGAGGGTCACTTCAGGTGTGTTTATAGCGGCAAAAGATAAAAACAGTGGAAGTTTCATACTTTTCTGCACAGGCAACTGCTTCAAGGCACCACCTGAGTTCCTCTATAAACAAGAAAGGAGAGTGATATCATCTCTCATGCTGGCATTTCAGATCTGCCCACACACATACATGCCTCACCTTGCAAGTTTGCCTCATCTGCAGCTTTTTTTGGATCATTTTGCCACCCTTATTGGCCCATCATTGCAACATGTGAAGACTCACGTTTGGATAGTTTTGATACCTGATCCTAAACATTTTTCCTCATATCCGTAGATATCTTGTTATTTTCATGACAGAAATAAATCTGAAACAAATCACAAACATTTCCTGTCACCACAGGAATTTGCAAAGTGAAAGCATTGCGCAACATAACACAATGGACTAAAATAAAATATAATTAGATGTGAAATGTAGCCATAACAGCTTTAATACCAGCACCACTGGAAGAAGAGCAGAGTGTTCAGGAATATGTTCAAACCATTTTTCACTTCAAGAGTTAAAAGTAGCAACATTGTAAAAATTAAGTGTTTCCTATAACATTTTGAAATGCATCCCAAGATAACCCTGAACCAAATCTGTCTTTACACAGCAACAGGTTAGTCATTACATATTACTATGTTAAATAGTTGTACATGCACAGTTGCAAATAATAAAAGTCACATTAATGAGTACTTTATTTTTTTATTTATTCTTTTTTTAATTTTTTCTATTGAAAATTTATTTTGTTTTTTTGTTGTTGTTGTTTTGCATACAGACATAGAGTGGTAGCAAACAGTTACCATCAAAATAATTGTTCCAACATTTATTAACAGTTATTCAGCTATTACCCTCATGTCCCTACCCACCCCATGAACAACCCACTTCAGGTCAGAACCAAACAGGGACACAAGACAAACAACATATAGGCTACACTCATACAGAGGAACAGAATAAATAAAATAATTAAAAATAAATATGGTTGTTAGAGCTGATGCCTCCCAGCAAGAAGGTCCAGGTTCAAGTCCAGCTTGGGCCTTTCTGGGTGGAGTTTGCAAGTTCTCCCTGCGTGCGTGTGGGTTTCCTCCCACCTCCAAAGACATGCTCGTTAAGCTAATTAGTGACTCTAAATTGACCCTAGGTGTGAGTGTGCGTGTGAATGGTTGTCTGTCTTCTGTGTTAACCCCGTGATAGGCTGGCGACCTGTCCAGGGTGTACCCCGCCTCTCGCCCAATGACAGCTGGGATAGGCTCCAGCAACCCCTGTGACCCTAGTGAGAATTGAGCAGTAGAAGATGACATGAGATAAAAAAAAAAAAGGAAAGAGAAGGGGGAGGGGCCTGCCTTTGCTGCTAAAGGAGGGTGTAGAAACAAACTAGAAAATTAGCCAAATCGTAAAAAGGGCCCCATATGTCTCGTAATGTTTTAATTGAACCAGTGAGAACCAGTGAGAATTCTCAAGCATTAAGTTAAGCAGCACTTCCTTGAACCCACGGTTATGTGTTGGGGGGCAGTCAAACAACATCAGCCTCCAGACTGGCAAGGTGGTAAAAGCCAAAGCTAATTTTGTTGCTGTGGGGAGGTTAGTTTCAAGAAGGCTTCTAAAAAATGGCAGATAATGGTTTATTAGAAATGATTTTACCATATGCGCTACACAGGGTATCAAAACGTATATACTGCTATATACGTATATAAAACTGCTCTTCAATAATTGTCCGATGATATTCCTGAAAAACAATAGAATTATTGTCTACCATTGTTTTAATGGTAAATGGCTGAATTTATCTGGGATTTTCCACCGAGCACAGCTGCTAAACAGTTGTCAGCACCATGGTTCATTAGCAAGGGGAAAACCAAAACAGTGACATGGTGGGTATGCTGAAAATGCTCGGTAGAGCTGAGGAGGACTGTAGTGTGATGTGATTATTCTCTACTGGTGCATTCCTATTAATACGAACAGTGCATTGATAGAAAGACTATTAAAAGTGTTATTTTCTTTTAGATGCAGTATTGTACATATGCAGGTGTGTGTTAAAGGGAAATGCTCAAGGATAGTACAACATCTGAACAAGTGTATTAAATGACTATTAATTGCATGGATAATGCTACACTACATTTGGTACTA
Organism: Mugil cephalus; assembly: GCF_022458985.1. Lineage (NCBI taxonomy): Eukaryota > Metazoa > Chordata > Actinopteri > Mugiliformes > Mugilidae > Mugil > Mugil cephalus. The sequence continues at coordinate 2,601,349 of NC_061770.1, read as the reverse complement.
GTAACATAATATTTAGATGAAGTGCTGCTTGTGTTGCTTGACAATGAGTATTTTTCAGCTTTATTATTGGCTCTTAAATGACTTTGACATGAAGTTACACACTCACACACACACACACACATGCACACACTCACACATACAGCTGTCTCAACACTTTCACTGCTATAACAGCCCTTCATTACTTGGACTTAGAGTTGGACATGCCTAACGTGCCTACCTCAGCAAACCATAAAAAAACACTATGGGGAGTCAGGATCCAACCACCAGGACAGGTGCTGCTATTGTGGCTTGAGTAGTTCTCACATATCCAGGATGAAGCAGTGATGATAGCCACTGCTGTGAACTAATGGAGATGTAACATTAAAGAGAGTATGGCCAACAGACAGTAGTGTTTGACATGTTTGGCTCATGACATCATAAAATCATCTAAAAAAAAGAGCAGTCCAAGACTTCCAGATAAAAAATGAAAATTCCTGTGGATATGTTTTATGGTATTTTGTGTGATCTCCACAAATGTAATTTCTATGTTGTGTGAACATATATAAGCAGTTTAATAAGTCAGAATCATGGCAGAGTTGGCAGGTCTCTGTTTGCTTTTAAAGTAAATTGTGCAGCTTGGGCATATGACCAAGTGCGATCAACAGTGAAGCATGAAAGCAGTGTTCCGTGTTGTCTATCACCTGTTGCTAATTGCTACTGCGAGGTGGGTGGAGAGAGGAGGGGAGCGGAAACTACAAGTGTTTATCTTGCTGGTGATCTTTAAACTTACCTACCGCAGCTTTAACACTGAGGTACATTTACAGGCCAGTTCCTCCAGATGACGGCAGATTACACAGACTGAGAACAATTTTAGAGTAGACGGTTCCAGCAGAGAGTACAATCATACACACCGCCTACACACTGTTGTTCGCTGATTGAAAGTCTGTGATTGAAAGTGTTTTTTAAAAGTAACAAAGATTTGTTGATGATGTGATGAACAGAGAGTGAGATGCAGTGAAAAGTGGACTGGAAGACTGGTGTGGCTGAAAATGCTGGTTTTGTATTTAGATGTGCTAAATACATGTGGTCTAATTTACAACATGTCTCTTGTGGATCACTGCACAGACAAAGCCCCAAGCACTGAGAGTAACTAATAGCAAAAGAATACACAGTTCTTTATATTTCTCATCTACTGGATGTCTACAGAAAATATGACATATACCTCAATAGACTTTTGTATGACAAGCATCTAAACAATAGCTATTAATTGTGCAAATTATTTCATTATTTCCGCTACAGCAGTCAAGACTAAAGACAAAGTTTTCTGTGTACTGCTCAACAGTCCAAAGCAGTTCTTACCTGAAATTACAAGATTATAGTTACAAATTGCTTCACAGGACATCTGCATGAAACAGGAGCTGGGACACTTGATTTGGAGTTGCATTGCAAGGAAACCAGAAACAGAACATGCTAGAGGGGTTTACCATCTGAACTAAGAGCACACTGGGATCCCCTGGGAGGAACTGATACATGACAAGGATGACTGGGCTAGAAGAAACGAAATTAAAAGAATGGATGGGTGACCATGTTTCACTATGTTTTGGGAACAATAAAATTAGGGCCTAGAGTAGAACTTTGTGGAATGCCATCAAAGAAGAAAATACAAAATGTGTGTCAAAGGAAATAAACAATTTCAACAAATAGAAAGCTACCGCTGTGGAAGTCTCAACCCAGGCTCACAAAGTTTAGTATATGGTTTTAAACATAAAGACGTTAAATGTTAAAGATTACATTCAGATACTATTGATTAATATCTACTCTTTTTCTCATCGCTTGTGCTCCATAAAAAAACAAACAACAAAAACAAAACAAACATACACACAGTGAAAGCTATATGATTCACTTTCAATATTTTGGGTTTATTGCTACTTAGCAAATGTTAACATAATAAATTGTCAAACCAAGATGGCGGACATGGTAAACACAAGCATGCAGGTTAACTTCAACATTTTACTCAGGGTAACTCTTCACAGAGACCCATCATGTCTGTAGAGTGTTGGTCAGCTGTTTTGTTTAATATTATATTTATTATTATTACATATTTATTTGGCCCTTTTGTCATTATGACAGTATAGAATAGATGATCCAGACTTGAACATCAGGAGGGGTTAACATATAAACATAAAAGGTAATTTTCACACATGTCTGAACACACCTCTCCATTTCCTTCTTTCAACCCTTACTGATGCTGATGAGACCAGTAGGGTCATCTGGAACTGAATCAACAGGTGGCTTTCAATGGAGGCTCTCAGCGGCCTGGGGGACATCCCTCCTGCTCAAAACCTCCAGGAATCCTTCTCAAATTTATTCTAAGCACTGTCTTCTTTCGCCCCTTCCCCTCACAATGGCCTTTAGGTTGGCAGTCACTCGATATGGAAGGAAGAAACGAAGGAGGCGCCTTAAGGAGCAGGTCATTCTACTTGGGTGAGCAAATGGGAACATCTGCCACTCCAGTTTGAACCGTGTCTCCAATACAAAAAAACACAGGAGGCGTCGTCTGAGAATATGAGCACGTTCCAGCTCAGGGCATTGGAATGCTGAGATAATGTTGTGATAAGGAGTAGAATGAATAGTACGGTGTGCCGGTGTTCTGTTTATCCCCCTGCAGGGTAGATCAGTAGTTTCCAAGGACAGCTTGCTCAGACGGAAAGGAAAGGGAGGAGAGATGGTTTTGGCTTTGCAGAATATTATTTGGACTGAGTCATAATTTGATATAAAGGTTAGGCTAGCTTCTAAATCAGGGAGATGTCACGGAAGGAAGCTTTTCATTTTTTAACAGAATGGATCTAGGGAGGGCTCGTTTCGTGCTATCTTCAGATAAAGCTGTTATTTAAAGCAAAGTTTTACAATTTCCTTCAGAGATAATGGCTGATGGAGACATATGCAGGTAACTACAGTTAGTTTTTGGTAATAATGGAAAATGAAGCAAGAGTTTACCAGAGTTTTACATTACATATCAAATGCTGATGTGTAGTTGCAGTATGTAGCTAGCATCAGTCAATCAATCAGTCAGTCAGTCAGTCAATCAATCAATCAATCAATCAATCAATCAATCAACATCAACGTTGTTACATATACAAAAATGTCAGTTAAAACCTCATTCAAAATCTCACTTAGATCAGACTGTATAGGGCTTTGCTCTTTTAGATTATGCATGGCTTTTTGCCCACAAATAACATATTTTTGCAAGCCAGAAAGGCAGTTTGAATCATTATGTTGCACAGTATACAGTACATTAAGCCTAAACTGCCATTTTCTATTGGGTTACAAATTTATAACACAAGCTAAAACAAACTGTGTACAGTTCCGATAATGCTGGATTTTATTTAGACATTGTGTCTTTGATTTTTTAGCCATTTCTGGCAGTGTTAGTGGAAAATGCTGTAGCTCACTTTTTGCATAGTGAGCGATCAGATGACTATAATTATGGTCTGTATGATGCGCTGTGGACTCAGCATAACAAGAAGATGCTACTGAATGTATCACTGGATTTGGGGCCCTGTGCTTTTGGAGGCTGGCCCATATGAGGAATGTGGGTCCAGATACCAGACTTCTGTTGATTTGAATTTGACAGTTTTTAAATGTTCACTTTATTTATATATATATTTATTCCATTGTAAATCCCTCCACTTTTGCAAATGTAATAAACTCAGTGGCGTACCGTTCAACCTGATTTTGCCGAATACAGAATGGTAATAATGGACTTGAAAGTCGGTTTTAAAAGCAAGATAGCGAATAGCATGAAATTTGTCCAGTTTTAAAGAGACTGAAAAACTTATACAACTCTGAAAAGAACAATAAAACATGGAAAGTCGACCCTGAAAGAAATCTCTAAACATTGATAGAACTGGAGATTAACCTCAGCATCAGTTGCCTCTGAATGTTTCCCTTCAGCGCCGGCCTCTTTGACTGTTTGAATAACAAATGACCACAGTGAAGCCAACCACACATGGTTGGTTTACATTACAACTCAACACATAGGTCACACATGCCCTTGAGCTTTCCAGCCTCTCACCTCAATACACTCACCAGGTCCAAATTACCACCAACATTTGCTCATTAGCACATAAACACATTTGTACATAGACTATATACAACTTACAAACGTCTTTCTTGTGCGTTGATTTGTAAAAATCCAGCTGAGATGTGTTTAGTTCCTATGACGACTGATGGTAACTTATATCGCTGCCTGGCATCAGGCCGGACAAAGAAGAATCAGTTGCTCAAAGCACCCTGAATGAAGTCATAATGATCATTATCTTTTCTGAGCCTGTGAATAGTTTGTGCTGAATGCAGCTCCCAGGTAATTTGCAATTCATCAGCACAAACTGCCTGACGTTCCTTAACCCTGCTTCTTAATTCCACTGCTATCACCCTCTCTCTTATCAGGTAGCAGTAGATCTGACAAGGCACATGGAGCCACTTTCTCAGGCTTGATCATGAACATAGCTGGATCAAAGGATCAGGTGTTGGGGTGGGGGTTATTTGCAGGAGATGGAAGTGCCAGGTTATATGGCTAATCAGACTAACAGATGAGCCAATACCCTCACATATGCTGGCCTGGGCCACACTTGTTGCTGTGTGTGTGTGTGTGTGTGTGTGTGTGAAAACAATGGCCCTGCTGTTTGCCTATCCACCACTGCTGCTTAGTTGCTTTACACCTGTGCTTGGCAGTCCTCCCAGCACCCCCATGACATACACATTACATCAATGCCTGCCCCCCATCCCCACCCCAGTCCTAAGCCACACACTCAATCCACTTTAGTTCTCATTTTACATCCTGCCTTAGCTTTTAGTGCTGCACTACAAAGAACAATGCATATTCAACACGTCTGATTATGCTCATATGGCCCCTCAACCACATTTTAGCGACTCAAGATGGAAAATGGGCGATATCAAAGGTTTCTTCTTCCCCTCCTAACTCTGCACATCCTGCCACTGAACCTGAAGCCATAACTCCCCTCACTCTCCTGCTCACAACTTGAGGACGAGGTGTGAGAAGCGAGACGCAGTGTGAAGGCAGCTGTGGAAGAGACGGCGGGCAGGCGGGTGGGTTTAGGGGTTCAAATGCTCAGCCACAGCGTTCTTCTGTGGTTTGAGGGGGGCATTGTGAAACTGGAGCCCCCCTGAAGGCATGGGGGGGTGGGGTGTGGGGGTGTGAAAGGAGGGTGTGGGTCACAGTCCCTGATCTAGCAGAAGCCCACCTCTTTTCTCGCAGTGTCAGCGTCACAGGTGTGTGAATAACAATGCATGTGAGTGTTTGAGAGAGTGACCCATGTCCAATCAGTGACACACTGTATTGTAATCATCTATTGTGCAGACAAGACTGGAGCTCAAAGGTAAACACAGTTGGGTATAAACTCTACCAGGTACGGCATTCTGGCCTTGAGCTGCATTCACAAAATATATAAGAGAGGGGCACAAGCAAGATGTAAAGCACAGCAACTCCTTATCGTTTCTATGGCCGTTGCTCAACATTTTGCCATAGTAACACTGGGCAACAAACAATGAAAGCAAGCCAGATAAAGCTTGACAGTGAATTCCACTCTGTAGCAGTTGCTAGGTAAAGGACTTTTCTTAATTCCCCATATTCATACTGGACTCCCATACACCCACTCCCACACACCCTCCTGAGACTGAGAAAATAGATTAAACCTTTTTTTGTTCATAACTTGACTACTGTCTATCTGTTGGCGGGGTGCTACATATTTGAGATGTTTCCCAGAAATGATGATGGCCTATCAGTAGGCCAGCTGTACTCTTGCATTCTGGTATTCAGAGAAGCTATTATGCTTATATGAATACATCTCTCTCCGCTTGTCACAATGGTTCTACCCCTGTATGTGGGGATGCTCAGAACAAAGGGACATCAAGTAAAGCGGCTCTCGCTGTTTTCACTGTTTCAGTGTGGCAAATAATTTTAAATCAATATCTCATGCAAATGATTCTGCTGGGTGCTTGGTTGCCAGATAGGCAAAACTGTGAGCAGTACTTAAGAGCTCAAGTGCTCCCTGTAAACTCCAGTCCTTAGTATGTAAAAAGTGTGGATACTTCGCTGACACTTATGTTCAAGGATTGTGTTCATCAGTCAGTTGTAATTTTGTTACATCAAAAGGAAAAAAAGGTATAACTATGCATTGTTGGGTTAGACTTAGAGGCTCATTATTTACATTTGCACTGACTTAATATTTTTTAAAAGTTCTCTCAATCATGCAGCAGGCTTTTCTTGTCATGATAAACTTGTTGACGCGCCTTCAAAACGTGTGTAAAATTGCGAAACGTCCAACAGTCCCTAAAGGTTATTCAGAAGTTTCTCATGCGGCATGAGCCACCTCCCCTCCACCCCCAACACTTCCACGCACGCACGCACACACACACACACACACACACACACACACACACACACACACACACACACACACACATTCCTGCGGGCGGAGTCCGTGACGCGCTGTGCGTTTGTGAATGAGCTGCAGAGCGCAGCACTCACCTCCAGAGCAGAGTCCCGGCCAAGCCCAAGAACGGAAAGAGACGAAGGAGGAAAAGTTTTTCGAAATGGATTTATTTGGAAGAATGAGACACTTATTATTTTCATACGTATTCATTAATGGCATATTAATTACTTTACAAACTAAAGAAGGTGAGTATCCTCTTGAAACTTGTCTTGGCTACTTAACGATCTTTTTGGGGCTTTATTGAAGGGAAACACGCGTGCCATGCGGGAAACCAGTGGAGAAACTTTTAAAACCAGCAGACGTGCTTTCTTTCTTCCGTGACATTTAGTATCTAGCACTTATGACATGAACATGCTTCAGTGCATGAAAGATCTCTGCTGAAGTTGCATATTTGATTATTAATAATAAACTGAGTTGAGCGTGTAGAGTGCATGTGTGCTCCTCGGAACTTTAACAGCAGGTGAAATTGTTGAGCGACATAAGTTTATGAAATCTTCTTATTTTAATCTATTTAGCCCTTTTATTCGCATGATAATTTTATATAAAAGTTCAACCAAAATTTACATTTAACTAGTAGGACAAATTTGAGTGATTAAAAATATATTTTATTTTGGTTAAACTAAAGGTGACCGACTTATTTTTCTTCAGTATGAATCAAACTAATTTACTGTAATCTGACTTCTTTCCATTTGTAAATGTAATTTTTGTAGTCAAGTAGAGTAAATGTAAGGGGAAAAGGGAAGTAAAATGACTTCCTTCACTTTCAAGTAGAAATAAAGGTCTATTCTTAATGGCAAAAAAGTGTTTTCATATTCACTGACATTATTCACATGTCTCCACAGAGGTGCTTCTGGACATGAAGGCAACAGGAGGTGAACTGGGCTGGTTGACATGGCCATTAGATCAGGGAGACAAACAAGGGGTGAGTATCACTCCTCTTCTCCTCCATCTCCCACGTTTCCATGTGGAATTTGCCTTGGGATAAATTAGCATGGAGACATTTTACAGGAAGGACCCGACTGAGCTGAGAGCCTGTGCAAAATATTTGACCATTTGACATATGTGGTTAGCTTTGCATGTGTATATGTCAGGTTTCTGTAAAATCTGGCAGTCAGAGTCAAACGGTTGCTTGGGTATGGATGTGCGAAGGAGGCATGGGATCCAATCTGGAGTTGCCTCCACAGCACGTCTAGGCTACACCAAAGCTTAGGCAGACAGAATAGCTACTAGCTCTGAACTGGGAATACTTGTGGCTTCTTGTGGTTTCGAAGCTTCAGCTCCAGAATTGTATGTTAGGGAGCAATTAACTTTTAAAAGTTTGCAGCATGTGGTACCTCTTTCAGGAGAGGAGGGGTTTTAGATGGAGCCAATCCTACCTTTTCCTTCAACCAGGGGAAAATGTTTTAGTGATGCGTCAAGAGAATTTATTATCACACCCCAGTGCTGTGGTTATCTCTCTGCCAGTACAGCTGACACATGTGTGCCTTTCTCCGTATTGTGGTTTTCAAGTAATTGACCAGTCAGGCTCATGCAAATTCACTGTAAATGGTCTCATTTCATGTGCTGATGGCTCAGGCATGTGCAGGCGTGCTGTTCAGAGAAGCTTGCCCAACTTCCTCAAAGAGCCTTCACTCATTAAATAATCCCTTTGACACATTAGTTTCTCTTTTCCAGCAGTATGCCTCATGTGTTGCTGTATTTTTTTTTAGGTTTGTTGGGAGACATTTTTATTGTGCACTTTTTCTTATCTAACTACCATCGCTTATGCTAAATAATATTTTTAAGTTTTAAAGGCCCCTCATAAAAATGCTCACCAGCTGTTTAATAGAGGTGCTGTTTCTGCTGTTGTACATCAAGTTTATGTGGAGAGCCACACACTCAGCCAACAAAGCACATTCTTTTAATTAATAGCACAGTGGCTACATGCAGAGAGCAAACCACAGCCTCTGCCACTGTGGGGGCCAGTTGTCCTTCATGAGGAGTTTATGCTAAAACATGCTGTCAGTTTTTTTCATAAAATACTTGTGGCAACATTTAGTATGCAAGCAGCATTGCTATTTGGGGAAAATGCCAATGAGAATGTGAAGGACTGAATTTGAAATAATGTCAGAAATGCTTACTAAGAGAAAGTCCAGCAGGTCTGCTGTAGTCTTCTACTGTAAAGGCCCATAAAATGCACTTCTCCATGTACAAGAAATGATGTGTTACTGCTGTGAAGGATAGTTAAAAATATACAGAGAGAGTAATTAGCAATGCGTAGAGTCATGGGCCCCCCACACACAGACTGTTTTTGTTTCCAGGTTCAAGTTACAGTGACCGAACTTTCATGTTAAGTGCTACGTTTACTTTGACCTCCTTATAGTTTCGCATTGGTCCTTAGGGGCTCCCCAGGGATAAGTGTTTGTACCTCTAACATTTTTGGACTTTGTGGCTATTTTTCAGTGGGAGGTCGTCCAGAGAGCTCTGAACGGCTCTCAGTTTTACTCATACTCCGTCTGCAATGTTGGAGAACGCGAGCAGGACAACTGGCTGCGCACCACCTTCATCCAGCGGCGCCCATCGGCCTCACGAGTTTTTGTGGAACTTCAGTTTATTGTACGTGACTGCAACTCATTTGACGGAGCCTCGTTAACCTGCAAGGAAACCTTCAACCTCTTCACGTCTGAGTCGGATGCAGATGTTGGCACAACCTTCCGCAAGGGCCAGTTTAAGAAAGTGGCCACCATAGCACCTGATGAAATCACCGGCAAAAATGATGTGCGCATCAACACAGAGACACGAGTGGTGGAGAACCTGTCCCGAAAAGGTTTCTACTTGGCCTTTCAAGACATTGGAGCCTGTGTTGCACTTCTCTCTGTCAGGGTCTACTACAAAACCTGCCCAGCCACAGTAAAGAGCCTTGCGTCATTCCCTGAGACTGTGGCTGGGGGTGAGAACCAGGCGCTAAGGGAAGTGAACGGGGAGTGCGTGGAAAATGCCGTAAGCGAGGAGCTGCCTCGTATCTACTGCACGGTGGATGGGGAGTGGGTGGTGCTAGTTGGACAATGTCAGTGCAAACCAGGCTATGAAGAAGCTGAAGACTCATGTCAAGGTAAGACCATGTTCTTGTATCTTTGTTACTTGTAAAGGTCTCCACCTTCAGGCATTTAACTTAGTGCAGTTCATTTCACATGACTGTTCATTTTAACTGCCACAGGTTGTAAAACAGGCTTGCATTGCAGGTTGCGGATATTTATCATAGGTGTTATTATCATTGTTCATTGGAATTCTCCCTCGGGCTAACATTGCTCCTCTGCAATGGAAGGAATTCTTAGGCCTACTTGTACATGTCCTGGCATCCTACCTGACCCTGAACCAATACCTATAAAATCAGAGTTTTAAAATTTAAGTTTCAGTCTTGATTTTAAGTTGAATTTTTGTATATAATTTATTATATACTGTATACTTATTGCTTAAACACTTACACACTTTTTCTAGTTCATAACTTTGCACACTGCTCCAGGTGATTTCCTGCTTCCTCATTATCATCTGTTCTCTTATCTTGATATGAGTGTGCTGTGGAGTCCAACCATAACTCCTTGTCCTTTGACTTTATAGTCATGGCGTGGGTCTGTTTTAAGTCCTGCAAAGAAGGCTTTTATTGTTGTGAGAAGGGCTGTCAGAGTGACTGAAAGTGATCAAAGACACCAGGAGGCTACTGTACTGTGATGGATTAGCATCTTTAAGGCTGATGGGAGGAAAGGGGAGGGGGCGGGAGGAAGCTTCTGAGCCTCACTGACTTTGTTCATATCAAGCATCACAGAAATCAGAGGCCCACCGTGAACGGGCATGTCAGCTGCGCGTTCCCCCTATCGGTTTCTGCATACCCCCTCCCTCCTGTTTTCATCCTCAGCTTTGGGGTGTGTGACTCTAGCAGTGCATGTGAACATACAACACTGGCCAGCATGCATGGGCCTGTTGAGATCTGTTGAGATCCATGACTGAACACCTAAAGACTCCCATCAGCCCTGAGACTTGCTCCACCTTCACTGTTGTTTCTGGCACTCATACTTGCACACATACAAATGCATGACCTGAAATACACAAATGCAGGTATGAATATTCTTAATCATGTCATGCCCACAGTTATGAATTCACAGTGAGCCGGCTTTTGTAGTCTTCCCTTACTACTTAATTTCCCTTCCATTGGCAGCAGACCGATAAAAGTGATGACGCTTTCTGTCAGTACATCGTTTTTAGCTGCGGGAAAGTGCCAGGTAAGATGATTAAGGAGGTGGCAGAGGAGGAGGAGAGGCAGGAAGGAATGAAAGAAAAGTAATACAGAATGTGAGAGGTTGCGTTTAGAGGAGGGGTGTGATTTTAAAACAGAGAGAGGTGAGGAGTGGAATGCAAAGGTAGGAGAACAATGAAGTCCTGTGTTTCCCCCCCATGAGGCGGTGGATCCCACCTCCACCTCCTCTCCCCCTTGGTTGGTACATTCCTGATCAGTTTGCTGAGGTGGAGCCTCCCAACATTACTCCAGACCTGTGGAATTCCCAGTGGGGGAAGAGCAGCTCCGGGTCAAGGCCTCGCATAAAAAAAGACTAAACAAAGAAATCCCCCAAAAACTACCAGGATGAAGTCAAATGAGAGGTCTGAGATGCATGAGGGCAGTTGCGGATGAAGGTGGAAATGAATCACAGGGTTGCAGCATAGGGCCAAGATGAATGGTTTGAAGGGCTTTAAGTAGAGTATCCTACAGGCACACAGTTAATCATTCTCCCCACTTCTTTCCTGTATGAAGCACTGCTCGGAGAGAAACCACAAAACTTCAATTGTAGTGCTTTTTCTTACTTAGGTTGAAAGTTTCCATGTTCCGCGATGTGTTCACTCAGTTTTATGACTCCCCGACCCTTAGGGACCCGTTAGAGTAGAAATCTGTGACTTCATCTGGTTTTTGTCTCCTTCTCTTCATCAACTCTTGCTGCCGTGGTATTTTTGGCTCTGAGATCACTCGACCGTCAAACTGTATTTCTAGGACTTTTTTTCCTTCAACTCTCTGTTGAGGTTTCCGTTTGTGGCATGTGGCGGTCTTCTCTTGGTGGCCATCACCGGACAAACAAACTCCAAAGATATATCTCTTCCTGTGCTGCAGAGACCTACCAGCGTGTTCAGTGCAGCAAATGTAAATTTATAAGGCAGCTGTAAATCATATCAGTCAGCAGCAAGGCACAAAATGAGCTCTTGTTTTTTGTAAAAGGGCCAATTATGTCAGCTCTCAAAATATACAGTCAGTCATACAGTGGATCAGAAAACTGCTCTGGATTTATACATGATCACACTCCTCTAAGATTGACGAAGGGTTTCCTTCTAGTTGACTTCACTCCTGACTAGTACAATAGCAGTGTTTGATTACTAAAAATATTGTGTGAGCTTTCTTTAATTATTTTTTCTATCTAGATTTGGCTTTAGATCAGGATGCTGTCTTAATGAACATTCACAGACAGGGTTTTCCTCTGCTGCCTATCGTGCCCTTCCCTACCCATAATCCTCCTTGGCACAATGCACCCTCAAGTCGTTTGTCACCCCTGAAAGGTTCCCAGGCTGCCCTGGCTGGTCCCTGGGTTTGCATTTCACCTTCTACACCTCATCAGCTGCCTTAAGGCTTCAACAAATAGGACTTAATCCCACACCATGGTTTGCATGTGGCTTTATATAATAGGGGACACACAATGTGGAATATTTGAACTGCTCAGGGCCATTTTTGTGTCTTGGTGGAACAACTGTCCACTGAGTTCCAGTAAAGTTATTACTGTCCTTGCCAGAGAGGTTCCAGTAAGCGATTTTCTCTCCCTCCTTCCCTCTGCGTCCGTGTCTACGAACTCATCCTCAGCTGATGTAACAAACCTTTGGTGACTAAGTTGCAGGGTAACTGTACGCTGTGGTGAGTGATTTGTATGGGTAGTAATTGACTTGGGTGTGTTTGGGCTTTTCAAGTGAAGTAACTACTGGTTCTGCTTGCTTTGCCTTTGTGCAATCTCTCTTTTTTTTTCCTCTGCCCCCGCATCCTTCGAGTCTCTGCAGACTATGTATATTTTCGCCTCAATTTTCCGCCTCTCATCTCGTATTTATTTGAGAGTTTCTTATCTCAACACGTTATTCACATCATCATTTTGCTGTACTTTAGGCAATATACACAAGAGGATAAACACTGTTGTGCAAGCCGTCCCAAGCACAACAAACTGAGAGATAAACAAAAAGAGTTTTCTCTCCGTGTTGTGTTCGTGTTGTATGTGAAATCACAGGCTGACTGTTATTTTTGGCCGATGTGCAGGTCATGAATATGACACCGGTAGAGTTTAAACATCCCGTTTCACACGGCTCTGTTGGGACTATTTAGACTGTATACAGTTCTCGTCTTGCTCCCTGATAAATACATTTCTCTGCGACTGACTAAAGATAAATAGAGGCTTAATTACAATAATGCTGTCAATCAGAGGGTCTTAGCAGAAGGGAAGTGAAAAACTATTTGTCCCATTCACATAAGGGTCTGGGCATAAACATTTAAAGGAGGTGAAATGTAAACTATAGCTGTCACTTTTTGTTTTTGTTGATTGGATTTTACAGAGGAAGTTGGGGTTTGATGGCTGAATGTTCACTTATAAATCCACCCTCCAAAGTGCCAGAGATCAAGTGTTTCCAGACCAATAGATTGACTTTAAATCTGCTTGTCCCTGGAACCAGCTGCTTCATTATAATCACCACGAAACATTTTAAGACCTAGGTCTTGTGCAATTTCAGTTTATCTGATGGAAAGTGTACAAAGACACATGAACACAGCACCACTCCTCGAAATCTCAGGGATTTCATTTAGTTGGCTTAAGGTGTATTTCACATAATGGAATCATCTCGCTCCAGCAGGATTAATCCCCACACTGAATTTTTCTGCTCCACCAAAATCCCTCAACTCTTGAGCCCTGTACCTGGTCTCAGAAGGGAATAACTTTGTAAGTCACAGGTTTATCAGACAATTCATTTAGATTTATTGGCTGGATGTAAACTGTCCTTTTTCATCCTTGGCTCCCAAATGCAACTGTGATTACTTAGAATTTTTGGATTTCTCAGATCTCATGCCAAGGTAACCTTTGCCTAGCGTGCTGAACTTGAGGGAGTTGGTTAGATAATGGGGCGACTCCGAAGGCACTTTCAAGTGGTGTCATGCACCGTCTTGCTGGGCCACGTCTCCTAGAGAAGAGTACACTGGCAATTACTGCAAACATGATGACAGAAGAAGTAGCAGAGATGAGATCTGGTTTGCCTTTACGTCTTTAAAGGCGATTACAGAATGTTGTATTATTGTGGTTTAGGGAGTATGAACATTATAAAAGTTATCAAGATGAGCCCACTATACTTTGGATGCAGTATGCTTGGTAAAAAGTAGTTTACTAGGAAAACCAACAAAGCATTTAGCAATAATAGTTGTATTTTTTATGACCAGACTGTTTTGCCTTAAGAGCAAAATTATCTTAAATCTGCACTGCACCGACTGACTTTCTAACCACACAGTGTCTTGCATATTATTGCCATATGAAGTTGTTAAGTAAGCTAGTTAGCAAGCAGCCTCGAGCCATCTATCTGCCGATGATCCTGCTGAAGGCGGACCTTCTAGTGAGTTTAAATGAGTTCAAAGAAGCAAAACAGTTGTGTAAAGCTGAGAGAAACTGCTCTGTTTTTGTGTGTGCATCACTATAGAGCACACCTTTCATATCTAACAGGTACATTTTTCATACATACATATATATATATATATATGAAAGCAGCTTTAACTATTTGTTGCTCATTCTAACCAAAATTTGTTTAAATTCTAACCAAAATGTTTTTGTGTAATGTTATTCAACCCATTTTTGTGTGTTTGCAGTTGCCTAATTTAAAATAATTGAGCCTCAGCATTTCTTGGCTTTTTGCTTTGTGTGTGATTGTGTGATTGTTGTGCTGGTGGAATCAGGACATATTTCCTCTCTGTGACATTCCTGAGCTGGCCGGCTGCGTGTGTGTGTGTTTTTGCTGGGAGAGACCAGAGCAATGTGAAGCGCATTGTATTGTACTGCTGCTGTGTGAGCTCAGCACTTTCCTTCCCCTGTGTCAGTCAGTCATTCCCCCAGCACAACACAACACACCACTCACCCCTCACTGCTAACAGGACGAGCCCACAGCGGAAACCGGAGGTCACCTAATCCCTCGGTGACTCCCCGACCCGTTGGCTCAGGGCTTTCTATTGTCGGTCAGTGTGGAGCGGCCTCGCTCAGCCGCTTTCCATTTTGTTGTACTGCCTGATAAGTCATTTTGTTTATTGGTGCATTTGGTCCCATTTTGACCACTTCCCCTAGCCAGGAAGCAGACGGCTGTCGGCATCCAGTATGTAACCTGCTGGCTTGCCGCGGTCTAGTGTAATGGTGTTGGGTTTGCCACCTGGCTGTCTGGATCCGGTGAGCAACACAGCAGACTAACCATGGCAATATGTCCATGGCTATGGTCCAGCTGAGACCTCTGGAAGCTGTTTGTATTCAATCATGTGAACCATGATTGTTTTCTACAGAGAATCGGCTTTACTTTAGGACTTGTTGGACATGTTTTTCTGCTTCTTTGGCTCCACTTCTCACTCCCTGTATTCCTCCTCCTGTCAGTAAATCTGAGTGGACAGAGGGAGTGAGAGGAGAAAGGGGATCAGGGAATTTATTGTGTTTGTTAACAACCCCAGATGAAAGCCCAAGAGCAATTGTAAAACAGATGTAATGCCCTTACAGCTGCTCCATTGGTCAACTAATCCTTTTGACTAATGCTCCCCCTACGCACATGCACACACTTCCATCAGTCCCTACACCTTTACTCCCTTCTGCCCCTCCCCTCCTCTACCTCAGTGACCTCTGGCTCATGTTACCGGCTCAGCACCCCCATCAGAGACCCCCATTGTTCCACCACAACGTGAACCCCCCAAAATGCTAATGACATGTTGTCACTCTGCATACAAACAGAATGACATGACATATAGCAATTACAGGTCTGCTCAAGTTGAAGCTGAAAAGAGGGGGGTGGGGATTGAAATAAATGAAGTACAAACATGTGTCCGTATATATTTTGGGGAACTGCTCCGATAAAGATCTGGACATTGTATTTATTTCTTGGTCAGTTTTATTTTTCCAAGATGTTTTTGTTCACTGGCCATACTTCTGAATTTAACCTTTCTCCTTCTTCCTCCTCCACTCTGCGAGCATGTGTTTGTTTTACTTGGCCACTGATTCCCTGTAAGCCATGCACAGTTTAACTCACAACTACCCTGAGGCAGACATGACCTTTCTGCCTTTTAAAAGCCTCGACTGGGGGTTGGGGGTGGGGGGCTCTACTTACTTCTCCGGTCCTGAGGGTGATCTGCCTTGTCAAGCCACCATGTTACCCATTCATCCAACTCTCTAACCATGCATTCATCACTGTCGCCATCTCATCCATCTTAACTTCAGCGGACAAACCAGGGTATGTGTATGGGGGGGGGGGCTCTTCGGAGGCTGCCACTACAGAGCCACTCGGGCTCCCAGAATGTAACAGGCCCTGCACTCACTCTCAATAAACAAACACAGAGCCACTCAAGACGCATGGGGCCTCTCTAATGACAAACAGTTCCCTGCTTTGTAGCAAGAAGGATGGAAAAAAAATGGCCAGTCTAACTTTGTCAAATGTTTCAGCTCAGGAGAGGTAGGGACACTTTGTTTATGAGATCATTTGTCCCTCACCCCTGCCCATGGGTTAAGTGCCTGCGTCTTTGTTGGGCTAACACATTTTGACTTTCTTTTTTATTTCTTTTTATTTGTTGTTATTCTGCCTCAGGACTCTGGTGGCCTCAGTGCGGGTTCTTCTCTTGGTCACGCTCCTCTGTGTTTCCATGCTTTGATTGGCTGCTCTAGGAAGGAAGGCTGCGTCAGCCTCATGCTTCCTGCTTCCTGTTGTGTCCAGCAACAATCTAAAGCCCCCTCCACCTTCTCCATGGAACCAGGAAGTTTCCCTCTCCCAGACTGTTCTCTTTTGTCGAGGAATCCTCCTGTTAAATACCTCAGCTGAGAGTCATCTACTTTTATTTACCGTCACTATGACTCACATGTTAAAGAAGCACAAACTCACTCACCTTTATAGTGAAATGTGCAGGGCTCCGACTGAAGCTGTAGTGAAGGCACTCTGCTACAGGCCAAGCCTCCTGTTGGGTGGTGTACACTGGAATTCGTCTTGATTATAGAGGCAACTCACAGTGTAAGGCCATCATCTCCACAGGCCTGACCACGATGCATTGCAACCAGCACTGTAGCGCCAAAAAGAGGCTAGTCCTCCTCTATTCAGTTGCCATGTGGCATTTCGGCTATTCCCATCTGCAGTGCTTGTGTGTGTGTGTATGTTTTTTTCTTTCAGCAGTTGAATGGCATGGCATTCTCCTTGCCTGCTGGTCAGTGGTGAATAGCAATGTTAATGGGTTAGCTGGGCGCCTTTTTAGTGACGACTGGGAGGAGAAAAGGAGGGGAGGAAGGAATTTGGGGATTACGAGGAGGAGAGGTAGGGGTATGAATCAGGGTTTGAGGCAGCAGCTGTTCCCCCTTCTCAATGCAAGAGTTCACCCTTGCCCGTCTCCTTTCTTTCGCCCCTCTTTTCTTCAGTCCTCAGCAGGATACAGTATACCCCTCTTTCTTTTTTTTGGCCTTCTGTTCCTTCACACAACCTCTCCACTGCCTCGCCCGTCCTCTGCCTCATTTGCGTTAATGAGTAGCAGCGGCTCTTAGAGAAACAGCTGGCCAAAACAGAAAAGACGCTGTCTTGAGGGGAGGATTGAGTAACATGCACGCCTATTGGATAAACTTAAAAATTCTCCTCATGCTGAGTATTTTTCTTTCCACCATCATTGTCTTGCTCTTGAGTTAATACACACCTCTTCACAGCAGCTCTGCTTCAACTTGGTGAACCGCAGTGTTGGACAAAGCCAAGCAGAGTTGAAGTGAGACTCATGGTCAATCGAGTAAATCCCCTTGATATGACTTAAATGGAGCCGTGGCCATGTGCTTTCCGTCTTATGTGTGGTCACTTGTGGCTTCCAGATGAACTTCATTCATATGAACCACAGTGAAAGGCGACCATAGGCTGAGACAGTATCTCTGAGTGAATCTGATATTGTCTCCGTCCTTGACTCATTGTTTCATTGCTTCTTTCCTGACAATGGCATTAACTTAAATCTTCAGCAGGGCAGTTCACCTGGCTATCATGACCTCTTTGTACGCTGTCTCTTTTGCCATAAAATACCTTCTCTTTCTTTCTTTTATGTCTGCTCTCTTTTAGTTTACATGTTGACTCTCATTTGAATTGTTGATGTCTTATGACATCTGTTAGGATCTATTTAAATACTCCAGGCAAACCACTTGAAGGGAAGGAAGGAGATGTGTGTACACTGTAAATGTATGTGTTTGCTGAATGAACTTACCAGAGGGACATGAACAGGTGACAGGCAGCGGACATAATCCCTCTTCTGATGTCAGATTTGCCAATGTGCCTGCAAGTGTGCTTTGCATACATGTACGTGTATTTTGTGCATACATGTGGGTATGGGTGCATGTGTGCATGTGTGCAGTGTATACATAAATGTGACTGACTGTGTGATGGTGTGGGGACTTGAGCTGCAGCCGCTGGAATGCTCCTGCAAGAGCTGAGGAGTTGGAGGGGAGCCGTCTCATTTTCACTGTTCTCTGTGGCGTGCGCTCCGAGATTTCACACCGTATTAAGTTTGTATTTCAGCACCGCTACGCACAGCTGGACCCTCTACCTGCACTTCTTTATTCCAAGTTGGACGTGTGAAATTAGGTGCCATCTTGTCTAGGCGATACAGTTTCAAAAGTCCACATGTGGGTCTCTGGAAAAAAAAAAATATATCAGGCTGCTGAGTGTGAACAGACACTGCTTTGCGTTGCCTTTTGTCGCGTTCTCTTCTATCATGGCTCTGAATACTGACTGACTGTCGTGGAATGTGGGATGACTGGTTGTGTTTGTTGAGAGAAAGAGAGACGGTAAGAAAACAGCAGAAGAGGGGGGTTGGTGGTTGAAAAAGTAAGGAGTGCCGGCAAAGCAGAGGGTTTTTGTTTCAGGGCCGGGCTCCTGTAAGCAACCACTTAGCTGGAATGGACAGAGTTTTAATGAAAAGAGTCAACACTGTAGAGAGCCAGTGTTTTGCCTCTCATCTCTTGGTCCCTTGTCCAAATATAACCTTTAGCCTTGACACAATAGCATGTCCACACAACCTTGATGTCTAACACTCAAAGTGAAATGTTCACAGTATTACTGGTCTTTGAAAGAGGTCTGAATCATCTGGAGGAACTGGCTTTACGGTACATCATTTGGGATGCTGCTCAAAGTCGCAATTGTCGTTGCTTGGCTGCTAATGCAAATGTTTTTTTGTGTGTGTTTACAGAATGTCAGCTTGGCTTCTTCAAAGCTGAAGCATCTGGTGGCAAGTGTGAGCCGTGTCCTGCCAACACCCAGGGGCTGGAGCCCGGGGCTTTGTCTTGTCCTTGCATGGACGGCTTCTACCGAGCTCCATCTGATCCTCCTACTGGACCCTGCTCAGGTGAGAGCTATGGTTAAAGAAAAGTGAAAATGTTAGCTGTCAATGTGAGCTACCAAGTGATGCTACACACATGATTTTAGACACAAATAAGTGTACTCACCTTATAGACATATTTTAAAGAGACTAAATAGACACATTTTAAAAGGCTAAAGGCTACAGGTTGTGTGGGATCTGTCTGCACTGGTTTTCACTACACACATCAGTATGTTATAGTCTCTGACTTCAAAATGGAGGTGTTTACAGTCAAGACACAGAGTTTTGATGATATGAAACATTTAGTAATTCCTGTAATTCCCTTTTCTAGCCTTTCCCTCACCTCAAAAAGAAATTGTGCATATTTGGTTTCCTGTGTTTCTCCTCTTCTTTGGTTCCATCTAATATTCCATGTGGTTTTCAAATCTGTGTTCATCAGGCCTCCCCTCTGCCCCACGAGATCTCTTGGCCACGACCACCCACCTCTCTGCAGGAAAAATCCTCCTCTCCTGGAGCCCACCCGAAGACACCGGAGGTCGAACCGATATCACATACAGTGTTGAGTGCCAGCGCTGTGAGGGCATTGTGTGTCAGCCTTGTGGAGAGAGAATCCGCTATGAGCCTGCAAACATGGGTCTAACTGACCCCAAGGTGTCAGTGAGTGACCTGGATGCCCACCTCAACTACACCTTCACCGTTGAAGCACATAGCGGCGTGTCAACGTTCGCAAGCCAGGCAATGCCACGAGCTGCTCGGCCACCACCCACCAGGGCTCTGACTATATCCCTGAACTACATGGGTGAGCACTGCTGATATGAAGCAATGGTGTGACGCTATCTCTGCTACATTAATGATAGATGCTATCTATGAGGTGGTAAAAGGTTTGCAGGTTGAATCGCTGCAGGAGTGTAATGAACTGTCAGACTACACTAAGATGAAGCCATATTTTTTATAATTTTTTTTTTTAAATAAATCTCACAACATAAAAGTCACATATTCTCTACCCCATGTCTTCAGATCCTCCCAAAATGACTTCCTTGAAACTGGTTGAGAGGACATCCACCAGCTTGTGCCTTTCCTGGGATGTATCCTCTCGATCACGAGCCCAGTCCCGGCCCATCCGTTATGAACTGACCTACCGCAAGAAGGTATGCTACTGTGGTTTATTATCCTGCAATATCTAGAAAGGAAAGTGGTCATCTAATGTGTTATTTTACATTAACCACTGTACAACATTAAAGCTGCTTACATTTGCATATAATTATGCAATTTAATATGATTGATATGTAATTTTAATAAACTTATTATCTTAAGACCCTGTTTGAAGATCCTGATCTGATGTCTGATCTGAAGTCATAAATTCTCAGACGCCTCGTTACAGACTATGTTCAGAGAGAAGCACAGACCATCATAAATTCATGTCACTGATTTAATGTTAAAATGCTTTTGTCCTGTTGAGTGGTAACTCTTGTCATTGTTGACTAAATTTCTGACGCCCCTTCCTCTGCCTCCCAGGACGATAACCTGGATGTGACTACCTTCAGTGTACTCAAACTCGAGAAGAACTCTGTACAGATCACCAATCTGGTCCCAGGCACACCATACCTGTTCAGGGTGCAGGCCCTCAGCAGTGATAGCGTCACTGGAGGCTCCAGCATAGAGGAACAGTTTGAGACCTTGCCTGAAGGTACAGAACAGAACCACAGTTTAACATGCTGCATCCAGGAATTTCTCTGATGTGTATCTAAGCTTTCTTTTCTTTTTTCCCAGGACACCTTACTTCTAACAACACAGTATTAATCCCCACATTGGTCATTGGAGGAGTGGTCATTTTGTTCATAGTGGCCATGGTCCTATTCCTGCGCAGACGGTCAGTAGACTTTCTTTCTGTCCTGGTAATCTGTCAGAATACACCCTCCTTCACTGGCTTCATCTGTCATTCTTCTGCCTTTCCTTTGTGCGGCCTCCAAATGGCCTGCATTCACTCTCTCTTCACCTTTCCCTGTGTCTCATCATTTGGCCAACTTTCTCTTTATCCAGATCTGTGTTGTGGCACTCACTGGGAAGGATTGTGTTGAATGTGCGTTGCCATTGCACAGTGGTTACATTCTAGTGAGTGTGGAGGCCTTTGAAAGGAAATTAGCCCAAAGTGGCACATTGTTGGTGATAAGAGGCGCTGGGTTCTTTCTGTACCAGGCCGCCAGCACTTTGTGAAGGTGACCTGTTCCTGTGCTTTAGCAGATTGTCGCCCGCCTGTCCACGTCCCCCCGCCTGCTTGTCTGCCTTTCAATCTTTAAAACGACTCGTCAAACACAGTATATCGGCGGTCTATATCAAAGAGCTGCTTCTCAGTATCAGGACTCTTTTGAAATCCTGATCCTGAACATCTAGAGAGATGGTTACAAAGGCTGCTATGTCCTATTGATACGAAACTAGGGAAATTAAATGGATAGACATATGAATGGATGTCATAGTTGTAAACTAATTTGGGTCTTTTTATTTAGAAAAAGAAACTCTCACACCAGACAAGGACCAGAGGACACCTACTTCTCCAGCCCAGGTAGGAAGAATATTTCTTTGTCACACTGTCTAACCTATGAAATTTATCTTATTTATTTGTCGGTATGCAATAAGCTTCTTTCTTTGACTCACAGAGCAATTGAAACCTCTGAAGACCTACGTGGATCCACATACTTATGAGGACCCCAACGTAGCTGTCCTAAAGTTCGCCACTGAAATCCATCCCAGCCACATAAGCAAACAGAAAGTCATTGGAGCTGGTGAGTGACAACCCTGCGGAGACAATCTGCTGTGAGGCTTAACTCCGAGATGTTGAAAGATTTTTCCAGTCCCCAAATTCTCTGTTTATACTGTGCCTTTTCCACAGTTTAACAGCCTGACTGACAGTGGTTAGTTTTGTGAGGATTAAAATCTATCTTGCTGAGTTCTTACACAACAAGTTGAGACATTTTGTATTGTGGCAACTTTTGGCAGTGGGATCTATGCTGGCTCAAGATTACATGAACACTTACACAATGACAATGTTTTGGAAGTATATCAGAACACCTTCATGAGCACTGCGCACATCTTTCGCAGATGATAGGTTTATTCAAGTGCGACCACCTTTACCCTTTGAACCGACAGTCTTTTTCAACCCCCATTCCCACGACCACGTGACACCCCCCATGCCCCCCTCGCCCCTTCTCCTCATATGACAGCTGATTCCCATGCTCCCACACCACAGGCTATCTAACAATTACACAATGCAGATTACAGGCTCTCAACACCAAGCCAGAGCACACCTCTGTGAGAGCACCTCAGGCAAAACTGCTGGGGAGACTTCCTTATTTTCGCTCTGTTGCACAGCCAAGACCTGAAGCTAGAAACTTAAGAAGTCATATCAAGTGATCAAATGCACAGTCATTTCATTTTTTTTAAAACCGGCGATGTTGTTTTCCTGCAGGGGAGTTTGGCGAAGTGTACCGTGGTATTCTGAAGGTGCCGGGGAGGAAAGAGGTGGCAGTGGCTATCAAGACGCTGAAGCCTGGTTACACAGAGAAACAGAGGCAGGATTTCCTGAGCGAGGCCTCCATCATGGGCCAGTTCACCCACCAGAATATCATTCGTCTGGAAGGGGTGGTCACCAAATGTAAGGATTTCTGTGAGTTACGCGACTTTTTTAAAAATAAATTCTCATCGCATTTTCTCGCCTGCTTTGGACTACTTCGGGCACTTAATTTGTTCTTCTTCATGCAGTTAAACATGCAATGATCGTGACTGAATACATGGAAAATGGAGCACTGGACAGGTACCTTAAGGTAAGTTCACCACAAACTATTTGTGCCCACAATCATAACAGACAAGCTGAGAAAGGCCAACAATGATGAGTGTTGTTCTTCTTTATTGGATCACTCATTGTTATTTTATCACACATCAGGACCATGATGGGGAGTTTTCCTCCTTCCAGCTGGTGGGCATGCTTCGTGGTATTGCTGCAGGCATGAAATATCTCTCTGACATGAGCTACGTTCACCGCGACCTGGCTGCTCGCAACATCCTGGTCAACAACACTCTGGAGTGTAAAGTGTCTGACTTCGGTCTGTCCCGAGTACTGGAGGACGACCCTGAGGGGACATACACCACGAGTGTGAGTCAAGGAACAGCAGGGGTTTTAGAAAGCCTCAGTGATATTTAGTTTAATAACTTCTGTTTTTTCTTTTCTTCAACAGGGAGGTAAGATACCAATTCGATGGACAGCTCCAGAGGCGATAGCATACAGGAAGTTCACCTCGGCAAGTGATGTGTGGAGTTTTGGAATTGTGATGTGGGAGGTCATGGCTTTTGGTGAAAGGCCTTACTGGGACATGAGTAACCATGAGGTAAGATTGAGTATTTTTCACTAAGTTCTCAGTTTTCAGAACTAACAATAAATTCTTGGGTGAAAATATATTTTTTAGAAATGAACACAGATCTGAAGAATTCTGCCTGTGACAAAAGATCTAACTAGTGCCCTGATGCACTGCTTGCAGGTGATGAAGGCTATTAACGAGGCGTTCAGGCTGCCTGCCCCTATGGACTGCCCCTCAGCTGTTTACCAACTGATGCTGCAGTGCTGGCTCCAGGATCGTTCCAAGAGGCCGCGCTTCGGAGACATCGTCAGCCTGCTGGATAAGCTGCTGAGGAGCCCAGACTCCCTAAAGGCCATTGCAGACTTTGACCCCCGGTAAGATTTATTTACAAACCAAGCAAATGGCTTATAATGCATATTTGTATAGCGCTAACCCAACAGTAGCTGCCACTATTAGCAACTAATATTTAGAAACAAAACTGTAGCCAAAGCCTCTGCAATACAACATATATAAATTCTACTAGAGATCTTAATCCTGCTGACTCCTTTCAGTTTCACTTCTGGTTCATGTTATCCACTTATGTAGCATTAAATGGGTAAAGGGAGGCTTAAGAGAAGAGTGGAAGGGAAGAAGAATACATTTTTAATGGGAACCACATTCTGCCATCTGAGTTGAGCTGAGAATCTTGGAGAAAAGATAACAGATTACTCTGTGCAGCCACACTTGATAAAATTCATAGTCCTGTGCCTTGAGGAATAAGTTCAAGAAAAAACGAAAATGTTCAGTTTGCTTATGGATATCTGTGACTTGCCTTCCTTAATGCTTGCTATTTTGCTGTTTCTTGCTTTTAAGACTTAAAAGACCTCTAGCAGCTCCATATTAACCTTAATTTGAAATACAATTTCAGGGTGTTTAGGGCTGCAATAGGAAAAAATGGGAATAGCAGTAGAAGTTCCACTTGAATAATTAGGACACACTGACATCTTGCTTAAAAAAGCTTTGCCATACTTCTGACAGGAGGAACAGCATAGCTTCTTTTAACATCTGATTGTGTGCATGAATGCATATTTTGTCTTTTGTGATAGAGCATTGAAGTCAGAAAGGGTGAGAAAGGACAAAAGCCTGTTATGCTTATATGTTAATCGGCTCTCGGCCTGACTCCTCAAACTGGTTTTTATCACCAACTGGTTTCCTGCACTGTAATTGCAGTCCTTAGTCATCTGCCTTTGTTGTGGGAAAGTCTGTTGATTATTATCGTTTGGATCCGCTTTCCTTTGCCAGCGTATCCATTCGCCTGCCCAGCACCAGCGGCTCTGATGGTCCTCCCTTCAGGTCAGTGTCTGAGTGGCTGGAGTCCATCAAGATGAGCCAGTACAGCGAGAACTTCACCTGCGCTGGGATTGTCACCATGGACCAAGTGCTGCAGATGAAGAACGAGTAAGTCGTTTTCTTGTTTTTATTTTTATTTCCTCGTACGTTCTAGGCCACGAAGAAGAGCTTTTTGTTGTCAAATTATGAGTAAAACCAATGCTTCTGGTTTTTTGAAGCCTGTCACTGACTTCCCTTGCCTGGTTTATATATTTGTTTTCCAATAAATGTTATGTTTTAACAGCCAGCAGAATAGTTTGCGCATAATATAACCTCCAACCTCAGTTACAACTTGAAAAATGTTTGAGATGGAAAATGTAATGGGGGAACGGAGAAGGAGTGGGCTCATTTGTGGTAGGCTTGTGGTGGCGGCTTGTGGTCTGCTGCACTTCTTATTCTTCTTTCCTCTCCCCATTCTTTCTCTCATCCCTCCACGCACCAACACACACACTAGTTGCTCTAGGCAGCACTTTTGCTTGAGCCCCTAAAACCACCAGTTTTGCCTGTTTAGGGCAAAGGCCTCATGTGGCTTCTTCAACTTTAAAGCAGGGAAGGGGAGGAGAAGAAACTACAGGAGATTATGGAAATAAGTGCGATTTGAAGCCTCATTTGTATTTCTAGGAAGATTGAAGAGGTGCATTCAGAACGCACCCCCTGAACTTATCACTAAGTATTTAAGGTAATTAGATATTTGCAGATGTGTAGGAGTGCAAAAGCTGCAATTTAATGAAATGAATTCAGCATTTTGGGGGAAAAGGCTTCCGGAGTACATAATGTACGGTTTCTATGGGGGGAATAATAAGGGACAGAGCAGTTTCTAACCATATGACCAGCCAAAAAGAAAACCTAAATCCCCTCTACCATGCTATGTTGTTATGTATGTTAGTGGGTCTTGATCTTGCAGTGATGGGCAGACTGTAAAGCGGAGACAGACCCTTTTGAAGTATTCGTCGTACAGTATGGTGTGATTTCATGGCCCCATGTTTCCATTTCAGGGCATCTGGTAGCACTCTTGGAAAACCAGCAGTTATTTACAACCCACCCTCTGCCTGCCAGACAAGTGATTCATGGTCAACAGGGAGAATCCTCGTTAAGTAATTAAAGCTGTAATTAAGGCTTTTACTTTACACTGGTGTGTTGCAGGGCTCTTGCAGGTTTGCATCATGTGCTTGTGAAGAGAGAAACCCCTCCCCAGTAACATCCTTTAATGTCAAAGATAAATCCGAACCATGGCAGATTACACTCTTGGAACTCCCCCCACCTAGCCGAGCATGCTAGATGTGAACGCATTTTGTTCCAGACTAGCATTTCACCACATCGAATGAGCCAGTGATTACTCCAAGGCTTGAGAAGCAGGATGGATGCGCGTGAAAAGTGTTGGAATGAGGCCAAGGTCTAAGTCCATGTGCTGCTTCTTATATACTGTCATGTTTCTTTTTCACAGGGATATTAAGAACATCGGGGTGAGGCTGCCAGGACATTTGAAAAGAATTGCCTACAGCATCTTGGGTTTAAAGGACCAGACCAGCACTCTAAGTGTATTTGCAGTGTGATCCTTGCAATGAAGGGAATTAAAATCAGGCACTGCAGCAGGGAGCCCTTTGGACTCTAAGCTGAGCTGGAGCAACACTACAGGGACGGCTTTGGAGCAACAGAGCCAAGAGAACTGTGTCGGGCCAACTCAATCAGACTGACTTACTGTACATTTTTTTGATTTCTTCATCTTATCCACAGGGAATGGAACAAATACACAACAATAGATGTATCAAGTAGACTCTGTATATTGAAATATCTATTTTTTATTATCAATTACTTTTGTACAGATGCATTTGATTTTTCTTTGAATTTTCCATTCCTGCATCACAAACGTCAGCAGATCAATTTGCTCCAGGGAAAGGCTTCAGCTTTACAAAATTGCACCATGAGCTCGTCGCATTGAACGAACAAGGGAAGAGCGATAGTGTGATGATATGGGAGCAGCCTGTGGTTGGTGCCGATGTCGCAGAATCTCCTTTTAACTGGCACTTTGTGCCATTCCTGTTTTGTCAAATGACAACGGGGCTTATATATAGAGGGCAGAAATGAGCATGAGCTGGTCCAGAGTTAAAGAGACGGTGTTGCTTGGGTGTATAAACACAGACGGACCTGTTTTTACTGCTGGCCCTGTGCAGAAATTAAGCTATAATCTTCTAAGTGATGTTTAGATAAAAAAGAAAAAGAGAGGATATGTATGAGGTACTCTTTGTGTACAGATTGACTTTTTTTTCTCTTGTTTGTGTTTGGGCGATTACCAAAAACATAAGATTTTAAAATGTAGCACTTGGATCAAGAATCAAATGATCTTGGTTTGTCTCAGAAATGGTAAGAAAAAAGGGCAATTACTCTCCAAATCCTAAACCAAATAAAACCATATCAAAGAGGGGAAATTGCATTGATGAGTTTGATTTAGAATGCAGCTGTTATTAGTGAACCGGCAATGAAGATAGAAATTACAGAAATGAAAAAACAAAAAGAATGATTGTGGCTGAGATGATTTCATACTTTAATGGTTTGGTTTGAAATTTCAATGTCTCATTTCCAAGCTTTACAAATATTAATTTTATTTCTGTTGGTTTGAGGAACACTTTGACAGGATTTTGACTCATTCCAAACTTTATAATAACTTTATAATACTTAAGTGCCTCTTTATGGAAGATTAGTGAGAGTCCACTGTTTAAATGAAATGGCTCTCCGGTGCAGTGTGGACAGACTCCCCCAGTGCTCTTAATTGATGACTGCAAATCATTGTGTTACTGATGTTCCTGTACTTGAATTTTTACTGTATTTTCAAATGTATCTATGATTCTATCGTAGCAGATAGACCCATCTTTGGAAAATGGATTTTTGCTTGTTATTACTCTGGTTTATTGGTTGCAGTTATGTTTTGTAAATTTTTGCCACACTGTTTATTTTTCTAAGACCCCGCCACTTTCCGAAGCGATGTCTCACCACTTTTGAGAGTTTCTTCATCAAACAGCCTTCCTTTGCCAATTCCTTCCTTTTTGCCTGTTGTTTTATACTGTATTTAATAGTCTATTTATTTTTAACTTTTATTTATTTATCCTGATAAACACTGAGCTGGGTTTATAATTGGAGTTTGCTGTCTCACTCTTAATAATAATAAAAAGAACGCTCTAATGTCCTTCTCTTTTCTTCTATTTTTCATACCTGAAATTACCGTTGTTGGATTTGTGGAGCAATAAAGTCTTAAAATGAATTTTGCACAGCCTGTCCTATGTCTAACACATACCAGAGCACATGAATGCTTTATTTGTTATTAAAATGATGCCAGGATGTTTATACTTCCACCTGGATTTCCTTATAATGCTTCTGAGTGGAATGTGGACTAACCATGTGAGTGTGTCATTAATGATGTGCACACAATATCTTCATAGTGTTTTTTTATGTTCTCAACCAAATATATAAACTATCTCTCCCTCTCCCTAATGTTTAGATTTATGAAAAGCAGGTCAAGCTGTGTTTAGTTGTTTCATTATTCTCGCTTTACAAATTGACATATTGCCTAACACCACATTTTCGTCTTCCATGAACTATCCCGTGGTGTTGGAGGTCAGAAATTCTGCCTCCTTAATTAGAAAAGAACGGTGGAACAGGCTTTTACATTGCTGCAACATTTTTCTGTCACTTCATGAAAGTGTCTCACATAGCAGCGACAAAGCAGGAAAAGGAAGGGCGTCATTAATGATGGCTGTGTTTAGCTGTAGTAGGACCGGAGTTATTACACGTTGGCTCATTTTGCTTTTCCTACAATGACTTAATATGTCCCCTGACATATTAAAAAAAAAAGTCAAATACATGAGACTTTGAGATCACCTTCAAATGGAACTTGACATTGTGGACACAACTTCATGTACACAATTCTTGGTCTTCAAGTTGCATTGACACTAAGTCGTGAGAACACCACTGCAAGGCAACTATATATATATATATATATATATATATATATATATATATATAACATATATATATATATATATATATACATATATATATATATAATGCTGTAGTATATACAATCAGTGGTTGGTACCAAGAAGCCAGTGATGGTAACAGTTAGTTAGCTAACAAATGAGTAACTTAATGCAGGAAATACAAAGGCTGTTGAGAATATTTTACTCATACACATTGTAAAACACAACAGAACAAACACAACCCTTGAACCCAGACATGACACGCGACCCATGACACCATCTGAGGGTTATGGAGCTGATTGTTTTTACAGTCAATGGTTGGTTTGTGAAAGACTTTTTTTTATCTCTAACAACTTATGCGTAATCGTACTACTGCGCAGGGCTACGCGCACTGACCCTCTGCCGGTGTGAGACATTTATACTTGTGCGCTCATCAGTGTGGCTCACTCTGTAAAAAAACAATGCTAGTTGGCTGTGTGTCTTTTTTGCCTGTCAGGTAATTTTTTGTTTCTACATGTTGCTTCGCTTTCTACTTCCTGCTTCACGTACAACAATGGCGACTGGAACCTTTGCCAAAAAATTTGCCCAACACGAGTTATACAAATGTCTGTGTCTCCAAACCCCCTCAGTTAACCTTTCCATTTCTTTATTGATCCAAAAACAATCAATTAGAAAATGTCAGAGATGGAGAAGCAGCAGGGTCTACACAGGGGTTTGCGTTAAGAAAGGAGCCTTTGCAGCACTTAAGCGCAGAAGAAGCATAAAATATGCATTAGCTTTTTCCTTCTAATCAAAAAAAAATAAAGGCAGCTAAATGTCATCTGTTGTTTTCAATGGGAGCTCATGAGTTTGTGGCTACTTGGTGATCAAGTGCTAACACCAGCTATCGGTCATGAGAACATCAATACGAGGCAACTATTGGTGTCTAGAACGACCACGAAATCGAATGTAGGAAATGTAAATTTGAAAGCTCAGATATTACTGAAAACTTCCATTTTGAATCTGTGAATATCCTAAGAGGGGGCTGTTTATCGCTAAACTTGACCTGAGGCAACAAAAATGTCTGGTTATTTGCTGATGTCTGTAGAGGCAGGGAAATCAGAAATAAAGAGATAAGTCAGTAGGTCAGCCAAAGTCATTTTTAGACTTTTATTGTCAGTTGTAAGCATCCATCACAATGACAAACCCATTTCCTGGGTAACTTGACAGACCTGCCATGCATACCTCGCTTAATTGTCCGATAACTAGCAGCTTCCAAATAAACTCTTTCAGATAAAACAATGTCACACAGTTCTTGGACCTCAAGACATTTGTGACCACAGTTATCATAACCAACAAAGTGTCATAACTATCATACCCCAATAAGACCCCATTCAGAATGAATCATTTAATTGTCAGCTCTGCTTTAGAACTAGGAGGGCTGTGTGTTTTAAGAATCAGTGAGACGTGAAACGAGAACCAGACGTTCTGGTGTGCGTAACAGATCTGTTCATTTAAAGGCTTATCTCACTCCAAAACGCGGCATAGTTGCTTTTAACACCGTAAGACAGTAAGACAGCATTGTGAGTCTGGCATCCGGATGGAAATCATCTGAGCTTTTGTTGTGACCATCAGTAGAAATAAAGGATTCATTTTCAGAGTAATCCATTAGGAATGTGCTTATGTGTTTGATCAGACTGACCCAGGTTCAACGTCTCGTTGACAACCTTTTGAAACAAGTGACAGTTGCTTTTGTGTTTTTTGTTTCACTACAAGTCAGTCTGAATGACCTACATTCTCACAGTGAGCAGCGATGATGGTTTCTAAACTCAACCACAACAAACTCATAGCTACGATCAGTAATATGTACATCTCTCATTACCATTTTTTCTAAACTCTAAACCACTGGAAACACCCTGAGGGCAGAGGTCACAAAGTATATTTGGCTGACCTTTATGGGAATGCAGCATGGCAGCGGACAGGCAAAGGAGACGCATGTAAATATCAGTGTCAGATGTCTCCTCATTGGAATACTGCATCTTTTCTTGTTTGAAGACTCACACCTGCTGAGAAAAAATGCCAAAATGCCATTAAAAATGTATCTGTATGAGCCAAAGAATGCAGCAAGTCCAGACTTGCCCCACACTCCCTTCATAATTCACCTTGACTGAGCCACTTTGCCTTATCTCTCTCACTATGACCTGGCAGTGACAGGGAAGTCCCTGGCGCCCCACATTTAGGAAATTATCAGCTTTTTGTTGATTGATGCAAGTTACAAAGCCTTAAATGCGCCCCTTCGATAAGAGAAAGAAGAATGTAAATATTTAGGTTTTGAATTAAACAGCAGGTCAACAGACACATATAAGGAAAAAGCCCAACTCAGATGAAGCATGGGAACTTGGATTTGCCGCTAAGCCTTTGTCCTTGACTTCCAGCTGGCTGTGTGTTCTTGCCTCTGTTAAACCAATAGGATGCCTAGAAATAGTCCTGGCTTTATGTGGCGACTGTAAACTGAGAAAGTCTTTCACTATTTTCCATCCCCTTCCATCTATTCCCTCAGTGCTTCACAGCGTGGTGGGTTTTTTCTCTCTCTTCCATGCGTGATGGAAAACGAGGAGCCGAGCCACACCGTTTAACTGCTGATTGTACTGTTTGGATTTATGCAAATCCACGTCTGAGTGCATCCAAGTTGAGTTTGGTTTTTGTCCCTGTCGTCGGCTGTAATGTGATTATCCTCGCTCCGTGGGGGTTGAATGTGTGGAAGTTTGTGTCTTGTCATTAGGACTGTAAATGACAGGGATGCATAGAGAGAAAGAAAGAGCAGGGGGCGGGAGAGAGGGAGGCATGGTGGTGAGGGTGGGGGTGGAGGGGGTGGACTGGAGATTTGAGCCGTACCAGGGCTTTACTGCAGGCCACAATAGCATGTGTGGTGATTGTGTTGAAGGCTTGGCGTCCAGGGCTCGAGCCTCCCCCTGAGGATTGTGTTGTGCGTGGGGGCCACGGCTTTCGCTTTCAGAGAGTTTCCCTCCTTCTTGTGGCTTGTTGGAAGTCTTTGTTCCCAGGGCGAAGGTCAATTTAAAAGAAATAAGGAAGAGGGAAAACATTGCCATGGCACTGTTCATGTATGACCTCTCCCTTCACCGCCACTCTTCTATTCCTTTCTTCTTTGTTATGTTTTATGTTCTTCTGGCAACTCTCGGTGTCATGCGCGGATATGAAAACCCGGCAACACTCAGGAATTTACATCCTTGCTAATTTTAGCAATGGGTTCCTGACCAGAAAACACATCCTCCAATTTCTGTCTATATTGGTCTTCCTGCGTCTTTCCGCTGCTGTTTCTCTCACCAGCACTTCAGGGCTTTTGCAGATTATTCTGCCAGCTCAGTCCTCAATTTTCCTATTTTCACTGTACTCTCAACTAAAACTATCCTAGATGTCCTAATCCAAGATTAGAGTGTGAATGCTGCCAAGGCTCCTCTCTGCATTTAATGTAAAAACAAACTGGAATTAAACTCTTTAATGAACTTTTTTTTAATAAGATGATAAGGGGCAAAAGATATTACCTGCATTGAGGGTTTCCTAAACTGTGCTACTCCTATCTGGTTGATGTACACAGGCAACATGAGGGCAAGAAGAGAGCAGTAACACAAGTCGCACACACTGCTGCTATGAACCTTGTATTCCTACAGACTCTTTGTGTATTTTGAGACAGCAGAAGAATTCACTCCACATTGCTGTTAATCTCACAGCGAGTGTCGCACAGCATGTTAGAGTTTGCACAGATCATTCTTCAGCCCCTGCGCAACTCTGTTGATGCTCTGTTACAAATGAAAAAAAAAACATTGATATATTAGTGTAATTAAAAAGCAAATGGCATCTGGAGTGAAAGCAGCAACATCCTAATATTTAATTGGAGGACTGAGAGGCAGGAAGATACATTTGCACAAAGTATTTTTAGAGCATGTGAACTTTCATTCAAGATATTCTTAGCATTCTTAACATTAATTATAACTTCACTGTGGATCTTAAAGTGAATTGAAGCATTAAAGGTACAAAATGATCTAAACAGGACCACTATGCCACACTACAACTACAGTAGCATTTGAGGATTTCTAGCAAGAACAATGAGAAACAGAAATAAACAATACATAAAATATAACAGAAGATATATGCGGTTGCATGTAGATTAAATATTTTCTTCTAATTTCATGCTCTATTTAATTTAAAAGGAAATACATTTTTACAAAAACATGTCTTAAAGGGGACTCTGGGAAATTCTAATATTTTAATACCATATATATATATATATAGTTTATCTCTTGTTGCAACTGTTGTAAACTAGAGAAGCCAGAAAAATCCACATTTAATTGAAGGGGTCAGAGGGTGTGGGGTGGGGCAGTCAGGTGGGTGCAACCCCTCTGATTGGCTGTCCCACCTGTCATTTAAGAAACATTTGCCTAGGAGTGGAATATAAGAATGTGATCGCATGTTGTCTCACACTGTTAACAGCTCTGAACATACACAGACACAAACATGTACAGTAGTAGTCATGAACAGGAATAAAGGAATGAAAAAATGGTTCATAGCAGCTTTCAGACTGTTGCTGTGTGTGCTGTGTGAACAGTAGTCTGACTGGTACTGTGGAATATGCTGAACATACAGTATATTGGCAGATGTTATGCTATACATACAGGATTAAATCTACAGTATAAATTGAGTCAGTAATTTATCAGTATACAGCCTACTTTGACTCTTATTTAACTAAATAATGTTCTGCCATTAATCTCCACCAGATATAAAAAGTACAGTGTAAACACCTTTCAAATGTGACAAGTATTGGTCACTTTTCTGAAAATTCTGTTTCTGAAAGTAAATGTGGATGTAATAAAAGTACTGGCGACATGGTGTAGTCTGACTGCGATTTGCCGCTGTCCACTTCTTAACCCTCTGAGGGTAAGCAGTAATGATGATGATGAGTGGATGTAGTAGCAGTCAGAAATCTTTTAAAGCCAGCACTAACAGATCATTAGTGGCACTGCAACTTAAACCATTCAGTGACAGAGGTGGCTGTTTCTGAGCAGACGTTTTCTTGAGCATCAATAAAGTTGTAAGTTCACTTTTACCCTTTTAACTGCACTGGTGGCTTCTCTTTTTTTCTGTCCAAAGAAGCTAATCCCCAAAATTAGATTAACATTTTAACAATAAATAAATCTTTCGTTTTTTTTTTTTTAAAAAAAAGAGACTTGCTGTGTCATTGTTTCTCTTACCCAGCAGGATATGTCTCTCTTGGCAGTTTTATAGGTCTTTTTTTTCTGCCTAGCTATTCTTTGTCTCAGTGCCCCCCTCTCTTAATTTCCGCCTGTCTGCATGTGTTTTGGAGGCCATTAATCGTCCCCTGCACAACATGCACCCCAGCAGATAATTACAGTCATTAAACCAATTAGGGAACACATGGAGGGGAGGTTTCAGTCAGGCCCTGAGGCCTCCCACTCCTGTTCTCCGCCAGCAGGACAGCCGAGGTGGTCCGCTGAAATTCTGGCAAAGCCTTAAATAAAAAAAGGGAGTGAATTACTTCAGCCCAGCTCTGGATTAATGCAATTTCCTGTTGGTGTAGCCTTGAGAGACCTTGCCAACGTTGCTGCAGGCCAAGTACACAGAGCCATTAGCCAGCAAAAGTCCTGCTAATTTTCACATCTTTTTTTGCAGGGCGTAGCTGCCATTTAGGCTGGTGTCATCAAAATATGCTTTCCTCAAAGCTGAGAGAGCTATTTTGGTGCTACTGCGGAAAAACACAGAAGGAGATCAGAAGTGGCAGGAAAGGGAGGGAAGAGTGGTCAATCTGCAGACAGTGGTTTTCAGCATGCTCAGTCTATCATGTGATTCTAGAGCTAATATTATGGTTTCATTGTGCCTGACACAGCGGGAGTTCTGGCAGAATGAGGTCCTAACACACAATATATGCAAGTGTGATTACTTAGTTATTGAGAAAAATGGAAGTGAGACTTCCAGTCATGGTCCACATGTGCCGGCAAGCCACAGAATGTCGCCCACACCTCCACAGAAAGTCACGTTGGATGACAAACTGTCCTCCACTGTCTCATTGAGGTATTTCCCAGCATTCTCTATGTTGTGCTTGGCGCATGTTTTTTTCTTCTGACCTCTGCAAAGAAAGCAAATGTGAAAGCCAACAAGGAACAAGGAGCTCCACAGAAGTTTTCTCTGCTGAGTTACGAATGACACATCTAATGAAATGTAGATCTTGTGATGGCTCCAGAATACACAAAGAATAAGCTATAAAATCCTGCAGGTTGAAGATAAGATCACGCCAGGCGTATGGTCCTAATGGGACTCAGCCAGGACTTTTAGACACATATTAATGGTAAGAGGAAAAAGAAAAAGTGGATCGCAGAAAGTAAATGCAAAACACTGCACAAGGAAGAAGGAGGTTTTCCTTAACTTCAGCTGAGAGTCGTAGGCTGTTAGCTTAGCTGGAAGTATGGGGAAACGTTGACACGCTGCACCTCACTGACTGACATGTTGTTTCGTGTTCGTTAATCCGCAGACAACAGAATCTAAGAACGTGGTTTTAGCCACTAGTGCTGGAGACACTGTACAGATAAAGAAGCCAGATAAGTAAATAGTTTCTAGCTAGGCTAAGCTACCTTGTCTCTACACTCTTTCCGTGACCTTAACAGACATGAGCGTGGGATCCACCTTCTAAGAAGGTGTGGAGAGGCAGTTTCCCTTAGCTTAACTTAACA
Source organism: Mugil cephalus (assembly GCF_022458985.1). Lineage (NCBI taxonomy): Eukaryota > Metazoa > Chordata > Actinopteri > Mugiliformes > Mugilidae > Mugil > Mugil cephalus. Next base: position 2,565,829 of record NC_061770.1, on the reverse strand, counting down.
GGAGTGGCTAGAAACTACTTATCTGGCTTCATCACTTGTACGATGTCTCCAGTTTAATTATGAATTAGTACCTGAATTAGGGTGACCAGACTAGAGCCTCAAACATGTTTACACTGAATTTACATTTCATTTCTCTGTGTGTGTCCCCTGCTGAAGGGTCCTCTTCTTCACAAACTCAAATCTGGCCACCCTACCTGGATCAGCTGCACGCCTTGAGTATGTAGACCTTTAAAAAAAATCTGAGCTCATTGTTTAGCTACCTGGTCCTTACATTTACTGATTTGGTTCTTTCTCACTGAACTCCATGAGGTGTTTTTGGAGCATAGCAGACCTGCTCAATGCCAAACATTACAGACTTAGAGGCTGTGTTGAGAAGTGTTGAACATAATGGAGCATTTATTGTCTGTGGTGCAAGACATTTCCTTTGGGGCATGGTAGAGACCAAAAACAGAGCAGAAAGGGGAGTAAATACTGGCATTTAATTGTTAGCCGGAGACACAACTTCAAATGAATGATAATGATGGTGCTCTGTAACAATATTAATAACTTCACTCTGCCTCTAATTGGCCAGAACAATAAATAACTAAAAAAAAATCCTCGTAAGAGGAAAAGCACAGGTGAAAATAGTTTTAAGCAACAAAAATTTACATCGTTAAAATAGACGAGCATGGGGATTGTGACTGTTAACTGTTTACCTATACTTAGAAAAGCGCTATATAAAATCATTAACATTTAAAAAAAAAAAGGGGTCACAGGTGGAACATGGCGGGCTTCTGCAACCACAAAGTTGTGTTTTCTCAGGCCAGGTAATTTTTTTTTTTTTATCCACACGTCCTCCTCATCTTCCTCCTCCTCCTCTTTAAACCTATGAACCACCCAAACACATTTACAATCCCACTGCAAGGCCAGTAACAATCCATAACCTAAACTGGATGCTGTTGTTTAAATGGTTTTAGTCAAACCTGTAATTATTCATTTCTGTTCAACAATTCTTTGTCAAAATGCTGCTGTAAAATAATGTGCAACTAACCTGAATGAAAATCAGATTACCTGAAAAGGACATCTAACCTGCCTACGCTAAAAAAAACGCACCTTGATTTTCAGAACATTTTTATGTCAATATTCACCTTATTGCAAAATTTGTAATTGCTTTCATACTGAGGTGGCCAAATGAATCAAAAGCTTGCCTCGGTTTTTCATTTCATTTCTTCACTTCACTGCAGCCAAACCATGTTAAAACATCACATAAAAATGTTCTTGACAAATTTTTCCTCAACACTGAAACAGATTGGAGGGCTGTACAGCATGACTTGTGAATCTGTGTGAATGTGAAGCAGGGTGGGACTATTAAAAGCATGGTGGTCTATCAGCTTGACCTTGTTAAAGGTTTAAAAATATACCTCCAAGAAGGTTTATTTTTTTTCCATAATTCTGTCAGAGGGGGAAATTCCCACATTGACACAGACTACAGTGAAGAAAGATTAACGACGATTTCTCCAGAAGCTGAATTATTACTTGTTTGCAATAAGAGAATCATAACCACACTCAGTTTACAGTAAAACCACGGCTTCATGCATACTGTGCATTTAAATGGCAATATTTCAGAGACATCCAGCACTGAAAAGCATCCAACTCTTTCTTTGCCTCAAGGGACCACAGAGAAGATTGTTGCTGAATGTCTGTGGCTTCCCACTGAGGAGCATCATATAAGCGCTTGTGGATGTCAAACATTCCCTGTGCTCTCCTCAACTACTGGGCAATATCCCACATTTTCATCTGATCAAACTCAAGATTAATTTAGTTTCATGAAAGACCTAAACAGGCTGGAGGACTGCAAGGAGGCCAGTTCTATAGGCAGTATCTAAGAACTGCACACACTGACAAAAACTTTTACGCAACATCTAGGACTGAGACATGTTGAGGCATTGTAAAGTAGAGATGTGAATATCTAACAGCAGAAGACCTTACTGCAACATGTAGGTTAACCCTTGAGAGATTACCCTCTCCTTCTGGACTGAATTAAAAGACAGAAAGAAATTCATAGCCCCCTTCTGCTATGACATGATGCCAAAGGCCCTTGTTTGGTTTAACAAAACCTTTAAAAGATACTCATTTACACTTGTTTGAAACAAAATCCACATTGAAGGTTTTGATATTTTATTTTTACACTTTCTGAAATGGACTGGGGGCGGCACAGTGGTGTGGTGCACTGATGCCTCAGCAAAAAGGTTCTGGGTTTGAATCCATGGGTCAGCTGGGGCCTTTCTGGGTGGAGTTTGGATGTTCTCCCTGTGTCTGCGTGGGTTCTCTCCAGGTACTCCTGCTTCTTCCCACCGTCCAAAGGCATGCTTGTTAGCTTAACTGGTGAATCAATGAATGAATGAATGAATAAGATCCACAGCACTAATGTACTGCACCTTTGCCTTTTTACCACAAGAGGTCAGACTGCTCCTTTGCCTGCCTCTGCCAACTGTAGTCATGTATTTCAGTTTGGGATTCTTGATGTTCACTGAACATCCTCCAGAAGTCCCTGAGATTGTTCCAGCCGTACTAAAAGAGGTTCATCGGCCACTTAGTTACTATCCTAAGGTTCAAAAGGTTCTTCTCTTCTTTCAAGTGTTTCTTTAGGCAAACACAATGGATATGTGAGGCCTGTTTTATGGAAGGTGCTCTCAGGTTTCTTTAGTGTGTTTAGGGAGGTTCAGAAACACATCAGGGATTTCATCAGTCTGTGATGAAGGTCTCTGGGCTTTTTTGTGTTCTTCAGAGGGCCAAGAAAGCCTCTGAATTTCTTGAGAAACACCCAAAATTTCTTGTTGATGTTTTAGAATTCGTTCAGTAAAACAAGGAAAACAAATAGATGAAACCAGAAAGGCATTTTAGTGGCCTTAGGAACTAACTATAGGTTCCTCTAAGAAATGAAACAAAAATCTCCTCAAGTAGGTTTCTACATGATACATATTATTAGCCAAAGAGGCACGGCCACACGCTAACCATTTTAAATATACCCATCAGTTCTTAGCCATCAACTTTGTAATTTATGACTTTTTTTTTGTCGTCACTAATACTTTTTCTCATTTTCAAACCTGTGTTCATCCTCAGCTTATCTTTTTGCCACAGTGCAGTTTAGAAATGTCATCCTATGTCAGTATTCTGTAGCTGCACTTCCAGCAGAAGGATTGCTACAGTATGTATATTGGTATCGTCTCACTTTTTGTAATGTTTGAGAGAATATAAAGAGAAGCAAAATATACGCATGACTCAGCTCTTCTAATTGAACTGTGATTTCTTTGAACGTTGGGGTCAGCATCTGGTGTTTTTCTAACTTTATCGGCCCCATCCGCCCGTGTCCATCAAATAATGCCTTTGCCTGCTTTCCCCGGCCAATTAGTTGCGAAAAAAGCTTCAAAAGCTTGGAGGAACAAGGTTGCCACGGCAACAGGTTTTTCCCCACGATTGGAGGCGAGGGAGCTGTTGCCGAAGGTGATGTCAGCAAGGCCCCAGTTACACTAGCAACAATGTTCCAGGAGGAATCTGAGACAAACAGGGACAACGAGAGGCCAGGAAGGCTTATCCTGTCTGATTGTTTCAACACTCACTCTGTGTGTGTGTGTGTGTGTGTGTGCACATGCGTGTGTGCTTGTGTGTGTGTGCCACACACAGTCTGCTGGGAGTGAAGGTGTGGATGTATGTGCTCTCTAATCTCCTTTTTTGCAAGCTTTAAAGTTTAATTGTCCCCATCTATGCTAAGCCTTAGACTGATATTGAGATATGGATACACCGATAAGCCCTCGTTTTCAAAATGATTCTTTCAAATGATGTTTTTCAGAGGTAAGACTCCCTGTTGATAGTATCTTTTTACACATCATCCCTTCACAATTCATCATCCAATCCTACATTTGGACCTGCAGTTCCTTTGCGTTCATATTTTTGTTTGACCTTTCTGTCTAACCGACCTCCAGTGTGATCTCCCACAGCGCCCATTTTATTGACACTTCAGACGATGGAAATTGCAATCTTCAAGTTCTTAATCTTTATGTATTGCTATCCTTTTTTGTAGTGATCAAATATCATTTTCAAATGTTCAGTCAGATGCTTAGAGGAGCAGGTAGTTAGCATTACCAACAGGAGCTGTATCTAATCTGTCTGTCTCTGTCGCTGTAGTTCCCAACATATATAGAACATGATAACGCTCCACTAACAAGCTGCTCATTCACAGTGAGTCTAATATCTACAGTAGAATGGAGAGAAAAACAGAGTAGGAGGGGAATGGAAGAAATAGAGGGGAGGGGATTCAATATCGTCAGCAAACAGACATGCATACTTTCTCCCCATTTTCTCTCTCTCTCTCTCTCTCCCTCTCTCTGTGCCCCCCTCCTCACACATTTTCTGTGTCGCTCTCTCACCTTTCTCCACAGATCAGTCTGCCAGTGCCTCAGCCTGCAGCTCATTCGCGCTTACTTTCCCCCCCGCCTCACTTTCTCACTTGTCTGTGCTCCTCTGCTTACTGATACTTCTGCTGCCACTCTTCCTTTCCTGTCCTCCCCTCATCTCTTCCACTCGTCCTCCTCATCTTCAGTCCACCATGGTGAATAGATAGCCGCCCGGCCGTGCTGAGACCATGGGTGCCTGCCTCTGCAGAGGTCACAAAGGTCAGTTCCTGAGTCCACCTGTTTGTGCTTCCATGTGTCCGTGTGCATGTTTGGGGGTTTGCTCTGGAGGAGGAGTTGACAGCATTCAGGGAACAGAACTGTTTCAGAAAGTTACATCAGGCTTTCCAGGGTTAACTGTGTGAATGAAAATGTAGAAAATCACAGTAAATGTTGCTGCAGACACAGACGACTGACTCACTGCTGAGATGAAGAGTAAAAACACGTGAATCACTTTTTAATTCTAACTCAAACATTTTGAATGTGAATCCGTTTAAACCAATAATCCAAAAGCATATTTTTGTCTGCTCTCACCCAGATCAATCTGTGAAGGTTGTTTTAGAAACAAGTCTCAGGGACGGGAGACTGATGATGAGGATTGTGCGGATCAGTGGAGGACAACAGTGGCTTTAGGATGTAACGACTCCATCTATAGCTCATCTCCAACTTGTCGTGACTTGAAGATGTGACTGGAGTCGCAATTTTCTCTCTAATGTTTACTCTCTGTCACAGCTTTGGAGAGGAGCCGGTATAGCTAGTGATTATCACATCTGAAAAGCTGTCTGGACGAACAAAAAGTGCCACAGCTGGATGCAGGGCCTCTTTTAGGAAGGAAAAAGAGGTTATTTGTGCTGTCAAAACAAATGGAAGATTAAAAATAAAGTTGATTTCAGCAACAATCTTATACATCATTTTTTTCAGTACACGGCATTTAACATTATGTTACAGTTTGATACATTATTTTCAGGCTGAGTGTGTGGTGCAGTCTGAAAATATTATGTGAAACAAAGTCCGCTTTTGTTCAGGGAGGGCTGCTTTAAACAAGGTGGAGGGTATTGAGCGCTGCTTTCACGCTGGGCAGGAAAAAGAAAAGGCAGCTGTGAGGCTCCAGACAAACAGATAAGAGAACAGTGGCAGTGTGTGTGTGTGTAGGTGTGTGTGAGAGTGAGTCAGGGTGGGATTTAACTCCGCAAGGACAGCAGATTGGTTCAGAAGGAATAATAGGGTTTCTTGACCCGCTAATAGCATCTGATGAGGCCACAGATCAGAGACAGCACAGTGTGTGTATTAGTGTGTGCGTATCACGTGTGTGTCCTGGTGACTGTGATTTGGATAAAAGGAAGGGTATCACTTGCCTCCTGTTGCTTTAGTGTTTCCATAGCAATAGCCAGTTGTCGTGGCGAGACCTCCCTGGGGAAACCCCAAGCATGTAGTTTGTACTCCTGTGTGTGTTTGTGTACGCGTGTCTCCGCTGCTCTTTCTAATGAAGTTAAATTTTCTTTGCACTGACATGCACTTCATTTCCTCTTGTCGTTCATATGAGTTCCATCACTGTCAGTTATAAAGCAAATAGGCAGAGTGTGGGCCAGAAACTCAATATGCAGAGAGGCTCTGGACCATGATCCCTGACTGTAAAACAACACACACACACACAGAGAACACACATGCACAAGAAATCTAACACAAGCACTCATGTGTAATTCCCCACAGAGCCCCAGCTTCCCGTATCAACGCTGCACCAGGCTGAGGAGGGTCAACCATCCTCTGTCAACGTAAGAAAGTGGAAGCTTGCAATGTTACCTTGTTTGGGTCTGATATTAGCCCCTTCAGTATCTGCCACCCATATGTAGACTGAAAACAGCATGCATCTGCTATTACGTAGAGAATAATCCTGTGAAGGAACACCTTCTTTTGAGTGTAAGATTCTGTGTGTGTATGGTACATTTGCATTTCTACATTTCAGCTGGACTGACATTTTAAACGCCCCATTCTGCACATGAAATAAGATTGGAATATGCTCTAACTAATGAAGGATTGCTTAACACAAACAGCATAGAATTTAGCTTGTAATTCAGTTAATTATCTGCAAGTATTTGTCACCTAGCTGAAGTGCAGGGTACATATTTCCAGAGACTCTGATTTGTTTAGAAACTGTCTGGTCAGCTTAAATTACATTTACACCCAGTCAGTTTCACCTTTTCTTTTTTTAAAACATGATTTTTCTGTTTTTAAAACTTACCATACAGGCCTGAAATCTAGTCATTTTATGGGCAAGGCCACTTGGCCTGTTGTGTTCTCAATTTTTTGAGGGCACCAAGGCCATTAAATAAAACAATGATTTTAAGGTCATGTCTGTAATGAATTTAATTTAAGGACTAATGGCACTTCTGAGGAAGTCGAAACGATCAAGCAGGTGAAGAAACATCTACACTATTATGTGCATATTGCACATGATGCATATTTGTGAAAAACTGATGTGATTTATTTAATAGTAATAAAATTAATAAAAAGTGTTTTAAATATAAAACAACCAGATTTATAAGCAAACAATCTTAAATATATGTCAGACATATATGGAGTGTAATAACATTTCAGGGATTTCCTGAAGTTAACACAATCACCAGCTATCATCACAGCTCAGCCAGCAAACATCAACAGCTAACATAGCTCTAGCCAGCAACTTGTCCCTTGGAAGCAAAAGAATAACGTTGTGTGCATGTGTGTGCGCGCACGCGCACGCTCGTTTGTGCCGAAGTTAACACAATCGCCAGCTTAGCTAACATTAGCATAACTCAACCAGCAAACATCAACAGCTAACATAGCACTAGCTAGAAACTTGTCCTTGCTTTGGCAACAAAAGAATAACACTGTGTGTGCGTGCGTGCGCGAGTGGAGTACTGAATAATTTTGCTCCTGTGGTTTGAAGAAAATTACTGAGTGTAAAGGTCATTTACACCCAAATTGTAAGAAATCATCATAAATGAAGACAGTCAGAGAGAGAGAGAAGAGTTTAATAAACAATTGAACTGATCAGTCTGTCTAACAGTTTCATTGGTCACTAGATAGCAATGACTTGGAATGGAGTAAGTTCTATAAAAAAGTAGTTAAGCTACTTTTGTCATTTTATTGTAACAATAAAATAACAAATAATAGTTTTGTTCAGCCAGGAGGAAAAGTTCCTCTCTGACAGCTAAGTTGTGTCGAACTCTGTCATCCTGCGGCACACATGTCGAACTCAAGGTCAAATGTATTGTATTATCTATCAGAATTGGCCCCTTGCTTACGCTCCATTGATACTATACGTTAAATCCCAGACTGCAATGCAACAGTTACCTCGGCAACTATCTTAGCAGAACAGCTTCTGAAGCTCCACCAGTCCATATGGTTAACCGTTAAAAGCTTAAACCACAAGCAGCGCTAGATATCACATACTTCAAGATGTCAACGGAGATTCTTACACAAAGATGTAGCACCGCTGTGCCAGTTAGTAGACAGCTAATCGGCTGACATTACTGTTCCACGGTAGCACACACGTCAAACAGAAAACTAAACTAAAATATAAATGACAACACCACTACAGCTAAACACCAGTCGGTTAACACATAATATACAGACACACTAAAGAGTCAATCAGCCAAATAATAGCAGCATGTTTAATGTTGTTTAATGTTTAATGTTTAGCCCCGTGTTTAGCTCCTTTCTCCACCGTAAAGTCACCACCACAGCAAGTTGGTGGTGTGATAGCCTGTTGATAGTAAAGATACAGACTACAAAACCACAAAACAGCAGGGCATCAAGGCCACTGTGGCCTTATAACAGATATTTTTTTCAAAGGCACAAGGCCAAATTGAGAGGGCATGAGGGCCATGGCCTTTGTGGCCCTTGTGAAAGTCCTGCCCTATACCATATAATAAGTGTTAACTCCAAACAATGTCTAACAGTTATAATTCACTAATGTCTTTAAATATTATTTATATCATAGTTCAGTGTGTAGAGCTAGGACACAAATGCAGACACAGGAGGGGGACAGGTAATAAAAGAATTTAAATAAAATTTAATAAAACAAAACTCACTACAATCTCGGGGCAGGAGAATTCAAAACTAAAAGTAATCCAGCAGAGGTAAGGTTGCTGTTGGCTCAAACCTGTTTGGGGCCTTAACCTGAGTGTGTTTCCTCCCACAGACACGTTAACTGGTGATCCTGAATTGAAGCATGAATGGTTGTTTGGCTTTCTGTGTAAGCCCTTTGACTGGTGGCCCATCTGGTGTACAGGCAGGCTGTGATCAGCCCCACTGTACGTCACCACTTCAGGCGGTGCCATCTTGTGAGTTCAGAGCCAGAGTCTGTGCAGTACAGTCAGAGAGTGGAGTCATGATATCGATGACCTGGCCACACTTTCTCCAGACGCGTTTTAGTTTGAACAATACTGTGCTGGTGCTCTGCTTCCACCAGTTGCAGAAATGTTGGATTACGCACTGTACTAATTTTTTTTTTTTCCAACTTTCACAACCCTATGGGACCACATCAGTACTATATTAACTACCTAAAATGAAAGAAACCATCCTTGAAAAAAAGATGTGACACAGACTTGACTGGAACCAAGTCCCATCCACTAACATGAGGAGGTGGAGCTTATGACCTATACTGCAGCTACTCACCAGGGGGAGCTCTATGGTCTGGCCAACTCAAATCACGGGCACCATGTTTGATAAGTCAAAGGGAAGAATCTACAGTGTAACCATATGGGGCAAATGGGTCATGTTGAAATAAAACGCTTATTTTCAAAATTAACGGGCCTATAAATGTTATTGCCAATATGTGTCAATATGTAAAAGGCCCTCACTTAAATATCCCAGCGTCTACTTACTTTAAATATCTCTTCAGTCTCCTGTGTTAAAAGTTTGTAATTACTCCGAAAAATTATAAATACTCAGAAATAGTGAAAATTAAACTAGTCTTACTGTTATTTAGTAATGTCATTATGACATTAGCAACATAGGAGTAACCAAGGCAAAGTTACATGACAATTAAATTTGTCTGTCTACATGGACATACATGCACACGTGGGTTTCACAGTATATGATGGTAGCTCCTATTTTTCTAAGCCTTTAGTCTAGATAACTAGCTAGCATAAGGCTAGCATAAGGCTAGGTTAACTTCAGACTTCATTCAATTGTAAAGTGGTGTTGGGTATTTTTGAGATCAAGGTTCACTTTAATGATGGTATGACTTTATTTTTCCTATGTAAAATCTAAACAAACATCAAACAGAGACATTGACATTTACCTCACTCATGGAGGTTTTAGTTGACATCCAATTCTTCCTTTTAATCTTCTGCTCCCATGACTTTCTATGTTTTTGTTCACTGGGGAATGGTAAATGGTCTTGCTCTTATATAGCGCTTTTCTACCTACCCAAAGGTACTCAAGCACTTTTACAGTCGGAGACACATCCGCCCATCCGCTCACACAAGCACACACACATTCACACCCCAGCGACAGTTGCACTGGGAGCAACTAGGGGTTCAGTATCTTGCTCAAGGACACTTCGGCATATGGCACACTCAGGGGATCGAACTGCTAACCCTTCAGTTCATGGACAGTCATGGACAATCCGCTCTACCTACTGAGCCATAGCCAGAGTTTCCTCTGTGTTTTCCTGATCCTGTGCTGCGGTCATAGTCTGAGCACCGTGGCATATTTTAGCTTTTACTCTAGTTTAATTTTCTGTTATGGCCACTTCTCTATGGGTGAATATAGACATTATCTAACATGGCGCCCATGAAACATGTGACTAGCTCAGAACCAATCGGCACAGCTGGATAGCTCAGATGGGCCATTCCCTAATTGGCCAGACTCTCTCCAATATACTCCAATATATCTTCACTTTTCTGGCTGTTCCACTGTCTATCTCATGATGCTCAATTATAGATTATGGATGTACAAAAGAGTTATAAAAAGTTATACATTCAAGTGACCTTTATGTGGAATTGACAGTACGACTTAATTCTGATTAATCTTTATCTGTTTGAGTAGGTTGCTTGTAATCCCTTTATATTTGCTCCATCTTAAGGATCTTGAAGGCTCAAAAATGTCAAACTGTGACATATTCTTGTCAAAAGCTTCCCTTTCCACATTGATTTCAGCTACTTGGGTGAAAGCAAGATTTAAAATACCTTCCTTTGTCTGCAGCTCATTCAGACCGGGTGTGAATGCAGCAGGTTTTCTGGCTGTTATCATTATCACCACTTTTCATGAAAGAAAAAAGTGGGAAATGTGCGGGTTGAGTTATCACACATGAGGAGGATGTATGCAAATGTAGTGTGTGCGTGCGTGTGTGCCTGTGTGTGCGTGCATGTGTGTTGGTGTGTGCAGAAACCTCAAATTCTGGACAGGGGCGTTACCCTCTTTCAGATGGAAACATTAAACATCCAAACGAAATGTCAAGTATTGTGGATTAACCAAAATCTAGCAAACAAAAAAAACAGTTTTTCACGTTACATTGTAAAATAAGATCTTTCTTGTTGTGCGTCATACTGCACAGGATGGACAGAATCCCTCCAATGGCAGTGTAGCAGACAAGACCAACCACTATGACATTGGCGAGCTGGCCACATCCTCTCTGATGGGTGAGACACACACACACACACACACACACACACACACACACACACATATTCAGTTCATTTTGTATTTAGTTAATGTGCCAATTATGAATTAGGCTTTTAAGCAGGTAAAAAAATAAAAGTGTAACCATGGGAGTTTGGTAATGAAATTTCCCTTGTGATTTACACCCTCTGTTTCCTTCTGTCTCTGTCTGACACACACACACACAGTAATGCTACAGCACATGCAATGAATTCTTCCATTTGAGTTTCTTCTCCTCTTTTAAGTGGCTTCCTGTCCTCTTTATGTTGGTGCCTACTGTTTAGTTGCGCCGTCCACTCTCTGTAGGAGGTTCATTATCTCAGTTAATGTGTTATGCCTTGTTGAATTTTTTGGAGGGAAAGCTCCTTTATTACACTGACAGTATAATTATGAGGGCCTCATGAATACGTTAGACAAACACTCAAGAAGATGGCTGAGAGGCTGACACCTGCTTCAGGAGTGTCTGTTTCGATCCAATACAAAATTAAAAAAGCTTTTTAGCATTTACTCAGATATCATGAGATGTCAGTCATCCTTTAAATTGGTAATTCTGGGGTCTTGGAGCTGACAACCCATAGGTGTAAATTAAATAACACTGAGCTAACTCAAATTTTATTGTGTAATTATATAGAATAATATCATCGCTGCTATTATTCTACTTGTATGTCTGATAGATTCTTCAGGCTGATGTGATTTTATTAACAGTATTAACAGCAGTCCTCTTAGGAGCTCAATAAAACTGAAATGTTTATTACACCACACAGACGTTAAAGTGCTGACAGTTTCTTCTTGCCTATTAAGAATAAAACATGCAGAAAGCATTGGGCATGAGAAGTGCAGTCATCATGCATTCATAACAACATAGCGCTAACATATGCGAACACACTACAGCACTATTTGCACTAGGCTAGCTACCTGAGGACCGACAGTAATGTTTTGCAATTATTCATCTATAATTGTACAAGCTGTCTGTGATCTTAACTCCATGCAAATGTTCATAATGTGTACAGTAAAAAGCACACCACATTTGTTACTTTTTTCTTCTTTTTTTTAAACTGTGAATTATGAAATCAAAGTTCATCACACTTGTAAAGGTGGAGTTTATTTATAACCATCTTGGTCGTTCCTGAATTCAACCCTACGATCATTACAGGGGTGTTGTTCACCCTGGAAAAGTACCATTCACACTTAACTCACACCTACAGCCAATTTAGAATCACCAATTAGCCTAACGAGCATGTCTTTGGATGGTGGGAGGAAACTGGAGTACCCAGAGAAAACCCACGCAGACACAGGGAGAACATGTAAACAGCTAATTTGTGCTTTTATTAAAAAAAAAAAGAAAAAGTTTTTATTTTGCAGCATGCAAAGTAACTATATCTGTCAAAGTGTGTAGTGGTATAAGGAGTATATTATTATATGTGACATGTAGTGTGGAGTGGAAGTGGAAAATAGCAGAGGCTTCGTAACCAGGGATAATGACAATGAACCAAAACACTTATGCCGTGAAAATGGACCATACAAACCACAGAGGTAAGGGGGATCATTTCCACATGAAATGATACACCAGGAGAAAAGTAGTCAAGTAGTCAAATAGTGCTCAAGTCAGTAAACACTGTAAACTTCCTCTTGTATGCTTTCACTGTCATGTGAGTATGTTAAACTGGATGATTTATGCTACTGAATGGGGTCTATGTTCTAAGTATGAGGTAAGAACTTCATAGTTCTGGATTTGTGCAGATCCCTTGCAGAAGTGAAAAGCAATCGACCTGCTGAAGTAAACATTTCAGTCTTAGCATTGCTGTGATTAAGCACAGCCTCACAGGGCTGCTAGCAGGTTTTATGTAATGGTGGTTTAATGGTAAGAATAAATCCCACACTGCTTTAGTCCTAAGTGTTTTTCTACCGTTTCATTTAATCTTATTAGTTGGGTTGGCCACTGCTCGAAATAAATACTAGTCGATTGCTTAATAGTAAATTATAGTATTCACGAATTTATTCCATCAGAATGACGACATGTTTTTTTCAGGAATTATTCCCATGTGGTTGATAAATAACAAACAAATGCATTTCCAACGTCTCTGTTTGTTCATCTGTCTGTGTTTGCTCATGTGCTCAGCACCTTCCCACACAACAGTAGGGGGTAATGCTTCACATGATGCATTATGTGCCTATTTTCATAAAGCAACTCTGGTTATTTTATTATGCATGGGACTTACTCTGTACATTGTAGCAACCAGATAAACGAGTCAGAGAAATCCCATAAGTCCTCACTGCAAGCCAGGAAGTTCAGATAATGTGTTGGAAAGCTTGCTATCTCAGAAACGCTGGCCACGGCTGAGCTTGACTAATTGGATCTTCATTTCCTGGTACAAACTTTGCTAACCCTATTATACTAACCCTAACCCTGGACATTACAGCCCATATGTTATAATTGCTTGATTTGACTTCACACCCATTTCTACCAATGCATCTGTTTTGTGCTACACAGCGAGGTAGCCCTGAAAGGTTTGTTTGAATTGGTCATTATCAAAAATGGAGGAGTGTAATTTTTTTTTGGTTATTGCCGTAGCTATGACGACAGCCCAGACCGTACACTGCCCCATAAATGTAACTGTGTGTCATGGTGACACAAACGCAAGTGCTCTGATTGGTCTGCAAGGTATTAGTGTGTTTCTGGCTGCTTGTCTCTGCAATTTTCAAATTGATTTCTTTGGATCAATAAAGAAGGAACACGCCGAGGAAAGGTTATCTGACGAGGTTTAGAGATACAAACACTTGCATGACTCGTCTTCGGCGAAACCTTCAGCCATTGTGAAACAGGAAGTAGAAAGTGAAGCAGGAAATAGAAACAAATATGAACCAGACTGACATGACTCAGTGCTGAGTAGTGTTTGAGTGGCTTTTTTCAGAGTGACCCAGAGTGACAGGAGCACAAGTATAAATGGCTTGAACCAGCATCGGCTACGTATGTAGGTCACGCCATCTACAGTATGTCCCACTTGGAGTCCAAAATTGGAGACCTAACATAGAATAAAAAGACTACTAATTGTCATTTGTCAGATGTTCTGTGTATGTTTTATTACAGTGAAATATGAAACAATGATGGTGGCTTAATTTATTTCTAACATATTTTTGGCAAATAACCCCAAGAATGTCCCCAAGCAACAATATTTTAAGTACCGCTCTCAGCTTTGAGTAGCATCTGATATTCTTTTCTGGATCTCTCTCTCTCCACTCCAACAATCTTTACTATTAAGGGAGGTTTGTCTGTAGGGAGCCTAATATGTCGGGGAGAAAAAAAAGTATGTTCCTTGCACTCAGTGCTCTATTTGCTGCTGCTTGTTAAGCTCATTGCTTTCAGTGAACAGCAATAACTACATTGGACTCAGTCAGGCATATCAGTAATACATCTCCTCTCATCAGGACTATGGGGTCTAAGAACATTTGAAAAAAGAATAATCAGAAACAATAAATAAGATTTTTAAGCATGTTTAGGCTTTATATTCTAGCAGTGGACTTTTATCAAATTTAATATGCAAATTTGATATAATGGATTAAAGAAATTTAATAACAGACATGCATGGATTCTGGACACATGCTGTCAGTAGCTTAAAACAGCACAGTGTGCATTAGCCCCCTGAGGAACCTGAGCATTACCTTAGATAATGTTTCTCAACTGCACTATACCTACAAATACTGAGAGAAATCTTGACTGTCATCCTGCAGCTCACTGCATTCTCAAATCACATAAACAAATCAATATTCTGCAGCAAGCCACGTCAACCTCTTTTTCACAATGCGATCTGGACAGCAAGCATGAAATAACTAATTTGAAAAGCAAATGGGATTTTCCTACTGTGTACACACATCCGAAAAGATGCAAAAATAGCTTTCTCACCGTCTACAGCCTCATAACAGAGTCATCACTGTGAACGCAGGGTGAGACAGTATCGGTGTCACAACAAAAAGAGAGCCGAGTCTCTAGGTGCTGAGCTCAAAAGAAAATTACATGAAAGTGTTCTTCTGTTCTTTTATTGAACTCAGGCATCAGATCTTGGATCAAACTATACTGTACATTCCTCCATCCGTTCTTCCCTTTATTTCTAGTCCTTTTCTCATCTCTGTTTCTCCCCCTTAAATATTACCTTAACCTTTTTCCTCAGTCTCTCTTCTGACCTTTAACTTCTCAACATTTCCTTGTTCTGTCCTTTTAAATCTGCTTTATTTTCCTGTCCTGCAATATGACCTGGGCTTGTGGTCAATATAATTCCAACTCTTCCTTTCCCAAGACCTTTCCACTCTTGTCTCCTGTGATTAAATGAAACTATGGCTTCCTGACAGCTTTACCCTGTGACTCTGGTTAGAAATAACATCATGTAGCGATACAGGGACTAACAGACAATGCTTCACAAGGAACCATTTGGGGCAACAGTGAGAGACCAGAAGCATCTGCCAATGGCATCCATCCAAAGACTTACAGTACATACACGTTAATGCATTTATTTTTTATGCTGTTTTCAATTCTGAAAATTCTGGGTCTGGCCAGAACCTCTTGGACTTTTGGATCTGATCAATGATGCAGACACCTGACTGTGCTTCCTGAAAGGGTGTCATCAGTCTCTAAGGGCCCTTCCTTGATCCATCACACACCTGTCAAACAAGCCTTTTCCATAAGACATCAGCTAGTGTTACAAAGGATGTAGATTATTTCTGTCTTAGTTTTAACCGTCGACCATGCAACTTTCCTCCTCCCATGTCATGACACGTTTTAGCCACTCATAACTAAAAAATTGACTAACATTTTTGAGTTGCATTTCTGTGAATGGAAATGAATTTAGTTTCATTTTTTCATTTGTATTAATACTCAAAAGCTTTCTTGTTTTTCAATCAAGTTATTGTGTATTGATTTCAATGTAGTCAAGTGGGGTACACACATAATTCTGTAATCTGTATTCACATGCTTCTTTTCATGGTTCAATTAAAAATAAAGTAAATTAATTAAACAGTGACTAATACATTTTTTCCATCTGTCAACTTTTGCTTTAGATTATTAGACCATTGCTGTAGCACTTATTCACCCTTCCTATCTGCACTATTTCATGTGGCCATTTATCTTCAGTTCTTCTCAAATGATCTCCCATTGTTCTCCTGTTACCACATTCACTATACGTCTCGTCTTTTATGCCTGGTTACCATTTATCTAATCCCCACCTCCCTCTCATTATTTAGGCCTGGTGGCCACTATAAAGGAGCATATCACCAAGCCAACAGCGATGGCGCAAGGGCGAGTTGCTCACCTGATTGAGTGGAAGGGTTGGGGTGGATGCGGTGAGGCTGGTGGAGGTGGGAGAGGTTGGAGCGGGGCCTGGGGTAGAGGAGGCGGAGGCTGGGGGGGCATGGAGGCCGAGCTTCAGGAAGATGAACAATTCTACTCCCAAATGACGGATGAGATCAAGGAAGCTCGCTTTGCTGCAGGTAAGACAGCCGGATGTGTTCTAGAAAAACAAGATGATGTCAGTGGAAATGAAGTGATTGTCTGATCCCTCTCACGTTGTTTTTGTTTGATTGGTCTTGTGCAAAGGGAGCATCTACAAAAATCAATAGCCCTTAAGACGTCCCATGACAGTGACTCAAGTCTTGTCACTTATTCAATTTGCTATTATTTGTGACGTTGGTGGACATGGTGGAAAACAACAGGGGATTGACTTCTTAGAAACAATATAAATTGTGTTTGTTTGCCTTTTGTTTCTTAGGTGTGGCGGAGCAGTTTGCCCTGGCTGAAGCTGCCATGAATGTGTGGTCCATGAATGATAACTTAGAGCAGCCGTCCACCAGCTTACAAGGTTGGTATGTGCCTGGGGCTTTCAGTGTGGACATCGTTTGTATTTGAGTACAAAATGAACCAAATGATTAAGTCCCAGTTCTGTCTAATAGTCTCTGCCTGGGTTTCCCTGATTACAGTCCTCAAGTCAGCATTTTACCTTAAAATAGATTTCTGGGACAAACGAGACAAGACGGATTAAAGAATGATTTCCTATTTCACAACATAGTGAGGATGGTGATGTCTGCTGCTATGTTTTTTTTTTTTTTTCTTCTTAAACATTTAAAGGCTGCCAGGAAAGAATCCTGACAGGCGTGTACAGACAAACTGCATGACACAATTCTCGTGACCAACACTTACGGTCACCTTCACCTACACGACCAGTGTATTCTTTAGTGGAATGGCTAGGCTATTCAGGATTACAGAAACAATTTGTGCAGCATCTTGTTCGGAGCTGCAGAACATTTTCAATCCACTTCAATCCACCTAAATCAAGGGCTGTAAATGTATCTCTAGTGTTGCTATAGTATATCAGGGTTGACTGATATATTATAGCAAATAGTTGATGAGATATTATTACAGAGGACATCCAGCTGTCACATATTTGTTCATAGTTTTAAAGAAGCAGCCATTTGACTGATATTATTATCCTTCCTCAGCAGCACAAAGCCACTTCTTGTCTCAGTTCCTGCTTGATGGAGGAAGCGTTGGTGTTCCCCAGCACTTGTACAGCATTCACGCCCAGACTTACGGCAGCAACAGCGCAACCATCCTGGTCCCACCGCAGCCAGGCCACTCCATTTCCCTGATGTCCAACACTCAGCAGGACAGAGACCATCCTTTTGAGGAGAGTGCTGTGACTGCAGAGGCTGCTGTCCGACACGTAGACAGCAGCTCGCTCTCCGAGGATGATGTTTTTTACAACTAGGCTTGGAAAGAAGCCCGAAGGCAATTTTCACTGCAATCTCCAAAATGAGCCTCAGTGAGAGGTTGAGTCTTGACCACCAGCAATGAGTGATTCAAGAAATAAACGCAGACATCTGTGAGATATTTCAAGAAGCAACTCCTCAAATTACATCTTTGGAATGGTCTGAGAGCCCAGTGTTCAGATACAAAGACTCCACATAGTATTTTCTCCTTGGTCGAGACATAGACTTTTGTGAATGTACATACTGTAGTTCAGCAGTTACATTTTAATTTTTTATTCAATGTACAGTAAACACTTTACAATTATATGTAGAGCTGAACTGTGAAGAGTCAAATGCTGCCGTGTAAATATCTTGTTATAAAACCTCAGTTGTAATATATGTGTTGCATAAGACTGTCCAGCTGTGTTTTGGATCATTTTTTCTTTTATGTTGATTGAAGAGAAGAATGTGGTTAAGGGACAATAACACAGTGTCCAGTCTACAGAGAAGATATCACTGAGAAATTGGAAATGCGTCACCTTTGAGATTTCTCATCTGAATTAGAGAGAAGAAGAAGAAGAAGAAGAAGAAGAAAGCATATATCCAATTATCTGGCTGAGTCTCAACTGTGATTAGCTATAATTCACACTTCTCTGTCTGAGAGCCGCAGGTGCAGGGGAGTGGTGAGGGAAAAGATGAGTGCAGGAAAGGAGAGGGGGAGAAGGACATAGAATTTCTATTTGGTTTCTACATGCATGTCAGCAGTGCTGTGTGTCTGAGCCTGAGACAGCTGGTTGGAGAATGGAGGTGTTAGTGTTTCCTGTCATGACATTCTTTGAGTAGAGCTTTACACCAAGTGAAGCCGTGGTGTGTTTAGCCTTTTCCCCTAGTCAACAAGAAACAGAGAGCCCTCTCAGCAGACACACAGATGGCATCCCTCTGCTGAGGGAAGACTAGTCCTTCTCACAGTTCATGTTAAGCATCCAACTAGAGAAAGTATTAGTGTTCTCATGACAAACACTTGCTGTGACTTCACCACACAGACTTGGAGCTCTACAGAATTCAGTGCAAGCAAGACCTGCAATTAGCACCTGTGGCCACAGAAGTTCTTAAATGGCAATACTTATCCTTTGAAGAATTTATTATTTATTAGTTTCGTATGATAATTCAGGTTATTGCAATTTTAATATAACTGAACTGAAGGTGTGCGGGTTATCAATAACCTCAAAACAAAAGGGTTTTGGGCTGCAACCCACCAGTAGCTAGATCCCAAACGGGCTGGACCAGTTACATAATAGCATAATAACCTATAAAAACTCCAAATTTCTCCCTTCGTTTTAGTATAAAGAAGTACAAGAACATCATTAGCTAATAGCAACTTCTTAGCTACCTAGCTAATAGTACATCACACAGCTGGCATCTGCTGTTTACTTCTGGCTCTCAGTGTTGTGTTATGTCCCAACTCCCAACAATAGCAGTTACTTTCATTGAACAATTTCAGTTACATGTCTTCTATGCAACCTTCACACTTTGTAAAGTCAACCTGTGAGCCAGATTGGATCCTCTGACGAGTCAGTTTAGCACACATGTGTATGGGTGTATGTTAAGGATGAGTGGCAATAGAAAATTAATGAATGAAGTTTGTGAATGCAACAGAGATATTGATAAAATTGTCAGAAAATGACACATAACCAACTTAAAGTTTCTACGAAACTACTACGAACAGAGTACTTTTTGGGTTTGCATGTTCACGTTTGCCCTCAACAAAAGGTAGCTAAGTAGGAATACACATCAACAAAGTTTTCTGTTGTCGAAGAATTATTTGCTGCCACCATTGACCGAGTCTGAATTTTACGGACCAGTTGGACAGAGAGAACAAGATGACCACATAACACTGCTTGTGAAGTGAGGCTGTAAATGTTTGCGCCAAGGTCTGATGAAGGCAGTCCTGCTGGTGAAGGAGGTACGCTGAGAGAAAGCAAATCATTAAGTGCAAAATTTGTATGCCTCTGGGTGCAGGATGACTCATCCACATTTTTTTTATTGATTTCCAGGAAATGACAAACTTCATCTTAATTCATATTATTCGAAATTCAAATGTAGAAGATGTTTAGCTAACCAAATGCATCACTACTAGACACCAGTATAATTAAACAACAATTAGATAGGATTATCTTGCTTATATGTAGGTGTACTTATGCATGGAAACAAGGACTATTTTGAAGTGTAATCACAAACATCCTTGGGCTCAGAGGTTATCAAATACTGGGTAAACAAGACATTTGCTAATAGATGGTGAACAGATACAGACTGAGTGGGGTTCAGCAGGAAAAACACGCCAGCAGGGATTAATTGTGTTCCTACTTGCCCATTGGATATTATCCTAGGTAGACACATTCTAATTTCACTATGTCACAAACTGAGTATCAGTTAATGAGACAGTGCAATTTCCTCTGTGGATGAGAATCTTGCTAATTTCAATAACAGCCAATTTTCCTGATGAGTGTTTTTCATGCGAGTCTGCAGCTAATAACAGTTGACACCTGGGGAATGAAGAAGGGTTATAGCTATTAGTCACGGTCCTTGTTTCAAGTTAATCAGACTTGTATGTTTGCTTGAATATGGTCATCGGATCTGTTTATTTCCCACTGGTACAGCTAGATTTCTTTGGCCAGGTCCTCAAGTATTCCCTTCATCTGGAAGGGAAAGTGGAGAGAGAGACACAGAGGGAGGAAAGGAAGAAGAGGAGCTTTGAATCCATAAGTAGCCATTTTTCCACTCCAATTCTCCATAGTTCAAACAAATCCACATGGGGTCGTGATCTTGTTAAAAAATGAAATTGCATTTGGAGTAAAGAAACAGTCCCAGAGGAATATTATAGAAAGAAAGCAGTGATTAAACACTTGAGTGTGGGTAAGTGTGAAAGCACACATAGCATGCAAACTCTGATTACCTCTGGCCATGTGATGATCCCAACTAGTCTTCCTCTGTCTGTAACAAAAAGGGTCTGGGCTCTGACAAAGCTCAGTATGCTGTGGGCCTGGAAGAGCAGAGCATATGGTTTTAATAGAAATGTTCACCACTTTAAATATTTAATATTAATCACATGCCATTAAACCTCATCTAAATTTATGTGTGCTCCTTGGCTGCTGGCTGCTGCCTCTGTTTAGTTGTTTCAAACTGTTTCTATGGGATGTTTGGTATTGAATGACGAAAAGTAGGATTTTATTGTCAACATGCCACAATGAACATGAACGAAACTGTTAATTTTTAGACTGGATAAATGAGATGCTTTATGTACAGAGATGAAATCAGAATACCGTCAGCCTAGTTGCAAAGCAAAGGTAAAATGCACCTCTATAGTTTTACAGAACTGTAGATGTGATCAAATTTCTAAATGCTGTTGTTACATGCAGTATATGTCTCACATCACATGAATAATGTAGCAATACATCCAAGCCATTTTTTTAATCTTAAATTTTGTCCATCCCTCCAGTCCGCATTCTACATGATAATGATAAATATAATATTCATCTTTATTTCTATAGCTAACTTTTAAATCAACATAAGAAAGTGCTTATAAAGTTAACAAAAACTATGAAAAAATTAAAAATAGACTCAATTCAAATCTCAATTAAAACTGAATTATAACCAGGAAAAACTCTCAGAAGAAAAGTACGTTATAGGTGTGATTTAAAGTAAGAGTCAGCACATATAGTGTTGACGAGCCATGCACAGCTTTAAAAGTAATAAATAAGATCTTAAAAATCTATTCTAAAAGGTACTCACAACCAGTGGAGACCTGTTAGAACCTGAGCGATCTATTCTCCTAGTTCTGGTTAAAAGCCTCTCAGCTTAATGTTGTACCATCTGAAGTTGTGAGATTGATTTATTGTAAAAGGGCTATCCCAATAATCCAGGCACAACAAAGTAAAAGCGTCAAAAAGTCTCAGTTTCTTTAAAAGTTAAAAAAAAAGGGGGACTTAAAACTTAGGAAAGAGTTAAAACCTGACACCCAGGTTTCTGACAACTGGATTGATGTTAAGACAAGTGTCAACTGCTGTGGTCCAATCCCAAGGATTTCAGTCTAGGCTAATTTCTGCCCGGTTTCAACTTTGTTCTTAGTGCTCAGACCAAGCAGCAGAAAGAAAGCATTCCCCACACCTTTAGATTCCTCTACACTGATTGAGCTTTTCATACCTCCTGAACGGTGTTATGAGGTGATAGCAGGACAGAGGCAGGATGAATGCAACAGACTTCATCAAGACGTTTTTCCAGTCTCTGCAGAGAATAATACAAACATATTCTTTATGTGTGCATTTTGTGTCTCAGGCATATGTCCTCTACATGTCAGGCAACAACCTTTAGTTTTAGTTGTTGATTTCTGTTCTCTTGAAAAAGTAATTTCTTCCTGTGAAAAGCTTATCTCTGGTCTGCAGTCAGGTAAACATATTTTTGATAAACAGCTCAGTTTTCAAGTATTTTTTGTGACCAAACAATAAAAAAATGAGTTGTCAGGCACTGAGCTCTTACATCAGCCGGCAGACCTGTCTGTACAGCCTGCTCCTGTTTTGCAGCAGTTTTATATTCAGTCAGTGTCAGATTGATTTTAAAGGCATGACCTGCTTTTTAAACAGCCCTCTGAACTCTGCAGATGTCTGCTGGTACACATCCAGGCTTTTACCTCAGTCTCGTAGTGACTCAGAAACATCAGTAGCTCCGATCGCAGAACAAACCCCAGCAAAATCTGCGACTCTACAACACAAGAGGAGAGGAAATCAATTTTCGTTGCCACAGTCTGTGTCGCAGTTTAAAGTGTGCAGCTTTCTAGAGCTTGTGAGCAGTCAGTTCCAAACATAAAGTCATCCAATGTGATTGCTGCTCAAAGGCACAGCTAGACGACTGACAATTTTCTCCTCAGCGAGGCACTTCTGTGCAGTTGACTTGCTGTGCGGTTGACTTGCTGTACGCTTCTAGAGGGTTATAGTTTTTCATAATTTCTCTCTATCGCTTCGCTTTTCCTTTCAAGAGGCTCATCAACATGAGTCTGACCGGCACGTTATGATCTTTAAGGATCCTGCTGAATAAGTGCCAATGTTTCATTTCCTCAGCAGAAAGAAACTATGCTACTACAAACCGAAAAATTGGACAACATTAACTATGTTATTTTGCGCACCATGTGTGTCCACAACAGGGATTTGTGTTTGGGTGCAGGTGTTAAGAGCATGCTGGACCTCCACTGGCCCTGCTGCTGTATGAAGCTGCACCAGTTTCCCTCCCAAAAACTGCCCGACTGGTGTGGAGGGAAGTCTGCAAAGAAGAAGAATATTGTCACACCAGGAACAAAAGAAGAGACACTTGTATGAATTTTCCATTATACTGTCAGGTTGTCAGGATTCTTAATTTGAATTGATTTTAAGGGAGCAACAAAAGCTGTTTGTTCCCAAGAGCAAAAGAAAAAAAAAAAGGTAAAAAAGCAGCCATCAAGCTGTGTTGTGGTGATTGTGGAGGATTTTAGTTGTTATAAAACCAAGCCGTTTACACACTGGTGTCTTAAATTGTAATATACTGTGAAATAATCCCTGTGCCCACCTATTTCTTTTCCAAAACCTGCTTCTAGTTTAAAGATGATGCTTATTTTTTATACTTCTAAAGACCTAAAGATCTTAATCTTATTTTAAAGAAATTAAGATGCATTCCAAACAAATGACTGGGTTTCGGGAGGTTAAAGAACAATCAGTATCCTTTCTTAACCATTTACAATTCACAGTTGTACATGATTGTACATAAATAATCATAGTACGTGAACCTTCTTGCAGGTGGAGGAAGCGTCTGGTCCACATACATAAGTGTTTTCCTCTGTCTGCATATTCCTCCCTCAGAGCACAAATTAGGACTAATAGATCTTTTTGTTGCTAATAGCTGATGGGATTCTAGATCAATACCGGTGACTCAGCCATTACTTGACTGGCCTCTGAGATTTTCACAAATCTATTCTGTAGCCTGCAGTGTTACTGTGAGTGAGCATTAAACAGTCTTTATCCTGCTTACTTCTTATTAAAAATTCAATTCAATTACCTCATGTCTGTGAGTCAGTTATTAGATAGCCTAGTCTATAGTGTGGCTGAGGCCGCCGTTGAATTCAGTTGAATTTGTTGTTGTTGTCTTTTAAAATTATTTTTAAGTGTTTTGGTGGAAATTGTGAGTGGCTCTTAAATTGCAATCAAATGACTGCACAAGTCATAATGTGGCATCCATCTATCAAGTGATGAAATATTGCTCTCTGACCCAGTGCTGGACTGACAGACTGGAACTGTCACACCTAGAGCAGCGTTTTAAACTTTATTTTTTTAATATATATTTTCCCCCTTACTTCCAAATATATATATATTTCAGACAGTAATGGGTATAGGTGTAATGATGAGGGCTCGGTTCTATTAAGTCACAAGCATACTCCTACAACCTAACCACTATTAACTCATATGCTCTTTCCAAACTGTGACGAGTTAAAATGTCTTCTGGGAAACATCAAAAGTTGTCAGACCTGTACTCAGATTTTAAGGGATTATATTTTTAACTTTTAGAATGCTGTTTAATCTCTTCCACATGTTGACTAAGGAGTACCACCGTCAGCAGTCGTCTGGCTCTTTGTTTTACTTACTGAGGACATGCCTTAGTCAGAGAGGGCAGGTGTGGGAGCCTTTTGCTGATAGACAGGGCGTCGTAGAAAGACGGGCGGTGCCCAGAGCGTGCCACGGCATTAGCCAGAAGAGTGGCTAGGAGGATAGGCACAGCATGGCTGAACTGGCCCGTTAACTCTATAGCAAGGAGAGCTGGAGACAATGTATGCGTCACAGCTCCAGAGAAGGCTGCCGCACCTACAAAGCAGAAATAATAAGGGTGTATTGTCTATTGATGGTGTGAACTGTCATATTATAACCAAAATATTGTCTTCATCAATCATGTTATCCATATTAAAACACACTTTTTGCTGAATCTAGCAAGATTTCCTCAGATTAGCACAAATTTACATTATACACTTTAATTGTTTTTGTGACATCCTGACGTGTAAGAAATTTTTCTGGAACAAGATAACAGGAATGTAAGTCTCCAGTATTAGCTGTGGGTAGATTTGGTTCAAAAATTACAATGGCTTACATGAGTCATTTGGTCATAGGTTTATCCAAAAAATTGTTTAAGAAAGGCAACTGGACTTGTTTCTCCAGGCCGTTCTTAAACATTTTTTGGATATACTGTGGCCTGGATGACTAAGAACCTTCACAGACATTCATTTAAGTTAACATACATGAAAGAGGTCATTACTATAAACTATCAGCACTAAAGAGCTACTAATCAGAGTTTTCTACCAGCAAGTGCATAGCCTCCAGGATTTACAGAAGCCCACTGCTGGCCTGAAGTCCCTCCAGTGGATGATACATAAACTACTCCTTCTCCAAGCAAACGCCCAATAGCTGCACCTGGAAATGAGAAGCTGAAACAAATCAGTAGCTTATATTTCAGTTTGCCGTAGTACAAAGAGAGGATGCAGGGAGACAGACTTGCCATACTTATATTCAGACTTGAGCCCCCTCCATTTACTCACCGTAGATAAATACTGGCATGAAGTATCCAGCTGGCAGAGGCAGAGTGCAGGCGAGAACCAACATCCACATCTCAGAAAGAACAACAGATACACAGACTGTCAAATCTCTGCTGCAGCAGATGAGTCACTGCCAGTCTGTGTGTGGGGAAGTGTTGCCAGCTCTTTCAGTTTTGTAGACATGAATATTGAATGGTGCACATTTACATTTCTCATTAACATGAGGTAATAGGAGAAAAACTGTGTTTCAGATGCTTTAAACTCGGTGCGGTTGGTGTTAAAAGCTGGGCTATTTGTCTTTTTCTGCATCAGTAAGAAATGTGTTTATTTCTTATCTGTTTTGAGGACAAATGAGAAGAGATTTGTAATTTGGCAAATGGGGAGTTTGATCAGTAATGCAGTGATTACTTTGGCCGCAGAAATGTTTTGTTGTTAAAAGTCTAAATTTTCCCCTGCACCTGTAGTGTTGCTATGAGTGAACATCAAATATCACAAGAATCAAGTGTCAGTGTGAAAGGCTGAGGCTTCAGTTTGCTTTCTCTATTGTGAAAATGCCAATTACTTTATGTCAATTATAGGTCATTGTGACCGAGCCCAACACAATAAGAGGAGTGGGCGGCTGAGCCTGGTGCCCTCCTCTGATTTCTTTTCGTTATCAGATGGACAGAGTTAAAAGATTCAGTAATTGACCTTTGAGTTGTTTGTACCTTCATGAGCAGAAAGAAAGCCAAAGAGAGGCAGACAGGAGTCCCTGATGAGCCCCACTCCAACAAAGGCTCCAGTTGCACAGATGCATTGTAGGGTTGAGAGCTCCACTGCTGGCTATCCAGTAGTGAAGTGAGGAGCTGCGCTGTTGTGTACTGATTAACAGATTAGTGACATTTACATTGCTGCCTGCATGCATAAAAAGCTCATGTGAAACAATAAAGCGCAGACAGACTGTGGTGAATGTATGTGTTTGAACAAATGTCATGAAAAGACCAGAGCGTTAGCTTTGGAAATTCTTTAAAAGGTCACGGAAATAAAGTTTAATGAATAAAAACCAAGAACAGTGGGGAACATTTGTCTCCTCCCTCTGGCAGTGAGAGTAATTACACAAAGACTGTGCATGTCATGTTGTCACGTTTTTGTATGTTTTTGTATGTTCCTTGGTGCCTTCTGTTCTTTCACAGTTCTGTTGACTGCTATATTTTTTGCTTTCTTTTGTTTGTCTTTTACACTGTAGTTCTCCCTCTGAACTCAGAGTTTCTATTTTTACCTCGAGCACCGGGAAATTTGTCTTGGTTTTTCACTGTGAGCTCTCTCATGTTTAGCTTTAGCAAACCGATCACTGGCAGCTGGAAATGTATGGCCACCAGCGATCCGGGGCAGGATCGTTCCACCTGACACCAGAACATAATGCTGGTATACTGTGAAATTAACACAGATGCACATGAAGCATTGTGTGAATTTGTTTGTATGAAAAAGAGCTGCATTGCAACTTTAACATGCTCAACACTTATGCTTCAAATACAGCTTGACAGACTGACCGCTGTCTAATTTGGAAACACAACAGAGCGAATCAGAGCTTTGTGTGGTGACAGAATGTGTGCGCCAAAGATGTAATTATTTAAGTGTTACATAGATACAGTTATGGGTGGGTTTTTTTTTGTTGTTGAGCTTCTATGCTCCAGTTCTCCACCTGTGCTCCAGATCTTTCTTGACAATGAGTACTCATGTGGCAATGAGATTTACCTGATGCTCAAACTTTATTGTTTTTCATTTAAAAAGAAAAAAGGAATGTGCGACAGCTGTGAACAGGGCTAATAATAATTACTAATAATAATAATGAGCCATCAAGACTGGAATGAAGTAGAATGCATCAACAATTATCTAAAACAAAATAAAAAGAAAATGAAAAAGAAGATGCAACAGATGGTGTGACCCATCTTTTCATGAGGAAAAATGAAGATCAGCTTAAGATTTTTAATAGAGAATGAGAGAATCGCCACAAAAAAGCTACTGAATAAATGCTGGTGATTCCAACCTTAGATGCCATATATTGGCCAGCAGAGTGGGGAAACGTCACTGATGCCAAGAAGAAGGCCACCACGCCTGAGTATAGACCCTTCCTGCAGAGAATATTTCACACAAACAGACATTTAGATCATTCCAAGTTAAATTTAAGTAGGTTATGATCAGCTTTGAGTGGCCCTTAGATAGACTCTGTATGCCTCTGACTATTTTGAGAGTGTGTTACATTGCTTAGGTTTGCATGTGTTTGAGATAAGAAAGCTGTCAAATGAGACATAGACATCTATTTAGATGTAGATTGAACTGTGTCTGAAGATGACTCATCACTGCATCACAGTCTGTCTTTCTCACAGCAAAGAGCTCTCACTCTGTCGCCAGCATCTTGATGAAAACGGCCTTTGTTTTGGTGAAGTGCAGGATCCAACGATGGCAGAAGAGGTAGCAGCAGCTCACAGCCCCACACAGCAGCCTGTTTCCAGACAGTCACACAAACCACAGTGAGAGAAGAGACACTAATTTTAATCTTGGAGGCAACAGAGCATCGGAAGTCATTAGACTTGTGGAGGCGATGGGAGGGAGGAGGAGGAGGCCAGGAAACAATCAGTAAAAGAAGTGGAGCAGTGGGAAAAGAAAGCACTGTGACTGATATGAATACGAATTCCAAATGTCAGTTTTATTTGTATGTCAGACACAAAAGAAGGACTTCCTGTTTAACTACGCAAATGCTGTCAAAATAAATTTACCCCAGGAAAGCAAACAGCAGTATCTCCAGCGGGTAGAAAGGTAAAGCAGTAGAGAAATTAGTTTTGAATAACGCCTGGAGAGTCTCTGTGGACACAAAACAAATTGAAGTTAGCGCTCCAGTTTCTTTAAAAATTGAATATTTCCTCACATTATTGCATAGAGGATTTATTGAAATTTGTAGTCTGTTAATGCGTCCTCTAATTTCGGCTAAGCTGATGTTTTTATTGCCAAAGGTAAATGATCAAGATATTACATTTTCTATAAAACATTTTCTATAAAACAACTTTAAAATGTAATAATGCCATAAGAGATAAACAAACCAAACTCTGTATGAAATTGTTGCATTTTAAGATGATCATGCTTATTAACATACACATATATCCAGAATAAAACATACATTTTTAAGCATTTTTTAGGGTCATCTGTTGATTTCGGCGGACGCGCCTTACGACTATAAGTATATTGACACTAAAATATTGGTGGCTGTACATTTTATTTTGACACCAGGGGTGGTGAAATGCTGTAATAACGGCTCCCACTCAGCTTTCACCGGAGTAGCCTGAGGGTTTACTAGCACAGCAAAGTTCAGAAAATCATTTTTTGATGGACGTGGCTTTGAGCATGACCACAGGGTCATCTTCTACTACTGGCACACAATCAAACTAATGCTTATAGAAGTGTCATATATTTTTAGATATACAATATATATAAATCAAAGTTTCACAAAAACGAGTTAGTGATTGAGGCGTCTTTTCTCCAGGTTAGAGCCCAAAGTGAACCTTCTCATCTTAGTCCATGAGGGGCGAGTGTAGTTGGGAGCTTTTACCTCTGTCTCCGCTCCACACTGAGAACAGGCGGAAGGTCAGTGCTCCACAAGCAGCTGAGAAGAAACATGGGCAGTAATGTCTCAGGGCAAAATGGGAACACATCACCTCCACCGCGAACAGCACACCTAAAGGGTGACAGGAGAGTAACAGCACTAGTTAGTATTTAGAACTCAACTTTTGAGATATATGTATGTGTAAAAAATAGCTTTTGCTCACTGAATGTGTGGCAATAAGAATGTGCATATATTTCGGGAGCTAATAGGCAGTCTCCGGTTTTATGTAAATTGTGACATTTTGTGTTTACCCTGCAGCACGAGGTGAGAGGATCAAAATAGGTGATGAAAGGAAAAAAATGGGTAAGGGAGAAAGGCAGGTGCACATGTTGGGGGAGAAGAGGAGGGAAGAGAAGCTGCGAAAATGGTAGGTAGAAATGCGTGAGCCAAAGTAACTACAACACAGATAATGTGAGCAGATGATGAAAATGATGACTTTCTTATTACTGTCTCTCTCACCACTGATTGGTGCTCCAAAGCAGCTGGCTACTCCCACTGCAGCACCTACAACCAACATTTCTCTGCCTTCTTTCTCCTGAAAGACACAACATGTACACTCTAATCTGCTCTCTCCGTTCACCCTTTAAATCCTGAAGGTAACAGTAACAGTTCTAAAATATGTCTGTGAGAAGATCTGAGAAGATACTACCACACTGGATGTTATGATGAAACTGTTTGTAACACAGCCTTTTATACAACCAATCAAACAGCGTGTGATATTTACTTTGACATATGCATGTTGTATTTCGGCACCCAGGGAAGAGTTTTTGGATGCGTGTGTGTCCCTTCCACAAAACAGCCTTCACTCGCAGACTGCTAACTGGCTTTTCAACCTCATACAGATGAAGTCTGCTGAAGTTGGTCATTTTGGAGTTAATATTATGTCAAACTCCTACTAGTAAGTGTATGAATTAACTAATGCTGTATATTAATACCACTGGTTTTGTCAGCTGAATGTTTCACTATGCACCAGCTAATCACTAACTAGGTCTGCTGTCAAAGGTACACAGAGCAATTTAGGGACAAAAAAAAAAACAAAGAAACAAAGAAACAAAGAAACAAACAAAAAAGATCATTCCCTAAAGAAGGACATTATATATAGTAAGTTTATCCATTGTAATAATGTTGAACATTTCGATCTTAGTGGATGTGGCACCTGTAGTTACTGATGAGAACAGAAAGTAGCTTAATCCCACACCTGCTATTCTGAGGGCAGAAAATCACCTACTGTTGTTTTAATTAAGAAGCTGAGCAATAAATGGTCGTTCTTCTAACAGATCACTGTGACTGCTCTCTCTTGTTCCATTAAATGTTTCAGACTGATCCAACATCTTGCACTTTTGTTGAATGACAGCAAATGTGGACAAACAAACACATTGCATTTCCTGTGACTACCTCATGACAAAAGTTGGTTTATGTTTTGCAGTCGAATGCTTTTCATGTGAAGCTTTAGACGAGAAAACGTTCAGCTCATGTAGAGCAACAATCTACTGTCAGACATCATAAGATGGCGATTTAGCATTCTACATTAATAGAGGATTTTTTTAAGGAGTGCAGACATGTGACACATTAGATGGTGACTTGCCAGACATTAAATGAAAATCTTTGAGAACTGATATAAAAATACTGATTAACACAGTTCAGTTCAAGTATTTGTGAAATGCAGGTAAAGTCTTCCATTTGAATTCCTTCACTGTGGTTTACCTTGTTACTGTCTTGTATAAGCGAGCACAGGCTGTTCACGTAGGCTCCCAGCATAGTGGAAAGATGCACAAATGGACCCTGGTGTTAGGAGACAAACACAGGAAATGCATACCAACACAATATTACCCATACAGTTTATTATGTATATGCATATTTTGAATGACAAACAGATATACTGATTTGTTTCTCACCACTTTGCCAAGAAAAACTGTGCTGCCGGCTGCCAGAGTACAGATAAGACCCAGGAACTTGGTAAACATATTAGTGAGAGACAAGTAATGGGGCATATCAAAGCCAGCCAGCATCGTCCTCACCTCTGGTATCCCTGAGCCTGAGGAGAAATAAAGCAACAAGGTTTATGAAGGAATTTGGATATAAGGAACACGATTGCATCAGCAACAGATATTTCCTTCCTGAGTTAAAATGGAGTGTCAGAATGTAGTGTTGGTCAATTGACTCTGTAAGTGTCAGTTCAACACGTGTAACTCTCTTCATTTCTACTATGAGCTCTGAACCTGGTGTTAATTTATTAACCCCGCCCATTAATTATACCCGCAGCTGGACAGTCATAATGAGAACTGAGTTTTCGCTAATATCATTTCTTCAGCCATGCTAAAGTTAGTAAATGCTTATTCATGGGCAGTTGCACAGTTAACATAAGTAGGCTATTACAGTTATTACAGCTGATAGCCGTAGTTAATCTAATAGTTAAAAGACAGCGACCAAGTAAAGAAAGACTGTCTATGTGACCCGAGCTAACCCATGCTAGTTTAGTACAATCTGTGCTATTATACACTAACAAATGTTATACACTAATAAAGAGTTTCAAATATCCTACAGGGACATTCAGATACTTTGTTTAGGAGCTTTTTGTCTTCCTCATTAAAATATTGGTGTTGTCATTGAGACTAACCCGACAGTGAGTGGTGGTAAAGTTAGCTGGCTACAACTTTATGATTTAAATGTATTTTGTATGTGTATTTTATATTTGACACTGTGGTGCATTTTAAAATAAACGTTTTAACCTTAACATGGACTCGTACATGTAATATGTACCTGAATAAAATATTTACACCATACAGTGTAAATCTGGAGTAAACATCTGTAGTTGTTAATAACTGACGCCATGAGTGAGTTGATATCTAACACTATACACTAGTGTTGAGAAAAACTAACACTGGTTAGTGTTGAGAAGTGTTAAACATCACACCTGGCTTTTTCTCAGTGCCATTCATTTTAGGTTAGAGAGAACTGTGTTTCAAGAGGCATTGAGGAAATAGAAAAAAAGTACATAATTTCCCTCTTGTTCCTTTAATGTGCCTTCAAATTATAATGTGGTCTTACAAAGCCAGCTTATCTGATCCTCTTTGTTAAGACTGTAGCCTGCAGCTATGTGCTGTGCATAATAATGACTAGTGTGGAAACGACTGAATGACAAAAGCAGGTAACTCTAACATCCATCAGTTTGCAGAGAGCAGGACTTGATAGAGGCTCATGTCAGTTTATTTAGTCAGATGATCCTGCTCCTTTTGTAATATTCCTCTCTAATGCACTTCAAGTGAAAAAAATGTTGAGGACCAAATCTACAAAAAATGTGCGAAAATGTATTCACAATAGAATAGTGAAGCTATTCTTTAAGTAACTCATTCAGTAAACTTATGTCTGACTCTGGAGTATCTATGCCTTCAAAAAACAAGCTCTGAACAGAAATTGCTGTCCTTTTTCTTCTCTGTGTGTCAGGACAGACCTGTGGAGAAGGGACAGATGTTATGGGAGAACGTTGATGAAACGGCACAGAGGCATGCTGGGTAGAGAGTCCAGCAGAAGAACTGCAGCAGAATATTTCCCTCCAGCTGCATATAAAGCCACTGGTGAGCTATAATGAGTTGCATGAGAGAGAAACATTGATTATTCTGGTATGTTTTTGGCTCCTGGACTGCGTGCTGTAAATATTTCATGTGTGAGTGTGTATATACCTCTCTGCAGCTTTGTTACACTGATGTCCAGGAGAAAGCTGAGAATGGCAGCCAAAATGCCAAAAGCAGCGTATCCGTACCACTCTATCCCACACACCTTTCCCAAACAAAACCTCAGCTTGAAAAGCCACTCTAAGGACACAAAACATCTCAAGTTTAATTTGTATCTACTTAATTTATTTGTATTTACTTAATGTTTGTGGGCAAAATGTACATGGAGTGTGAGAATACTATTTTTTCTGTGTTGCAATAAAACAATAAGCCAGAGTCTGAGGAGAGAAGGCTGTTAACACCGAAAAGAAAAGGATAAGATCACAATCATATGAGAACCACTTGCATTGTTGTCTTTCTGACAGATAGTTGTTTCTTTTTTATTCTTTCTTTTTCTTTTTTTTAAAGAATTTGTGGTTATACTGTATCTGGTTGGTAAAACACAGCAGATTCTGAACGTTGAAAATTATGCATGGCCACCAATGAAAAAGACATGTGATATAACACTCATCAAAGATTTCTTCACATGTGCAGAGCGTGCAGATTAACAGCATGTGTTCATGACTAAGTAGATCTGACTATAAACAGAGTATAATATTTCTAAATATTGCTCAGTATTTTGGTAAACCATGAGAACAATCTTCTGTCTTCTAGCGACACTTAATTAAAATGCCTATTTAAATAGTACCAGATATTGTCTCATCATTAAAGTTTTCTAGCTTGATGATCCCTTTGTCCTTGAAATCAGCAATAATTTAAACCTCTGAGATTAGACTCAAACAGAACTCTAGCTTTTCTGTAATATTACAGCCATAATAAAGACTGGCCCCTGAGTAGCTCTCTGTATTGATCAGATTTCAATGATTTTTCACTTCACTCTGACCTTTGACAATTGCACGAGGCCGTCTGAAGGGTTTCCACTGATTAGAGACGAGCGGGCTCATATTATGGGATGTTAGCGATTGATGATCTTGCTGCTGGCTGTTGTTTTCTCCTCCGCTCTCGCCACCAGGGAACTCACCCAGGCTCTTCATTTTGTCTTGACCAGTACAATCTCAAAAAACAAACTGAATAAACATGAAATCCAGACATACATGTAGATACATTAAGACAGGTAGCCTTACCTTCCAGTTGTATTTGAAGCGTCTGTTTTTGCGATTTTGTCTCAGGTAGCTGAGCTAATAACTGGCTAGAAACTGACCTCTGTTAAGGTATTAGTGTAGAGGTGATGGGACTGTCACGGTTGAAAGAGCAACTAATGTTAACTCTTTGGGAGAACGGTAGCAGATGCCCTTCATTTGTATGGGCTGCAGAAATACAGCTTCCTTTTAATGGATTTTGGTATTATTGATTGACTACAACAAATAATTAATCTTACAGTATCTGCTTCACCATAGTATAATCCCATAAATGCAAACACAAGCTTAACAACTCGTGTGACTGCTGACTATAATGATTGCAATTTCCAAAGTCAAGAAGGAACTAATAATATATCCTCAATGATTATTTTGTACTAGAAAACCATATAAAATTACTCACAGAAAAAAATAAGATGAACAATTGATGCTGTTTAAAGCATTTGTGATGCTGGTATATAGTTGTTGTACGTTACTTTATATTTTCTTCTAAGTATCATAAATCCATTGATTGTATTTCAGTTTATGATCTCCATTAATCCATTATTAATATCTTAGGTTCACTCTCACATGGAGACTGGGTATACGATAAACACTGTAAAATTGACATTTATGCTATTTAAATTACTGTTGTGCCAGAAATCTAGAATCCAGTTCCTGTTCCAATTGTCTAACAAAGACATCTTTGTATATTTGGTTAATCCAATGTTTTCCTGACATTTTACGAATCAAATGCGTTACCTTTTGGCAAACAAGCAATTGTTTGTGACCTAAAGTTTGTCAGTAGCATTCTTCATCTGATTTGCAAATGTCCCAAAGGTAATGTGCTAATCTTGAAGCACCGAGCTCTAAACCAGACGTGTTTCCACCTTCAGCCAGAGGACGTTTCCTCAAATATTTAGAGCAAAGTTTGGAAAGACAACTCTTTTTTCCCCATGCTTACTGCTGAGGTCTTGGTCTATCTTCTTGATTTACATGAAGGCTAAATTTGTTATTTGCGATCATGTTTTTTGCAGCCAGCCCAGATATTTTCACCACATCTTGAATTTTAGAGTAAACCATATTAAATATGGTAATATATATGGTAATATATAAGGCATTAATTTGTAACTCTGTAACCCTAAAACAACCTAATCAATAAACATTTTCTAAACAATATAACAACAAAACAAAAAAAAACTAATGGCCTTCGTAGACAATAAATAAAAACTGTATTTTTTCCTTTGGCCATGAGGGGGCAGCACAAGTTGTGAACATTGATGCAAGTTTATTAGGGACAGTTGTAAAAAAAAAAATACATTCTAATGTAATAGTTTGGCACGAGATGTTATCTTCACATGGTATTGAACACTTGTTGAACATAACTGAGGGAGGTGTTGATTCAATTGTATTTCCATTTGGGAGGCTGTGGTTTGAATGTTATTGTACTGAGCATAGACTATATATAAACATGGGTAATGCGTCCCTACCCCCTTGCATTAGTCAAACTGATGCCATCTGGTATGTTTGGAGTCAGAGTCTACCATCTATGCATATTGGACTTTCTGGCCACCCGGAGAAAGGCCAATATTCACTATATTGACTACTAATATATGTAGATTTAAACCGTCGCGCTTCACGGTGTTCAGAAGACCCCTGCAGTTCATCCACTTCAAACTATTTTGTTGGACTCTAGCCACTCTTTATTTTTTTCTCCTGAATTCTCTGTACTTGCATTTTTATCTTTGAAAAAGTTACCATGAGTTTAAACCTGCCATAAAGCCGTGTAAAACTGGGGAAGCTGTTAATGTGACTGAAAATCTATTTGACTGATCCATTGTCTTTGTACTGATCATAGCTGCTTTAATAGTACTTTGTTTTATTTTTCACTGAAGCATGGTGATGGTTTTACAATTAGAAGCTAACATTTTTATTGGTTTCTAAAGTCTTCTTGTCCTTGCTTTTGTGAGTTTGTTGCTCCTTTTCTTGTCCCCGTCTGCTGATCAGTGTGATTCAACAGGAAAAGAAACGCTGAACAGGGCGTCTTCAAACCAAGTCACACATAAGGCACAGATGCTCTGAACAAACATAAATGATTGCACAGTTGTAGAATAATCAAACATGCTTTAGACACAAGGTGGTGAATTAAACATCTTACCCTGATTAGCTGTCCTCTGTTATTACCACGAGTGCTCAGTGTGATTCATGTTTTACAGCTCAGATGCATACAAACAGATGTCATTGCTGTGACCTTCTCTGTGTCGGCGATGGGCTTCAAAGAGCCTCATCTAAAAAGACGGTTGACGGGAACCAATCATCAGAAATCCTCTACATGTCTGATACTTTGTAGGAAATCAAGGTTTTCTTCCATGGCCAGTTCAAGGTCAAGGTAATCATTGTTCACATCCTGGAACTCACACACATTAAATTAACCCTCAGTTAATGTTTATTTTCCTCAGGTTTATCTCCCATTTATGCCTATAATTATCGCTTGTGTTATCTCAGAGAAACTGAAATTGGCATACTGTGAGTGCCACTCTCTCTCACACACATATGCATATAGATACACACTGCTTCAGTCTGAAACTTGTTTCCATGGGAACAGCACATTAAAGTGACTTGAGAAGCAGACTTTATTCTTGTCAACCATTGTTGTTTATGACCTGAGAACTTTCCCCTCAAATAAGGAAATAAGCTTATTAATGTCTAACAACACCATTTCCAAAACCTATAACTGAATATTAATATTCAGATAAAGAACAGATAAAGCTCTTCCATCACATACCATTTACCAGCCTCCTAAATGGGAAAAAGACTTGTAACATAGAAAGGGCGATGTATTTCCATTACTTATTTGCAGATTTTGGTTGCACATGAGGTTTTCCTGCTAGGCCTTCCATCTAAGGACTTACATCTCACTTCATCACATTATAAGCTGTTCAAAAAACTCCTTCTTGTTGCTTGAAAGCGTATACTGCAAAACTGGATCTAAAGGATAAGGATAAGTTATTTTTAAAAGTTTGACACTCTTCCTGGATTACACTGTATACCTGCACATTTGAAAATCTGCTATTGTTGGGCAGAGAATTTTCTGAACAGAATAAAGCTAAACTTCCTATTTTTATCATTATTACTCATTATGTCATTATTATTATTGTCTTGGTCAGTTTGACTATTTTGCCCCTCTTCTTGTCTAACTTGTATAGCATGTTTGTGTCTGTGTTTTGTAATGTCTCTGTGTTTAGACCTGTAAGCAGAAAAGCATAAACTCTATATAAATATGGACAATGCATCCTCACTTCCTATTGGACTTGGTCTTGCCTTGCACTGGCCAAACAGACGGGATGCACGCGGCAGCATCTTGCAAGTTTCATCATGATGTCACATCCTGTTTCTATAGCGTCAAAACTTACAAAAAAACAAAAACAAAAGAAAAACTGAATATGCATAAGAATAATGTTAACCACCTAAAAGTCCTCATGCTGGTCCGCACAAAGGAGCAGATACTGGACCCGCTGATGGGTTGAGGACCTATGATGCTTTAGCCACAACCCCACTCCACCAGCTCCCAGTCTGGGTTCGAGAGGCAGACACCCTCTCTACTTTTAAGGTCAGGTCGATGTATGCATCTATGATAGAAGTTTATTTATCTATCTTTGTTTCTCCTGCTCTTCTTTTCTCTCTATCTTATCTGTTTCCTGGCCTTAGACAGATGGGTCCCTCCATATGAGCTGGGTTTTGCTCAAGGTTTCTTCCTGTCACCTTCAGGCTAACTTTTTAGGTCTTCAAATGAAATTGAATTGAATTGAATTGAATTGAATTGAATTGAATTGAATTGAATTGAATTGAATTGAATTGAATTGAATTAATTTGATTGCCAGGTTGGGTGAAACTATCCTGGTATGAGGGACATGGGTGTTTGAGGATAATAAAATTTAATGGCCTTCTGAAAATAATTTCATTTTATGAACATTGATATATTTTCTTAAAAATCTCACATGTGTTTTCAGCTACCCCCAGGGGTACCTGTACTCCCATTTGAGAACCACTGCAATAGATAATATTGTTATATTGTTATATATTGTTATATAGATATATTGTTTTTTTATCAAGAACAGTTTGTGAAGGCCAGCATCTTAGAAGATCAGCTTGAAATGAGTCTTAGCGCATTGTTATTAATAAATACATAGCTTAATTTGCTGGGAGAGTCTTACCATGAAGATTTGAAAATAAACTAGCAAGTATGAGATGACCTTCCAGCGCAGCCAGTCTATGACTGCCCTTCTGTCCACAGTATTATGTAATACCCAGCAGCTGAAGACGACGTAATTCAGTCATGTGAGGTGTGTGGACTGGTCTTTATTGGGTTGTGGGGACATTTTGTCATTGTAAGGGCATTTTGGCAGTTTTTCTTTGTGGGTCTGAATTTGTGAAGAATTAGTATTAGGGTAAAGGTTGTGTTAAGGGAGAGGAAAAGGGTTAAGGTAAGGTACTTAGTTAAGATTGCATGGGTAAGGAGCTAGGGAACACATCATGTCTATGTTCCTCACAAAGAGTGTGTGTGTGTGTGTGTGTGTGTGTGTGTGTGTGTGTGTGTGTGTGTGTGTGTGTGTGTGTGTGTGTGTGTGTGTGTGATTTACATGAGGAATGTACACACCAACGTACATGTAGAGGTTAGTCAATGTCAGTGGCGTGACAACATGGCCTGTTTTATCTAATGTTTAAACTGACCTCCGTCTTTAAACTTTGCACAATCACCGAATACATATAATTTATCCTGGTTCTAAGCTCACAAGACTCACAGTACGTACTTGTCTGTTTCATATTGGTCTGACGTGCTGTACATATCTGAATGCCTTAATGTAGTAATCACACTGGATGTTTAAACAAGATCATCTGTTGCACATCTCTTAGAATAAACGATGATGTGATTCTCTGGACTCTTCATACTGGCCACTTTCCATGAGCCTCTTTTTTATTGTCAATAGCTGTCACTATTTTCATTCAAATTAGTGCTTTCTTCAGAAAACTTGACAGAAAATGATGAGCTGAATATTCATTATCTTCAAAGTGCATTATTAACTGTCGGCCATTCCAGATGTAAAATGGAAAAAGTGACCACATTAGTCATAATTCATTTAAAAATTCACATAAGCTTTACTGTTGAAAGCTTGTCCTCACATTCCAAACTTGAACTTCTAATCTCTTTCATTTCAGATTATTATAAAGCCAGTCTGTCTGTTGTCCCCTCTACTGTTTCACTCTCTCCTTGTCAATCTTCTTCTGTCTATAATCTGACACGTTCATCTTTGTTCAGCTCTTGTCCAGATGTCATTGCTCATCCCTTCCCCCCTAGTGATGCTTCCATTCATACACCCCCCCTTCCATTCACAGAAAATACTATATATATATATATATATATATATATATATATATATATATATATATATATATACATATAACTCTCACACACCTACAACATATACATAGATCTTGTAAATTTTTCATACATCGTTACATCGTAAGGGCAAAACATTAATGACTGACATCTAATTTTGAGTAAAAGTCCACTGTAGACAATACTACTGCTGTTACCAGAGAGGGGAGGAGGTTGTGGGTGCTTCCTGGTAGGAGGTGGTGAGTTGCTGGGCTGGATTTAGACCTTCAGGAGGCAGCTCTGAGCTCGATACCGATAAGACTGGAGGAAAATAACACAGTGTGCTGTCAATGCTGGGTAACCTTTCAAACTTCAAAATGACCACACTGAATCTCACTCTCAGTGGATATTGAATGTTAGGGACTGAGTTTCTGATGTAAAACAGTGATGTTCTGTGTGTGTTGGACATATTTAGACGATCTACTGTTGAAATGACGAAGCAGAAGTCGAGTACGCAACGTCAGATAGCTCATAAATGGATTTTAATGGATTAGCTGTCAGCGGCGCTAACAAGAGAAAATTGCAGTGAGTGTTTTATAATCATGATTGGCTCTCTGTGCAGATATTAATAGCCACAAAGCCATGTCACTACTAAGTCCCTTGACCCCGCTGATGGCTTTGTTTTCAAGTGCATTCTTTCCATGTTTGTTTTGCTCTTAACTTAACCTCTGAGATAAGAGCAGGAGCTAACTCCTTTTTATAATTTTGCTTTATCTCAGCGGGAGGAAAACAGCATTTTCGTCTGTTGTTGTGTGTTTACCACAAAGAGATTAAATGCAGGAGCACATCACTTGAAGTGTGATTTTTTTTTTGAGAAAACACTTGAAAATGAATGTGAAGATCATGCTGTGGAAACTCTGGACTCTCATTTATTGGCAGAACCACGGGTGGATCCAATTTCAGTCAAAGACATGGCTCTGAATATTAAGAAAGCAGCAGAAACAGATGGAGCAATGGAGCACAGGGAGAGTTAAAGAGAGGATAGGAAAGCTATTTCAGGGATGGTGTGTCCGGAATGACAACTGTTGCCCCTCTCACCCTCTGCTCTTTATCTACCCCTCTCTATCAAATCCCACTCTCTCTCTCTCTTAACCTCAGTCCATTCAATGTGCAGAACTTTTCCAACCACAGACTCTTCTCTCCATCACTCTGTGCGTCTCATGATAAATATAGAACACTATTACTCTTTCCCAGTGAGCTGTGACACACGTGCCACCTCCCAACCCAACACAGGACAGGACTTGACAGTATATAAGGGCCACAAGTGAGTGGCCACTGGAGAGTAGAACGATAAGTTTAACGTGCAAGTAAGAAAACAAGAAAAAGAAAGTAAGATTAAAACAGAAGACAGAAGATCTGTGCTATTCTTTTCTAAGTTTTGAGTCTGAGGAAGACTCCCAGAGCAGCCACAGAAGAATCAGCTCTCTCCACCTCCCTCTTCGCTCCCTTTACTCTCCTCCTCTGCCTTACGCAGCATTCACAGCCATCCATGAGTGTGACCAACTCCTCTGCCTATCGATCGGAGCGTAGTTTCCACCAGACATCGTCCTCAACTTCATCCTCTGGTAGCCCATATATGGAGAAGAGCCGGGGACTGTTCGCTGAGGACTTTGGTTCCTTCATGAGGCCCGGGAGCGACACCTTGGGTTTTTCCAGTAAGTTCATTCATGTCTCTGGAAGTCATTTGGGATCCAAACTGGGTTTAAAAATAAAAACAAAAGCAGGTTGAAGAGAGAGCCTTGACCATCTGTGGAGTTGATTTATGGTTCTGCTTAAAAGCTATTTGTGTAGTGTGTGGTGTTTTTTTGAACAAAGCGGTGATACAAAATGTCACAGGGAAAAGACAACAGGTAGGACTGGGTCCAAAAGCCAAAATGGTTTTGGTGTGGTTGATGTATTTGGACAAATAGTTTTTTGTTTTTGTTTATTTTCTCATGAAGACTTCAGCCATGGTGCTGTGGATGGAAAGAAAAGAAGACTTTTTGTTAGACTTTTTTTTTCTTACATAAATTGCTTTCTATGTGAGGTTCTTTAAAACACACAGTAAGATAACATTTTTACCTTTCTGTTGTGTGTCTTGTGTCTAGTTCTCAAGTGCTCTGTAGGAGTTCACTGGGAGTGTGCAAATGGGGGATATTTGATATTTAAGTGGACTCACAGCCCATGTGCTCCATGTGTCAGGGGCAGAGCAGCATTGTTTTGGTTTGTATCCCATAGGTTCAGGGGAGAAGCTTTAGGGTGCTAAAAGAGA
Organism: Mugil cephalus; assembly: GCF_022458985.1. NCBI lineage: Eukaryota > Metazoa > Chordata > Actinopteri > Mugiliformes > Mugilidae > Mugil > Mugil cephalus. Next base: position 2,524,308 of record NC_061770.1, on the reverse strand, counting down.
AAGCAGGAGAGACACACACACACACACACACACACACACACACATAGAGTACATAAAAACCCAAGAATGTTGGACTTACCGCCAGCAGTGTGACTTCACATACCGAGTATTTGGGATGACGCCTGCATAAGGAATGACCAGATGGTTGCCCGGTGACCAGGGTACACACACAGACACACAGAGACAGACAGACAGACAGACACACACACACACACACACACACACACACACACACTCACACACACACACACACACACTAAACATCACACTAACGTCAGAGGTAATATCATTCGCACACACTTATACACTTATTTCCAGTCTGGTGGTGTGTGAAGTCATGTAATACCACATAATCCATTACTGAGCTCTGAGTCAGTGGGGACAATATACCAGACTGCTTTCCTTTATGTGTAATATAAAATAGATGAGATAGATATAAGATAAGGTAACATAAAATGAGACTTTATTGATCTACTTAGCCTCTTTCAGATTGTTATTTTTAATTTATACGGTTAAGTTCTGATAAACCAACTGTGTGCCTTACGTTACCTTACATTGAAATGAAGACCAACTAACTCCTGAGAATAGCTGAGTACTAAGAAGAGACATAAAATCCTTTTTCTTTTTTTTCTTTTTTTTTTTTTGAAACAGCCATTTCTGGTCCTGGATTGCTCGGTCGGTAGAGCATCAGAGTATATCTTGTGTGGCTGTCTGTTGTACAATACAGCAAGTCAATTCATGTGGGATATTGATCTGTTCAGTTAAGTAGCAGAGGAGGTTAATCAGTTTCTGCAGCTTCACTCAAGAGGGTCAACAATGAGAGGATCCCCAAACCAGCAGTAGAGGCCATGACACTTCCTGACAGTTTTTTACTAGTGGACCCTGTGCTCACTGACTGACACCTCGGAGCTCGATTGCCATTTGCCATATAGCACGACAATTAGCAGGACCACCTGGAGCTCTGTGCTCTTCACAGATGAGAGCAGGTTCACCCTGAGCACAAGTGGAAAAGCCTGAAAGGGTCTGGATAAGCTGTGAAGAACGTTATCTTGTCTGTGACATAATTCAGCATGACATGTTTGGTGGTGGGTCAGTGATGGTCTGGGGAGGATAGAGGGATGAACAGACCTCTACGGGCTGGACAACAGCACCCTGACTGCCTTTAGTTAATGTGGTAAAATCCTTGGACCCATTGTCAGAGCCTACACTGGTGCAGTGGGTCCTGGCTTCCTCCTGGTGGTGAGAGTATACAGGGAGGTCCTGGAGGAACTTTTTTTCCAACTATGTTAATTATGCTGTCAATCCAAAAGTGTGTGAATCGATGTGAAAAGCTGGTTCTGCCGGTTTGTACCTACTCCACTGAACTGAACACATTCACATTGTTTTATGAAATTCAAATTGTGTTTTATCATTGTAAACCCAGGTGCACTGAGGAACATTATATAATGTTTGTGTTTTGTGAAAACAGCAAATCTATCAGTGATATGAAGTAGTCTTTGAAATCAATCTACCAATGACCAGCCAAGAATTCCCATGCCAGATGTATTTATAGTCATCAACAGGTAGTTGAAAAGTAATGGTAGGGATGTAGATATGTAGATACACAGCACCTAACTGGACTCCTCATTTCCTTACATCTTTTAAAACTGTTCCTCACTTTTTGGTGAAATCAGGCGGAGCTGGAAACATCAAAACGCTTGACGATTCGTACCAGTTCACAGTTGACGTGCGAGACTTCTCCCCTGAAGATGTCATAGTTACCACTTCCAACAACCAGATAGAAGTTCGTGCAGAAAAGGTGAGCAGCTTTTGGAAGTGTCATTTGTTAATTTCCACAATTTAACCCTGGGACTCACATCATATTAAACAAGGCTCTGTGGTAATTTAACAGGCACTTTTTGGACATCAGGAACTTTTTCATCATTCTTTATTTCTATAACTGTTGGAGAACTGTTGAGTTTTTGTTTGTCATCTCCACAGCAGAACTGTAAAGAATCATAGTAATACAATCATGCATTGGACCCATCCAGGACATGAACTGCCCTCTCTCATGCCCCCTGGCAGAAGATCCAGTCCACTGAAAGCAAGCACCAACAAATTTAAAAAAAAACTTGTATGGCTTTTATTCACATGATGCATTACTTATTACCATCTTTTATGATATTTACTGCCGATTTACAATTGCATGTGATGCATAAATACTCTGTGGTTGCGTCGGCCATCTTCTATGGTGTGGTCTGCTGGAGCAGCAGCATCGCGCCAGCAGAGGGAAAAAACTCAACAAGCTGGCTCTGTCCTGGGCTGCAGCCTTGAGCCCGTGGAGGTGGTGGAGGACAGGAGGATATTGGTGAAAATGTTATCAATCACGGACAATGCCTCCCACCCCCTGTATGAGACTGTCAGAGCCCTGGAAAGCTCCATAAGTGACAACCCCCTTTACGCACGCTGTGCGAGAGAGCAGTACAGGCCTGCTCCCAGTAGATCCACAACATATGTGCAATATCCCGTGGAATGTGCAATCTTCCTCCTACTTACATGTACATATACATACATTTTTTATACCTGCTGTTCTGCACTTCTGCATCCTCACCAACGGAGAAGTGTGAATATACATATCTAAGCATACTCATTTTTTTTTGAACACACCTTGTTTGTTATACATCTTTATCTTTTTAATATTCTTATATTTTATTCCTTTGTCCATCCATATGTGCACTGTGTGCACTGTCTGTGATGCTGCATGTCTCTGTTGACAACTATTTAAAGTAAAATGTACAATCACTGGTAAAATGTTAGGCTTAAAAAATGGAACCAACGTAAAAATGGACTGATATTAAAGCCCAGGTTTTATTGAGAATGTATATGACTTTGTTGGCTATTGCACAAATAGCCAGGTGGTTATGATATTACTTCAGTGTTGCTATTGGTGGTTTGAATGCAAACCCAGACATGCCCTGAACATGAGCAGAACCACTAGATCCTTCTTCACTCACAGTACATCTCCAATGTTCTCTGTTGTGCAGTTGGCGCAGGACGGATCAGTGATGAACACTTTCACCCACAAGTGTCAACTACCTGAAGATGTGGACCCCACCTCGGTGACATCATCCCTGGGCACCGAGGGAACCCTAACGGTCCGGGCACGACGGCATCCAGCCAAACACGAGCTTGTACAGACCTTCCGCACTGAGATCAAAATCTGAGATCAACCTCTCACTTGTTGTTGTGTTTTTCATGGTACTTCCTGTATTTCATCTCTACACTGTCATGATTGTACTACACAGAGCAGGCCCAGTGCTCTGTAGGACAAGACACGTCCACGTTCCGTGACTGCAACGATTTCTGTTTCTTTTCATTTATATTCTGAGTTAGGTCGTCAGACACACAAGTAAAAAGTTATACCTGCAGATAACATGATGAGACACAGGGGCTTGGAACAGCACATGTATTAAATGACCAGTTCACTATTTCACTCCTGTCCTGTTATACATTCTAAACCCATACACTCACTACTAAAAATTATTTTTCCTCATCAACAATTATTCATTGAATATTATTACTTGTGTGCATAAAAGGCTTTGACAATAAACATCGACCTTTTGATGGAAATGTGACAGGACAAATTCTATTTTTCAAAAGTACAGGCTTAGAGTCGGGGGAGAGTCACACAGTTAATTAGAACAGACAAATGAGAAATCAACTTTGATTTAATCATTTTTATTTTGAAAAAAATATATATATATCAAGGGTTGTCTTGTTTTGTTTTTTGTAAACAGTATTTCCTCTTGTAGTATTTACTTTTAGCCCATTCAGACAGTCTGGAAAATTCAAGTGGCCTCACTCTGCTGCTTTGTCCAACGTATGTTTGGATTAATACTATATCCAGATAATGGTGAGGCAACAGTGAGCACCAAAAGTCAAACCATTTTCAAAATTGCTGTGAAACAGAGTAAGCATTCAGTGACAGTACAGATGATAGAAGATGCTTCTTCCATCAGTCTTTTGTCTGTGGAAGGATTCGTGAAGCACTGGCCCTCCTTTCATGAGAAATAGATTTTCAAAGGAGCTATTCAAGCCAAATAATTTAGAAGTCTTTATGTGGCTATAATGTATTCCATTGTACCTGGGCCATGCTGTGCCCATCACACTAAATCTTTGTCTATAACATATTGTGGTATATTTTAAATAAATGCTAGATTCCCTGAAGACACATCGACCTTGTCTAATCTACATTTATTGTGATTTATGTCTCTCTTTTTAGTTCGTGTTCTGGGCTAAATAATAGTAACCTGTTTGTGTTTTAATCAATCTAGTTCAACAGGACCACAGATTACTTCCTCCAAAATGATGCAATTTCCCCATTGTGGGATAAATAAAGGGATAAAAAAATAAATAAATAAATAAATTAAAAAAATTATAAAATTACTTTAACAACTCTAGACCTTTCAGAGCACAGCAATTTGCAGCACATAAAACAGCTTTTTTATGTACTGCAAATTGTTGTGCTCTGAAAGGTCTAGAGTTGTTGAAGTAATTATCATTTTTTAAATAATAATAATACCTTATTTCAATTTGACAGTTAAATTCATATGCCTACGTTTCCCCAAATGTTTCGGCAAGTGGGCTGATTTGTATGTAATAGTAGGCTTTTTGCGAATAAATATATTTGCCAGAGTATATCGCGTTACTTTTGCGCCCTCGCGTGGTTATTATCAGCCATGCAAGTGCTCGCACTGCGCATGCTCCATTGACACATCCGGCCGACCGGTCCCTATCAATCGATCAAAGAGGAGAAGATGGCGCCGGATGGAGTTAGCGGGGCAGGATCGATCACCGAAAAACTCGATTGGATTTGTTTTTTTCCCTTAACTGAGTGAACCACTCCGTAACACCTGCCTGGCGTTACAGTTTGAAATCAGAGAGAAGAAGAGATAACGCAGAGGTAATTCACGAGATAATTTCCTTTAAAATGGCGTTACCACTAAGAGAAAAAAAGCGAGCAAGCTTTGAAAACAACGAGAAGCGAAGACGGGCCCGACTCGTTGATCCGCCATCTTGTGCCTTCGCAACGTTCATGTAGGCACGCTAAATTAATCCCTGATAACAAAGCTGCAAGGATGGAGGAATTGTAATCGATGTATTGCACCGTCAAACCAAGCTGTCAAAACTTGTAGAGAAGTTTCATCGCAAAATATGTGCCTGGCCAGCAGGACACAAGTTGAAATTTAATTCTACTGTTACGCCGGATAATACAGTCGATTGGGGCGTTTATTTAGTTGACGTTACATTCCATTATTTCACTTTGATCAAATCGCTGCTGTTTTGACTGGTTGTTTTGTGTGTTAAAAACACAGATAAGTGTTTAAGCCATGTCCGTGACAGCACTGCTATTGAGCAACAATACAAACCCGTCAGGATACCCTTTCTTCGTGATAATATAATAAATACTATTAGTTTTTTTTTATTGAAAGCTGTGTTTCTATACCTCTTGTCGATAGAGATGGTTGTAGCATAGAGCACAGAGTTTTCTAAAACACAGATTCTGTTTCTTGCATTGGGAATAAAAAAAGAATGGCAAAATGACAGTGAAGCTGACAATCATCCTGAGCCCATCTGACTCTTGTGATGTTTTATCCTCAGAGTTTGTGATTGCCTGCCAGCTTCGTGCGGTATCCTCAAGCCTCCAGAACAATGGAGTTCCCATGGCACAGTGAGAAGGTTCTGGAGCAGCTTAACCGGCAGCGCAAGCAGGGCCTGCTGTGTGACTGCACATTTGTTGTAGACGGGGTGGACTTCAAAGCCCACAAAGCGGTGCTGGCAGCATGCAGCGTCTACTTCCGCACCCTTTTCCTGGATCAGAAGGATGTGGTGCATCTGGACATTAGCAATGCAGCAGGTGGGTTCCAGTCATTAATATGTATGTCAGTGCTCCAACTGTGCACTTGACCATTTCAGCAATTGTAAGTCTACCACACCATCTCTGCCGTCTAATCACAACTTCTGTCTTGCTGATTATTATTGCAGGTTTGGGGCAGGTCTTGGAGTTTATGTACACTGGCAAGCTGAGTTTAAATCCCCAGAACGTAGAAGACGTGCTGTCTGTTGCTCACTTTCTACAGATGCAAGAAATCGTAAACGCGGGTTCTGCGTACCAGTCTCTGTCAAATTCAGCTCCATCCCTAATAACCCTGGATTTTGCTGTCGGTAAGTAGAGTCATAGTCAAGTTTTTGGGGATTTTTACAGTGAAGGCTTATGAAATAGCTGTAAAGAAGCAAGGCAGCCATTTGTTTGTGAACAAAAGCACTGGTTACCTGTGTTAAAAACCCACTGCAAGCTGTCACTTTCCACGGCATGAAGTCTGTATTGCAGCTCACCGAGATTCATTTCCATTCTCTCCATGCCACGGCAGACGTCTTGATCACATACGGGGCCTATATTTTCCTCTTAAAGTTATTTGCAAGACCCATATGTACTGTAGAATTGGGTCCAGCACTATTTATTAATTTCTGATGGATATTTTAATTTAATAATGGAAGTATTCACATTAAATAATGGAGAAGGGGTGGGACTAGATAAGTTGTACTTCCTCCCCCTCCTTTTTGAATACATTGCATGTTTTTATTCTTTTCTTTTGAATATATTCAGAATAAATAAAGCCCAATATTGAACATGTTACTAAGTTTCTACATCCTAATCAATGTATGAAAAAACTCCTTTCCATCTTTCTTAAAACAGATGAAAAAACAGGTGAAGGCGAGCAAAAAGAGAAACCTGACAATCAGCAGTTAGAAGTGGCATCACCATCAGAGCAGCATCCTGCTCCCGTCATAGAGGAAAAAGAGCCCACACAAAGTCAGGACAATTTAAAGGAAGATGACTCTGTTAAAACAGTAGAGACAGTTTCTCAGCCTAGCCCCACCAGAACCCACTTGGGCCGTGGACGACCCCCGAAAACCAGCCCACCTGCTCAAAAGAAGGTGCCCATAAAGAATGAAGAAGAAAGTGCTGTGCAAGATGTACCTGCATTTCAGGATGACCCCTCTGATGCAGACTACGCCCCCAGTAAATATACATTTATTTTTAAAGTCTTCTAAAGTTTCCATTTAGCAACAATCCTAACGTGTATATAGCTTTTAACATTATTCTGTCTAGTCCGTGTATGTCACTGCCTTTTAATTGATGATTTAACTAAGAGGTGTTTTTTTTAATGTATTTACAGAATCACAGTTGAAATCTGCTGGCAGCTCATCCTACATGAGCTCTCGGGGAAGACGAATCAGAAAACCTCCTCGACGTAACTTCCCACCTGGTGAGCACAACTCAAACTTAACCTTTTATTTAAACCTCCCCAAATTACCAACGGACAAAAACATTTAGGACAAGAGCAGTCAAGGAATTTCAAAAGATTTATTACAAATGCTAAAACAGTTCTCTTAGCATTTCACCCTTTTCATCCAACCACAGTCAAGACTATGTTTATTTTTGTCCTCACAGACAATGACTCAGAAGATGAAGGCCCATTAAAGGCGAATACTGAGAAGAAAATTGCCGAGCTGGCAGATGAGACTGAAGGGCAGGAAGATGACTCATGTGAGGCTGCCCATGGGGAGGCCGATGACGAAGAGGGTCTTGAAGAGGAAGATGACGAGATCAGCCAGCAGATGGAAGGAGGCAGTTCAAGCAGCGAAAGGGATGGGAAGGCTCAGTCAGTGTCTATGAGCAACAGATCTGAATCCAAACCTTACAGCTCAGTGACACACAAATGTGAGGTGCGAAATGTCATATTTACAATATGAAGCTACTTCACTTCAGTGTTTTGTTTTGTTTTTTTTCTACAAGTTGTGGAATAGTTTAGCATGGCCATCACAGCTGTGCTAGACAGCCCCATTGCTGCAGTCTGTACAGACTTTAAAGGCTGCATTAAAAGATTTTGTGAGATTGTACTTCATGACAAATGTGCCTCTTTCTAGGACTGTGGGAAGAAATTCACTCACACAGGCAATTTCAAGAGACACATGCGTATTCACACTGGTGAGAAGCCATTCAGCTGCCGGGACTGCAACAAGGCCTTCTCTGACCCCGCAGCTTGTAAAGCCCATGAGAAAACTCACAGGTGAATTACTCATTTCATTCCTAGTTTACCTCCCTTCATTTCTTCCGCCAGTAGATTTTTGTCTTGAATTGATCTCTCATTGCCTCCTAGCCCTCTGAAGCCGTACTGCTGCTCTACCTGTGGAAAGAGCTACCGCCAGATCAGCCTGCTCAACCTGCACCGCAAACGCCACACAGGCGAAGCGCGGTACAGCTGCGAAGTGTGCGGAAAACTCTTCACCACTTCTGGCAACCTGAAGCGACACCAGCTTGTGCACAGCGGCGAGAAGCCGTACCACTGCGACTTCTGTGAGAAGGCTTTCTCCGACCCCACCGCCAAGATGCGACACCTGGAGACGCACGACACTGACAAAGGCAACAAGTGTCCACACTGCGACAAACGGTTCAACCAGGTATCTATTTGTTCAGTCATTTGCTTCACAAAATTGTTAGATCTGTATATCTGTAATGCAAAAGAATCAAATTTCCATTGCATTGTAAGGGAAATGTTATTGTTTTATATTTTCTAGCTGGGGAATCTAAAGGCTCACTTAAAAATCCATATCACAGATGGACCTCTCAAGTGCAAGGAATGTGGCAAACAGTTTACAACGTCAGGTAAGAAGAAGAAGACATAACTTCTGACAAATTTGCAGACGTACACTATTTGTAAAGACTTTTGTTGTTCAACTAATTCTACCAATTAAAAAAAATAAATGGACGAAATGAGGACCAAACAAGGGTAATTGCTCGGTAATAATTAACAATTTACATAGTTGTTTCCTTGCTTTAAGACGTTCTGTCTTAATGTATGTGTGCTGACCTTCCAGGAAATCTGAAGAGACACCTGCGAGTCCACAGCGGGGAGAAACCGTACATCTGTATGCACTGCCAGAGAGCCTTCAGTGATCCTGGAGCTCTGCAGCGGCATGAACGCATCCATACAGGTACTACCATCTAGAGAGACTGCAGAATGAGGGCAACAACGTGAAAGCCCAACGCGAACATTATCTGTTTGCCTCCTGAGTTTAACACTAATGTATTCACGTTATAGGAGAGAAGCCCTGCGTCTGTGTTGTATGTGGCAAGGCTTTCACCCAGGCCAGCTCCCTCATCGCTCATGTACGGCAGCACACGGGAGAAAAGCCCTACGTCTGTGACCGCTGTGGAAAAAGGTCAGTGCGGACATGTGCTTAGATTCACTAATCTGAGATTATTGTATAGGATAGGCAAACTGAAGAACTGTGGATATTAACTGTTTGGCTAAAATGTGTATGTTGCTTTGAGAATAAAGTGAATTACAGACCACAATGTGGCCTCCTGGGGAATTATTTTCCAATAGTAACTGTGAGTGACATTGACCTGGTGTGACCCTGTAGACCAGGCCTGATTTGAACTACAAGGTTATAACTTCTCAGTGAGATCAAAGAAATTAAATAAAATTATGTAATTAAAAAAGATTTGATGGCATTCTCACTTTTGTCACTCTCCCAATCAGGTTTGTGCAGTCCAGTCAACTGGCCAATCACATTCGCCATCACGACAACGTCCGTCCGCACAAGTGTCAGATGTGCAACAAGGCGTTTGTTAATGTGGGAGACCTGTCGAAGCACATCATCATTCACACCGGTAAGGACAAAGTTTGTGTCAAATAATTATGTTGCTTCAGGGCAGTGGTTCTCAAGCACTTTTCTGACATGTACCCCTTCAGAAGCCAAAACCTTTGGTAGTAATAGTAGTAGTAATAACAGGCCTCCCTCCACACATGATGGTCAAACAGTTCAGTTTTTGTTTCATCAGACTAAAGGATGTTTCTCCAAAAATAAGATATTTGTCCCCATGTGCAGCTGGAAACTGTAGTGTGGCCTTTTTATGCCAATAAAAGCAGTTTCTTCCTGTGTCCTTTCATGTCTTTTGGTGACAGTGTCTCCTTCCTGAAAGGTGTTATGGCTGTCTGGTCCCATGGTGAAATGCTTTTGTAGTATTGTATGCATTTGTATATAGCTTCCATGGGTGAACCATAGTTTTGGAGATCCACATATTATTCCTGAGGTCTTAGAGGATTTTTTTGTTAGTCTGTCAAAAGGCCTAGACAACAGAGTGTATGTGGAATCTGGAAATGGGATATAATCTATCTGCAAACTGTTACTTGACATGCATAAAGTAGTTTTTCTAACTGACTTGCCAAAAATTATAGATTTTTAAGATGACATCTGTGGAGTAGTTAAAACAGCTCTTAGTTTTCACTTGTAATTGATTATTTCTGTCTGTCTTGTTGTCTCAGGGGAGAAACCTTTCCTGTGTGATAAATGCGGTCGAGGCTTCAACCGGGTAGACAATCTGCGCTCCCACGTCAAGACTGTCCATCAAGGCAAGGCCGGCATGAAGCGGCTGGTGGTAGCCGGGGGAAGCGCCGACGAAGGAGTTGATGGATGCACGGGGTCGTCCACCTCTGACAGCGAGATCAACATCGTAACCGTCACCACAGAGGATATCGTCACCCTGGCAACAGAGGCCCTGGCAGCTAGTGCTGTAGCTCAGCTTACAGGTCCGATATCTTCAGCATCATAACCACCGTGTTGACAATAAGTTGAGTTCTCTCAATACATGTTCTTGATGAAAGATGAAGAGAAACATTTGTTGTGTGTCTCTTAACAGTTGTTCCAGTAGCCACCTCAGTGTCTGCAGATGAGACTGAGGCTCTGAAGGCTGAAATCACCAAGGCAGTTGAGAAAGTTCAAGAAGCAGGTAACATTGATAGTTTTTATGAACTCAGAAATCAAAAAAGAAAGCAACTGTATTTGGGTCACTAGAACTAGAACTGGGTCAATGTAATGTGGCCAGGTGCATAAACCTCTTTGACTGTGTATGTACTGGTAATATAAATGTATATTGTGGTATTCAACATCAACTATGGGCAGATTTAATTGAGGTATATTTTCCAACCACTTACGAAGCCTTTTAGGTATTACAGTGAAGTGACTTAGCAGTTTACTTATCTGGGAGATATGTGGAAGCTCTGAATTGAGCTTTGCACTGAAAGGGTGTCGATGCTCATCTGCATTTGTAGATTGAAAGAACCTTTGTGCGTGGTTTGCTCTATTACATATTGATGAATCTGATTTAATAAAAAAATATCTCAGTTTATCCACTGTCCCCAAGCTTTCCAACATACTTATTTTGATAGTTATCTTCTGTGGATTTCAAGCTCACTGTTGCTTAAAAGCCACATCCATTCCTTACCAGGGAAACAGGAGTTAAGAAATGAGTCAATATGTTTGTTGTTTTATGTTGTTTTCACTATCAGGGATTACCTGTTAAAGACTATTCTTTTGCTCTTTGAAAGGAAATTGGCGTTTGAACTTTTAGGCCAATAGAGTGAGAAATAGGAATGTTAATGTGTTACCTTGTTCTTCTGTTCTCAGATCCCAACACACAGATCTTGTATGCTTGCGATTCATGTGGTGATAAATTCTTGGATGCGAGCTCACTCGCTCAACATGTACGCATCCACACAGCTCAGGCCTTGGTCATGTTTCAGGCAGATTCAGACTTCTACCAGTACACCACTACCACCACTGCTGAGGGGGATTCTACTGCAGCATGGCAAGCAACCCCCGAACAGGTCATCCAGGAAGGAGAGCTAATCTTCCGTGCCCAGCACGGAGAAGGAGAAGAAGGGGTGGTTGGGGAGTCACAAGAACAAGAAGGGTCAGAAGGGGTGGTTCCTGAAGAGAAGGGGATAGAAGATGAACAGGTGGAAACCCACACAGAGCTCCAACCAGATGGAAAAGATGTAGATGAGGAAAAACAAGAGATGGAATGTTAAAGACAGACATAGTAATGTATGACATGTTACTTGTAACATAATACCACAAAGTTAAGAATAAATACAAACTGGAATCACTTTAAAAATATATATATTTTATCATCATTATTCACACCCACATGTCATGTTCTTCCAGTAAACAAGGTCTGATCCACTGATTCTGGTAGATGTTGAGAGTTTTTTTTTTTTTTTTTTTTCCCCACAGATGCTTATACAACTTTGTATAGATTGTTTATTTTTAGACTAAAATGCAGGAGTTTTCATTGGCATTTGTATAAACCATTTAGAACATAGTTTTGTCTTGAGTAATATAACTTCAGAAAGATCTGTTATTTTTCCTTTTCTTTGATGAGATATGTAGATTTATCTTAAACTGTCAAATATTTAATTGTACTTAGTTAAAGTATTTTTCATGCAGACCATGTTAGAGAGCAATTATCTACATGAACATGTGGAATGGAATGTTTTGGCAAACACTGTAAAACCCTGCGCTTGTGTGATATTTAAATATTGTTTATGTTTGAGATAAAAATGGTGTTTTGTGATGGTCCACAGTTCCCAGTTCCACATTGTCATCAAGGCAGTTTTGATTTCTTGGTGAAGTTCACTGTAACCAGTGGTTTTGTGTAATTGTCTCATCTGTTTCTATTAAAACTCATCTATTCTATTCAAGAAATATATGTCACTCTATGGGGGCTGTAGTGGTGCATTGCAGACATTTAAGGTAATAACATGGATCCATTCAATTAGGAAAATACATACATTTGCAGGTCTATTGCATAATTATTTAGTTTACACACTGTAATTCTTTTCAACTTATAGCTAATAAAATATATACATATCATGCCTGCACAGATTTAGGTACACACAGAATAAGAGATCATAATAAATAATTCAGATAAAATCATCACCATCGCTTTATTTTAAAAGGGACAGTGTACAGCTCAAACATAAATGTCGCCATTTGATGTACTGTACAAGATTATAGCTTAAAGCCAATGCTTATTTGATTCTTATAGGTCACAAAATACAATAATTAAACAAAATGAATACAAAAAAATAAATTAGCCATGACAGCATACTATAGGTACTCAAAACCACACGCAGATAAACTCAAAAACGTTTTAATTTGGACTTAAATACCGATGGCACATCATTTTATCTATATATTCTGTACATATTATTTCATGTAGCACATATCCCAGTCTGACTGTCAGACATGTACTGAAGCGCTCCTCCCATTGGCTGACAGGTAGTCAGGGACGCGTTCCTCTCTGTGATTGGCTGAATGTCGCGGTCAAAGTTCACTCTGCGCTGCTAAGCTGACGTCGACTTCTGCAGCAAAATGGCGACGTTGACAGCAGTCACGCAAACGAACCGGCCCGGTTCTTTAATGCTATCCAAAAAACGGAGCGGGATGGTTAGTCAAAGGAGGTTCCGACTCTTGGACAACAATGTCCTCGTGCTCCTGGCGTTGGCCTCTATGTTGCATTGTGCTTTGGCTGACGGAAAGACGCTGGTCCTGCTGGACAACCTGAACATCAGAGACACCCATTCAATCTTCTTCCGCAGTCTGGCGGGTCAGTATAAGAGTCGTGTTTATTAAATGCACACATACTCTCATATATATGCTGTTTCACACCTCGCTGTATCAGGTCTCTTTAGTGTAATCTAAAGCCGCAGGGACGTGAGCAGGCAGACTAGAACTTCACTTAGCACTTTATGCTCACATTAGCTTAGCTGCAGAATGCTCGCCGTGTCTCACTAAACGCCTTTCACGTAATTTAGACACCACCTTCAATCAAAGATTCATTGCAAACAGTCGATTAGAATATTTACGTGATTATTAACAAAACGTTAATATGCGTCTGTCAGTAGTTTGCCAATGCATGTCTAGCGGTTCTGCTGAAAACCTTTAAAAGCTGGTCCACTTCCATTTGGCCAACTAATGCAGTGTAGTAAATTCCTGTATATACGAGCTACCCTTTTTTACATGTAATGTTTACAGTTTATTTTATTTCATTTTATTTAGTTTATTAGTCTATATATATGTGTGTTTTATCTTGTGTGCTTTATTACTGTTTCTACTGTAGCACTTTTTTACTACTGGCTGCAGGTACAACAATACATTTCACTGTGTATTGTACTACGTAGAACTGTGCATGTGACAAATATTCAAATAAGATATCTTATCTATCTTATCTTATCTAGTTCCACGTTGTTCGGTTCAGTGCCAAAAGCAATGACAAGTGTCAGTGTTACTGATGACGTCTCTCTCCCCCTTTCAGACCGTGGCTTTGACCTGACATTCAAGACGGCCGATGACCCCTCCCTCTCTCTGATCAAATACGGCCAGTTCCTCTACGATCATTTAATCATCTTCTCTCCATCAGTCGAGGGTAAATTTCACACTTTTCTCTTTGTAGAAAATGAATTTGTCGTGTTGAAGCCGTCTGTAAATTTAACTTTTTTTTTTCTGTTATTTGCAGACTTTGGTGGTAATATAAATGTGGAGACCATTACGTCCTTCATCGATGGTGGAGGCAACGTCCTGGTTGCTGCCAGTTCAGATATTGGTCAGTTTATTTCTGGCCACTCCTCCTCAAGTTTCACGTCATTTATATAACTGGGACTTAACCATTATTCATGTTTTTTTTGTTCTTGACCGACAGGTGACCCTCTGAGGGAGCTGGGCAGTGAGTGTGGCATTGAGTTTGATGAGGAGAAGACTGCTGTGATTGACCATCACAACTTTGACGTGTCTGATCCTGGAGAGGTAAAACCGTTTGGTCACTGACACTTTAACTCTGTTTCACATACTGAGTCATAGGAATGGACGCTTTCTTATCGATATTTATCAGTGCTCTTTCTTGTCTCCAGCACACCCTGATTGTCGCTGACCCAGAGAACCTGCTGAAAGCTCCCACTATTGTTGGCAAACCCTCCAATAAACCAGTTTTATTCAAGGGTGTTGGGTAAGCAAGAACCCGATTTACATACATTTTCCAATGTAGCTACGTCCCAAAGTGGCTGTAATATACTAAAGTTTAATGTGAGAGGATGCTGGCATCATTTAATGTCTATTTACTTGATGAATACAACAGCTTTTGTTGTGGTCTCAAAGTATATTACTGTAACACTTACTCTGTAACTACCTTTGGATAATGTGCTTATCGTTGGCAAGGCCTGGTGTCAGAAGAGTTGATGTTGTATCTTTTTAAAATGATCAGAGATTAACTGCATCACACAAAACCAGCCACATAAAATGTAATGTTACATCATCTTCTCCTTCCAGCATGGTTGCAGACCCAGACAACCCTCTGGTCCTGGACATCCTTACGGGTTCCTCCACTTCTTACTCCTTTTTCCCAGACAGACCTATCTCTCAGGTAACGTAACTGACATACAATCTATAATCGGATTCCAATTGTTTTTGCTCACGGTGGAGCATCAAATTTTTCAGGACTATAGTAGCAGAAGAAGTTCTTTCAACAAATTTATTGACAACACAGAATTCATTCAAAAGAAAAGGAGATATGAGATATGTTTTCAATGGCTCTGCTCACATCAAATTTGTTTTCGTTAATCTTTTCAAATACTTAACTACGCAACTATATGTGATAATGTGATAAAGCTACTGGACACTGAATTTAGAAATAAGATGATAGAATCATGTTTTCAGGGGGGAAAAAAATGATCGTTCAATGTCCGAACTTAAAGCTTTTACCCAGGGAAAAGAGAATTTATCTTTTGGTCGCCTTCTTCTTCATTTCCCCCATTTTTTGATATGCTTTATAAATGCACATATCCCATTCATGAGGCCATTAGCTCTTTAAAATCGCTACTTAAACATACATATATCGGGGGGTCTTTCCTGGTTTTTACTAAGTTTTAATTAAGTTCCTGGCTCTATTTCTCTTTGTTGTATTGCTTAATTGGTTTATTTGAATTAACTTTGTTTCATGCTTCTGTTTTTAAAACTGCAGATTTTTATGCTGCTGTGAAGCAATTTGTAACATTAACTTACTAAATGCTATACAAATAAACATTATTATTATTATTAATGATATATCCGTTGCATGAAAAATGAACTGCAGGAGTAGTGACAGGTTTTATTTTTGTTAACCTCTTCAGTACCCCCATGCTGTTGGGAAGAACACCCTGCTGATTGCTGGCCTCCAGGCTAGAAACAACGCCAGAGTGGTTTTCAGTGGCTCCCTGGACTTCTTCAGCGATGCCTTCTTCAACTCTGCCGTGCAGAAGGCCACACCCGGTTCACAGAGGTACTCACATTTAACATACCTGCTCTTTATTTCCCTGTACACATCTCACTGCAGGTTCACCAATCTGTAAAAGGAAAGTTGTCGTACTTGTATTTGTGATGACCGTTTTGTTCTGAAGGTCAGTTGTATTTTTTTTAGCTGGTGGGTGACAGCCGAAAACAAGATTAAGCACATTAGATTTGTAATAGGAGCCCAGGTATCAGCACCGTACTGAAATCCTCTGCCTTCTTGTCTTTTTTTTTTCTTTTGTCTAGACACGAGCAGACAGGGAACATGGAGCTGGCCGAGGCTCTGTCTCGCTGGGTGTTCAAAGAGGCTGGAGTCCTGAGAGTGGGCGCTGTCACCCATCATCCTGTGGGAGAGACCACTCCCCCTGCAGCATACACCATCACCGACCTTGTGGTCAGTTTCATTATCTTAAATGTTCAAACTGTCTCGAAGATGTTCTCAGCTCAAATGAGGAGCTCAATCACTGTTAAACTTTCCCATATAGGAGTATAGCATTGTTATTGAGATGCTGGCTGAGGGCCGCTGGATCCCCTTCGACGGAGATGACATCCAGCTTGAGTTTGTGAGGATCGATCCTTTTGTCAGGACTTATCTCAAGAAAAATGGTATGTTTGCATAACTTTTTCTTTTTATGTACTCAGGTCATGTTTCTAATTGTGTTGTGTCCTTGAATTTAAAGTCCATCACTATAAACTTGAGCCACTATAAACGCTGCATTGTTTTTTTTACTAGGAGGTAAATACAGTGTCCAGTTCAAGCTGCCTGATGTGTATGGAGTCTTCCAGTTCAAGGTGGACTACAACAGACTGGGATACACACATCTCTACTCCTCCACTCAGGCAAGTTCACCAGTGTATTTGGGCTTACCCAAATGAAAATACTAGTATGCAGGTACAAGTTTCTAGAGCTCAAATTATGTTTATTTACTGTACTTGTACTCTGTTACCAACTTGAAATCCTTGTCATCCACTGCTTAACATACATATAGAGATACAGCGGTCATCAACATTTAAACCACAAACTCTGCAGTAAATAACACTAATGATCTCATTATGGTGTAATGTTTCTTTGGAGAACTCTACTACTGTTTATTTAAACATTCATTTCATACATGCCACCTGCTGACTACTGTTGCAGACTTAAGAAAGGGGTAGGCTCTTTCAGCAGTGGACAGGGGTTAGCATGATCAACCAGCTACCCAGCCCCACGTCAACCCGGTGGACGAAATAGTCACTGCCTAGTATGTCCCACTCACAAGTGCCCTGCTAACCACATTATCAGTGTTATTCACTTGACCAGTGAATGTGACCAGGTAGTCATAATGTCTTGGCTGATCGGTGTACTTTGTAATGTGTGTAACATCCAGGATGTGATTTGTGGCTTGCTAACGCCTACATTTGTGTTTCTCCACCACAGGTATCAGTGCGTCCACTGCAGCACACTCAGTACGAGCGCTTCATCCCCTCAGCCTTCCCATACTATGCCAGCGTCTTCTCCATGATGTCAGGACTCTTTGTCTTCAGCATAGTCTTCCTGCACATGAAAGAGAAGGAGAAGTCAGACTAAGAAATCAACTATGTGGAATTGAACTTGTGAAAAGTTGAAATTGAAATGTCTTGATGACTTGGGTCTCATGCAGGGACTGGGACTGTTTCTGTTCTCTTACTGGGGCACTCTGCTAATGTGGGTCGGGGGGCAAACAGTGTGTTGACTGCAATGGGATGCAGAGGTGGGGTTGGGGTTTTGTTTTTGTACCTTAAAATCACACAAAGGCCTGTATATGTTGTGAAGTCAGTCAGCATTTGTAAGTTGTTTTACATTTGATAAAATGATCTCCCAAGTAGAGAATTTGTCTTGGAACAGAGAAGGAATCCCTACCAAATTGACCCACAGTTTCTCACACAGAAACTCCATGCACTGAATATGCCAACTGCTCCTTTGTTTTTGATAAGACTTTGTGTTTCCAAAAAAGTTGGAGTCATCTTAACAATAAAATGCTGACATTCCACTCAGTAGAAACGTCTGGCCTCTCTGTCTATTGATAAACTGTGTTTTTGTGATAGTTTTTTAGATGTTATAGGTCTGAGTGAGAGCACACAAATCAAAGTGTCAGTAAAACACATGCGAAGATTTATCCAGGTCATGCTAAACCTAAAACGAGACTAACAGCAGAGCAGACGCTCCAAATGCAGAGAGTGTAGTGGTAGAGGCAAGGCACACACGGAACGGCAGAGGAACGGGGGAGCTGGATTTAAACGCAAGTGTGTCAAGAAAAACTGAAGAAATGAATGAAAACTGGACATCTAAGGTGATGTATTTCTGAATGCCAACCTGTGCTTAAGACTTTTATTTAAGGTGTTATAATGTTTATTTAATTTGATTAGCTTACTGCAGTTTATTTAAGTTGTTTGGAGACATAAGAGCCTTCTACTGGAGTCAAGCCAAAACAGTTGCGTCTTTGAAAAGAGCCAGACATCCCAGTAGTAGCAGTACTAGTAGGCTGTGCCCAGGGAGCAGGTTGCATGCCATAGACATGAAGGATGTGGACCTGTAAGCCTTCGGCCCCAAGCTGCTGAATAGATGAGTGGACTGTTAGAGTATATTCCAGGGAAGTGTCTTGTCAGGTCTGCTGAAGCCATCAAAACGTCTTAATGTTCCAGTAGTTATTGTTCATGTCGCCAAATAAATTGCATCACAATTCATGCTTATTGATGGGAACTGTACATTATGTAAAATAAAGTGTGAAATGAGCTTAAAATATCATAAGTTTTATAATAGGTGAAACTGCACAGGTCATAGTTATAGAGAAGGACAATGTCCTCACCTACTTTGAGAGTAATGATAAATATTTCAGCACTTTTTATTTGAGCTGGGATAAGTTCTGGCACACTCCACACAGTTTGGGCTCATTGTGGTCTGCTGTTAAGTCCTGGGTGTCAGCGTTGTGTGTTGTCCACTTCTCTTTCTAAAATAGTGGACAAATTAGTAATTATTTCCACTGAAAAATTGCAGCCTTCCATGTAATTCTTCTATACTGCAGACTAGAATGGACCCTCACTTTCGGCCTGAAGGTCATATGTTTGACACCTCATCTCTAGAGTAGTGTTTTTTTTTTTAAAGTGTTTTGCCCCAACGCACCTCAAAGGTCGAGCCAGAATATCACCTGCATACATATCCATGCAAAATAGCTTTGATAACACGTATTATCACTTTCAGCAAGTTTTCAGCATCTTAATTTACTTTTACCAAATAAAACTTGACAAACAACTATGATGGTCATTCATCATTAATTAACAAAATATTAATAACAAAAATGATTTTGTCTTTGAGTCAATAGCGCATCTGTAAAATTGCTCTGTAGCCTCAAAGTCTACTAAAATGAGTGCGCATAATACATTGATATAGACCAGGGGTGCCCCAACATGACCGAACATCTATCTTGACCTCACAGGATTTGAGCTGGCAGGCAGAGCCATATATTAGAGAGAGTCTGGCGCACTAAGGAAAGGACCATCTGAGCTATCCCACTATGTTGATGGGTTCTGAGTTGTTCACGTGTTTCATGTGTTTAACCAATATTCACCCATAGAAAAGTGTCAATAACAGAGAATAAAATTGGATTCAAATTTAAAAGTGAGTGAATATTGTGAACTGTTTTTGTGCTATTGTTCTCTTTAATTAATCAGTACAGTTAATAGTCGTCTCGGTTTTCTCTCTGAGCTCAGTCTTTAAAAACAACCTAAATAGTGTAAATATTCTTCAAATGGATCAGCTACTATAAACATCCTTCTGTTACACAGGATCACTTGATTTTCTTTGTTAGTTGTGTTTGTTAGTTAGGGACCATCCATAAAGTGCTGAATGAATGATACAAAGGAGAAAACTATGACTGCTCTGATGTAGTGCACCTATTTTGATAGATGATGTGTAATATATTCAAGGCTATTTCACACATTTAAATAAAGCCTTTAAATCCAATATTTGTCTTATTTGTCCAGTGTAGTAATACAATTTAGCATAGGTTTGGAGTCAGTGGGTCTTAAGGTATGGAAGTAAAATGTGTTAAATGCACATTAGCAATCAAAATAGCCATGCTACATCCAACTATTTCGTGTATATATACATTTTCTTTCTTTCTTTCTTTCTTTTGATAGGAAGCTATTGAATAATATTCACAAAAATGTAACTGAAAGTGTTTCTCAGAAGGGGATTTCCAGTGGGGAATACCAAGCTTCAGTAATTGACTTGAGTTGCATATCAAGCAGGACTCCTTACAGAAAGCAGCATGGATTAACTGCAGTTTTCCCGATCAGGAAAAGGAGCCTTGGATGTTGAAATCCACTCATATCTGATCTAAGTGAGAGGATTTCTTCACTTCAAGAACCAGCCATACAACATGACTCCAAGAAGAATAACTCTGAGACCTACAATGTTGCTGGTAAAATATTTGTGTTGTACTTAAGTAAATGCTCCCCTCTACTCCTCCTATTCCTCCTCTAGCTATTAAGATAATATTTGTGGAGTAAGTAAAGGTGGTATGATGTTATATTTCAAAATAATGATGGTTTGATGGTGTAGCTGGATGGAAGGGTTGTCTGGGCAACTCTAGTGTTTCTTGTATATTCAGTATATTCAGTTGTATTATGCTCTGGATGTTTAATGATACTTTAGTTTGAGCTGGAATGTCTGATTGTTATTTGTATACGTTCATGGGTTTAGGTGTATTCCATTTTGTAAACTTTCTACCACACTTCATACATACAGTGGTGCCCCCTTCCTAATTTCTTACTTTTTGCATACACAGTACCAATTTAATGATCTTGCCAGGCAGTGCATGGCAAGAGTAACATGGTTGGTTAAATAAAGAGTTACAACGAATAAATGTAAACAAAGAAGACGAAGAAAGGTGCTGCAGGTGTGCATTATTGTATTACTTTACACTCACTTTCACTTTCTTTTTCTCTGGATGGGGCTACAGAGATTGAACTGCAATAAAACATAATGAAATTATTATCACTTTTTCATCTAGGTTTGGATTTTTTTCCCATTAATTATAAAAACCTTCATTTAAAAACTGCATTTTGTGTTCACTTGTATTAATTTTGTCTTATATTTAAATTTGTTTGATGATCAGAAACATTTACTTGTAACCAACATGCAAAAGAAATAAGAAATCAGGGAGGGGGTAAACACTTTTTCACATTACTGTATCTAAAACGTTGCTTGTACAATTATTTCTTGAAGAAAATTAACGGACACTTGTATCAGACATGGGTCACAGTTATCCTACTTTACTCTTACTCCTTCTATTCCACCTACACTTAGAACATACATGGAGTTAATAAAGGTGATAATTTCCAGTAGTGGAAATGGTTGTTCACCCCTCTTATAGTCCTGTTTGCAGCTCACATGCATCCTACAGTTGACAGTGCGCTGAATATTCTTGAACCACCCTCTATTTTTCCCCCCGAATATGCTGTACATACTGGATGCTGGTCAGTAGAGTTCAACCAGTCTGTATATGCAGATATGTTATCGACTGTCAATAAAAGCTGTTTAGGAATCACCAGTTCACACAGAGACCTCTCTGCATTTACATACAAGTTCATGCAACAACTTATATCGACCCCAATTACAACACAAATGTCTGTTTTAATCCCAGTTTGGGTTCAAGAGGCTCTCTACTTTTAAGGTTAGGCTTACTTTCCTTTTTAAAATAGCTTACAGCAGTGGTGGGTCGTCAGGGCCTGCAAAGCCTTCTCTGCTGGCCTAAAAAAATATCTGAATAACAGACTTAATTATATTTTCCATGAATACCTATTAAATAATTCCAAATGTTCTGTTCGCTTCCATTCATAGCCTTTCCTATGCTTGTGCTGCTTCCAAATGTGTATTTTCATATAAAAAGCTTTTATCCAATCACATTTCAGCATTCATTTGTTGCTAGGGCAAAGACATCTTCCTGGAGGCCTTCAGAATCAGTTCTGCAGACCCTGTAGCATAAAATGAGTGTTGATCAGACTATTGCTTTAACTGATCAGATTTTGAACTGAGGACTGCTAGCAGGTGTACAGTGACACCATTGTATTCACATCCTTTGATAGGACAGTCAGAGAGTGGCTAGCCAGAGCCAGAGCCGTATATCAGATGGAGTGGGCGATGCTGGGAATTTTGGTATGATCCAATACCAAGTAAATACAGGACTAGTATGCCTATGTCAATACAGATACTTGAAATATCACAATCATTGAATAACTTCATAACTTTGCCTTCAGTTAGTAGATTATGATTATGATAAAACAAAGGACCAATATTTGAGTCAAATTTTCATGAACTAATTACTAACTAGTGTATGCACGTGACATCACCGCCAGTTGAAGTCTTTGGGGTTACAGCCACTGAGTGGCAAGTTGAGTGTGGAGATTAGCTGCATTAGTTTGAATCACTGGCTTTAATAGAATCTAAATTGTAAAATTAGTTTAAAAAATGCAAAGAGTGGTTGTGCAATTGACTGTACTAACAGATTTGAAAAGCAGTCAGAGATATGTTTTTACAGGTATCTCCGACTGACAAAGAAAAGAGCATTACTGCATTACTGAGAAACAATTGAAATCCAGGCACAGAAACCAGGTCACATTTAGTGTCAGGTAATATTATTTCATGCTGTATTTTTTGCTGAAGTCATACTTTAAGTTACATCTTAAGTTATGTTCTGGGGGGCTGTCAGATAAGTTTGGGCTAAGGATAAAAAAGTAATTAAGGGTGGGTGCATAGAAGACCTGGGTGGAAAATGCACACCCACCACTGGCTTATGGATAGGGCTGGATTTAACCATCACTTAGTTATGCTGCTATAGGTCTAGGCTGTTGGAGGACCATACACTGAGCACATGTCCCCTACTCTCTAATCCTACGATTTCTTTTCTCTGGCACCGAGCTCCTATCTTCTAATTTCTAATTTAATTTCTTCTCTATTACTACTCATGCATTTATGTGCTACTACTGTATAGCATGTTAACAGATGTGTGTGCCTCTCTCTGTCATCCTAGCTGTTTCTTGTTTTTGTATCACAGTTAGAGTCTACATGTATGCTTCAGTCAGATGTGTGTAGCTATGTAGATGTATGTAGGTCTTCTTAGGCAGATAGGTCCCTCCACACGATGAGTTCTGCTCAACATTTTTTCCCAGTTTCAGGACAGTTTTTGCCAAGCATCCTGTGAGTACTTGTGTTGTTACTGACACTATTGAGACCATCCAGGACCTCTACTGGTCCAGGATCAGGAAGTGGGCACTTAAATCACCAGGGACCCCTCACACCTCAACACAATCTGTTCATTCTCCTCCCCTCAGGCCACTCGCCACAAAAACAGTTTCTTCCCCTGGACTGTTGCTCTGACAAACTCTGAGCAGTCACAGAGCATGTAACTATTCTCATGAACATTTACTCTTATACTTATTGTTCAAGTTTGTTATATACAGTATATCTGCTTCTGGCCTTTATGTTGTACAGGTTACTGTTTTTTACACTTTTATTTTTATGCTTGGACAAAGAGGCCTGAGTCAAATTCGTCATATGCTCACACATGCCTGGCCAATAAAGATTCTGATTCTGATTTAAATAAAATTGAATTGCACTGAATTGGATAAATGGCATGTAATAGAAACTTCTATTTTATCAAAGAACTGGCTGTCAGGTGAGCGGCAGGATATTTGTCTCACTCATTTTAGTACTTCTTGGACAAGAATGAAAAATTTTGTACATCCTACTTTCACATAGACAGAAAAATATTCCTTTCATTTAATTAAATCACTGTTGCACTGTTCCTCACGGAAACTTCTCTACTCTAATTATCTGTGAACTACTCTTCACAGATACTTATGATCAAAGTCTGGAGCAGTGAAACCCTCACATGTGGTCCAGAAGAATATCAGACAGGGAACCAATGTTGCCCAATGTGTCCGCCTGGTGAGATTCAACTGTTTGCTGAAGAGTTTCTCTTTGGCCATTTCACATGGAGTCCTTCTGTCACACTCTTGTCTTTTTTTTTTTTTTTTTTTTTTTGCTATTTTCCTGTCTGTTTGCAAGAGAAAATTATTGATGAAGAACTTGTCACTGACTCACGATTTTCCTCGAACAACAACAACAACAACAACAACAACAACAAAAAAAATAGGTAAAAATAAAGTAAATGCAGAGTAGTTCTGTACACATAACTGGTGGTAGTAATAAGAATCATTGTACAGTAGGCAATAGTGTATGTTTGCTAAGCATTCAAGAAGCATGTTGCAATGAAGATTATACATTTTAACTGAATGACAATAAACTGCTGGTTGTCTTTTCAACAGGAAGCACGATTAAACTAGAATGTACAGAGTTCAGAAGTACATCTTGCCTGCTGTGCAAGAATGGAACCTATATGGATAAATCTAATGGACATACACAGTGCTTCCCATGTACAAACTGTGATACAGGTAGATTTCTGTTCATATTAATCTTGTTGTTTTTGAATCAAATCCATATCAAACAAGTCATTTACGCACGTTTCCCATGACTTCATAAACTGCACTGATGATTCTGTGACATTTTCTGAAGCTGGCAGGCAGACTTTTACATCAGAAGGAAATCACTTATTGCTCTTTAGCAGAACGTGAATGAATGAAATGAATAGAGGGTGTTAATAGGTTCTGGTATGTTGACAGGTTCTGGTCTGAAGACAAAGTGGTTATGTACAACAACATCGGATACAGTTTGTGAACCACTGGAGGGATTCTTCTGTGTTGATTTTATGGGGGATCAATGTGCAGCAGCACAGGAACACACCATATGTCAACCAGGACAATACATACAGGAAGAAGGTTGGTTTTCTTGTGTTAAGGTAGATGGGTCATAAACAAGGACACTCAAGTCCAAGGATACTTTTTGAATGTTTGTTCACTAAAGCTGGTCATGAGGATTTCTGACCACTAGATGGGAATAAAGATCCGCCCTTTCATACTGATACCTCTACCAATCCCAGTTCAGTATGTATACACACCTTACTGCTGGCTAAATATGTTGCTGTGATCCAACAGTCGGATTGTGACTGCTTCTATATAACACTTCGATGTCTTCATGCTAGATCTGGACTACTGTCAGCATATATTTAAATCAACCAGCCCAGTCTTCATGGACTGGAGTGCTGTGGCCTCCTCCAGTTGTCCACTCCTATCTAGATGAACAATTCACTAACCTGCCCATGATTCCTGTTATACTCACAAACTGTCACAGATCATCAGCTATGTGTTATATTACTAGACCCTGCATGTTTCCTTCAGCTTGATGTATGTATCTATGACAAAAGTTTGTTTATCTTGTTTCTCCTGCTCTTCTTTTCTCTCTATCTTCTCTGTTTCTACCCGGCTGGCCTTCGGCAGATGGGTCCCTCCATATGAGCTGGGTTCTGCTCAAGGTTTCTTCCTGTTAAAAGGGAGTTTTTCCTTGCCACAGTCGCCCTCAGGCTTGCTCTGGAGGTTGCAGGCTGGTTTTTGTGAAGCATCTTGAGACGATTTGTATTGTTATTGGTGCTATATAAATAAAATTGAACTGAATTGAATTGAATTGAATATATTTAACTTACGTATTTGTTCAGGCACAGCCTTCACAGACACTGTGTGCTTTGACTGCAGTGATGGGACATTTTCTAATGGAACATATTGTTACCCCCATACACAGTAAGTAAATCCACACATCACATAGACACATTTGATTTCCTACAAATGTCAGTTTATGGTATCTGTACATTTCTTTGTAAGATATCCCTTTCTGTTATTCCAGATGTGAATCAAAAAACCTTCAGCTGATAGCACCAGGCACTGCATCAGCTGATTCTATATGTGGAGAAAAGACTCCAAATGTGATTTCTATCATCATCGTTGGGGTGGTTATTTTATTAGTTCTTTCAGGTGGATTATTAATGTACTGTGTGAAGAAAAAGAAAAGACATCCAGATCGGACAAGTAAGACTTGCATTTAGACCTGGAAAAATTACCACACTTCTGATGGACGATAGTGTTTTCTATGCATTCATGACTGTGGATGATTATTATGCTTTCTATTGGTTTTGTTTTATCATAGGCAAAAAAAGAGGAGATATTTCCAAAGAGGTATGTTTGTTGAACTATTGAAAAAAAAAAACACTATTTGAAACTACAGTGTCCATTTTTATACATGACTTGCTTTACCAAGAAATGTCTTGTTTTTATTCACACCGAAAAGGAAAACGAAGCTGAAATAGAAAATGTGTTGCCACTGTGAACAGCAGCAGGTAAGACATCAGTGAGTTCTTCACAGTTCAAATGTAATAGACATTTTTTAAATTTGGTAATTATGTTGAATAGCTAGCAGTTGGGATAGGCTCCAGCAACTTCTGTGACCCTAAGATAAGCAGTAGAAGAAGATGAGATGTTGAATAGTTAACGATGTGGTGTTTTTTAAATAAATTTAATCTATTTATCCCTTTATATCATTCAAATATCATTGATATTTGTTGTGTCCCAGTGTCATCTACAATCCTCAAGACAAACAAAAAATGGATTTGAGTTTGAAAATATTCTTTGTAGAATCAAAAGCAATTTGAAGAAAGGCAACTGGACTGGAAAATTTCTTGAAGACATTTCGCCAATCATCTGAGTAGACAACTCCATGGGTAAAAACTGAACAGAAGCTTGCTTGACTTGTTTCTGTAACTGAAAATAGTGCCACTAACTTCCATTAATGGCTGGTACTTACCTATTAAGGTGGGGGACTGTGTGCCTAGGCTACTTACCCTATGACTGATGCTCTAACAAAGCCTTCAGTCTTAAAGTGTGACTGGTGTTGAAACTTCCCGGAGACAGAAGTCAAGACTGAACTGTAAACTGATGACAGGCAATCATGGCTTGACAAGTCAAGCATGTTTCTGATGGGTTTTAACCACAGATTTTCCCTTTAAACCTCAACTACCCACTAGTCTCTCAGAACTGAAGAAACTACTCGGATGAGTGGCAAAACAGCTTCAAGAAATTCTACAAGTCCAGTTGCCTTTCTTCAAACCCCTTTTGGATTACTGTGACCTGGATGACTGACAACCTTGACAGACACTTTGGAGAATCGGTTTAAAAAACGTTGTAGAATGGGTTCCCATGTCCAATCACAAGTCTCACCTCTCACCAAGTCCAGTGTCAAGCATCGGCTGGAGTGGTGTAAAGTAGACTAACATTGGACTGTGTAGCAGTGGAAACGTGTTCTGTGAACTGATGAATCCCATTTCTCTGTTGGCCATCAGATGGGGGAGTCTGAGTTTGGCAGGTGCCAGGAGAACGTTACCTGTCTGACTGCATCGTGCTAACTTGGTGGAGGAGGAATAATATCCTGTGGCTGTTTTTCAGGGTCTGAGCTATAAGCCGTTTGTCTCTTACATAAAGCAATGCGGCTCTGCTTCCAACTTTGTGGCAACAGTTTGGTGAAGGCCTTTTTTCTATTCCAACATGACTGTGCCCCAGTGAACAAAGCAAGGACTATAAAGACATGATTCAAAGAGTTCATTATGGAAGAACTTGACTGGTCTGCACAGAGCCCCTCCCCAACCTCATCGAGCATCTTTGGAATGAACTGGAACAGATTGGCGAGTCAAGCTTTCTTGTCCAACATCAGTGCTGGACCTCATAAATTCCTTACAAAGTGAGTGGGCACAAATTCTCACAGAAACACTCACAAATCTTTGGAAGCCTTCCAAGAAGAGTGGAAGCTATTACTGCTGAGAAGATCCATGTACTGTATGTCAAACATACTCATCCTGACTAGATAGCATCTAAACAGTATTTTAAAACTAACCTCTCTCATTTGAAATAATACATTTTCTTGACAAGACCCATGTGTTTTTCCAATTAATCCCTTTATTGTGCCATCATTATATAAATTATTCCGATAGAAGACAATATCTTCTAGATAGAAACAATATAATACTGCTGTAAACTTTGAATGCTTTCAAAAATATAAATACTGAATAAATAAATGAAAGTTTACCCAGAAGAACTGATGCTGTGTTTTTAGGAGCAGACAATAATCTTCTAGCACCATCTGGAATTGCGGCCTATACAATTGAATATTCTCTGACAGTAACAGGGAAACCATAGACTGAAGGAAAGTTCTTCACAAGTCAGTAATTGGCCATTATTATTCAATAGCTGACTAACCAGTAAGATATTACTAGTATTGATATCAACCTATGGATATCAACCAGTGGTTGGCGCGGATGTTGACGTAACCCCTGACAGTGGGAGGGGTCAGACGGTTAAAGGAAGAAGCAGTGATAATCGATACCACCGATTTCCTTTCCGATCCGATGCTGACTAAAATTCACACTGATATCGGCGATACCGATCTGATACCGATACTTCCTGCAACTACACCTAATGTGTCTGGTAAATCTAAAAGTAGTGTAATTCAAAGCACAGCTTCAGGAAGAATTCAAGATGTCAGACTAATTTATTTATTTTAAACTCGGAAGTGTATTGAGGTAGCGGCCTCATTTACTATATACCAAAGAAAGGCAGCAATTATACAAAACATGTAAAAATAGAAGTACTATAAAATGACAACTTGGTTATTAATTCTGACACTGTGCTCTCCTTTTCTTTCCTCTTCGGTCCTCCTCATCATACATGTCTCCTATTCTATGTTGTGGTTTAACCTGAGGTGTTTCACGAGATTTGTTGGGTTGCCACACCTAAATAATTATTTTCCACTGTGCTCCTGTTGATACAGAGCTACATTAAACTCGAACGACTGAAGTATCAAACGTATCGATCGAGTCGAATTTTATTTGAGAATGGATTTTGGAGCATAAAGGTCTGGTATCGGGGGTATCGATGTTTCTGTATCGATTCGCACATCACTAAAAAGAAGCACGTAAACGAATTAATCCTAAATATCCGTTACATAAGGCTATTAACTACGGGAAATGTTATCACAAACCCCTTTATATTAGACAACAGGAGCAACGAGACGGAAAGTATGAAAGACAATATTTTATGCTAAAAGTTACGTATGGTTGTAAAACTTGGTACCCACCCACCGGCCTGAGTCTGGCTGAAGAAAGTCAAGGGGCTAAAGCTAACACGAAGCTGTAGGGAAACATACTGGCTCACCGGATCCGTTGGCAGGGGCTGTAGAGTCGGTGTTGAGGTGTAAAAGCTGTGAACTAGTACACACTGTACTAGTGGAGTACAGTGTGTACAACTGTCAGCTTTAACCCGTGTGTATAGCTGTGGACCCAGTTGTTTTTGAGGGAAGGGTAATAATGTCAGCTAGCTAGCCTGCTAGCTGTTGTGCTCCAGGAGTCAGCTGACAGGCTGCTGTAAGCTCCCAGACCGGCGATGGATCAACTCAAAGTGAAGGATCGCATATTGGAAAACATCTCTCTGTCTGTCAAGAAGGTGAGCTCTCGGTCTTCACTCTTAAATATTGCCACACAAACAATTGAATCATTAGAGCTGATGTTATGTCTTTTTTGTCTGCTGAAGACGACAACTTTCACGGGGGCCTCCCGTCACTGCTGTGAACAAATATACACAATTCACCTTCGTGTTTTACTCATGCAGCTTTCAGCTGTTACGATGCGGTTGGTTGTTTTTAACAGAGGTAAACAACAGTGACTCTGCCCCGTTTGCTCACTGCGGTATGTGCCGTAAACACACACCTGCGATCAAACATCAGACACATTGCAGCTACACATCTAGCCAGTTGATCAAAGCTTCTAATTTTCCTTTTATCAGTTATTTTACACTGTTGTCTCAGGTTATGCCTAGGGTTGTGAAACTATTCTTTCACATAACCTGAAAGACAGCATTACATCTTCCTCTTCTTCCTCCTCCTCCTCTCTGCGTGTTTGCACAGTCACTTTAGAGTTTTTATTTTACATGGGCACTCTCCTTCGCCTCTGTCCTATTTTCTGTCTGTGCTCACGTGATTACTCCTGAAATCTCCTTCTCTATGTGTGTGACATTACAGAGGTTGTGAACGCGCTCCTCTAGTGTTGTGTCTTAAGCTTTCAAGAACGTGTACTGTGTTTACCTCAGACAAACATTAGTCGGTCATGTGGAGATGGTCACGGGATGCACATTTTCCCTTTATGGTTGACATCATATACACGTTCATGCATTTCAGTAATATACATGGAGATGAACTTCAAGAGGCCAGTTCAATGATATATGTAGTGCCCTTATGTAGAGCTGTCTGCATCTAACATCGTTGGTGTAGTTTACATGCGTGTGTCATTAAAAGTGTTATTTTGAAGATACAATGAAGGGATTTTATGTCGTAAGTAGATATGTTTCCACAGACATTATCAGCATTCAGCTGATGCTCTGTTAGACCCGGATTGTAACCAGCGTCATTTATTTATTTATTTTTATTTCTTACTTTGAATCTGGTCTTAAATTGTGGGCCAAATATTTTGTTCGGGTGATTGACTTCATTGTGGGTCAAGAACATTGTCCTTCTGCACATCCCTAGTCCTTGATCATAACATGTAACATTTTGACCTCATAATTACTCATCCATTTTAAGTTCATTATGCTCTTATAAAAGGTAAAAGCAATGTAATAACAGCTACCAATGGTTCCAGATAATAACACCAAAGGCACTTGGTTTATTTATACATCTGTTGTAAGAGCTTGAATCTACATTCACCAAGAGCAATTGAACAGATTAACAAACAGACAAACTCTCTACAGTTGCAGAGTTACTTTGCGGCCTGTGAGGATGAAACTCCAGCTATACGAAACCACGACCGGGTCCTGCAGCGCCTCTGCGAACACCTTGACCATGCTCTGCTGTATGGGTAAGAGTTAACTGGAAGCCAATTTCACACTGCAAAAAGTGGAAAGACACATAATGCAAATCGTAATCTGATTTGATTCAATTTATCTTGCAAAAATTCTTGCTATAATTAGGAGGTTTCAACATTTTATTTGTGTCCAGTGGGGTTTAAATGTAACTCACCTCATTCTTTGCTGAGTGTATTTCCTACATTACATCTGTGCCTATGAATGTGTCAAACCGCAGACAGCATCAGAAAGACAGCGCAATCTGTGCTCTTGGGGTGACAGAAAATGGAAGAGAGTGTATAGGCTTAATCAGAGAAGTGTGAAACAGAAGCTGAGACACGAGAGAGTCACAGTTTCACACCTTTGTCATAACATGATTTATAGTTTGTTCTTTTTCAGTTTTATACTGTTTATTTTTTGTGACTGACACAAGCAGAGAAACTCTTTGTGGACGTTTGGTTCAGGAGGAATAGTAATCATTTACTCTGTCGGGCAGGTGGAAGAGGTGCGGAGGGTCTCATGCATGTGATATTATTTGTTTTCTGCGTTGCAGGCTGCAGGACATCTCTTCAGGCTACTGGGTCCTTGTCCTTCACTTTACCAGACGAGAGGCTGTTCGTCAGATAGATGAGCTTCAGCACATTGCAACCAATCTTGGTCGAAGTGAGACATCTCTCTCATGCGTAGAGCTCTTGGAGAATAAAGCCTCATTCAATATTCAAAGGGTTATATGCAGGAAAGAACTCTTCTCTGTTGTTTGTAGGTCGTGCATGGTTATACCTGGCCCTGAGTGAGAGCTCTTTAGAGAGCTATCTGCGCCTCTTCCAGGAGAATCAAGGATTGTTGCAGAAGTATTATTTCAAGTAAGTTATCACAATCAGAACGACTTTATTGATCTTATAAGATGCAGTCAGTTCACTGAAAACTTGTCACTGTTTTTAAGCTTGGGCATGTATTGATATAATGTGTAGTTCCATTTGTATTTCACGTGTTAGTGTTATAAATAACTGTGTGATGAAGTCAACCCGATTTTGTTCGCTGTTAGGAATGCGCTGGTCTGCAGTCACGACCACCTCACGCTCTTTCTCACACTGGTGTCTGGCCTGGAGTTCATTTGCTTTGACCTGGAGCTGGTTAGCATATGCTTTATTACATCATCAACAGCAATTCACCTCGTAAATGTTAATAGTGTGTCTGAAATGTTGTTGTTGGATCCTGGTGGTTCAGGATGTGCCCTACCTAGACGTGGCCCCCTACATGCCAGAATACTACAAACCCCAGAATGTGCTGGACTTTGAGGAACGGCTGCCCAGCTCAGACAGCCTGTCCCTGCACTCCTTCACCTCCCTCACCTCCACCAACTTGGAGTGGGATGACAGCGCCATAGCTCCCTCCTCTGAAGGTAAGGTTCATTGATTTATTTATTTACTTTTGGTAGCCATGTAATCCACTGCTCATTCCCTATTTGTCTCCTCGTGTCACTTGACTACGTGATTTAACAATCATTTGGATCTTTACTGTTATTTTTAAATTCTTCTTATTTATTGTATTTGTTGACTAGTAAATGTTTTCCCTTTAATGTATCCTGACATACTATACTGTGGTGTTAGACACTTGGTATCCCACCCACTGTGCTGCTGTGACATACAGGTAGCAGCCATTATTATTTAGTTTGGTGTGAGGTCAGGGCCTGCTGCTAATGGCACATTCTAGTACAAGTTAGACTGATCCTTGCAGACCTTGGTGTCTCACACATACTAGAATACATTTTATCAGACGGATGACTTGGCATGCAGAGGCAGATGATTCGAGTATGTGATCACTGGGCTGACTGCAGTCAGTGCTTCTCTCATCACTCCCCACAAAGTACTGAGTCAGTTCTCCTGTTTTAGTTCATACTCATCTATTTTTCCCCTCATTGATTCTGTTGATTTGTATTCCATATATCATGTTGTGTTACTGTGTCATTGACTCAATCTCTTGTCTCCACTCCTTCTCTTTCTAATGCCGAATGTTATCCCTCCTTTTTTTAGATTATGATTTTGGTGACATCTTCCCTGTGTTGCAGTCATTGCCAAGTGCAGACTGGGAAGGTGGGACATTGGTCAACCCTCCCTTCCTGCCTTTCCATCCCTCCTTTCTTTCCTCCCTCCTATCTGGCATGGCCATCCCACAGTTTGTGCTTGATGCATGCAGGGTACTTTTAACCAGTGTAAATTGCTAGCTTTTATGGCTAAATACTGTAGCTGAAGACACGAGTTTGATCAATAGGAAACGGATAAAACTGGTTCTTCTTCGGGGGGATTTTTGAAGTTTTGTGACTCCTGCCATTTTTGTGACTGTTGTTTTGTCTTCAGTAAAAACATCTATTTAATGTACATTATTTAAATACCTATTCTAACAGTGAGAAAAGCTACCTCCCGTAAAGATACTCATGAAACCTGAAGTGACACCTTTTTTGCCACAGTTTGGTATTTCCTTTTGCAGTAAAAATATGATAGTGTACAAACTCTGTTTATGGTACATTTGTGGATTAAACTGGCAAACAAGTAAACCATCATATACATTAAGTGGAGCGGTAAGTCTGGATCCAGGAATTCGGTGTTGGAGGGGTTGTCTGTTATCTGTCATGTTCTGCATGTGTTACTCATCTGGGGAAAGACCCTAATGCTTACTCTGCCTTGTTATTTACCACAGCAACATAAATGCCTGAAGTAACTGGCTCTCACTCTCCGCGCAGTCCGTCTACAGTACAATGTGTGTCTGTCTGTTTGGTGTGTTGTTTTTTTGTAATGTCTTCTCTTCCGGTGTGATGTGTGGCAATGGCCTAGGTTCAGCTAAACCAACCAAGTATGAGGTAACAGTCAGTATTTCCCGAAGGTCATGGAGGGATTTATTTCACAATAATCTTTGCAGTATAGTACACCTCTGTTTTCTCATCCTCCACAATTCATTTCATGGTCTAAATTTGGTTCACTTAAATTACTTTCCTGGGTTAATTCATTATTAGGTTTAAGATAAATGGAGGTAGTCATGTAAATTGGTTGGTTCCATTCTATTTTTTTGCATCAGGTCGAAACTATTTTAGGTTCTAGGTAGGAAGAGCTGAATGTTGCTAATAAACAAACCGTAGGTTTAACTGATTAAACTGGTCAGTTTACTCATGATGATTCTCAGTAAATACAAAATTTCAGATTCGTCTTTGTTTTTGATGGAAGTATTAGTTGTACATGGACCATCTCTGGAAGCCATAGTAGTAATGCTACACCTAGGCCTGTGCCTCTTCAGGGACACCTGCTGCCTGCATACCTCCTTGATGTCTTACTTGTTCTTTGTGAGCCTCTTTGACCCTACAAAATACTACAATACTACACTGCAGTCCCTAACATTTATTGTGCTTTGCTGATGAAGAAATACGTACAGTTTTTGTGAAGTAGTTTTGTTGGTCAACTTTTTAATGATGAACATACATCCAGAAAATATTTATATATAGAAACAACTCTTCCCTAACTTACTACTTAATTTTGTGTTTTCTATCTTTGCCACTTTACCGACAAGACAAAAAGCAAAAACGTCTGTATTTCTTCAAATATACAGTAAATGCTGAAACATTTGTAACTGCTGATCTTGCATTAACTCAGTGTCTTGGTGTGACTTTTCATGGTAGAGGGTGAGCTGACCGACCAAGCCAGCTGCCCACGGTCCAGTGGATCAGATCCCCAGACGGTCATCAGCGACACTTTAGTCCTTTCTGGCACTGTGAAAGGGAAGGTCGCGGCTCACATCTCTCCTCACAGCCCCACATTCAGACACAACCCCTTCAACGAGGACTCGGACACCAACACCTCAGCGGACGTCACGCCAGTTCACGTGGCCAGCCGCCACAATACCGAAACCACTGGAGAGGACATAGAATTCAACAGCAATGAGCTTGAAGTCATCAGGTGCAGGAGCTACAGCTTCAGTCTCTCACATATAGGATCACTCTCTGTCTGAATGTAATAACAACTAACATATCTGTTCCTTCAGGATGGCAAGGCGAAAGAAACCAGCCAAGAAGAGACGTGGAAAGGGCTCCACAGATTCCAGCAGCAGCATCCATAACTCCATCTCCTCGGAGCACATGGAAATGGACTACACCGTGCTGGTTCCAGAGGATGCTGATTCTGTGAACGGAAGTGTAGTGGAGCTGGATGTTGAAGGACAGTTGACAAGAAGCAGGGTTGGATCACAGGTTGTGGAGGAAAGAAGTGAGAATGGAGCAGAAGGCCTCCTTCGGCTTCCAGAGATGACAGACACATCCATGGACAGTGTGGGACAGCCTCTTCGTGACGTCATGGACCGTCTCAACGGGGCTCTGGACAGGGAGGACATCTGGGAGCGCCCAGAGGACGAGGAAGAGAAAATCGAGAAAGCCTATGATCTGAGCCCTGAGCCTCCTGTTCAGCAGCCCTTTCGAGAGGACTCAGGGGGAAAGCCACCTGACCCAGCACCAGGGGCGACGTCTGGCTCCTCTATGGCCAAGAGCCCAGACTCCCTGCAGGCCTCTGCTGTGCCTGCAGACTTATGCTGCTTTACCCCCAACAGTCCAGACTCTGCTACAACGGGTGGTGGCCACTATGACTCTACAGAGCATAGCCAGTTACAAACTCTTTCAGGTGGCTTTGAAGATGAAACAAAGGCAAAAGCGGCAACAGGACAGGAGTCTAACATGAAGGAAGAGGTGGAAGATGTACAAGGAGAGGAAATACACAAAAATACATTCACTGCTGAGGAATCACGACCACAACTACAGGAACAGAATCTAAGTCCGTCTGAAACCTCTCATCCTGCAGAGTTTAAGTAAGAAGCTGTAACATAAATCACTAGTTTGGTATTGTAATGTCATTTAATGCATGTCTAACGTTCTTCATCATTCAGGGTGGACAACAATCACTTGCTTCTCCTTATGATTCACGTGTTCAGAGAGAATGAGGAGCAGCTCTTCAAGGTGAATACAGAGAATTTCTGTGTCAGTCACAGTGTTAATGTGTGCGTTTATTTAATTAAAAGTTATGGCCTTCTAGTGGGAGTCTGTCAGTCATCTATCCAGAGGGAGGCACTTTTGGTTTTCTTAACTAACACTTTGTTATGACATTGGAGAAGTGGTTTGCAGACTGTTGCTCAGTGGAAATGTTGTAAGGCTTTCAGTTTTTCAATTGCCTTTAATTTTTTTTCAGGTTGTAGATACGTGTTTTTTTTCCTAATTTTTTTCTCTGGATTGTTTTATTTTTCATATATATATTTTAACTTTTTCTCTTTTTGACGCATCCAAAAATCCAAAACACTTCTAATACGAGGATCAGATTACTATTACAAAATGCGTATTTAGTCTCACAAGGCTGTGGTACATTCTGCTCTCCAGTTGCCAAAAATCAATAGTTAGGGAACAGAACATTTGGAGATAAATTGCGGCTTCCAACAATTTATGTTCATGTTTTCAGATGGTGAGGATGAGTACAGGTCATATGGAAGGGGACCTACAGCCCCTTTATCTGCTGTTGACTGACTGTTACATCTACCTGCTTAGAAAAGGTAAATCTCTACCCTGCACAATCTGATTGGGTTGGTAAATGGGTTTTGTATAGGATGTCACAATATATGTTTAAACAGTGATTTCTTAAATATGGGTAATATTTATCTGATTTACTGTGGAAACTGTCCACCTGACCTGTTAATATTCATATCTGAAACATCTCTGCAGATTTGAATGTTTGTCACTGTAACTGTGCTACATTAGTCACTTAGGATCTATGCCATGTTCCAGGAAGGCAGAAAGTACGTTAACAGATGTTCACTGTGTGTCTTTGCTGTTCCTTTGTTTCCCTCCACAGGTGCTGCAGAGAAGCCTTACACAGTAGAAGATGCTGTTTCTTATAATGAACTGGATTATATTTCTGTAAGTCATCACAATCTCTCTCAGTTCTCTATGTAGATGTGGCTTTTAATTTTTTGTTGTCTTACAGTGACATAAATGATCTGTTCAAGTTTTTGAATAGAGTTGTGCAGTTATTAACTACTTCACCATTGTCAACCTTTTCATTCTACTGACTACATTGACCTTTACATTATCTATCTCAAATTATTTACAAATCATACACGATGAATCCTTGACTCTGCAGACTTAAACATGATGTGGCCAAGTTTGTTATTTTAATAAAGTTTGGTTCTTTCCTTAAGGTGGGCCTTGACCAGCAGACACTGACGGTGGTTTGCACCAACAGACGACGAAAATTTCTGTTGGACACAGCTGATGCCTCTCTAACTTTGTGAGTGCTGGGGATGCTCTTGTATCAGCAACATAAAACAATGTTGTTCTTGGTTCTGGAGCAGCAGTAGAGAACCAATAGAGACATCAGCTGTTAAAATATTCTACTGCGCCCCAGAAGATGTTGCTGTTTATTTGCATACAGAGCACAAAACTGAGTTTAGATCTAGAGAGTTGGCTGGAGATGCATTTGGAGAAACATGTTAATGCCAGATGTGAGCACACGTACCTAAAGCTAATCACTTGTGATCAGATTCCCTTGATTGAGTCTTAATGCCAGGTCTGAACAGGCCCAAAGTCTTACTTCATGTTTACATTTGTGTTCTTACATGATGGGAGCTGAGGTCTCAGCCACGAGTTGTTAAAGAAGCTCAAACTCTTGGTTAACCTTTTATTTGTATCCCTGTCCCTTGACCTCCAATTCATTTTCCTTCTTTCTTGTAGGTGGTTC
Organism: Mugil cephalus; assembly: GCF_022458985.1. Lineage (NCBI taxonomy): Eukaryota > Metazoa > Chordata > Actinopteri > Mugiliformes > Mugilidae > Mugil > Mugil cephalus. Next base: position 2,486,491 of record NC_061770.1, on the reverse strand, counting down.
CTTTCTGTTCTGAAGTCGTCCATGGTGAAAGGTTGTCGCGAGCCTCCCTATCCATCTGTTCTGACTGATGCCACCATGGAGAAACTGGCTCTAACCAAGTTTGTCTCCCAGGAGTCTCACTGTGAGGTAAAGCAATCAAATATAATATAATATAATATAATATAATATAATATAATATAATATAATATAATATAAGTTGTAGCTTTTAATCACAGAGAGAACATTAACTAACCTTTAGTCACATTCACAAATTTATTATAAATGGATTGATTTTTATTTCATGTTCAGGCTGTTTCCACCGTAATTTATGCTATGCATGAGAGATAGGAAGCTCCACTATGCTTTGTAAAATTGTTAGCAGTTCTATTAAATGTGTGGCGTTTGCAAGCTACTTAAAATATTGTGTACCTATTGGTACCTGTTTTCTAGTCTGACAAGAATGTGTATGGAATTGCATTGTGTAACCCCTGCTTTACTTTGACAGAGTTTAGCAGCCCTGACATGATCGGAGAGTCCATGCTGTGACACTCATATTTTTTAGCACACTTTGAAAGCAGTGGTTAACAGCAGTGCCCGTCTGTTTCTTTAGGTATCTCAAGTGTCTATTCAACTCTATTCCTTGGTTCATTGGGAGGATCCGATGGACGTCACTTTGTCTCCCCAAGATGGTCCACCAAGCTCTGGACTACTTTCCAGCACAAAGGAAGGAACTCTGCAGTACCGGACTGGAACCACATATCTGGGTAAAGAGCTGTGGAAGAGCTGCTACCTCGTTCTCAGGTATGGACAAGACCTTTGACATTGTGTGTTTGTCCAGCTTGCACGCCACTTCCCGTAATAAAATTTATTATATGTAGACTGACATGTGGTATTTTTAAGTGTCGTGTATAGATGACATTTACCACTACTCACTTTCCTTTTGCAGCTATAGTGGCATATTGTTAGCCTAATAGCATACTGTTACAATATCATTAAAAATACCAATGTGCATGTGTGTTTTTTTCTTGTTTTCTGAAAACATTCAAATATGACTTAGGCAATCATGCTATTAGGCTAATAATATGGCAAATATATACGAAGAAATATTTGCTTTGGCCTTTCCATCCCTTCATCATCTGCTATGACAACACATCACGTCCTCTCTTTGTGTTTCTGAGAATTGTCCATCATATTTTTAAACTAGGGCAGTAAGATATTCTTTATAATGTCTCTGGAGTCTAGCGTGCCCTGCTGGTAGTTAAATAGAGCCCTATCTGAATCACAATGGTTTCAAACTATCATGGAACTGATTCCAAGATTTAAGATCACTCGTATATTCAAATGTATTATGAAGATATAATATAATGAAATCAAAATGGCCTCAGAAGACTCATATTGTGATAAGAATTGTGTAAATCTGTCTGATCTACTCTAATGTAATCATACATAATTCTTATCTAAATATGAGATGGCATTTTGATTTCATTATGGGATGTGTTTCAACAGATACAGAGGGAAAAAGTACCTTGGCATAGTATTGGATAGTCCTTGAACCAAGTTGATTTTGTCGTAAACTAATTTAACTCCATAGCTCTCAGATAAATTGTATGCATTTGTTCAGATCTGAGTTGCTATCTAGACTTTCCAGTCACCAGTAGCCAGCATAGAATCCAGGTGTGAACGACCCCAAGTTTTCTGTTCTGGACTGAACACATGCACCTAAAGCTGTCACTTGCGATTGGATAACCCAGATCAGGATTTAATGCCAGGTCTGAACAGCCTTCCTCTTTGTAGGTGTGGAAATTGATCTAACTTCCAGGTTAATAAACTTATTCATGTATCTTTCATTCAGTTATATATAAATATAAATATCTATTGTATTTTCATACAGCAAAGGCATTCTGTACCTGTATGCAGAGAGAACAGACGTGACACCTCTGCTGTCAGTCACCATGGGGTAAGCTTCAGGCCCAATGATGATACTGGAGACAGTTGACAAATTGAACCTTTAACTGTTCAAAAGCAGTGGAAAGACACTAATGTTTGCTGATGGACATTCTGCGCCTCTTCATGTCTCCACAGAGGAGAGCACTGTGGAGGCTGCCGTCGCTCTAACAGCACAGAGCGTCCACACGCCTTCCAAGTCATCCTGACAGAGCGCCCCCCACTGGTGCTCTGTGCCAACAATGAGGAGGACATGGCTGACTGGATGCAGCTGCTCTGCCAGTCTGTCTCTAAAGGGGTAAGGAGAGACTTGTATCTCAACTTTAGATTACATTATTACAGATAAATGGAGGGATAATGAGGTCTGTCACGTGTCCTGTTCATTAGGCACATGATAAACTCCAGCCACATCTTCTGCAGGTCATCCCTCAGGGTGTGGCCCCAACTCCATGTATCCCATGTTGTCTGGTGGTGACAGACAAAAAGCTGTTAACCTGCCATCAGGACTGTCAGACGAGCTTCTTCCGTTCACTGGGCAGCGCTGATATCTGTGATGTTACCACTGTCAGTCTGGAAGCCGACAAGGAGTACTGTGTTATTGTGAGTGGCTTTCTGGTCTCATTTTCTCTGTATAGGTTTATATTTTTTTCCCAATCAGAGTTGGGTATTTGCTAACCAGTATAAGATAAGATTAGATATGCCTTTAGAAATTCTTGTTGTTTGCAGCAGCAGACATTCAAGATTCAGTATCACAAACAGTAGAAAAAATATCAAAGAAATATATAAAAAAGCTATATCACAACAATAACAATAATATAAATGTATGTGTTCATACATCTCCCATTGGCCGGGAGATGCAGACCAAAAACATGATGACACTCAGTAGACAGAAACGTTACACTAGTCCATGGACATACACAAAAAGACGAAAAAACACAGCTGGACATACGGAGCTGCTGTAACAAATGGCCACCTAGCGTGGCGTAGATTTGGTGTTAAGTGGCAGGTTGGTTTAAATAAAAAGACACTACAAAAAAGTTATCATAAGACTGAATGATTGCTTTTTTAATACGCTCCCTAGTCAGTTCATTAGGTACACTAGAAATAAATCCCTTCTAATACAGCAGTCGTGCACATTGTTTCACAGGGTATGGTATTTAACATTAGTTAAAAGAACTGAGAGAGCACTTTAGTGTGTAATTCAATACAGATTTACAGCACCACAAAGTACATCCACTAAAATTATTATGCACAATTATTATTTCTACCTTTATGGACATTATAACATCATAACAGTAAGAAGGATGATGTAGTGGAGGAGTGTTGTGGTGTACCTTATAAACTGGCAAGTGAGTGTACATGCATTACAGTGTCTGTTAATGTTAATGTGCCATCTGGTACATTTATAGTTAGAGACTCATCTGAAAGTGTTGGATTCACTTAATGCAGCACATCACAGTGATGAAACCATGGACATGATGAAACCATGGACGTTATCACTGAAATGAAAAGGAGGAACCTCCGGTGTTTTATTTGATCCTTGTTATGCGTCATTAGATACTTAAAGATTCTTCAGAAACAGAAGCAATGTAGAACAAATTTGCCAAATCTAGGAAGTTTGATGTTACATTACTCTAACCTCTGACTTTTGTGAACTAAACAGGACTGATACCGAATAGTGAAATTTTGGGCTCTGGCCCATGGACTATAAGCACCTTGAGATGTTTCTGCTGATTTTGTGGTATTACCTAAAAAGTTCAAGCTCAACAGGAGTAAAAATCTATTGGTTTTAGTCTACAGCTTCAGTGTTAAATATCAGTGACTCCTTTACAATAACACCACGGGTGTTTGATGGAGTATTTATCTTGGATTCCACAGCTAAGACGTTTTATCTGCCTCTGTCTGAGCCTAGGTGATGAAGGTTGATATATTGACTCACATCTTTTTTTTTTTTTGCAAAAAGCATCCCTACTACCAGTGCCTAAAACGTAACTTTTACGTTTAACTATGATTACATTTGAAAGTGAATCTTGCCTAGCGAATTTATTCAGCTTTTAAATTACAGAAGCTGTGTACACGTTAAATCTTTTACTATGTTGCAGGATTGTGATGACAAATGGATGTAGTTGCCTCATAGACAATTTGGGTAAAGTGTGTGTATGATGAGTATTCTTACTATAGTTTGAAAGCCATGCAAATGACAAAAGTTTATGTGGAATAAATAAAACAGGGAGCTGCCGTAAGGCGATTGTCGTACGATCATACTGAATTTTTGAGTGTATACCAAAAATGTTGCTTTGCATTCAACTTATGCCCTCTCTGTTTTGTTTTGTTGTGTTTGGGACCTTTTGCTGCCTTCACACTTTAGCCACTTTGTGACCCTCTGTTTTGTCTGCAGGATTTCGCGTCCGATCGGACCCAGTTCCTTCCTCCGTGGGTTTTGTATTTCAGCGGCTGTGAAGAGAGAGATCGACTGCTGCAGGCATTGGACAATGCATGGAAAAACATTTTCCAGGTGTCGTAGACTGATAGTCTACTGTAGTCACTACAGTGTAACTGGTGCTGTGTATGCATCTGTTTGAAGCCTCATGTATGTCCTCTCTGTGCACAGGTCAGCCTTCCCCACAGAGAGGTGTCTGAGCCGCTAGTGCAGAAACGTTGCAGTGAGGCTCTTGAACTGATGAAGAGCGCCTGGCAGAGAGCAGACAGCCTGGCTCGAGGCAGAGCCCAGCGTGAACCCTGGTGCTGACGAACACACACGTGCACATACACGCTTATCTGTGGGACAGACATGTAACCGTACAGCCCCGAGAGACTGAGATGAACCAATCGGAGACAGTGTGGCAGGCGTTTGATTCTGAAGCGGTTCGATTTGAGAAGCTTCCTGCTGAAGTAGCAGTGCATGCGGCACATCACAGTGATGAAACCATGGACATGATGAAACCATGGACGTTATCACTGAAATGAAAAGGAGGAACCTCCGGTGTTTTATTTGATCCTTGTCATGCGTCATTAGATACTTAAAGATTCTTCAGAAACAGAAGCAATGTAGAACAAATTTGCCAAAACAAGGAAGTTTGATGTTACATTACTCTAACCTCTGACCTTTTGTGAACTAAACAGGACTGAACATTATAAACAACATTATGTTGTGCATTAAGGAAGCTGAGTGGGGAGATAGACACAGATCAGTTACCAGCAGCTTCCTTACTCAGTGAGAATTATTAATACCTTTTAAGAGATCTGCTTGGACGCCTCTTACTATACACATACATTTATATGTATGAAGAAAGCCATATACGAAGGACAGACATCACTTGTTCCTTAAATGGAAGCACTCTTTACCTAGTGTTCACAATCACACACGACGACTGTTCTCACAACTCATATAGCCATGTGGAAAAAAAGTTTCTTAGTGTTCTACTAAGCTTCAGCTGTGGCGTAGTTGTAGTGCAGAACTTTGGCACTGCACAATATGGATATATATGAGCTGCTCTAAGGGCACATATAACTCACTGAGTTATTCTCACTTACAGAACAAAACTTACTAGATACTCATCTCCTAGCACTGTTGCTTAACATGCTCACGCCTGTAATGTCTATCTGATCCTTTGCGTCACCATTTTAAACATCATAGAGATAAACACTCTATCAGGAAATACAACACACTTGCCTTTTTCTCCACTTTGCAGAGATGGGTGGAGGTTTCCATGCAGAATTGCACATTGTTTGGCTGTTTGTCTTTTTTTTTTTAACAGTACCAGTTGTGGCTTTGTACTGTTTTAATTCCCTTTTAGACAAAGGGGGAACAGTCCTTATTAAATTATTCAGTATAGTGGTGATGCTGTTTTGGTACTGACTTTGGTTCTGTATTAGCAGATGATTATTTCCAGTTAGAATGGAGGTTTGTGTGAAGAGTCCTGTTACTGACTGAGAGCTACAAGTTGTTCTGGCTTCTCATTTTTATCTTGCACTAGTGTCAGCGTACTGTAAAATAGTATCTGGCCGGTCCTTAGAATAGTCAGCATTTATTGCCATAGGACCATGTTTGAGTTGAATAAAATGTCTAAATAGTCTTTCAGTCTAGACTAGCCTTTCAGTTGCTATATCATCAATATGAAAGGAATGAGAATCGTAAGACCCTAAACTAAGCCTTTTAAGGTTAAAATGATCATCGGTAGCTGCTAATGCTTGTGCTACAATCTGTCACATACACGAACCTTCATTAGAGAACCACTTCCTGTGTCACTGTGTAACTGCTCCCATTACCAAGGTGAGATATGTGCGACATTTCTTTTGCAAAGACAATGTTGCATTTAAGAACTGAGCTGAATTCAATTGCAAATACCAAATTAAGCATTATTTTTCCTTTCACTTCTCTGGAGCCTCTTTAATCCTGAGCTTCTTACTCGAGACTACTTCTTATAAATGGCATGCCCATGATAAATGTATATGAGTATATCTGAGCAGCTGCAGGCTGGAGAGGTAGGATTTTCTGTCCCATAACGATGGAAACACTTCTAACTTTTTAAATTACTGGTTAATTTAAAGGAAAGTGGAGCACAGCCACAGTATGTGAACCTGACACCACTAAAAGCTTGCTAAGACGTCTCGGATTCACTTTATTAAAGACTTGTGAAGGTAACCTCTCCAAATCTGGGGACAATCTGTAAGCATAGCTGTCCCCAGTGAGGGGCGCTGTGAGTTCTGAAGTTTCAAACACTGCAAAATGTTTTTGTTCTGATTTCCTTTGAGAGACAAGTCAAAATATATGTTGTATGTAGAACTGGGCATCTAATCTTAGTACTCCGACTACAAATCTAGAAGGAGAGCAGTCAGTACTCTGTGGTATTGATTTTAACCAATACTACAGTGTTGAAAATGTACCAGTGTCAAAAAGCCAAACAATTTGTACCAACATCTGTCTTCTTAAGACACACTGTGTCACTCTCATGTCCACATTAATCAGTGCTTTAAACCTTTCTAAGTGCCACTTGGTCTCCTCATCTTCTGCTCTGTTGCAAAGAAATCTAATCTCAGGTTTAAATGGTACTCAACATCCAAAACCTTAAGACTCTGCTTTTTTTTTAATATAACAGTTCTTTTGTCTGATACAGCGTTTTGTTTTTTGTTTTCTTGTTTTAAATCTCCTGTTTTTTTTTTTTTTTGTTGTTGTTTTTTTTTTTTTTTTGCTTTTTTCTTTCCATGTTCCATGCAGCATTAAGAAAGTTATTTTGCACAGAGGAGACTTCAGAGTGATGTGAACGTTTAGCAAAGATTTTATGGGGGAAAAAATCCTTTAATAATTCAGTGGGTTCCAGAGTAGGATTAGTTGTCTGTGTGGTTAAAATCCTCTTCCCCTGGTGGATTACTCAAGGACCTTTTGAGCTGGGAGAGTACAGTTGCAATAGTTCGACTTACTTGAAATGTTTGATGGATGATCAGTATAAAATATCCTGTGCTCGGATTTGTGGCCTATGAACTGTATATAAAGAGAAAGTCAGTCTTTTAGAGCAGTGTTTTAAATGTGGGACATTGCTGGACAATGATGGACGACATTGTTTAAGTGATGCATTATGAGAAAGGTGTTATTGGATCTTCTTCATAAACGTATACTTGCATGTAATATTTGTATCATGTTTAGCAGTTTTATTGAATTGTAAATGAAACACTAATCAATGATAACCGTCTAAACTCCCACGTAAAGACGTGCATGTCCTGAAGGTTTTATACTATTCATAAAGGTGAACGAATGTACAAATCAACCTTGATGAAATGGACAGCGTAACTGAATAAACAGAAATGAAACTTTGGCTCCTGTGGTGACACGTGATGTTCTTGCGGTTGTGTTTTTACCGAATGCATTTCTATTGTAGGTGGAACCAGTGTAATGCTGTGTGTTGGAAACATAAGGACAGTTAGAGCAGGGGCAGAAGAGTCACAGGTAAGAGAGCAGCTTAGGTAAACTCTGTAGCCTTATTCTGCATGCTTGATCGATGTGGATTAAGTTGCGTTACTGGAAATGTAGGATATTGTTAATTTTTTGATCCAAGCTATAAACAACAAATCTAGATATTTAGGCCTTTGTTAATTTATGTTTCTAAAAGATGTGTTTTCAGATCCTTTTTTCAGTCCTTTATATAGGACATCATTTATAATTAGATCAACTCACTGCTTGTTAAATTTGTCCTCCCAATACCTCCTTCTGAAGGATCCATACTTTTCAGACATGTTAATGCTGTCGTTGCCAGGTTGTCTTCCATCTTAGCCTCCATTCCTGCAAAGAGCCTCTCCCTTTCTCTGAAGTTCTTGAAAGCAACAGTCATTTTTGCAGCATAACTTGAAATAAAAAGTGAATAAGCTTTTGCGAGAATATTCAGGCTTTGTTTTGTTGTTGAGAAAACAATACACACAAAGAGAAGAGTTAATGGTTTGTTGAAACCATTGCAACAGCACAAGAACACTCAAGATAACTCAAATGCATAGGCTCAAAATAATGATGTTTCCCTAGCAACTACAAAAAGTCATCTCACTATAACCTCACTACAGCTGGTGATAAACGTCAAGTAACTCAGTGGTTTCACTGACTGGTCCATGGATAAAGTAAGAAATCCATTTTAACCTGCTCGATCAAATGTGAATTATTGGTTTTAAAGGAAAATCTCTCAACATGTTAAGCCTTTAATGACAGCACCTACCACTCTGATTGCAGTGTTGGAGCTATATATTGTACACTTGTATATCACAAATCACACCTTAACCAAATACATTTTAACTCAGGGCTTCACGAAAGAAATTCCTGATACTTAATCCAAGCGAGCACTTCCTTTCTTGGGTTCCATCTTTATTTTCAGAATGTAAAACTGTCAGTAACAGCAGGGAGCAATAATTATTTCATCACATTCCCAGAAGCTTCCATAAACTTAGTTGGTGCTTTGGAGAAGATCCTTTAGATTATTCAACTTGAGTCACATGTTTAATAAATTTAATCAATTGCAGAAATTTTAGCAAAGTACGGCCACAGCACGATGCTGCGAACCTCTCACTTACTCCCAGTCAGCCAAGTGTAAACCGATCAGGCCTAACATTATGACCACTCTCCTAATAGGTCTCCCTTGTGCCTCCAATAAAGTTGTGACCTATCAGAGAATGGGCTGGACCTTCTGAGGGTGTCCTGTGGTTTATGGAAAAAGAATGTTGTTAGTGGGGGCCTCTGTGGATCATCCCGCTGATACTTGATCAGTTTGGTATCTAGTGAATTTGGAGGCCAGACCTTGTGCTGTTCTTCATGTGTTTTTTGAGTGGTTTCTAAAGTGTTTTTTGTGTGTGTCTGTGTCAGGCTGCATCTCAGGCTGGGATTCTTGCTGCCATTGTTATGGGGTTTCTGGTCTGGTCTGGTCTAGGTGGGTGCTAAGTAACATCCAAATGAATGCCAGGTCCAAAAGTTTCCCAGCAGAACATTAAATTGTCTTGAGATGGATATTCACTTCACCTGTCAGTGGTTTTCATGTTATAATTTAAACTCTGTACTCTATACAGTTGTAACAAGGGGATTTTAGATCATCGTCATCGTTTGATTCTGCAACATGAATTTACTATGGGAAAATGAGTTTTTGTCTCTTTTCCTCCTCCTACTCTCATTATAAACAGCTCTGTTTTGTTTTGGCTGCAGCATTGCAGTCAGCAGAAAGATGCGCAATGGTGGAGAAAAACAGACAGCTACATTTGAAGGCTGTTAAGTGTGACAGTCTTAGCTGACAATCTTAAGGCGAGAAAACAAAACTGAGAGAGGTGGAGGTATTCTGATAAATAATTTATGTTAATTGTATGCAAATTTCAAAACCTATTTAGTGAAACATAGCTTGTATGTATGAAGGATTTAAAAGTGGAGATTCCCCCAACTTGTGTTTCGTAATTGGACAGTTAATCCAGCGAGAGCTTGAACATTTTCCTTCCGTCCTCCGCCCCTCACTGACTATTAAATTATTCATAAAGTGGAATTATGCCGCGTAGATTCTGCCTGCGGAGGTGCAACGGCGCACAAGCTACTGCTCCCATGCTAGATCCATTACGGTACTGCACAGTTATTGCAGTGGAGGAGAGCAGCCTGACTGATGCAGAGATAAAGAAGAGGAGTAGGAGAAGGGAAGCGCATGCAGCAAAGGTACAAATCTTTCCTGTCTTTTGTTTTTTTTATTACTGCTGATTCTGTGAATTACTTCTGTGATGAGTGTAGATTTCTTTCACAGCACAGTTCCAGGTGAGTGCTCGCCATCATGTTGAGGAAGAGCTCAGAGCTGCTGAAGGGAGACAGAGAGGTCCTCCTGGATCTGGGCAACGGGGGCGAAGCACAAACCACAGACAGCTATGGTAGTCTGCAGAATGGAAGCTTTATCCCGCCACGATACGTGAGCACTGTTATGCTTTTATTTCCTCTCCTTCTGCGGTTCTCTTTTCTCATGCTATAAATATTGGAAAATAAGTGCCTGTTCACACAGCAGCCACTAAAAAGCCTGCTTCTCTGCCTCGTCCCTTCACACCTCACTGACTCCTCAGAGATGTAGCAGAGAAGCTGAATCCTTCATGTAATATTCACAATATGCTGCAAGGTGCATGACATCAATAATATGCTGTGGTGTGACATGGCTTTACTGCACTGAAAGACTGTTTTCAGTGATCACTTTCTGTCTCATCTTCTGGGCTCATTACTGCAAAGCGGAGGCTTTTATGGTGCTGTGTACTGGCAAAAGAATTTATGGCTAAACCTCACTGAAACCTAATTAAGCCTCCATATACACAAGAACATGTTGACATACAGAGAAGTGAGGAGAAAAATCCTCTGCCTGTAGCTCTCGCTTGTTTGTATTGTACAGATTTTGATAATTATGCTTTCAGCTTTCAGCCGCAGCTGCAAATGAAGATGTGGATGGTGATGATCCCATTTACATTCACTGTAAGACAAGAACCACTCAGCCAGTTCCACAGCTGGGGAATTACTTCAGAGATGGAAGGACTAAAATCGGTAAGGAGTGGGCTGCATTTGATCAGTTGCCACAAGCTCACTGTTGGATGACAGTCGAACCTTCATTTCGAGCTCTTTATCCTGGGTTTAGACTTTGTGCTGGTTTGGGAGGTTCGTTCGCAGAGGAAGCGGAGAGGGAAGGGGAAGAGCGAGGTGAGCGCTGAGGAGGGGGAAGCCGCTCCCTCTGCAGAGAACAGCAGATCTGAACGAAGGAAAGCACAGCTGGCACAGTGGAGGGACAAGTTTGTTCAAAATCTGGAGAATGCTGGATTACTCATGGAAAAGGTGCCATCTGTCTTATCTCTCATATATGTCTATGTATATCTGTCAAGCTATAGTTGAGGTCTTTTTCATATAAATGAACAATTGTTACATTCAGGACCTTCACCCATCCTGTCTGACCCTGTCAGTACTAGATTGATCTCTCTGTTTTACAGTACACCAACATTTTTAATCTGGTGTCTGTGGCAACATTCCATCTTAACTGCAATGATGTTTTATCATGTCACTCAGCCTTGATAAGAGCTGGGGGGCAAATATAGTGACAGAGATGAAATAGCCTGCATTAACTTGGAGTACCACAGAGCCCAAATCTAGAAATAGTCTAACATAAAGCCTCTGATGTTCCAGATAAAGGAAAGTATAAAGTCTAAACAAACACAGATTAGCATCGGTGTAGCCTGGCATTCATCGTACGCATGTGTCAAGGTTTTGTAATTACTCTCACTGCCAGAAGGGGGAGACTTAGAATTATTTAATTTTTTAATTTTTGTTTTTTCCCATTTGCTCATTATTTTTAATTACCTAAGAGCCTTTATTTCACCCCTGTTCCTTTTAGGAGGAAACAGCAAATGAAAAGAAAACAATCCATTTTCTTAAAATCGGTGCTCCCTGGGATGTGATGGTGTGTTATGCTGAGGAACTTTGCCTTAGAGCTCCATTGCAGGTAAGCACCCCTTAATGAGTCCCATCATCAACTCCATGTGTTAATTGTCTGTTACGTTGGTTAATAACCAAACAAATGCAGAGCTAATGATATCCTCATCAGTACCAACTTTAAATATAATTACAAAATGTTTGCATGCTAACATATAAAACACAATTGTACCTGACACTGTGACACTGACAATTTTAGCATGCTGATGTTAGCATGTTCTCAAGTATTTCCTTGCAGAGCTGTTAGCATGGATGAGTCTGCCTTTTTATGAGCATACTCACATGAACATGCTGCACGGAAAACAGAAGATGCAAGCTGGCCGGTCATGTTTTTGAAACCATGGGATTTAATTAAACTCCTGGACTTTTAATCAAGAACCAGAATCACCAATCACCAAGTTAAACGAACGTTTCAGGCTTATCATACCTACATTAGAAGGATGATAAAGTGTTCTTCATGCTCTGTGTGTCACTCCCAGGCACAGCCAAATCTGGACTTAAACACATCTGCTCGAGTGCTGAGGAGACTATGCATACCTAACGTAATGACAGAGTCAGTGCCAAACAGGCCGCTGGACTATTACACATGTGCCTTTCGGAAGTCAAAGATGAGCAGGTGAGTTGTGGTTGATGAACAGTTAGAACGGGGTCACTTTGAATTCATTATTTATCAGTGTATTTTCTTAATTAATGACTTTATTTAGATTCCTCGGCTGTGAAGACCATGAAGCATACTTCACTAATACACAGAGGCACCGTGTTGTAAGTAACTTAAATGTTACAATGTAACAGCATAAAGGATGTTTTCAGTGTTAGTTTTCTCTGACAGACTGACAGACTGTGATTTACTTCAGGTTCATGAGATTCTTGCCAGGACAGTGTACGGCAAAAGGAAGAGGGCTGAAGTAGGTGTGGACAGGCTGGTAAATGAAGGAGCCTACTCAGCAGCATTCCCCCTGCATGAGGTGAGATATTAATATCTGTCCTCCAGTCTAAATTGCCAAGTTTTCCCTCTTTACTCATCAGCATGTTTCTTTCCTGAAGGGTCCTTTTCAGCTTCCCAAGTACGAGACCCGTCCTGACGAGCTGAACCAGAGGCAGGTTCTTTACCATTACTGGGCCCGCTGGTGCAAATGGTACAAGTATCAACCACTGGATCATATCAGGGAGTACTTTGGAGAGAAGATTGCACTCTACTTTGCCTGGCTGGGTAACTATGATTTTGTATTTAAAAATATTTGGTGTTCAGACCACTTTTCTCATATGGATATAATTGGGCAGACTTGTCTTCATGCAGTAAAGACACCTTCCAGCCTGAATCATTGCATACAGTTAAGCAGATAGTTGGTGAAATGCTTTTACTCTGTATCACAACCATCTGAGCTATAGCCAGCTAATATCTCTTAGAAGATTTACCTGGCAATTCCCATCCGGTGCAGAGAGAATTGGACATTCTAAAATAAACAGCACAAGTGGGAAGTGAGATCTATTCTGAACTCAGAACAAAGAGAGGGGTGTAGCTTTAAACTTAGTCAGCAGGAAATGTCTGGATAGACTCTATACAATAAAACTATTATCCTCCGGATGAAATGGACAACACTCCAGCATTTAACATCAGTGCAGCTGTATAATTGCCCCCCCATCACTTGAGAGCAACAGTCTAATGGAAATTTCTGTCTCTATAGGTTTCTACACAGCTTGGCTGCTGCCAGCAGCAGTGGTTGGAACCTTGATCTTTGTGTCTGGAGTCATGTCCATGGGTAACAACACACCAGCGTGAGTCTGCACACGATACACCAAACACATGCTTCACCAGGTAATGCAGAATAATTGACATAGCATTACAAAAAAATTAAACCTTACTGACCTTACTGTTCCTGCGATTTAAAGAAACTTCCAGAAACCTGCTGGAAATTTAAAGAATCATTTAAACCACAGCTAATTCGGTGTGACTATAATATTTAGCCGAGATATTGTGTGTCAATCCTGAACAGTTTATTAACACACATCTGACCTAGGGGCGGCGGAGCCATAATGTCAAGCCTATAAACATACCATCCTACTGGTTTTATTGACAGAAATGTCTTCCCACTATAATTAGCAGGGGAATGTAGAGAATGGTGTCAATATCTTTGAAGAAAGGCAGCAACCATACATCTCTGATTCAATTTCATTACTTTACACTGTAGATTAAAGCCATTGATTAGTAAAGAAAGGATGGAGAAGAGCCTGTGGCAGCATGGAGCTGCAGGCGTCTTATGTGATAATGGACAATTAGTGCAGCGTAATCGCCCCCATTTGAGAACTAGATGCTTTCTCTCAATGGGTCCCAGTGATTTGTATATGTCATCAAATGTGTAGCCAGGGTTTCAATAATTCAGTGAATAATTCTAATCAAGAAAAGTGCAGTATTTGTGTTTCCTGGCAGCAACTTAAGAGACAGATTCTGTGCAGGCAAAATCCATTACATCTAATCCACCAAATCCCCTAGCTCTCTTATTAATAACTACACGTGTACTGAGTGCGACTGTAGACACACATATTTCTGTTTCAATCACCTGATTATAAAGGCTCTAAGACCACAGCCAAAGGTATAAAGGATGTTTTTTATTTGTTTTTTAGTTGTGACTAATCTGGGTCTCTGTGTCTGTCAACAGTAAGGAAATATGTAACAGGGGAGCTACTTATCTTATGTGTCCACTTTGTAAAACATGCAAGGCCTGGAACATGTCTGACATCTGCACCATGGCTAAGGTAAAGACCTTCCACTGGTGAACACCTCAGACAGCCAGACTTAGAGCTCATGCTTATTCTGTACCTGTCTGTATTGCAGCTGGGATACTTATTTGACCACCCAGGCACCGTATTCTTCAGTGTCTTCATGTCCTTCTGGGCCGTCACCTTTCTGGAGTACTGGAAGAGAAAGATGGCCACTCTGGCCCACCACTGGGACTGCATGGACTTCCATGAAGAAGAGGTCTCTTTCTTTCACCCTTGTTTCAGATTGTTTTTCCTAAGTAAGTCATGATTAATGCATAAGCAAACCCAGCCACACCCAGTGCAGACCCCAGGTCTACCAAAACACATGCACTTTTGTACAGAGCTGTAGTAAGGTGAGAGGAAACAGGAGTGAATTATACAGCTAAAAAGGAAGTTATTGTCTCTGACTTGGCCCTGGTCTGAACTGATGAAGTCTCATGTCTTCTCTCAGGAGCGTCCTCGGCCAGAGTTTGCAGCCATGGCCCCAACCATGGAGCAAAATCCAGTGACTGGTGTCAAAGAGCCCTACTTTCCAGAGAAGACCAGGCTCTCCCGCATGTTTACTGGCTCCATGGTCATCATAATGATGGTGAATTTTAGATAATAATGTTTTGAGGAAAGGTGTTGTGTTGTTTTTGAATGTCAGAAGTGTACATTCAGCAATGTAAATGAAATATTTTCTTCTTTGTGCCCATTTAAGAGTCCACTCTTACTATAGGAAGAGGTCAGTGTATTGATTCTGGTGATATCAGCTGTTGTTAAGTTTCATTCAGACACTGTTTAGTGAATGCCACAGAACTCTGTTGGACACAATACAGTGCAATCTGTTAATATGATTCATTACTGAAATTATTTTCATATCATGTGGTCTGTTGATATTGTTAAACTTTAAGTGTTTAAGTGAAGTCTTCTGAACTTTTACTGTTGTGATCCTGAGCAGACAGAAAGGAGGGGCTACCTGTGGGCTGCAGTATTCCGCTAAATGGTAACTGAGTCCTTTTCTTAATGAATTCAGGTCATTTGCCCACAGGGTTGGATATGATCTGATAATCTCAGCCATACCCCATATGCTTTATCCAAGATTTTTCTTAGGCAGGGATCGGAGGATCTGGTTTCCCACACTCCTCTTTTACAACAGTGGCAGTGGAAGAAAAATGGAAACCCATAGATGGCACCGTAACACACAATACACCCAGTACAGTCCAATACAATCTCTCTATACGAAGCACATTCTCTACCTAGTTCATTACTTGTCTAAACATCAGCTGTGTGTTTTAGTGGAGACATAAGTTGTTAATTAGGAATCTCCACACAAGACTGTTTGGCTCCAAGTTGACTTGCACATATGCAAAAAAAGTAATTAACTTCAGCTGATCTCCTGTGAATGGCAGTTGATCTCAGCTTTTTTACAAAGCTTTGATTGATTGTCACCTGGCGATGTCTAGATGTACCCAAAACTGAAACTCAGTAAGTAAAAGGTGTGCAATAGATTGGTGATTGACTACGTCATCAAGGTGTTAGTTCTAAATCCTCACGTTTTTCCTCCTCTTCGCTCAGCTTTGTGTGGTGATGATCTTCCTTGTGACAGTGGTCATGTGCCGAGGTATCATCAGTGTGATGATGTTCCATACTGGGAGCCCTGTGCTGCGTACAGAGGTATGTAAGTGCAACCCAGTACACCGATCAGCCAGAACATTAAAAACACTGACAGGAGAACTGAATAACATTGATCATCATGTGACAATTCAATGTTCTGCTGGTAAACTTTTGTACCTGTCATTCATGTGGATGTTACTTGGACATGTATCCCTACCCTAGACCAGACCAGAGACCCCCACCCTATAGCAATGACACAGCAGGATACAGCCTGACACAGACACACACACAAAACACTTCAGGAACAACTCAAAGAAAACATGAAAAACAGCACAAATTCAATTCAAGTATCTGTTGGATGATCCGCAGAGGATCCTTCCTTCAGAGGCCTCCACTAACAACATCCTGCTGCCAGACACCACAGGACACCCTGAGAAGACCCATGTCCATTCTCTGATGACTCACAACTGTTTTAGAGGCACAAGGGAGACCTACACAATATGCGATCATAATGTTATGCCTGGGGGTGTATCTCTGCAGTGGAGTCGTGTTTTGAGTAATTTGTATTATATATACTGTACATACTGCAGTACATTCTGCATAGTGAACGTTCCCCCATGTGTGACTTCCTCCCCAGGCAGGGACCATAGCCAACATCTCCAGCAGTATTGTAAATCTGGGCCTCATTCTGTTAATGGGCCGGGTCTACACTGCATTGGCCGAGCAGCTCACTAAATGGGGTAAGAATCAATGTACCTCTCCAACACCTCAAACCCTAATGTGGTTTATTGAAATCTTCTTCACACTAACTAAAAGATGATACTTAGAGTAGAGTAGATGGATGTCTTCGGTGTGATCCCAGCTGCAGGTTAGTCTCCTTTCGTCTGTCTGTCCTCTTAATTGACACCAGTGTTTACATTCTAATGTTTGACCGTTCACCACTGTTATTTTGCATTTTATTATGGTACAATGCTCGAAGTACGAGTCTGCTGGGAATGTTACCGTTTTACAAATTAATTTAAAAAATTTGTAGAAAAGTAACATTCTGACCTGATGACACTGTTAGTTGGAAGTCAGTAAATTGCCAAAGTAAGTCAGTCTGACCCTAATTCCTCTACGCTGTATCCAATAATTCTAGAGTTATTTTATTTTTATTTTAAACCAGACAGACAATATCCTCTTGAATCAGGTCAAATAGAAAATGTTAATCTAAAGACTTTGGGGCTATTTTCCACAGGTCACTGCCACACAATGAAAATTCGGGAAATAATTTAATTCGAGGTAATATTAGTATCTGCTCCTTAGTGCAGGATGAATCATTGATACTTTTAAATAGTTTTCCACGAATAACATACTCTAAAATAATTGCTCTGTCTGTAGGCGACATGAAGTGTAGCCATAAAATAGAAACACTAAATTATCAAACTTGATTTCATGGAGATGTCGTTACTTTCTCTGTTTTTCTTTCTGTTGCAGAGATGCACAGAACACAAACCCAGTATGACAATGCTTTCATCTTCAAGGTGTTCATCTTCCAGTTTGTCAACTTCTACTCGTCTCCCTTCTATGTGGCTTTCTTTAAAGGAAGGTGAGATGTCTGTCAGTCAAAACAAACACACCAACACTATTGTGAAATCTCGAACACACTGTCACAAAGAGACTGCTGTCCTGTTTCATCCCTCTGGCTAGGTTTGTGGGTTATCCTACGAACTATGGAACCCTGTTTGGGATGAGAAACGAAGATGTGAGCCCCTCCTATTTTATATCCATGTCCAGGTGTTTAAAAGTGTTTCCCGTCAGAGTCAGAGCTGTGTGTCTTCATATTACAGTGTGGTCCCGGCGGGTGTCTCATTGAACTGGCTGAACAACTTTTCATCATAATGGTGGGAAAGCAGCTCATCAACAACGTTCAGGAGTTCATTATACCGTATGTATGTTTCCACATGGAACCGCATGGCTTTTCTGAGATATCATCTGTATTTTTACTGAAAATGTAATGTCTTCAGTTTCCACCATAACCTTTGTTTTCCCAGCTTTAGTTAAGAGCTTTCATAGCAACGGCAATGGTATGAGGCTTTTACAAATCAGCCTGCCTCAAACACGTTATAAACCACAAGGGAATGAGAACCTTTCAGACAGGATGGATTTACAAGTTTTTTTAAATCTAACATTGTTAAGAAATGATTGCTAGGATAATGGTAATCACTCGCTTGGCCACCATGCATTGCACCAGCATTCAGCTGCTCTGCTCCCCAGCTCTGGAACTCACTCCCTCCTGACCTCCATAATATCACATGTGTTAATCTGTTTAAATCCAAACTCAAAACTCATCTGTTCAGACTTGCCTATTCTATTTGATTCACTGCACTTGTTTTATCTTATTGTATTTTTTATGATGCTTTTATGCTGTGTTTTTTGCACAAGTTTTTACGAGATGTTTTCTGTTAGTATTCATTTTACTGTCAGGCAACCTTAAGTGCCATAAAAGGCCCTACAAATAAAATGTATTATTATTATTATTACTATTATTATTATTATTATTATTATTATTATTATTATTATTATTATTATTACTATTATTATTATTATTGTTGTTATTATTATTATTATTAAAGGTACAGTACAAGGAGCCCTGTAAAATAGAATTTCTAAATTAGGTAGGGGTAAAACTTCTTCCCTGTGAAAAAAAAAATAAAAAAATTGCTAACAACAATGCCTTTAGTATATATGCCTTCAGTATAGATCAAACCCAGATTGCAGGCAGCCACTCTATTTTAACATAAATCTCTGTTCTGATTCCCCCAGTGACAACAGAACATGAGTTTGAAATAAATCCATCCATTCCTCATCTACAACAGATTTCAACTAAACTAGCAAGCACACATCCAGGAAACCCATGCTGTGATGCAACAGTGCCATACTCTGCACTACTATGCTGCCCAAACTGAAGATACATGATAAATATTGACATATATGTTAAAACAGAAAACAGAATGAGATCAAATGACAGAATCTCTTCTAGGTTGAATGCAGAGGCATTTCTTGGCATGGATAATGTGGGTCAGAGGGTAATCTCGCCCAAAAAGTATCACAAGGCAAAGCAAAACTCAGATCCAGAGGTTTGTGGTGAAATGGGGTCATTATTTTAATAATGGCAGGTGAAGATGAGGCTGAGGGCGACGGTTGGCGATGGTTGGCTTGAGCAGGCAGGCACAGTGAAGGCAGGAAGGAAACTGGATGAAAATGGGGGACCAGAAATAAGTGGAGTGGTACTGAATACAGACAGACAGGTTACAAAACGTCAAGAGTGGATATGAAGAAAAAATCTGAAGCTCAGACAGCCAGGGTCAGCTGCACAGGTAGACACAACAGACTAGAGAGGAGTAGATGACACACCGCAGATTTACAGCAGGGTTTGTTAGATGGATAGGCTTCAGGAGTGCAGGCTCAGGCAGACATAGGGAGGGAAAACACCCAGAACACAAAGAATTAGGGAAAGTACACAACCATGACAAAACGTTGTAAGTTGATACCCTTTTCATGACCGTTTTCATGTTCACATTGCTAAATGTCTGGCATGGTGTCTCTGACAGAAAGGTGAAGGCCTGGCAGCAGAAGAGATCTTTGGCCAAGGTGCTGGGGGGTAAGGTATCCCATGAGCCCCGGCGCTGGGAAGAAGACTACCAGCTGGTAGAGTGTGAGGGCCTGTTTGAAGAATATCTGGAAATGGGTGAGTAGACATATATCTAAAGCACATATACCTGGACACAGTCAGGAATTCAGTTAGAACATCTCCCTGTCCTCCAGTCCTCCAGTTTGGGTTCATTACCATCTTTGTGGCGGCGTTCCCACTCGCTCCACTCTTCGCTCTCCTCAACAATTGGGTGGAGATCCGTCTTGACGCCCACAAGTTTGTGTGTGAGTACCGCCGGCCTGTGGCAGAGCGCGCCCAGAACATCGGAGTCTGGTTCAATATACTGGAAGCCCTGTCACACCTGTCTGTCATCGCCAACGTGAGTCCCTCAGCTGTAATATCACCATCAGACTGGCTACTAATAATTCAAAGAAGAATATTTATTTTATATTTTGTCCTCCCTCAGGCTTTCCTAATAGCCTTCACGTCAGAGTTCTTGCCTCGTCTGCTTTACCAGTACAAGTTTGATAATGAACTCAATGGATACGTCAACTTCACCCTGGCTTACGCGCCAGTTAACTTCACAGAGTACCCCATGTGCAGGTATGTCTTTGACTGATAGAGAAGTGCATGTAACAGTTATCAGATCTGGGCACACACATTTTATTCAATTCAATTCAATCGTCAATAACACTAAAAAAAAAAACCTGGCCTGGAACCCCGCTTGACCCAGAGCAAGCATGAAGGAGACAGGTAACAGAAAGAAACCTTGAGCAGAACCCAGCTACACCTGGCCAGAGACAGAAAAGAGAGAGCAGATCAGTTCAGTTTTTTTGAATGCATATCATTTAGTGTTACAGGCTTTCATTTTTCTGACTTCAGATCTCAGACTTGACCAACAGATGGTGGTGTTACAGATGTAAAAAAAAAAACATTGTGCTCATGTGCTGCTGCTGCTGCATGTCTGACACAAAATGTTACCGAGTGCAATCTGCAGTGTCTGTATTTCATTTATTGATAGGTATAAAGCATTCAGAGACAACAATGGAAGCTACACGCTGTTCTACTGGGAACTCCTGGCTGTCAGACTTGGTTTTATTATTGCATTTGAGGTATGAAGCCAGCAGCTTTGGCTCTGTGTTTATTCTGTTTGTGATTTTAATGCCCGCATTTTAGGTTTTCTTATCTTTCACCCACACCTCTATCTCCATTTGAACCTCTGAACCCAGGTGCATATTTTAACTCCTGGTCATTTAGCCTTTTTTTGGCATTATTATTTACGTACCTGCATCCAGATTTGCTTTAACTGCTAGTGTTTTCAAGTATTTAGTTTTAGAAAAGGTGCACTTTTCTGTATAACTAAGTATCTTAAATGTGATAGATATGGAACCCTCTTCCTGTCTTATTCCCCCTCCTGCAGCACGTGGTGTTCTTCGTACTGCGAGCCATTGACTGGATTGTGCCTGATGTCCCTGAATCCCTGGAGCTAAAGATCAAGAGGGAGCGCTACCTGGCCAAGCAAGCTCTGGCTGAAAACCAGGAGGCACTGTTGGTGAGTCGAGGCCGAGGGGCCGCCCCTGCCTCTCCAGGCACCTCCAGCCCAGGTCAGTAAGAACATGGGACACGCACGCGCATAACGCCATGCACATACTCATGCGGGAAGTCTGACACTACATAATTGAATGTTTAAGCCATTTTTCTAGATCAGAATAAACTAATCAATTCTCTGTTTAATATGAATTTGTTAGTTTGAGAACAATATCAAGAATACCTACATATCAGTCATATCACAAATGTTGTGCAGTGTGTTGTTGTTGTTGTCACTGTGGTTCTATGTTACAGTGTTAAACCTGTACTGACACTGTTGATCCGAATAAATAAATTCCACAATTTAAAGGCTTTTAAAAGCTCTCCCACCCACCTACATAAACACCTCCATGGAAAATCTGCGAAAGCACCTGCGGTCCTACTAGCTGCCATAAAGTCATTACACTCTATGCAACATACAGCCATAGGTGTTCATGATGTGCTAACGATGTCACTGGAATAAAACTTAACAAAATGTGACTGACTGTACATTCACCACACATAGCGTGTAAATTTGCCATCACATGTGTGTGTTTGTGTGTGTATATGTGTGTGTGTGTGTGTCCCTGTGCTCTGACCCATGTTGTTGTCGTGTGTCTCATGTAGTGAGTGGTACTGGATGAGGACAGGTGAGTACAGCACAAGTAAGTGAGAACACATTAAAATATTCATTGAATATGTTGTGTATAATCATTGTATAACCTCAAGCTGGGGACACACTGCACAACTTTCACAGTCTTTACAGATTTCGAAAGTATGAGGAGTACACACTGACAGTTGTTTTTCTGTATGACGACTGAAAGAGTGGAGATCACAGACTATATGATTTGTCAAATCAACTAAAGCCAAATGAACAATGAAAACATCAAACACTCTCTAGAGCGACAGTTGTGGTATGCACTGCAACCAATCTTTAATAGGCACCCTTGTTCCTGCCATAACTCGATTAATCTCTGCTCCATTTCTATGGTCCAGGTCTATTTTGTTGCCAGTCTCCCGCTGTCTTCTGATGCTATTTCCTCCGCCCCACCCTCTCTTTCTGTGCCAACTACCCATGCCAACTGTCTGCAGCTAGGGCAGACTGGTGCAAACTTTGACCTAACCTGGGAATCATGGGTAAAATCTGGCAACAAATCTTGTAGCATGTCCTCAGCTTGAGCTGCAAACCAAACTACGCTGCAGTACAATGTATTATAAATTACAGCTAGAGCTTGTAAATCTGCGAAATAAATAAATAAATAAATAAATAACTAAATCTCCAGGGAGTAGTACATAGTATGTCTGTATAGTGCACATAGCTACAATGATTATTTATTGTTAGACTTATTACAGTTCAAAACTGCTCCCCTGTCTGCCTCTTTTAGAGTTATTTGTTGTTTTTGCTGATTAGTGCATTCTGGCTGTTTAAATTTCTATTGGAAATCATTCATTTGGACAACTTTGTTTATTAAAGCAAATGCACAGTGTCATAGTATTCTATTATCACAGTGTGAGATCACTCAAGTCAGTAATACTAAGTAATCATCTAGTCCTTTACTTAACACCAGTTTAGCATAAATTAGATCAGTTTTCAAAAACAACAACTCAGACGCTGTTCTTTCTTGGATTATTTTATGTTGTTATATGTCATATGTCTTAGCTGTTAGAGTTAGCGGGCCCTTTTGAGCTTTGGGGGTTTTTGCTGCTTTAAACTAGCAAGGTTGTACATGACACCTGAGCACCATGGAGATGAATTAGTTTACAACAACATGGCTCTGGTTGGTTGAAGGTCTACCCATTTGCCTTCAGAAGTTATTATTTTCTCTGTATCGTTTGAAGCATCCCCCATTATGGATTCCTAGTGATGCGTAAACAGACTCATAGTCTGATGAGAATTGAGTTTAACTGTCTGCCTGGTAGTTTTACCCCCGTTTCCATTCTTTGTGCTCAGCTAGGCTAAACATCAGCTTTATCATATAAATAAGTGAATAGGTCGAACTCTAAAATGTATTTCCCAAAATGTTGCTGATACTGACACACATAGTGTTCATTAGTGGGGTTTACACATGTTTGTTGTTTGTATATTTGTTCACTCTGGCTATTTACTCTTATTCACCGAAAGAATGAAATTATTTGAAATGATTCACACCTATTTGTCCTATTAAAGTAATCTGTTTTATTCCTCTTCTTTATGCCTCTTCATTGACCAGTCTGTGCAACAAGTATCAAAATATAATATCATAGCAGCCAGCTGTAATTCAGTAGCATGTTATAACAAAGATTGCGCTCTCTCTGTAGTCAGTCTGACAGAGCTAACTTTCTCCCTTTTTTCTCTGCTCCTTCCCCATTCTTTCCACGTCCAAACCCAAATGAACTGCCTCCCCTGAAGCAAGTGACGCGTCCTTTGGAAACATGAGTTAGGATTCTTCTGTAGAAAAGGAGTGGCAGAATACTGGAGGAATAAAAGACACTTCTTTGCATCTGGGATAACACAAGTGATCCTTTTTTCTCATGCGGGACTCTGCCTTTGCACACGGATTGTGTTTCACTGTATTAATTCAGATTAATGCTGCTGCACAGATGTCACGATAAGCAGGTGTGTGATGGAAGCTCAGTTAAGCTCATGTCAGTTTTTCTCCTTTTTCATTTGAACAATTCGTTTCATCTTTTTATCTTTGTTAGGCCTCATCTGTCATTTCAGGATGTTTCTCTGTTGGCCATGTATTCACAATACATAAATATATACAGTATATAAACATCTCTGCATCTGAAGCTGCATCTACAGTATGTCAGAAAATTGGCGTTTTGATTGGCTACCTCAGGGTGCATTCATGCTTTCTGCATCCAAATGTCAGCAAGGCTTGTGTGGCTCTGCTTGACATAAACTTCTCAAGGGTTTGTGCAGACTTCTCTGCAGACGTTCATGTGCAGCCCAACAATTATGATTGTGCTGACTGTAGGTGTTGCAAACAGACCAACAATGCATGCTCCAGGAAAATAAAAATGGATGCTTGTTTGTGATGTATCTTGTAGTTGCCGATTATAGTTCACATCAGAATGTTTGTCTCCAACTAGCTGCTAAACAAAGCCACAGACAGCCCTGTATGTCCTTCTGTGTTCGAAATGTGGGACGGTGCAATATAAACATTTAAAATTTTCGAGGCTGATGTTTCAAAGTACTGATGATGCTTTTCCTTTTTGATGTTTCTCATCTCTTGCACAAATGTATCGTGTCATGCGTCTATGGAAAACGTCCAAGTTACAGACTGACATGCACCAAGAACTAGATTAAGAACTATAGGATTAATTAAACGGAGTTGACACTCAACACGGATCTGCATTTTCGAATTATCCAGTGTTTCTCGCAGAGTTGGATTCATTATTTTGTGCGGTCCGGAAGTTAAAAATCTACTTCTACTAGTTTAACCCTGGTACTCACTGATAGGATGCTGTCCTATAGGATGCTCTGGTTGTTTCCATCTTGGCGGTGTCTCACTCTGCCATACTTCAAGGAGATGAGGTGCAACCCGTTAGGAGATCCAGCAGTCACTCAACATAATTTAAAGAGGTGAGTTATATAAAAATTCACACATGTAAATTAACTGTAGGGACAGTTTTGGGCAGTAAACATGTGTCTGTGGAGACACTTTTACATGCAGTCTCATGGCAGTCAGTACCAGGTCAGTAGTACCACTTATGGCAAGAAAACAAACTTGTATGTGTGTTTACAGTGGAGTGCCCCTTTAATATGAACGTCTTTTGTGGTTGTGGCGACCACAACCACATCAAAGCCATATCAAAGTTAACCTCCATTTTAACACTGACATTTGCTAGATATAAGTTAGATAGCAAGACAGCAAAGAACAAACTTTTTTTTGTTGTTGTTTTTTCATTCTTTAAATGCAATACACGTTATATACACATCTAGTATCTTGGTGGGAGGAAAAACATCTGCAGACATCTACACTCTCATCTTCAACATCTTCATACTGTTTACTCATGTTTACAGTCCATCAACACTAAGCATGCCGCACTTTTCAGATTAAGATTTCAGAGAGTAGCTAATGTACATGTGTGAACTATTAGCTTGATGTAGGATGTATTTTATGTGTGAGCTGTTTTGCATTTCAAACCTTTTAAAATAAACCCAGTTTGATGAATGCCTCCTCAGCGTGGGACTCTCACATGCTTGTGTCTCAGCTGGACGATACTTTGCTCACTGTGCTGTAGGGATGAACTTTAACTCTAATCATTCCATTCCATCTACCTTCTCCACTTTCTTCTGCTTCTTCTCTCCAGCCTGCCCCACCCTCGAAGGAGGTTAACCTTCTCCTCACAGCAGAGACAGATAAAGAGGAGGCTGATTTATTAGGAGTCAGAAACAGACAGGTGTTCGTTAATGATTTCTGTCTTCCTCTACCTCCTTCCCACGCAACCTCCTCCAGTGGCTGTGGCCTCGGGCAACTCCTGACTTTTATTTTAATCTCCTGCTCCACTCTTCCACTTCACCCCTTTTTCACCCTTTCTTCTGTACCCTCTCCTCCCTTGTTTTCTTTTATTTCATCCTTGTCCTTAGTTTCCTAATACCTCCCTCGCCTCGTCTCTCTTTGCCACATGCGTCTTTGGATTGTTATGATTGCTGTGCGTTCCTCTGCCATGGCCTGCAGGAAGAGTGAGTTAGTACATGTCAGTGAGCACAGGTATGCACTGTGGACAGTGGCTGGCTCATCCATCGGCTGCTGGAGTGAGACACCTGCATGCATGAGCTGCAAAAGGAAGCTGAACGTCAGCCACAGTATAAGAAACCAGAGCCTGCAACATGGCATACAGTTAGGTCCACAAATATCTGGATGGTGACACATTCTTCATGATTTGGACTCTACATGTCACCACATTGGATTTGAAGCGAAACAGCTGTGATGCAGCGGTAGACTTTCAGGTTTAACTCATGGGTTGAACAAAAATAAACGTAGCCGTCCTAGAACTGAGCTGACTTTTTCTGATGTTTTTTGACAAAGTCTAATCTGGCCTTTCTGTTTCTCAGGCTGATTGATGGTTTGCACCTTGTGATGAACCCTCTGTATTTCCTCTCATGAAGTCTTCTGTTTATTGTAGCCTTAGATACTGATACACATACTTCCTGGAGAGTGTCCTTTACTTGGGTGGATGTTGTGAGGGTTTTTCTCTAAGATCATCCACCACTGTTTTCAGTCTCCGATAGACACATCCAGGCCTTTTTGAGTTCTTGAGGTCACCAGTGTGTGTTTTTCTCAGAATGTAAAAAACTGTTGATTTGGCCACTCCTAACATTTCAGCTATCCCTCTGATTTTTTTTTATTTTTATTTTTTCAGCCTAAGGATGGTTTGCTTTACCTTCATGAGATTTCCATGTTGTGGTTTATTACTAACAACTTCTAAATGCAAATGCCACACCTGGAATCAACTCCAGATTTTACTTGCTTAAATAATGAAGGATTAATGAGGGAATAGCCCACGCAGCCCATGAAATAGCTTTTATGTCAATAGTCCATTTACTTTTGGTCCCTTGAAGAAAAGGCAGCTACATATTAAAGCCTTCAGCTGAGAGTCTGCACTTTAAGCCTGTATTGATTAGAGAACTGTATCCATGCATTTATGTTCTGGTAAACAGCTAAAAAAACAAAACCTGTGTCAGTATCCAAATACATATGGACCTAGTTATATGATGAAGATTCACCTGAAAGAGTGAAGCACCCATGGTGACCCAGTTCACATTATATATGATCATTATTAATGTAAAAGTTTTGATTAATGCAAATAGTTTTGGTTTTAAAAATATGTCATGTTATGTGACATCACATTTTGTTTTTTGTTTTACGCTAAGCATTGCCACTCTCATATTTTTCTCTATGAGAATACTGACACAAAAGAAAAATCTCTGATAACTTGAAAGCCTGCAGTGACCTAATTCCCTCTGACAAAGATGGGGAAAATTAGACATCCACCACTGTTGAGTAAACGCCTGTCCCGAGGTAACCTAACTCCCCGCCACCATCTCCCTTCTCCCAAAGTTTGATTTGTCAACACAGCCAAAGCAGCAGCACGGAAGCACCAGAAGATATGAGAGAGTGTGAGCATGCCACAGCAGCTTCCTTCTGTCACTGGCTCAGTCTGGCAGTGAAAGCTGCATGGAGACAGACTCACACACACACACACACACACAGCCAGAGGCGTCTCCAGCAGTGGGTCTGCATGCACTGAGTTGCAGCAGATACATGCTCACACAAAGTCTGACATGGCAGTGTCCACTGTAGCATGCAAGGGTTTGTGCTTGATTTACAGAAATGCATAGATCGCACAAGCAGCATGTAGTCACACACTGTTACTGATTAAGTGGACCCATATAAGCATACGTGTATGTCATCACACACACACATGTGTATGTTTACATGTACACAGTCTCAAAGTGGAGCAGCCTCTCTCTATCTCAAAGCAGGTGCTGAAATGAGACACTAAATAACTATTAGAGTTACAGGAAAGGCAGGAGAAGGGGAGGAGAATGAGAGAAAATAAGAAGCACTTACTCAACGGTAGCAGGGAGAGAGAGAGAGAGAAAGAGGGAGGGAGGGGGAGAGAGAAAGGGAGGGAGGGAAAAGGGAGAGCAGAGGCGCTCAGAGAGAGGATCTGCATTGTAAGTAGCTCTGAGGGCAGCAAGTGGTGGCTGTTTTGTCAACCTGTTTTTGTTTTTTCTGAGGAAGAGAACAAGAAGAAGAGGGGCAAGGAGAAACAGCAACAGAGCACAGTTTTCAAAACTCTGAGCTGTGTTAAAGAAAAGAAAACTCTGAGGGAGGAGAAGGAAGGAGAGAAGCCGGGAGGAACACAAGGCAGCAATGGATAACAGAGTGGCTCGGTCTGACCCTGGGATGGCCTGGATTCACACACTGCTGCTGGCCACCCTCCAGCGCACACACTAGGCTGCTAACGCAAGTCAGGTACAGTACTAAACAAACAGCAGCTATAACTAATTAAGCTGCATACACATTCCACCTTCTGCCCAGAACCTGATTACTGGAGAATTTTGCTGCTAGGAGTGAAAGCTGGGTTGTGCTATTTGACTGAACGTGTAGGTGTAAAGCATTTATTTGACAAAACACAGTATATGTGTCTGGATCTAGTGTCTCAGATTGTGAACAGGATTCTGTTTGCCTGGTTATATGTTGTCTCTACTAACAAAACCAGTTGTTTAAATTTTTAAATCTGACAGCTTCCTCATTGCTTTTATGGCTTGAGAGCCAACGGCTGCTGATCTAGTGCCAAACATGCAGCTCAAGTAGATCCATACATCCTGCCAGAGAGATTATCAGCTTCTCTATTCATTTATTCTCTTGGAAGCGTTTGCCTTGCATCGCTTCTGTTTCCAGCAGCTCCCTAAGCAGTGCAGACTGAGGCGAGCCTTAAGTGTGATGGTTACAGTGTAGCAATGAGTCGTTGCAGAGTGGGGCAGGTAAGTGCATGTCTGGAATATGCTGGTTGAGGGGTTGTTAAAAACTGTACATGGTTGAAACTTTTAACAGTGCTCCTCTGTGGGATATTTTAGAGTAAGACACGATGCCTGTGGCTTCATGCAAGTACAGGGCTTCTTTTTGTTGGCGGCATGTTCATGTGTCAGTTCACAGACAGCATACATGTGTGTTTGTTTATTCTTGCAATGTCTGGGGATACTCAACAATGCAGCGATGACATTCTGTGACCAGGCTGTGATTTATCGTATGGCAGAAGCTGCTCTTGTGACCCAGATGACTTCTTCTCAACATCTCTTCAAATTGCCATCAGAGAGAGGATGAGCCGTGGACATGTCTGTCTTTCTGTCTGGATGACTAAGTGTGTTGTCATGTTGCCTGCTGCTGCTCTGCGTGTATGGATCGTCTGGACGTGCATATTTTGTCTGGAGCACCATTAGATGGCTGTGGGTGATTTCTTGATTATCTGATTTACTACGCTTTTTCTGACTGGAACGCACCATCTGCACGTTCGGTCAAAGTACCACCAGCACCAAGTATAAAGCAGGACCTTGAACTGTTTTACTGCCCTTTATGGCAGGCTGGCTGTCCTGTGTGATGGCAGATGCCTGATAGCATTTGTTGACAGAGACAACACATTTGAAAAAGAGAGATTTAAGATGGCTGACTTGGAGTTTGTGTAACCACACTACTGTATATTTGATGCCAGTCGGCATGCCTGTTCACATCAGATTTATAAGTCACAGAATCCCTCCCTCTTCCCACTTCCTCCTTCCCTCACAACCGTATGTCTGGAGAGCACCTGCCCCATCACCTGCCACTCAGACAGGGGCTGTCTGAGCGTGTGTGTGTGTGTGTGTGTGTAGATGCCACACCTAACCATCATCCCTCACCTCTTTCTCTACGTGCCTGTTTGGGGTTTATACTCACGTGTGCATGCACATGCTCAGCTTCTACCCTCAACATTACTTACAGCCTTTGCTCTACTTTCTGCACCGACTTGTTTTCCTGATAACTAGGTTAAAATAATTAGGCATCACTGACAAACGCAGCCTGCTGTTTAAACATGAGCGACACTGATATTTCAAAGAGACTCGGTCACTTTCCTACCCTTCAAGCCCGCGGCCCAAAGCAGCAGCCGTTCCAGCGGTCCATAATAGCAGCCCTCGCTCCTGCACGTGTATAGCTGAGTTTCTTTGTTTTTCTCCTGCCTCAGCTTAGTGGTCACTTTCAGAGGAATGATCATGCAAAGTCATCTGGGGAATGTGGAAAAGTGTCTCTGTGTGTCAGAGGGTCTTATCTCGGGCTGGGGCGCCTCTGAGTTGGACATGAACTTGTCTTCAGACCTGGACTATAAAACAGACCACCCAGTGAGTTAAAAGCCTGTGCGTTCAGCTAATAATAATAATACAGTAACGTGGCGGCTGTGTTATAAAAGCAGAAAAGTTTATTTTCTGAGAAAAACAGAGAGCACTAAGCCCTTGGAAGCATAAACTTCTCACTTTTTAGGCAGCGGCGTCCAGGCTTTGTCATTTATTAGTTAATTTGCGTGTCAGAGAGTATTTGGCTCAGACTGGAAGGTTTATACAGACAGAAGATTGAAATTTGAGCCCCGGAGGCGATGTGTGCCGAGCACTGCCCTGACTGTGTGGCTGCACACCTGTCTAGCACTGTAGCCCTGAGGTTATTTCACAAGGTGACTTGGCCAATAACACACCAAGTGGTTAACATTCTCATGCATGCATAATAAGTTTCAGGCTTTGGAGGCAAAACTTATTCACAACAATATTCATTTTCTGTGTCTCTATGCTCTTTTCAGGGGAAAAACCACAAACCAGGTGCTGCTCTCACATTCAACAGCTCATCTTTTCTTTTTCACCCCCTTCAGTGTCTTTTATCTTCTCCTGCAAATCATTGCACTAATCTTGATGACGCTGTTGTTATTCAATTTGGTTTGATTAGATTATGGCTTTAGCTCTGGGCTAGATAGGAAGTCTTTTGAACGGTCATCTTGTTTGGCGTATTACACTTTTACCTGATCACGTTTCAAAACAACACGTGGCTTGCCCATACCTGTCCAGATAATAAAAGCGAGGAGCGGGGTGAAAAAGAAAAAGTGGAGCAGACAGGAAACAACAGTGAAGAAAGCGCGAGTGAACTTGTGAACGGTTGAATGCAAGAGATGCATCAGCAATTTGACGTAAAGTAGGTCAGTCTATTGGGAGTTCAGTGGCAGAGGATCAGATTGGAATCAAAGTGCTCTGATTGACAGTTTGAGTGCAACAAACTCAGCCTCCTCCTTTCTAACCAAACCAGGGAAATAAAATTAAAATAAAACTGCAGCAGATCATGCTTTATCTTAGTAATTAGCTTAGCATTACTTATGTGATACTACAGAATTTAAAGCAGTGGGATGGTTCATAGTTCTCAACTTCCATCATGAATGGTTGTAACCTTGCGTGTTTTAGTGAATCCAATATTTATTGTTTAATAATTCCTTTGTGTAAAAACATTAACCTTCTGAAAGACAGGCTGAACAGCTGTCTGAAAGCTTTCAATCGATGCTTGCATCCTCTGAATCAACACGTGGATATAGCTCATGCAATTAAATCATCATGCTGCACAAACGCACTGATAGTTTTATTATTTTTTTTTGCTCTCAAACTCTCAAATGTGTTGCGGTTGATTTTCAGCACCAGACATTCAGACAAGGCAGCTAAATCAATCACCGGCCTGATTTGTGAAAGAAATCAGTGAAACAAAGAATGATAGCATATGATGATGAGCATAATATGGACCAACTTCAGCTCCTTGTTCCTGTTAGAGCATGCTTTGAATTCTGCTTTACACACTAATTATTGACAGCATCGAATCGTCATGGAAGCTGAATATTAATGTAAGAAATGAAATTGCCAAAACAAACCCATATCTTTCCAAATGCCCAACCCTAGTATGAAGGAGCAAGTCAGACTTTGTGTTAATGAAGACACATGTTGGGTGTTTCATCAGAACTGCAGTTTTTGGAAAACATCTGGCAACAAGAAGTAGTTTCTGTCGGGAGCTGGATGTGTACAAAGTACTTATTAGTGTATTATTATTAGTTTGTTTTATTTTTTCATAGGATAGATTGATACCATTGACGGTTGCATCTTTAAAGCAAATAGTATAAAATTATTAGCAGTAACCAAACATACTGTATTTAACTAAGGTGAATTCCTAATCTGTTGGTTTTAGCTTTTCCTGTGTTCTTGTTACCTGCCAAAACCTTCTCAACTGGTCCTCTTTTTCTTACATACTGATCATTGTCTGCCACAAGGTGCTGATTATGAGATTTTCGGGATTTACTGCCTCTTGAATCATTGGCTCCTCCATCAACCTAGTAGCTTTTGTTACTTATGACAAAGCACCGTAATTAGATTAGGTTATTTCCATAAGTTTTGTCAATAGCTCCTTTGTGCTTTTGCCATCCTGGCATGTGCATCTGCTGTGAATCAGCTTATCTGACTGCAGTTGTTATGTTGGAAGAGTGAAGCGGGGAGGAGGGAGGGATATGGGGGAGGTTAGAGGTCCAAAAGTCTTGGCGTTTACGCGTGAGATGGTCGCCATTTTTTCAGGCTTTTAAATAAGAAATGCTGTTTGTCCATTTCTGTCCACATTCACGGCTTGGGAACACGAGGTTAGGGAAGGTCTCTCTGCATCTTGTCGCTTTCAATCAAATGGCTGAATTACCTCTCACACACAAAGTCTCATTCAGGTGTGTGTCATAGCTTTGTGTGATTGTGAGCCAAGTTGTCAGTGTGCATCTTCATAGTGTCCCGGAAGGTCATGGGTAAATCGCCGGAGGCTTTGGAAGAGGATTAGGAGGACCCACACCATGTGTAAACATTTGGGTAACCGCCCCCCACTCAACCCGCCTCCTCCATAGCCTCTGGGGTGCTCACCTGTCTCAGTGGGTGGAGGCTGGAGGAAGAACGAATACCAAGAAACTCCCTGACCTGAATTCATTCAGCCATTCTCACACTAGAGGCGTCTGAGATTTAGGGGAAAAAAAGAAGCAGATTAGCGCGTCACTAAGACACCTACTGTGACTTCTCTCATAGGAATTCAGGTTTCGAGGAGGAGTTTGTTTTGACTGAGATAAAACCCATTACTACCAATTCTGACAAGATAGGTGTTACAGTGCACAAACTAAAACTCAAGTTATAGGAATTTCCCCAGCGAAAGAAAAAAGACAGAAAGTGAGACTGAGAAAGAATTAAAAAAAAAAATAAAACTATTTCAAGAACTGATGAAAAAGAATATAAATTTATAATCAAAAACATTCAAAACCACTAAACCAAGCATGCCTACCTCAGACAAGCAAAAGGAGCTGTTGTGTAATGTCTGAATTTTGTCTTAAGTTTCCCAACTGCCCATAGCAGTTTATCTGTCAGCACATCCTAATTTGGGTCATAATAACTGGATTGAAGACAACAACATATACCATAGCATAGCATAGCATAGCATAGCATAGCATAAAATATGTGGTTAAGATTTTTTTATTCTGAAGCTGTCTCCCACACCTCAGCTGCCTGCACCACCTGTGGATTATTCACTAATCCAACAGAATAAACCCTAATCACGTGGGGGGGGGGGGGGGGGGGGGGGGGGGGGGGGCACAAACATCATGTCCATATTCCACTTAACAAAAATAAACACTTAACATGCTAGTAGATCCTCATCTCTCTTACCAAAGTTTCGAAAAATGGATGATGTCATGTCTTGTCTCAGCAGACAATGCTGGGCTCTTTAGTCTGCTGCCTGGCAATTAGTGGTCTGATGTGACTGAGTTAAACTGCGATCTCACACACACACACAAGCTGGTCACACCACACTGACAGGACACTCCAGTCTGTCTGACCAAACACATGGGACTTACGCTCATGGAGACAGAGAGGGGAGGGAATGAGACTGGATGAAGGTTTCCTTACCTCTACTAGTATCCAGAATGATTCAAGTCACACATGTATCAACACGGAACATAAAGACCATACCTTCAAGAAACGCAAATGAGCCTGGACGTACCATGACCTGGATGACTGAGAACCTTCACAGACATATATGATCTGATCATCATAGCAAAGTTAAATGGTCCTGAAACCAAATAAAATGTTTGTACTGGATTCTGGTGATCACATTGAATTAGCAATTACTTTTATGCATTCAGTCTGACGCCATATTTGTTTTCACTGTGTTCTGGACTGCTGGCAGCAATTATAAACAGTAGAAGCTGCCGCGAAGATTGTTGTAAGAAAAAATAAAGTTTTTCGAGACAACTTTCAACAATAGAGATTTAAGAGTTGTTTATTTAAAGAAGCCACAGTCACAATCTTCTCTCCCTATTTTTTCATTTGCTTTGACGCTCACACGTTGTTAACGTGTTTTTCCGACCAGAAAAAAGCATCAGCAATCACAACACTAGAATAATTATTTTCAGAGGTCTGGAACCAGGTTCCTTATGCCGTCATCTGCAAAGTATTTGAAAATTAGTAAGGTTTAGCCTCTCTATTTTCACTGACTTCAGAATTATGATTTTCAGACCTTAAAGCTGATATACTTTGTGTCAGAGGCAACATCCATTTTTGAGATGTTCAAGTTGACTGATAGAAAGGTGTCTTGGATTAAACTAGATGATGGAAAGTGACTTTAGTGACTGATAACTGAGACTTCAGCAGCAGCTTACGGATCAGAGGCAAAGGTCATTCACAGGCAGACGTGTGGTGTGGAGGGGTCCGTGGGGATTATTTATGAATGTCTAGGCTTGAAGCACCTGAGACATTCATTATTTTTCTGTAACTGCTTGTCCTCTGAAGGGTTGCAGGGGGCTGGAGGTCCAATCTATTGCAGGGCTCAAACCCAGAGACAAACAACCATTCACAATCACACCTACAGCCAATTTAGAATCATCAAATAACCTAAGGAACAGGTCTTTGGACGGTGGGAGGAAGTGTGGGAGTACCTGGGGAAAACCCACGCAGACATGGGGAACATGTAAACTCCACACAGAAAGGCCCCAGTCAGCTGATGGATTTGTACCCAGAACCTTCTTGCTGTGAGCCTTAAATATTTTGAGTCTTAATGCAATTTAAATAAATCATTTATATTACGATGTAACATGATGCCTGTTATTATGAATGGATAATTTATCACTAGAGACCAAAAACATTTTCTGGACTAGGTGGTAAACATGTTTGCATTTTTACTTGAAGATGTACAGGGATTGACCTGATTTGGGGTATTTTAGGAACAGCAGTTTTTGGCAGTTATTCATAAAACTCATTTCATTTTTCTTAACTTTGCTATAAGTCTTTCCTCTATGAATCATACATTGTCTTGCTTACCGCCCCTTTCAACCATTCTCTCTCTCTCTCAAACATTATGAAAGTAAACAGTGTAACAATGCCTGTCTTCACCTTTATAAACCACAAAGAGCTACAGCAACAAATCCATTTGTTTTAACATCCTCAGCTGCCCCTCATAGCAAGCATCAAACGAACTTTAATTACGCGATTACCCAGCGTTTGGCCGTGAGCTGAATCAGCAATGGATTTATGCTCATAGTCATGTGATGCACTCCATTAAAGGATTATTCTGAGGACTTCTAAGTGGGAAAAAAAATGTCACAATTAAAAATGCTTCCTTATACGGCTGTTGGTATTAAAGGCATGCCAGAGTGCCATTCATTAACTCCTGCATGCAGACACGGCGTCTTTGAGCAGCCTAGTGAAATTACAGGGAGAAACACTGGCAGCAAAGTCCATAACAGTCACAAATAACACCCTGCTATGACAAGGGAAATTACACGCCTTTGGAATTGAAATTTTAATAGCATGATAATTGCATCAGTGCGAAGAATGTGTGGTACGAGTACCCAGATGCTTTCATGTCTTGATAAATGTGGCGGTGAGGCTTATTGTCAGCTTTTAGGAACTTCAAGGTTTTTCGATCAAATGGGAAGATAATTAATTTTCTACAAAGGGAGTGTTGATTTATGACGACTTGGCTGTTGGTGGAAGATTATGTGAACATTGATTCATTAGGACACAACTGTGGAGATGTAGTTTTGTTATCTTGGAAAATGCACTGTAAATAATTAATACTTGATCTGACATGACAGATTTTAGATGCAGCAGGATTACAGTATAATCCCATCCAGACATCAATAAGCTTGTGTCATTATGCAGCAGTGGTCTGGATGTGTTTATATGGCTCAGTGGGTGCCCTATATGAGTGGATCAGTATAAGCAGTTCCCACACCCTCTCAGGTGTCCTGTGCTCAGGCTAGCTTGGCCCAAGCACACAGATAAAGGCTGCCTTTGTCTGCTGCAGGGAACAGGTAACCATTTGTGCCTGCACTGCCTTGTGTGTGTGTGTGTACTTGTATTTTTGTGTGCATGCATGCTTGCCAATGTGTGTGTGTGTGTGTGCAAGAGAAAAACAGAGAGAGAGAGAGAAAGAGAGATAGCATTGCTGGCCTTCGCCGCAAGAACAGGTGTGGCTTTTCAACAGCCTCATATTCACAGCACATGTGCGCTCAATAAAAAGGAAGGTAAACGTCTGCAGGCAAACAAACAGCTCTCAAAAAAAAGTTACTCCTTCAGGGGGAGCATTAACATGTGCCTTTATCCTCCATGCATTGTTGTAAATGACATGTATACAGTTTAATGAGATACTATTTACTGTAATGTAAAATGTATGTATCTCTTAAAGATTTACAGTGTGTCAGTACAATGATTAAACTGTAAAAATACGTGGGTTGTAGGGTATGATTACAGCCTGCAGAGATACTGAAGTGTCGGCTGTTGTGAACAAAGAGATTAAAAAAAAGTTTAACATTCAGCGTTCTCCAGCATGTTCCTTCTGTACACTCTACAGTATACTTATCCCGTGCTTTGTTGTGTAGTAGAATTTGTAGTAGTTTAGTATGGACTTCTGATGTGTTGTTAAAAACAGCATTATGCTGACAAAAATAATCCAATAAGTAAGTATCTTTGGTACATTCTCCCACAATAGCCTGGAAGCCAGACCCAACTTCACCCGCCTATTTTTTTGTGTCAGAAAGAGTTGGAGCTGCTCTGTTGATAACTGATTATGCTCCAGCATAGTAAGACCTGCCAAACCAACCAAATAGTTTGGTTGGGTTTTATCGCAGTGATGGACAGAAGAGTAACCGTGACACATACTTGTCATCTGACCACCATGTTGTTGAATTAGTTTCCAATAAAATGCCTCTGGTTGTCAGACTATCCAAAAAAAACAAAAACAACAAAAAAAAAAAAAAAAAAACAACCAAAAAAACATCCCATAATGAAATCCAAATGGAAATGGTGTGTAACTAGAAGTGAATCTGGCTACACTAAGCTATTCCCTCCGTGCTAACAGGCCTAACCACTGGATAGGTTTTTGTCATCAACATTTAAAAAAAAGCAAAATAGACCTGACTTATCTCTCTACCACACATCAAGTTTGTGTATTGTTTAGTTTCTGCATCTTCCGAGCAAGCAGAAAGCGGCAGTGAAAGTGTTTTTTCTTGGCTGCGCTGCATAACTTGGAGCAAATAGTAAAAGATGGCTGCTTGATGTGAAATAGTAATTTACTTGTCTTGTTTATTGCCACAAGATAGAAGATTCCGGTCTTGAAACAACGTTGAAAACCAAAACAATCTATTCATCTTCATCCCTCTGTGCATTTAAGGCCATGTGCGTTGTATATTAGAGCCTCCCTCATTCCTTTTCCCAGGTGTTTAAGCCAGAAGTTGAGGATTACCTGTTCAGGAAGCAGGAGGGTAAGAAGAGACAGAGCTCCACTAGTGTGTGTTTAAAGAGCCTGTCAGGAGAGCTAGCTTTATGGCCCACTGCTGGGTTTTAACACATACTCACTGTAAATATTCAATAAGAAAAGGTGCCTGCCAGCGAACGCTCGCCGACAGGAAGGTAGACCAGCAGCCAGAGTGATGGATGTGTATAGATTTCAGGTGAAAGGTGAGAGTGCCGAGGATGTTCTCTTTTCCTCTGTCTGTCCCTCTGTTGTGGTATTCTGTCTGGAGCTGGTGTGTTTCTGTGTGTGTGTGTGTGTGTGTGTGTGTGTGTGTGTGTGTGTGTGTGTGTGTGTGTGTGTGTGTGTGTGTGTGTGTGTGTGTGTGTGTGTGTGTGTGTGTGTGTGTGTAGATGTTAAGTACAGGGGCTGAATGCTGTGTGTAGAGAGGTCTTTAATTAGAGCAGGAAGACACAGCTCAGGAGACACACTACACCAGACTTAAGTGTGTGTGTGTGAGAGACTGTTAAACATCCTGCACGCGTCGATGGTCACAGGGCCTGTCTTACAAACTCCAGGAGGGTCTACATGTTAAATGTGCATCCATAGAAATGTGAAGAAGTAATTTAAGGAGGTCGTATCTATGCCAACTTAACACCCACAGACTCTCTGGACAGTTTATTAATGTCCCAGCATATTACTGTTGCTCATTGTAACAGAATAGATTCCGGGCAATCCTCTTCCAACACTAAGCCGAGCTGCTTCCACTGAGTTTGTATCCATATCCGACCAAGTTTGAATGCAAACAATTTGTTTTCTGCTGCATTCATTTAGTCAAACACACCAGTTTGTTTATTTGTTTACTTTTGGGTTTCTTTTACACACCTACATTAAAATCCACAATTTATTTTAATATTTTTAAAATATCTGATAAGTGTTTGTCCATGTGGAAACAATGGACTTTATATATTTTTCACAGATTAGCATCCCTTCTGTTCTGCTTTATGTGAGCACACCTTAAATATAACTGCAATTTCATTTTTCATTTTAGCCTGGTCTAGCCAGAGTCAACTATCACAGTCTAAAACGCCATTTGGATTCCATTATTGGGTGTGTTTCAGCCATCGATATGGACGACGTGAGCCAGTGCATAGTCAGTGCAGTACGGTCTAAGAGGACTGAGCCGAGTTATTGCTGAACTGCTCACGCCAGACTCACTCATGTTTTTGTTTAATAATGCATTCTGCTCTACCAACAGCCACAAAGAAATGTTGGATTATATCCTGAACGTATTCATACAGAGTGGTTGGCATGACAACTGGTAGTCATGATGATGTCATATCCTGTTTCTAAAGGGCCAAATAACTTTAATTAAACATATTATAAAAATGGAAACTGACTATCTAA
Source organism: Mugil cephalus (assembly GCF_022458985.1). Lineage (NCBI taxonomy): Eukaryota > Metazoa > Chordata > Actinopteri > Mugiliformes > Mugilidae > Mugil > Mugil cephalus. Next base: position 2,447,355 of record NC_061770.1, on the reverse strand, counting down.
AGTGAAAGAAAAAAATTACTTGTACTTGTCCTCCACTAACATGGAAGGGGTGGAGTTTACGACTGCAGCCAGTCACCAGGGGGAGCTCTACTGGCTTTGGCTTCCATCTATGGCTGCAGCTGATAGAGAAAAAAAAAATACTTCTGCATGCAGCTGTATAGCCCTACAACCAATCAATCTCATTTTGTTGTAAACAAGTTAAGACATCCTGTGTTTATCATGTCATCTTAATGACATCTGCACAACCAAGGGCGTCACTAGGCTTTAAGGACAGGGGAGGCTTAGCCCCCTTAATAAAACAACACCAAACTATTTAGGGGAGCTTAAGAATATTTTTGGGGGGGGGGGGGTTCAGCCCCCCTAAAACAGGCCTAACGATGCCACTGTGCACAACCATTTCTTACAGCAACGTTAAAACAAACTTCCTCCTTGTCCCCTTCCTCGTGGTAAATCACCTTGACAATTTGAATTAGCAGTACTAATATCTTATTTTCCATTCTCTTCTTTTGCAGCTCCATGTGCCTGTTCAGCCATGCTCCCTGGGTATGGATTCTCACCTTTTCCTGATTTTCAACCCCACCTTCACGCATTTCGCTGCCGAGGAGAGAGTCCCAGCATGTGGATCCCAGGTTCAGGAGAGTCCCAGGGTCTGAGTGAGGGCCAGGAGGATGGGCCTCTCCTCCACCCATGCCACCACAAGCATGTCGCTGTATGCCAGCAGGAAACATTGGCTTTTATTGAGCTACAACCACCAGCGACTCCTAAATTAAACGGTTTTGGCTCTCCGCGGCCAACCATTATTCCAGACGCACAAAGCACAACATGCTCCGTGTCAGTGAATGGTTTCAGACACGCACTAAATGAACTCAATGATATGGAGAGCAGTCGTCACAGGACAGACAACGAACATGAAATTAATCTGAATTTAAACTCTCACACACATGCCACGGGTGACGGTGAGCTTGAATGCCAAAATGTCATGAGGACTTCTTTGCAGGAGGAGAGTGAAAAGCCTCGAACTGTTACAACAGTATGTCGTCCTCTCCACTCAGCTCTTAGCCTCCCTCTGTCATACCCTCTGTCCTCTCTCTACACAAACAGAAACTCCTGGGAATCTCAGTTACCTTGTTCCCCATCCCCACCTGAATGTCCTGGGTTTCAGAGCCCAGACTCCTACCAGCCTCAGAGGAGAGCATCGCAGGGTTCCCTCAAAGAAAAGTCTATCCGTGAGTGTGCATCCTATTTTACCAGCATCAAAGTTGACAGAACAAAGGTTAGGCTTTAAAACCTTTTAGTGTGATTTCTATTTCTTTAATAAAGTTATTTTTTGTGTACAGGACGGAAGATGCAGGTTTATTCCCCGGACAGCCCAAGTGATGAATCCCTCAGCAGCCCAATCCTGGATGCAGACTACATCTTTCCTGGACCTTTTGCATCTTTCCTGGAGGAGGACCTGTGTGGATTATCTTCCCTGGAGGCAGTTTCAACTCCTTCATCCACAGACGGTGCTTCCGATCTCCCAAGCTTCAGTCATGACGATATTTTTAATCTACCTGAGGAACCTCTACACATCATAGAGGATTCAATACCAGGCATGGGGGAGGAGAGCAGGAGCATTGTGACGTCGAGTGCCACAGGAGGCTTTTTATCACGTAGCCGTCAAGGGGACCAAGAACGGCGGCGCTTCTCGGCTTCAGAGCTAATATCCAGACTGCAGCTGTCTCAAAGGAAGAACTCCTTCACTCTGAAGCTAGGAAAGTCTCTGTCCGCTCGGGTAGCCTCTAGGGACCGACAGAGCTCCAACAGCCTCACACCCAACCCTGATTGTGAGTACACAATAATGCCAACATCTTGGTAACAATTATTTTTTAAAGTTAGTCAGGGATTAAAACACATTAGTGAGACAAAGACATGGAGAGAAAGATTATTCACTACTGGAGGGGAGAAGTATCATTGTTGCAAAAGATATTTCCACTGAAACTGAAAGTTTTCATAAATTAGATTACTTGATTCTGAATGTGACACATGCTCTTGTTAATGCTCTTTAGGTAAGTTCAACTCTAGACACCGAAGCTCAGGAGGTTCGAGTGATAGCGCCCCCCACAGTCCTGTAGGACCAGCACCTCCACTGCCCAGCGGCGATAATGGGATGCCTTTGAATCGGTGGAGCACAAAACTGGGGTAAATATTATGTTAAAGAACTAAAGATATTTTGTTTTGCCATTTAAAACTCTAAAGATTAAATTTAGATGATTTTTTAGAATCTTTTAACATCATTTTCTTTTCTTCACAGAATGCGAAAGAAATCTGTAGAGGAGGACTTGGGAACACTTCCACCTGCTCCTAGTTCTAATCGACTATCACGCTTTTTACCAAGTTGTGAGTTTGCCTTAGATATCTGTTTTTCCAAATCTGTTTACCTATTACATTATGCCAGTTATATCTACATTTTCGTTTTTTATTGTCAACATTTCTATTTTGCAGCAATTCTGTATCAGGAATACAGTGACGTTGCCATCAACAGAGAGATTCAGAGGCAGCAGGGGAAGGAGCCAGGCACAGAGGAGGAAGGGCTCAAGGATGAGGGCTCAGACGGGACCCCGTCTCCATCCAATCTGTCTCCATCCAGCTCCTTTCGCTCCTCACGAGGCTCTGCTTTTGCGCTGTGGCAGGATATACCTGATGTTCGAACCAGTGGCCAGCTCGACAACTTCAGCAATGAGGAAAGAAAGTTACAGGAGGTGAAGGAGATGCCGGTTTTTAATAGATTCTCTGTTTGACGGCCTAAACTCTTCATGAAGTTGAAACACTGCGTCTTTCCCAACTCAGGCAAAGTTTGAGCTGGTGACATCTGAGGCTTCGTACATTCGTAGCCTGACAATCGCAGTGGATCACTTCATGTTATCGCAGGAGCTTGCTGAGTGTCTTGGGGCTCAGGATAAGCAGTGGCTCTTCTCCAAGCTGCCTGAAGTCAAAGATGTCAGTGAAAGGTGAAGTAACATGCTGCCGACTTAGTTCTGTTGCCCTTGATTCTGTGTTTTAACTTGTCAGCTATCATATCTCCTTCATCTGACGGTATTGTTTCTATTGTGGGCGTCTGTAGGTTCCTTCAGGATCTGGAGCACAGGCTGGAGGAAGACATTCTCCGTTTTGATGTGTGCGACATCGTCCTTGATCACTGCCCTGCCCTGCGAAGGGTCTATTTACCTTATGTAACAAACCAGGCCTATCAAGAGCAGACATACCAACGTTTACTGTGAGTAATTGTTTTTACATGTACATTCTATTGTTTTGCATAGATTACGTCAGCTGTTGGAGATCTGAACTTGACTACATGTGGATGTATGTAAAGCACCTCTCTCTGTGCGCATTCAAGGCTGCAGAGCATAAAGTCTAATTGTTTTGCGCTGGATGTCAGGTGTTCAGGGGTTATTTTACACCGGCATGACTAAACTTGCAGATGGTTCATCTTGAGTAAGCTGAACATTTTTTTCTCAGGGTCAAAAGCATGTTGGGGTTTTCATCAACTCTCACTGAAAGTCATTAAAATGTCTCTCTGAACGTCCTTGTCCTGTCCTCTCAGGCACGAAAACCCTCGTTTCCCCGGGATCTTGGCTCGGCTGGAGGAGGACCCCATCTGCCAAAGACTTCCTCTGACCTCTTTTCTAATCCTCCCGTTTCAGAGGATCACACGACTTAAAATGCTGGTGGAGGTACACCATTAAACATTCACTGCAGAATTCATGTTTGAACTTGAAATCCAATTACAAGAAAGTGTAAATGGGATAGGATTTAGACTGCCCAAGCAGATTTTCCCCCACCAGCTTGTAAGAAAAGTACTGTTTACTCTTTGGCATGTCTTCAACGCCATCGTTATTTTGCAGAATATCTTAAAGAGGACAACTCCAGGCTCTCGAGATGAGGACACTGCCACTAAAGCTTTCAATGAGCTAAAAAAGGTGGTGATTATCATCCCTAATAGCCAGTTGGACTAGTAACAGTATTATCACTGGTGAGGCACAACAATAATAACCATGTTGTCTGCTTAGATCATCAAAGAATGTAACTCCAGTGTGCAGTCAATGAAAAGGATGGAGGAGCTCATCCACCTCAACAAGAAGATTCACTTTGAGGGCAAGGTGACTGAGTCTTTTCAGGGGTGTTTTTACTGTATTTTTGAATCAGGTTCACTTTCCTGTTGTAATTCTTTTCTCCATTGTAACTTACTTCCTTTGCAGATCTTTCCTCTGATCTCTCAGTCCCGTTGGCTAGTGAAGCACGGTGAACTCCTGGAAGTGGACACTCAGACAATGAGCATTTCTGGATCAAAGTTCAAGTTACCCACCAAGCCTGTGTACCTCCACCTGTTCAATGACTGCTTGTTGCTGTCCAGGAGGAAGGAGTGAGTGAGAATACTGCTCTCACAACATGCAGAGTTTTCAAAGTTATAATCCCCATCTCTATCTAAAGCAGTGCTAACATGCCATATAAGTACATAGAGCGTGTTCCTGGATGTTTGTTATTGTCTCTTGTCATACTTGCAGAACACTGTACACAAATGGAGCAAAAGTCACAGATGTTGTTTTGTGCAAAAATGTATACTAACATTTTGCCAAAGATAATATGAGTCATCAGCAGTCTGAGTTAGCAGAAAACATCTTGCTGTAAACACTCGTCGCCCTCAAACACTTTTGTAATATTTGCACCTGACAAAAAAATCTATGCATTTATTCATATCATCTTCATACAAGTTCATTTATTGGTCCAGACATAGTCCAAGCATAGGTAAAGCCTAGAAAAGAAGAATCTGCCTATGAATTGCTCCAAAGGCCAGACCCGGCCAGCCAAACCAATTGGTATGACCCACTGAACGACCCTAGACAATCCCTCTAAATTTTGCCAGTTTTTTTAAAATTTAATTTTCCTATATATATATATATATATATATATATATAACATATTTTAAAAGTGGCTTATCTCCACCCCTCACACAATGGTATATTCTGACGTGTCTTTGCCTGTAATGAGCCAATAGCAACTTTGTGGCTATATTTAGTGATTATTCAGATCCCTCTAGTGACTTTTCTTTTGAAAAAAAAAGTGAGTTGTGACAAATCTAGCGACTTTTTCTGTTGCTCTTGGAGACTTTTAGCTAGGGCTGGGCGTATCGATCTAAATATCGATAGTATCGATACCAAGGCCAGTATCGCTATCGGATCGATACCAGCGTGGTGAGATCGATACTTTTGTTACAGTTTCTCTTCTATACATCCAGAAAATTACTCATCACAGAGTTCATGCAAGCGCAGCTTCTCTCCAAGTCTGTGTGCGTCAAGAGCTTCTCCATCCTTGCCTGTAGTAAAAGGTGGATATGGACAGAGTTTGATACTCAAATCCTAGAATCACAGCAGCATCTCACAACTGGTACATCTGGCCCATATAGTTTTCTGTTATAGACTGACCCTGGTCCCGATCACAGAAAGAAAAGTTGACATGGCCCACATCTTGAAAAAATGTTTGGGGACCCCTGCTGTACACATTCTGATGTTAGCATTAAAATAAGAGATTCATTTAAAATACTAAATATTAAGTAAGATGAAATCCACTCTGAACTTCTGCAGAGTGGTCTTTTGTAATATTTATACTGCGCAGGTCAACCCTCTCCAGGTCCACATAAGCTACACGGACCTCATACCCATGTTGGGTTTGGTGTTTCCTATATTTTGGATTATGAACAACTTTAGCTAATTTGCTAACGTTACATAACGCTACTAGCTCTGGAAAAACCCAGACTCGTTTTCAGATATAGTTACAAAAGTACAGAGGACATCTCGACAGTTCCAAGACAATAATTATCTAGCTGTATAACTTACTCCAAATATTTCACAAATACCAACCTGTCCAAGAGCAGTAAGGCAACATCCATGTCTGCTCTCCTACAAGGAAAAGCTGCATCAGTGATAATCCCTGTCTGTCATTGATTGCAATCCTTTCTCTTTTTTTACATGGAGCATCAGAAATATTTGTGGATGCTGTTTTTTCTGCCAGAGGCTTCACCACACTCTTAGTTGACATAGCCCACTGCTGATGATACTAATCACCATTCATCCAATTAACCCTATATTCAGATATTGCAAACCATTCAACATTGCAGCAAGCAGGAATGTAGCCTCAGGCACAACATTTAAAACTAAATATTTTATGAGATTTAGCAGATTAGCTATGTTAATCTTTTTTGCGCACAACATAACATACCTTATTTTATGTGTAAAAGTCCCACATTCCAGCTTTAAATCCTCCAAATAACACTAGACTGCAGCAGTTTTCATTTGATCATCAAACCTTCTTACCACAAACTTATACCATTGTAAAAATACTATGGCCAGATAAAAGGATGCTTTTAAGATGCCTTAGGTGGTCACAATTATGAATACTACTTGCAGCTTGCTATCTTGAAAGTAAAATTACATCTTTTTTCTTTTTCCAGTACGTGGAAGTTCATGGTGTTCGTGCATGCAAAAATAGGAGAGCTGAAAGTGAAGGATCTCAGTCAGAAACTGCAAGGCATCTCAGGCTTTATCTTCTACCTGCAGCTGTGTGAAGGCCAGCAGCTCAAACATCAGATCCTGCTCAAGTCACCGACCGAGTGAGTAACCAAGGCATTTCTCCAGCGCTGAGTTTGCTTCAAACTCAGACGCTTCGGTTGTCTAACTGCAGTTGTCGACTTTGTGTCTTTCAAGGAGCGGGAAGCAGAGATGGATCACAGCAATGTTTCCATCTGACCCACTTGAAGACATCGAACAAGCAAGTGAAAATGATGGTCAGTAGAGATCTTTAGCTGCCCCATGGGTCAGTATAAGCTCCTTAAACTTCTCATTCATCCATTTCTGTCATTCTCCTCTTAGACATATCCCAGGTTCAGTGCATCAAAAGCTATCAGGCCCAAGAGCATGACGAGCTAACTCTGGAGAAAGCCGACATTCTTCACGCTAAGACCATTACAAGTGACGGTAAGAATCTACCCATGTTCAGAGAAACTGAATTTCAACTTCAGCCTAAATGAATTAAACTTATATCCATCAAATGCTTTTCACCAGGCTGGGTGGAAGGCATCAGACTTTCGGATGGGGAGCGGGGCTGGTTCCCCAAAACCTACGTGGAGGAAATCACAAGTCGCAGCGCGCGCCTCCGCAACCTCCGGGAAAATATCCGCATCAAATGTGTCACACAGAAACTGAGGGGAAAGGACTGACCATTTTTACTGTCCTGTGTCAAAGGTGCATTTCAGTTGTTTAGTTGCATTCCTAAGCTTTTGGATGTTTGTTTTCATTTTAGATGGATACAAGGTTGTTTGGCATACAGACACTTAAACAAGCAAACATTTTTTAAAAGTCTTCGCATGGTTGCTAAACCCTGTATCAGCAGTTTCCTTTAGCATGCTAGTTCTGGATACACATTTTAAATGAGGGTGCAAAGCCCATTTTACATATTTAGCTTAAAAAGGGCTTTTATATACCAAGAGCCCATCGATAAAAGTTCACAAGAGGACATTTTTAAACTTCATGCATGCTTTCTATGAATGCATTTCATACCATTTTACAGAGCATTTGCAAGCATCTCTGTGGTGAATATTGTATAAATACATGCACTTTGTCACCACAGGTAGTAACTACATATCCAGGTTCATATCCAGCAGCGAATGTGCATTTAAAGTCACTATGTTTTTCTACTGTCATGCCTCACGTTGAACTGTCTTGTGCAGTTCTGTGAGGTCGTTGCTGCCTGATGGTTTCCAGCCCAAAAGCTGTTCAGAAGCCAGCACGTCCACAAACCACCCTAAAAGAATAGATCGATGTTTAGTTTAGTACTTTGACTTTGCTTACGCTACTGTAACAAATCACTGCTGTCGAAGCATAGAAATCATCCAGCAACAAACCGCGGCAGCCAACCACCAAAACTACTCACATCTGGCTACTTGGAAGCGATTTCACAAATGATTGTAGTCCACTGATAAGAAGATGTAGCTCATTTCTAATCTTTAGAAAGTGGCACACACATACACACACACACACCTGCACTTTGCTTTTATTTCAAATAAGAAATAAAAAGAATAATAAGAAAAACTGCCAAAATTTATTTATTTTTTTTTTTACCAGCAAAATAAAATTCAAATAAACTTGTGAGATTCAGGAGCTTCACTCAATGCTGCTGAGATGTGTCAGGACTTATCTTTTTGTCTAAGAGCAACTGCAAGTTTAAAGTTTAAAATTGAAGCCATTTTTTGGATCCCACTGTAACATCCAGTTATATAGTGCGAATAAAGCACTAGACATTTTTTAATCGTCAACGATGCCAATGCAAAGACTCAAACCACCTGTGCAGCCGTAGCCTACCATGTCGAGACTCACAATTGCTGTGGGCTGTTATTTTAAGTCCCAGTCACATGATCCTGCTGCTGTAAATATTGACCAGAGCTGCATACGTGTCTTAATCTGCTAAAAATAGTCCCCAACAAATGCACTCTTTACACCTCTTTAAATAGCATCTGCTAAGAAATAACACCACCAACAACAAAAATACAATCCACAGTTGTTTTTAAAGGAAAAATCCTGTTTGATACGCATGGGTTGGAATGGTAAGGTTTAGTCTTAAAATCTCTTTGTGTTCTTCAAAACTAAAAAATAGACAAATACACCCAATTCATCATGGAAAGCAATTACATTGAGCACCTGTGTGGTCAATGTCCACATTTGACACTCTTGGTGTAAATCATCTTGGTTTAACACCAGTTGAATAAAATCTAGACAATTATACTACCGTAATAGTACGGAATAAAACACTTCTATCATATGCTAAGCACTAACTTACATTTAGGTTAACACATTACATCCACATTCTCTAATAGAAGTAAATAAAATAAAGAAATGTCAGAATGATCAATAGCACAGTGTAACTGAGCTAAGACCTGTTTTTAATGGACCACTATAATCAAAACTCAAACTCCTCCAGTGGCACATAAAATGTTTTGTAACCCCAATATTTTCTTTACCTAAGTGGTTAGTTGTAATTTAAACGGTTGCTGTTGCAGCGTGTGTATTTATACTCCTCTAGCTGGTTGTTCTCTAAGGAGATTCTGATATAAAATGTAAATGTATTTCACTGTAGATGGCTTCATGTATAAAGAGTAGAAACATGATTCATTTACGTCCGTGGCTGTAATTTATATGAACAATAGCCCATGCAGTCAGTTTAACCTCTAATAAATAAATACTGTAATACACTGGATGTTTGCTGGATCTCTGCACACTACTGTAAATGTTTAACCACTGAAATAAATCCAGATATGTACTTAAAATTATGTGGAATGAATGGGCCTTTCCATTTTTTAAAAACAGTTTATTGGGAAAAAGTCATCTACATGCAGGTATGTACAGTTTCTACTTTCTACAGTTATTTTGTCTCTGCCGTGTCTATATCTAACATTTCATCAGCTGTGTCCCGCTCTTCATCTGGGTCATGACCTTCTTTCTGTTTGTCCCAACATGAAAGAAAGCTATAAGTATCTGAGTCCCTTCAGAGTGACCAAATCTCCCACATATGTCAAAACTAGGGTGATACCATTTCTTCAGTGATGCATTTTGTAGCAGAGATTAACAATACTATGTACATTATTATCTACATGTGTTGTTTTTTTTTATAATTACAGTGAATTTAGAAGCTTCGGATGGGTCAGCTGCGTCCATTGATGTGGCATTGGTCGACCGCTATAATCGGTTCCTGGGACTCCTTCCTGCTTCTGTGCAGCTTTGGCATGATTGGAGGTGGAGCGTGACTCCCAGTAATGTGGCTGCTTCTGTCTGGCTGCAGATCAAAGAGAAAATCTTGTTTCTGCAAAGTTCCTTCACAGTTAAAGTATGTCTAATCTTGGCACGTGAAGATTTCTCGCGAAATTTGTATCTTAAGTAAATAAAAGAAAAATCCTGGAAACAGAAAAACAAACTGATGAAGTAGTTTTTGAAGCTGCATCTAGGATTTCCAGACAACGTCCACAAAAAAAACATATGCTTCTGATCGCAAACAAGCTTGTGCTTGCTGATTTTCATGCTCAACTAAAATAACTGGCCTAGAAATGAGGTAAAGCACTGAACTGAAAAACACTACAGATTTGTATAGTAGTAAATCGATACTGTCTCATAGGAATGACTGTGCAATACAAATAATTTGCAACTGCAAATACAATATTTTTAAAGAGGGAAAAAAACAATACCTACTGCCATAATGGTTCTGTGTATTTATATGCTCAATGGTATTTGTGTGGTAAACAGTGTTGTCTTTTATAGATCTCATAAGACTGTTAGCAGATGACGGATTTGTTGCTTGCAAAATCGGAGCAACACTACAAAGAGGCCACACCCTCCCAAAAAGCCTTGTCTCTGATTGGTCAGGCTCCATCCATACGTGTTTTTTGCAAGAGAGAAACGGCAATTTTTTTTTTCCCCTCAACGCTGGACTGAAACACATCAGTGGTGTATATTTTGGAGCCGGTGGTGTATAGACTACCAAGTATTTGGTCATTTATTTCTTGGTGTTTTTCATTTAATTAATTAATCATTTAAAAGAACACACATCTGCCTTAACTGATATATATTGTAAAGTCGGCGTCTGACCTGTTGTAGCTGAAAGGTCCAGTTCTGATAATCCTCCTGGCTCATGCAGGACACTTGCAGGGGCTCCAACATCTCACCTGAGCGAAAATGAAATAAATCATTGTAAATTTTTTAGTTGTGTCTATACGACATTTTGCAAGAATGTGTGAAACGTGTATATACCCATGATCTCAAACTCCAGCCGTCCAGGCAGGGCTGACCTCTCCACTGCTCTGATGGCGTTCCGGGCCAGTCTGCCCTGCAGGGCGGAGAAAAAAGAAAATGGCGTTTAGATATGGTCGTACATTTATTATACAGTAGCTGCTGCTTGACATACAGCGGGTTTGAGTTACAGAATGTTCCACCCATGCCATATGTCATGTGTCAACAGAACAAGCACTGTGTCATGATTACTGGAACACATAGTTATGCCGCGGTGGTTTAAAAGGTATCATTATGGATTTTTCCCACAGAGTCATTTTACAGTACCTCATATTTTATATTCAGCCTCTGGTTGTCAACAGACAGCAGCAGGACGTCTTGAGGGAAGAGAACCATCAGTCTCTCTTGGAGTCCCTACAAGAACCAAACCAGAGACGTCTCTATTATTGTAGGACTGAACCACTAACATAATACTATGGCATGTTGAAACGATATGCTCCTCTTTTACGCAGTAGACAGATCACCATATTAACACGTCTTGTATGTCTAGTTGTAAAGAGCAATTGCTGTTAACTCAAACTTGTGCCTCATTTTTATGTTTGTGTCCATCATTTGTGTTGGCAAATACAACGTTACATTGTCCTTATTAATTGCTGAGATGTGCTATTTTGAAAGCGTCACTAATTACATTGTCATGAGCTGTATGCAATGAAATTCGTTCTGTATACACCCTGTACATACAAAATGACAATAAAGTTAGTCTAAGTCTAAGTCTAAAATACAATTTAGAGCAGGGAGGGTGACTTATGAGTGTGTCTATGGTGCATTCACTTACATTTTAACCTACAAATAAAATTGTTTAGATATCATTATGAACAAACTGTTTTGTGTTTACTGTTCCTTTTGTAAGAGTAAAGTAAAATAGCTAGAACAAATTATACAAAGATGGCTAAACATACTAAAATAGGACGAAATGTGTAACATGAATTTACCAATCCAACACTACACTGTCCATATTCCGAGATACTAGTACTGAGGATTGTCAGACAGAGGGACTCTTTTTGTATGTCTGTGAATACAGTCAACCCTATTTCAGAAACACAGATAGCTTTGCTGATGCAATTATGGTGTCATCTCTCAAAGCTATATCAATGTCGCCATGCCAATAACTGTCTGACTGTATTTTTAAGTGTGAAAGTACTTAAACATTAACACCAAGGTGCAGACAACTTGGAGAGAGAGTGTCATAGAGTGCTTACTACCTGTCTCTGTGTGTTGATGACGTGAATGATGGATATGTATTCTGGCTGACCCATGTGCTGTATGGGCGAACCCTCCCAGTGCCATATTGGAGCATGGAGCAAGTATTTTTTCAGTTCTTCTCTTTTCCAGTTCTCGTCACAAGGTATCTAAGGAAGACACAAGGGTTTAACTGCAACTTAAAGAGAGACGTGATTTGTGGTTGTGACCAGATGGTGGTTTGTCATTACTAGATAGGAGAGGGCGCAGTGCGAGGGACTCATGGGCTGCGACATGGACTTGTAGCTTCTGTCTTCAATATGTTGCATCCATTTCTGTAGCTCTGCAGCACTGGCGCATATGAACACCTTGGAGTCCATCATTGGACCTGGATGAAAGAAGCAACAACATAAATCGTGCTCAGCACTTTACACTGTGCTGCCACGTCTCTGTGGAGCCTGATAATTTCCACTGACTCACCGCTGATCTGAAACATGTGTGGTGAATGTGACGCGTCAGGGTCCAGAGAGACGGCTTGGAAGGAAAGTCCAGAGAGGGGAAGGATGCCCTGCGAGATAAGAGATATCTATCATGTCTGCCTGTGTGCTTAATGTCCTCCATTCAGATTATAACCCTTCCGTGCATTCCCCAACGAAAAAACAGTTTTGCGTCTTTCATGTGTGTTTCTACATGTGAGCTTGTGTTGTCTCGTGGGTTGGGAGACCTCACGTTTTAGCAGAAAGCCTGCACTGCAGACTGGAATGTGAGTTTGCAAGCTGTGGGCACGTGCCAGGCAGGGAGGATCAGAAGAGTTGCATTAGGAGAGTTTGGCATCCAGCGTATTTTGGAGTTCGACCAATGACAGGAATTAAACATGTGGGTATTTCTGTTTCTGCTGCAGCTATTTCAACTATTCACTACTTGTCTTCTGCAACTTTAAAAGTGCAAAAATAAATGACCTTAAGCTATATTATGACTATACAGTGCTACATGTTAGAGAAACGCTATGCATTCTACTCCACTATATTTATTTGACAGTTACTAATTAAAATGAAGATATAATAATATAACACTGCTATATATTAATTAAATCAGGGGACCCTTAACGTTGTGACTTCTGGCATCTCATAAAAATAAGTGCGTGCTCAAGGTCACATTAAATAGCTTATTTCTTTATAAACTGTACTCGTACCTTAGCTTAAAACAGTGTAACTGATTTTTGTTGTTTCTTCTTTTCTCTCATATTAATCCTCTGATGACCGCCCAGATTTATCTTTTATATATGAAACTATATATATAGTCATATAGACATATTTCACAGACAAGTTCCCCTTCTAGCTGCTTAGACCCAGAGGCTCCATTGTTAAACCTCTAATGATGTCATATACTGTATAATATCGACCGAATATCGAATTTGCACTTTAGTAACTTTACAACAAAAAAGTTTTTGCTGTTTATGCTAATGTAATTTTATTTAAATATGATATTTCATGCAAGCCCTTTACTTGAAACTCTACAATTTTACATTGCAGTATTGGTACAGGAGTACATACTGATGCAATCTGCAGATCTGCAGCCATTTTACTCAATCTGTCATCTGTCAGCATCTGTTGTTAAGCATTCAACAAATTATTTCAACAAAAACCTGAACAATTTTAAAGCTTGATCTGTGTATTCTGTTGACCAAGTGCTCCCTCTCCTTGTAGTTTGGGTTCTGTCTTTTCTAGATGCTTTACCTCACTGATGTGCTAGTTTCTTAACTGTTAAAGCTTTGTCCTGTAATATCCTACAAACTCAAGCATCAATAAAATAAATTTAGGTTTAATGTTAATTGTCTAACCCTATCTTCTCATGACCACATGTTTTTGAAGAGCAAAGAATACCTCATAAATGAAATCTTGTTGAGAGTGGTCCAGAGAGAGGATGAGCAGGTGAAAAGAGAACAACACCAGGAAGTGTTCACTGGTTTCCTGTGGAGACGAGGCGGACATGACATGCAGTTTTGATTTTTGATTTGGCCACTATGATTACTTTCACATGACTTTCGACTTTGCACGTTGTTACTCGTGTGTAGCTGTTGTAGAGAGACACCAGGGACGAGTAGACGATCACTCCATACACGTGGGCAGGCTGGCCCTCCCAGCCCCTAACTGGCTGCTGGGAGTAAATCCTGTGGTGGAGCTCATCTCTGCTCCTGCCCCACAGCACCACCTGCAGACAGAAACATATCAGTCCATGTTTGTTGATTATCACATAAGTGGTGTATCTTGTTGTTGTTTTTTATGACAACTGCTGGATTCCCTCTGGTTTAGACTGTTGCTTAGTTTCTCTAGCTTGTGGGAAGTTTCCATTTTCACCTTCATGACCCTGCCCCCATCAGTATTTATATACTTTGTGCGACAGAGTGACTAGTCATGCATGCCACAGCTAATTTAAAATAGCTCCAACTCACTCATTTTTTGTTGTTGGGCATTTCATATCTAAAAGAAATAATGAAAACAGTCTTTGTGGGGGAGATATTTGGAAGAATTTGTTGTATTAGTTTGAACTGAACTTAAAACAAAAAGGTGTGAAAACTCAAGTTTGTGCAGCAATGTTTCCTCCCTCGCTTATTTCCTGTAAAGTTTGAATCACACCAAACAGGGAATGCAGAATATCTCTCTGCTGTCACGGAAAATCCTACAGCGTGTATACGTGTGTCTGGCTTCAAAACACAAATAAACACAAGTGTGGAAACTGTGACCATTCACGTGAGACACTCTGGCCAACAGTAAAAAGTGATGTGTTAACCACACGTTGTGCTGTCAGTGCAAAAAGGGCATGATACGAAGAAGCTGCTTGGCACTGTCCTGCACGTCCCGCAAACACACCTCTTGTTCCAGGGGTCGTATTGAAGGTTTGCGTGATGGCGGCTGCAGCTCATCTCTGCTGTTCCTCACTGATAGCTGAAGTCTGGTTTCTCCCAGGCTCCACACTCTGACAACAAACATGCATGAGGACATTTTTTACACTACAGAAGTGTCACATAGCAGCAGTGAAGGCACAGTGGTTTGTTTGTGGCTTCACTTTGCCACATCAGTGGGTCCAGTTTTGCTACTTGCTAAGTGAGTGCTCTGTACATAAAACATATGCAAATTATACATTTGTAGCACACCCTGAGCTGAGAAGAAAACTCATGGTGAGAGCAACAGAACACATCGCAATATAAATAACTAACTAACGTCCTGCCTCCCTTGCCACCCAGCAGCAGCCAGACATAATCAGATTACAACAGCCAGAGGAGAGACAGACCCACCTGCTCACTCCTTACTGCTATATTTTGGAGCCTTTGACCACTAAACATACAAACTTTGTCCTAGTTTGATAACACATAAAAGCAATGGGGGATGAAAGGAGAGAAGATAACATGTTACTGTAAATAACGTAGTTATGAAGGATATGATGCTCATCGTTGAGCTTTATGGAATTTATTCTGCATCATATTTTGTGTTAGGGCTCCACTGGAGGCTTTTTAGGTCTGCGGCTCACTGGCAACAGCAACACAGGTTCATGAAGACCTTGCTTTCTCCTGTAAAGTTTAACTAGCTGTCTCTTTTCAGTTATGATTTTGATCAGTGGAGAAATTGCATCACTTCCTGGAATTGAAAGTGCATTATTTTCTTAAACAGTTGCCATGTGTGGAATCCGGACACAGTTATGGATGTGTTTTTATATTTGCAAACACGTCCACACATATATATGTGACTGTGCATGCTTTCTGTCATTTGTCTGTGGTGAAATAAAACAACAGTCACCTGCATAGTAGTGAGTAGTGACTATTAAAGACCATACAGAAGGGCCAGTTGCTCCTGTTGTGATTAGGTTCTGCTAATCCCCTAGTCTCAAAACGAGCGGGGATTGTCCCGCTCTTATTTTGTATTAAACCCAGTCATTGTCTTATAGTAATCTGCTAATCACATCAGTGCAGCATCACTGACTTCCCCAAGTTCATGTTGACTAAACAGGAGACAATTAGTCCCCCTGTCTTGTTGTTCAGCTGTGCGCCAATCATACTAATAGAAACCATACTGATGCAATCTGCAGATCTGCAGCCATTTTTGTGAAATTAATATTTTCTTTTTCACAGGGCCTGAATGTTTTCTGTCTTTCAACACACCCTGTTACTGCGTACATCCTGGAATGAGTCTCACTGAATAAACAGCTGTTTTCAACAACACAAAGAGTGCATGAAATGTCACAGACAAACCACAGTGGCTGAGAGGTGAAGCTGCTAAAGGGACGATGCTCTTTTCACTTCACAGACTGTCACTGCTTCCTCCTGCACAACTCACCAAACCACATTTGAACTTACTAAACCTGAAAGATACACTCTCCATAAAACTGCTCGCCTGCTGGATCTGATAACACTGGTGCCACTGTAGCTCTTCCGCAGCAACAAATGTGTAAATTTCTTGTTTCTGAACTGCTCTTGGCTCTGAACAGAAAACTTGTTTCTTACCCTAAATTGTCTCCTGAGAGTTCCAGGAGCTCGATCTCATCAGGGCCCACCTCGTCCACTCCAGTATGCCTCTGGGTCACACTGCAGCATCCCATGACAAACGAGGAGTGAAGTCCTTCTCAGCTTCTAGTCCACACACTGAGCACCATCTGCCCAGGCAGTGATCCAAACAGTCTGTGTGCCACACTAAAACCAAAGTAACATTAAGGTAGGGGGGGTTTAAAAGATGACACTGAGCACTGGACAAGGGGAGGCGGGGCGCCGCTAAGCTCTAGTTCCCCCTTTTAGTCAGCATATTGTGTATATTTCCAGAAAGCCCCGAGAACGAAAGGTGCGATAGCGTTTGAAGAGTGATTGAAGATAAAAGTTTTTGTTGAGTCGCCGCGTGGTAGCTGTTCCTTCCTTCCTGTCAGTTGTGTCTGTCTGCGGAGAACTGAGCAGCTTCCTCACTTTGGTTGTGTTACACTCACAATGGGAACGTGCTGCCGTTTCAGTGTGACAAACTAAAATCGGCTGAGTTGTCACCACAGGAAAGTAGAAAAAAAGTTAGACATGTTGATAAGACGAGCCCTCCGATGCTTTCCTCCAGCCTTCTTGTTACGCAGCATATGGATGAGGCAAGCAACCTGTTGGAAAAGATGGGCCATGCCTGCCTGTGTTTACGTGCACTGAGCCTCAACGCAGAGAGGCAAGTGAGATAATTATGAGTTATGACACAAAGAGGTGAAGAGCTGCAGACCAAACAAGCTACAACAGCTGTAGAGTGGAGTGTTGTGTTGATCTTCCTGGTTAGAACTACAGATGGTGGGAGGGTTTAACCCACACTAATGTCTGAGTGTTTCTGTCTTCCCACAGGCCAGGAGCTCCTGTTTTTGTGATGTGATGCAACTTGGCACGAGATGATTGATGCTTGTATCAGTTTAAATTTGACTAAATCTATACCAAACAACACAATAAAGACTGAAATGAGACCAGGTCTTTACTTATCTTTATTGTCACATTCATTTGTTCTTCTCTAAAAGAACAAGATGTCCTCCAGATTCTTTAGGCAAAGTTATTACCATTCACATACCTCACATTGCCTCACAGTTCCTCGTCTCTCTAGTGCATTACACTCTTTATACGTCCTCTTCAAGTTTTTCTTCTTCATGTCAGTCAGTGCACACTGGAGGTCCAGCACAGGATGGGAATGGTCTCTCACTGGTAAAACTCTGCCCTCTCTGGGCTTGCGATGACAGGCACACGATGAGGGTCATACTCTGCTGATTCTTCGAGAACTTCCTATCATCTGCAGCCTTTATACGATGATGCACAGTACATTTGCTCAGCTTGAGTTCAGCCCGAGGCCCGGTGTTCTTACTTCTAACACCCTGTGTGCTGCCTGTGCTGCTGTGGTCATTTGAAGGCTCTTGTACAGATGAACTGTTTGGATGGAGAGGGAAGGTGGTGGTGGATGTGGTGGGACTTACTGCAGCATTCACGGATTTATCAGACAACTCTGAGGTCATGGCATCGTCCTCTGTCCATGATGAATACTTTCTGGCTTCAGTCTTTTTCTTAGTTTTTAGGTGGAAGTGAACATTGCTGTTGGTCTTGCTGGGGCCCGACACAGCAGGAGTTAAAACACCACTGTACAGCAGAATAAACTCTCTCTGGCTGTCCAAAGGAAGGATGCTCTGTCTGAGACGACACTTGTTGAAGATCTCCAGAGTTAAATCTAAAGATGAGCATGAAACAGTGAATGAAAACAACTTCAGGGTGGTGTTGCACATTGGCCTGTTATGCAAGAAAATTAATGACACGTTTCATAAAGGGAACTATATCAGCACCATGGGGGCGGAAAAAAAGGTTTTTAAAAAAAATAATGTGAGAACATGTTTGGTTCAGCAGCATTTTAAATAAAATCTCACTTTTAAAATGTGTTGGTGACACTGATGCGAGGGTTGAACTCACCCAGTGTTTCCATCACAGTGCTGGGTATCACCTCCTTCAGCACCTCACAGTTGGTATGAAGGGCTGGGTTACAGTTCATCTCCAATAGCCACACCTGTTAGGACCACACAATGAATAACTATGCATCTTTAAAATTGACCAGCATTCAAATATTCAGAAAAGCCTCTTCCACCTTGAAGTTTTCATCAACCATGAAGTCACATCCAATCAAATCAAAGAATCCCAGTCGGCAGTCTAGCTTGGACTTGACTGCAAAGAAACAGTGGGTCATGATCTGCTGCATGCGCTTCTGATGCATGAAAAGGAAAAAAAATATCAGTCAGTCCACCTCCACTACATCATTTGTTCAATGAATACATTTTTGACTGCTTTATAAAAATAATCTTCTCATTTATTTTGTCTCATAACATGGCTGGATTAACTGATACCTCAGGCCACCTGCTTGTATGCTTATGTTACAAAAATAAACCTCAACTGAGTATGAGTGAGGTTTGTCTCAGAGGTTTAACTGACAGCAACAATACTAAAAATATGTTGTATTTCCTTGGTACTGTAGGGAAAAACAAGTAATTTTAGATGATGCATCCTCTCACAGCAATGATCTTATCCAAACCTAACTGTAACCTCAATTAAGTGACAACACCCTTCATTGTAATACTAATTGGTCCCTGAGAGCTACAACACACTGCACCACTCACTGCAAAGAAGCCCAGGACCCAGTCCCTGGGCAGACCCTTGGCAACCTGAAACCTGTCGTTGACGTAGGCGTTGAAGCTCTCCATGGACCACACAGTGTCCTCTTTGAGCTGGCTGTACAGAGGGTTCTTCTTCTGCACGTACTGCACATGGACAGCAGGGGGACCAGAGACACATGGAGCAGACAGGCTGTTAGAACACCACCACCACACTGTTCCTAAAGCTACGTTTTCAGTATTCTCCACCCCACACAAAGTTGAGCCTGTAGAACCACTGAAACCCTCTCTACTTTTAAGGTCAGGCTTAAGACTTTCCTTTTTGACAAAGCTTATAGTTAGGGCTGGACTTAACCATCCCTTAGTTATACTGCTATAGGCCTAGGCTACATAATATCTTACAATTTATTTTCTATTACTAACTGCTGTATCCCCCCCAAGCCCCCCTCCCCTTCCATCTTCTGGAGTGCTGTGTATCAGACCTGTGGAGCTCAATAAACCACATCTGCCCCAGGTCTCATGTCCTCCTCCAGTTGTCCACTCCTACCTGGATGAACAATTCACCAACCTGCCCATGATTCCTGTTATACTCACAAACTGTCACATAAGATCATCACCTATGTGTTACATTACTAGACCCTACATGTTTACTTCAGCTCAGTGTATGTATCTATTGCAGAGGTTTATTTATCTTGTTTCTCCTGCTCTCTTTTCTCAATCCCCAGAGTGTGCCATATGCTGAAGTGTCCACTGAACCCCCAGTTGCTCCCAGTGCAACTGGCAACGGTGTGTGAATGTGTGTGTGCACCCATATGAGCTGGGTTCTGCTCAAGGTTTCTTCCTGTTAAAGGAAGTTTTTCCTTGCCACCGTCGCCCTCAGGCTGCTCTGTGGGTTTCAGGCTGGTTTTTGTAAAGCGCCTTGAAACAATTTGTATTGTTATTGGCGCTATATAAACAAACTTGAATTGAATTCTGTCTTTATCATGTCATGAACATTTTCCATAGTAGCTTAGAAGTGCTTCCTTGGAACTAGGGTTGAGTTTCTAAAAGGAAACAAAAGTTCTTCTTTTTGGTGTGTGGCAACATGCAGACCATGTCAGCTTATCAACCACAGATCACTCTAGTCAAAAAGATGTCTGGGTAATGTTAAAACAAGTATTTAACTGAATAAACAACTATTCTTATTCTTTCAATGCCGAAATGTTGTCACTGAGTAAATATAGCATGGAGTCATTTGTCACTTTCAACAACATGTGCATTCACATCAAGCCCACATGTCAAGCCTTGTTTAGAGGCACCACTGAAAAGAAATTTCTTACCTAATCTGATCAAAAATTTTACAAATAGTTGACTATTCGATCCGATTTCCACACAGCAGATCAGAATCCTGTGTCAGAGTAAAGTAATGTATTTATACCTGCCACTAGATATTTCCTCAGAGTAAAGCGTTAGGGTCTACCTGGTTGGTCAGGTGAGCTGAGAGGTTGTTGGAGCTGGGGTCATAGAGGTCACAGGTCAGTCGTACGTATCCATGACGAAAGAAGACCATGTAAGGCGCAGTGCAGGCGATGAGGAGGTAAGAGCGCACGTCAAACTTTTTCCCTTTCAGGAGCAGTGGGCTTTGAATGTAACTGAGGACAGAATATAACTTTATCTCCATGACAACTCAGTATGAATTTCTGTGGCTTGTCTGCATGTTGTCTGTGGCTTACTGTTTTTATTTAACATTAAGTTAAGCTGAAGTGAAAAACAAAAGTGCATGAAAACTTCTAGACAATCAGCTGTGTATTCCTGCCTTTGTGGAATCAGAAAATATTCATTTTAACCCAGCGTTCACCCACTGTTGGACGATGTGAGCCTCAGGCTGTCGCTGATGGGGCTTTCTTTTGGACTTGCTCTCCTCCATGTGCTGCAGCTTCAGTCTGAAGGCAGCGACATCCTCCTGACTATTCAGTAGAAAGATTCCTCGGCCCTG
Source organism: Mugil cephalus (assembly GCF_022458985.1). Classification (NCBI taxonomy): domain Eukaryota; kingdom Metazoa; phylum Chordata; class Actinopteri; order Mugiliformes; family Mugilidae; genus Mugil; species Mugil cephalus. The sequence goes on along the minus strand of NC_061770.1, from coordinate 2,426,190 downwards.
GTTCAGACCTGTCGGCTTGCAGATCCACATATGACTCTTGTTGTTGCTCAGACCTGACAATGGTGATAAAGTTACATTGCACGAATGTTATTATACCGTTATGATAAAACATACAACATACTCTATACAGGTTCAAAGCCTGGGGTCCAGTCCTAGTTGTTTTTTGAGTGAGTGCTGTATTGTGTCTAAAATTGAGATATTTGTTGTATATTTATATCTACTGAAGATAATATTTACCTTCTTCATTGTGTGTGAAATCAACACACGTTTTTCTTGTTCTTCAGATCACAACATGATGAAGTTAATCTTCTAAAACACTCTACTTAACTTTCAGGCGCTTGTACTTATGTATATCCTTATCTATTCCACTATGTTTTCCTACTCCATTATATCTCAGTTATAGTTTCTGATGCTCTGTGATGCTGCGACACACCTGTCACTGACCAAAATCTCCACAAATTCATCCATCGCCCAGAGATCTAAACCAGCTGTCAGTGTCTTTCTCCTGTTTACTTAGTGATAAACATGTTTGTCAAATCGTGCACACCACTTATCATAAAGCTCTGAGTCTGCTACAATCAGTATAGAAAGACAGTGGGTACATTAATCTCCAGGTCTGAACATGACTAACTGTTTTTTCATATTTAATATTGTCTAGTTTGACTCGGTTTTATCCACTGCTCCAGTGTCACTACATTCAGACCCTGCTGAGCGTCTCTCTTCTGTTTGTGTCTCTGTCCTGCCCTCTGCTGACAAATCTCCATGGCAACAGCATGTTCCCCTGGTGATACTATCAGGGCCTTATGGGAGGTGAAGTGCATTATTTTCCAACGTTCGCAACCTCTTGATTAAACACTCACCAAGGCAACTGTTGCCTTAACACAGCCTAGCACAAACTATCCTGTTTGTTTTCATTGTTTAATCCATTTGATTTATTTTACACTGAATCTAAACTGACGGCAAATCCAGATGAACCAGTAGTGTGTTTTGGATGCATCAGGATACTAGTGTATAAAAGGTTAATGCAGATGAGATGTGTTTTGGTATTTTACCTTCCTGTTGGGCAAAGAAAGCCTCCCTCTCTTCCCTCACATCCAGGCGGAAGGTGGTGGGAATGAACTCTTCCATTTTCAATCTCCTGTTAAAGGCAACAAGAAGGAAGCCCACATAAATGTCTGTGTATCCTGAACAGTTTGGGTCTGGATTTTGTTTTTTACTTTTTATGACATATATATTTACTAATTTAAAAAAAAAAAAAAAAAAAACACTATTCAGCCATCATCTACTACAGTTTATCTTTACATTGGTTGTGCAGAGCTGTTGTCAGGAAGGTGGGGTACACCTTAGATAGATTACCATTCTATCACAGGGCTATCATTTGTACTATAAGTGCATTTTATTTTTTAAACTCCAGATGTAGTACTTACATTTCTGTATGCTGATTTTTAATCAAACGTTTACTAAACACTATCACAGGTTGAAATGTCTTTTAATCTGTATTTACAGAGCCAGGCCTCCGCTGAGCCACCCTCATTGTACCGAAAGGTTGCTAGGAGGTGCAACCAACTGCAATTCTGTATGGTAAATGAACCCTTCTGTTTATGATAGATACAAGATAAATATCAGTCAGAAGGAGAAAGAATATATCTGTCCAGTTCACCTAAATCCTTGACCATGCTTGAGTTTACTGCTCACTCGTTCATACTCTCGCAGACTGCTGAGGAGGCCGATCTTAGTGGTTAGCACCTTGTTGTTGGGAATCTGGTACAACAGTTGTTCACCTGGAAATGTGTTGACTTCATTAGGTAAAGTCAATGAAAGGTTATTAACCTTTAATTTCCTTTACATAAATTTAGAAAGTACAGGGTCGGGATAATGTTCAGTGAAGTCTCAATACCTTCTCTGAAGTGACTGTAGTTAGTTGCTGATTTGGTCTCACACCACTTGAGTTTGAAATCCTCCCTCTGCTTGTTGTAAATCCTCTTCCATCCTCTGCTCTCACAGTAATTGCTCACTCTGAAGCAAACGTTCCAGAGGAAATCACAGCACAAACAAGAGGTGAGGGGGCATGTAAAACAAGGTGTATACTGATAAATTAAAGTAAACTAGCATGAAATAAAACCCGTCTTTTTTTTTTTTTTTTTTTTTACAATTTTTTTCTGCTTACATTTCAGTTCCATTGGCTCCTCCTATGAAGTAGAAAGGCCCAAGCCCCCCTGGTTCCTCTGCCTGCCTCCCCCTTTCCCTGTCTGGGTAGGAACAGTTTAACAAGCCCCTTGGCTTGGACCTCCTGTGTCGTTCCACCACACGAGCACCTGATATATTACCAACACACCAAGAGACACCAACATACATGGATTACTCTTAAAAGTAGTGTGTCATCACCCATAAACAGGAGCTGTCTCTTTATTTTAAAGAGTTTAAATGTGAAGACAGAGTCTCAGTGAGGCCGCACCTTGTCCCGTGTGTTGATTCCCCTCGTTGACAGGCGGGTGGGAACACCTCTTCCTCTCTTTTCGAGTCTGTGTCTCCTCCCTCTGGACCTGCTCCAGTCCACCTTCTGATGTCACTACTTGTAAGCCACTATGGACAGGTGACGAAGAGTCTTCTGTTCCTACCTCCTCCTGCCTCGTGTTCCCAGCAGGTTGGTTGTCCCCACAGGCAGCCTCCATTTCCTCCTTTTCCTTTCTTTTTCCTTGCTGCTTTTCCAGTCCAGTGTCCTCTGCCTGGCCGTCACTGCAGTGCTCCACCCAGTAATCAGATGACATGACCTCGTGCTGGTGCAGATCACTCACGACTGTGACAATTGTTCCAACGTGGAAGGACAGGTTGACCGTTTTTGTTTGCAGTCAAACTGTTGAAATAAATGTGAGAATTCAGTTCAATTCAGTTTTATTTATAAAGCGTCAATAACAATACAAATTTTCTCAAGACGCTTTAGAAAAGTGAGAAGAATTTGATATTTTTGATATGTTAGAATAAAATGAGGACAGTTTGTCACTATTAAGAGAACTGTTCCGTATGATTTTAGTGGGCCTGTGATATTTTGTCTGGCACTAGTTAAAACGTTTCAGCTAACATGTTTACCAATAATGTACTTTTCAAAACTGAAGTGCAAGATCCTCATTAACTTTGTTGTGCAGTGAGTGAATTAATGTAGTCCGCAAGATTTTTCACAATCTAATGGTATACTGTGTGAATGTTTGTTTTTTTTTTAACTTTTTTTTTTTTTTTAGCTATCATGAAAAGTTTGGCTTCTCAGAGTTGCTAGCACCTTCAAATGGTTTTAGATTCTTCATTTTTGTCAGTTTGTCATGTTAAATCATTTTATATGTTTAAACAGATGACATAATGTGAAGAAAATATACAAGGTTAAAACAACAGATGTTTTGCTGTAGCTATATTCAGAAGTAAAGGGGTTTACCTGCAGCTTCAGAATCCCACACACTGACAGCAGGGTCCAGAAAAACGTTATTAGCTTATTCTTCTTCTGCCATGTGTACGCAACCTTGTAGTCCTGCAGGGCCAAGACAAACACAAACCCACAGACTGTGTGGCACTCTTGACTGGAATGAAATCACACAGTCTGTCTGTCTTTAGTTAGTTAGCCAAATTCTGTCACAGTGAAAGAAAGCGAACCCACAAGACCAGCGTCAACAACCACCAGTTACTTGGGTAATGGGAACCTTAGCAACAGTTGCTACTTGTAGATTGAATTTTACAACAATGGTAGGTCAAGACAAACTAACAACTCAAGATTATGTATCCCACACACACCCACCTCTAAGTTTAGCTTCATTCAATATTAATTGCCTCTAAGCCTTTGTTGTGTGAACCCTATGGTAATATGAGAGCAGAGCGTCAATCAAAATGAATTTACTAGGGTATCATATCTTAACCCTTAAGGTAAAACTGTGTTTTCCACTCATTAAGTGACATGTGTTGTGCAAAGTGTCCTGAAAAGGTAAAAAAGGAGTAGGTGTAGGACAGCTTTGTTTTCTATTTTTCAAGTCCTACAACTAAGTGAAGTATTCATTTTTTATTCTTGCATTACTATTACCATTAATCACACAGTCTAGCGCCAAATCCAGCAGCAGGTATGCAGTTGAGTAACATAGTATTTGTCTGCTTGCATGGCAAATCCACTAATCACCTTCTGTCTCAGTGATTTGACTCAGGAGGAAACACCCAGGCCGAGCTGCGGTTGCCAATTACACATAATCTACCCTCTTCCTCCAAACAGCCTGATAATTGACAGGGGTTGGGTGCCTCTTAGACCCAGCACCCATGCAACCATATAATTACATATACCATAGGGTAACCAAAAGCGATGCGTATGCCATGTTGTTTAAGTAGTCATTCAAACCCATTCATTTTAAGCAAAAGTAAGTAAGAAACTGAACTGAACCACTGACTAACAGGACTGTGAAGACTGTCTTTTGTTTCTGAGCATCATACTACAAAGAACAGAATCAAAAAGGAAGTGTTTATGGGAGTAAGAAAACAATCCTCGTATAGATGCTTATATTCAGGCAAAAGTGTTCACAAAGTTTTTTTGTTTGACTGCCTCAATACCAATATTTCTAACTTGACGGGATGATGGGCTTTTCCAAGTTATTCCAAAATCCAAACTGCTGGTGTGTTTATGTGGCTTTGTCTGTTTGACTGCTTCGAGAATTGTGCTGCAAATCACATAGAGAAATGCAGCTTTTCTCTATGCTCCATCAAACAGCATAGTTTGGGTTGACACACATTTAATGATTAAACTTACAGGAAGGAAACAATCAGTACCAGACATTTTGGTCAGTTGAGTTGTTTGTACATGACTGTGAATGTCTGAGAGCAAAATGGCAGCGATAAGAGCTCAGCAATGGTGGGAGTTCGGCCACAAAATCCCAGTTATTAGAAGCAGGCCTCATATATTTCTGTTTAACAGAGCTTTGTGTGGAGCCAGTGTCAGCCACACCTTGATAAAGAGCCGCCATCTGATAGACACACTGTGCAAAGTGCTGCGTAGGTGGACAAAGAGAACAGGCTTGTTTTACAGCCCTGTCGACCTCATGGTTCACCATCTGCCAAGAGGCTGTGTGCGTTTGTGTGTGTATATTTATACAGTGTACGAAATTATATGCATTTGCATGTGTGGTCTATGTTCCTTTTTTGTATTTTTTTTTTTTTAACGCTAATATTAATGTCTTTCTTATTTAAACACTAATGTGGCATTCTTCACTTTATTTATTTTACTATTTATTTTACTATACTTTACTAGTTTAAGTTTAATTTTCAGTGTTTGATTTTCCCATATTCATTTATGACAGTCAACACTACAAAAATCCACATCTTCTATTTATTTCACACAAAAGTAGTCAAACACAAAATAATGACACATCACTATTAATATATCATTATATGAAAAGTAGTCGTGCGTTTGTGCCTGCCTGTCTGTCTCGGGGCGGTGACACCCTATGTTGTGTGTGTCTTTGGAGACTCGCCCATTCCCATGTCATCTCAACTGCCTCCTACCAGGAAGTGTTCGGCAATTACAGCAGCCTGCAGCCTGCAGCAATGGTGTCCCTACACAACCCATTATTTGGAGGGATTCTCCTTGTCAAGGTGTTATAGTGGAAGAAATGGAGTTAAGTTACGATGTAAACAAAAGCAGGTCTCAATAGGGTCTCTCTCTCTCTCTCTCACACACACACACACACACACACACACACACTATTCATGATTTTCTTACAGAATTACACCAGTAGAGCAGAGCAAATTGTCAACCAATATAAATATATTGGGATAACAATCGATTCTGAGCTTTCCTTTAAAGCCCATATTGGCAAATTGTGTAAAAAAATCAAGTTAAACCTCGTTAATTTTCGTGCAATTCGAAATGAAATGTCTACTGAAGCCGCAAAAATGTACTTGCATTCGATGATTTTCAGTCATTTCAACTACTGCCTAACTAGCTGGTCCCAGGCTGGTCAGAGCTCAAAAAAACCATTGGAAATCTTGTACAAACAAGCAATTAAAGTTATGGATAAAAAACCTAGGCACTATCATCACTGTGAAATTTTAAAAAAGTATAGTATTTTAAATTGGGACAGTCTTCACACATTTGCAGACCTAAAACTGACCTACAAAGTGCTCCATAAATTGGCTCCAGATCCTCTGGCAGAGTTCATCAGCCAAAGAAACAGCCTTGAGCGTGTCACTCGAGGCTCTGTCAGAGGTGACTGTTATATTCCTTTGCGCAGGAGCACTTTCAGTAAGTCGGCCTGGTCAGTAAGGAGTGCAAGTGTGTGGAACTCAATACCTGAGGAGATTAAACTGCTCACGACATACAAGGGCTTTACAAAAAAACTGAAAACGTGGCTTATCAACACCTATAGCTGCCAACACTAAAATATGTTGTGATGCTCTGATGTTTTGATGTTATGATAAAATGTTGTGTTGTATTTTGATTGTTTTTTTTTTTTTTTTTTTTTTTTTTTTTTTTTTTTTTTTTTTTTTAATTATACAGTAAGTGTTGTTTATGTATCTGTATTATATTGTACATGTGTTGTATGCTTATTGCCTTTTTTACATCAAGGCCAGGGGACTACAGATGAAAACTAGCCTTCTGGCTAATTCTGGCTTTTTTAACCATGGGTAATCATGTGTTCTATGAAATTGCACTGTCCCTTTCTTAAATAAACAGTAAACAGGGGGCTGCTGTAGTTGGGGGGTGACACCGTGTTCCCAGGATCTGTATCCACTCATTCCCACTGGTGACAAAGGCAAGATGGACACACAAAGACATCAAATTTCACCAAGACTGATGGTGACATGGGAAAATTCTATACACAAATTGTCTTAAAACTGTTGTTTTAATGTTTCAATATTGTCTTTATGAAGTAAGTAAATTACTAAGACAAAGGTTACAACTATGAAGTATAGCATGTTATTTTAATGCAAATATGCACAGTGCTCACAGATGGCAAACACCTGGATTAAGGTCATTCAGTATGTTGGTTACACCCTCTAGAGCTTCAAATGAATGACACATGAGGAATACCAAATCTCATTACTCATAGATAATAGAAAAAAACTGTCAAGATACAGAGATGGAGAGATGACATTTAGGAAAAACATATAGAGAAACTAATGGTACTGTGAGTTCATCCATTTATCTAATATGGAAATGTACTGGCAGTTATGAAAACACGTCAACCAACTCTGCGGAAAGACCAGTTCAAAAACATCAAAAGGAGATTATTGGCAAGCTTTGCTAACTTTATTTATGTTCCTTGGTTTGCTTGTGTAGCTGAGTAAATTATCTCAGCCTGGCAGTTTTTGTGTCAAATAACAACACAACACCAACACGTCAAGTTGACCAGAAAGCTCAGTTTAAACATTTGCATTTGATAGGACAAGTCTAATCAGGTGGTGGTTTTGTTTTGTGTTGCATTTTAACCAACACAATATGATTTAAACCCACTGCTACAAGCTAAACGTAAAGAAAGGAGACACTTAGCTTGAGCTTTTAAATTTAAATTTAAAATCCAAAACCTTTTACTGTGGTTATGAGAAGAAGGCAAGACGGTTTTTAAAACAACCCACAACCTTAAAATGTGAGACAGTTTCAGATTGAGGTTATGTAGAGGTTTTAGAGGGTATATTTGAAACAGTCACATATTAGCTCTGCTAGCTGAGTAGCTACAACTGAACATGCTAACCCCCTTCAAAAAATACCTAAATAATAATACATATTGTTTTGTAGCCCGCTATCTATTTCAAATGACTGTTTAAATGCACAAAAACAAAAGCACAATTTTAGGATGTAAACTTTAAATGTACCAAAGCTGTGTTCATGAGCAACTACCACATAATTCAATTATACCTCCGTTATACCTCACTAAACTCACCATTTTACGTGTAACATTGACATCAGATGACTTTCTTCTCTTAGCTGCTGGTGCTGACTGGGTTGTAGAGAGCTGGTAACTAACTCAAGTAAGTAGTTTCCTTAACTTCTCTCTGTTTTTAATATTTATTGTAGTCATGGCCAGCATGTTAGCCAAGAGTTGCTAATTAGCTGACACATGCTATGCTCCCTGCTTGCTATGACCATGACAGTGTAATGAAATTTTCATTCAGAAGAACTCAAGGTTAGGTTGGATTTTAGCATTAATTTACTCCCCTTACCTTTCACCCTTACCTTTTAGTTTGTTGTGGTCACATACATTATCTGTTGTTTTTGCTACGTCGTGCCACATCGTGCTAGCTACCGAATGCTAGCCCTACTTTTTCGTTTCGACAAGTAGAATCATGAAAAAAATAAGGTCCGAATTCAATGTTTAAATTTATTTGTGTTATGCATTATGCAATGTTGAAGCATTTTGGAGGAAACATCCAAACAGCAGGTAATAATACCTCACTGAATATGCAGTGGATATTAAATAGAAGCTAAGCATGTCTGCAATAATTATGGGAAACTGTTTTTTCTTCCACAACGGAAACAGTAATAAACAAATGAGGCATAAGCCGAGACATGGCAGACTGCCATCCTGAATGCCAGATGTTTTGTGAGAAATAAAAATGTAAAAGCTGTCCTGTGTTTGGTTATTATTATTGGCCTACCAACTCCTACACAGTTGTGTAAGGGGACGTCTTAAGTCTGTCACACCTCATAACTCTTTATCTAACAGTTTTATTAGGGTACATATCTGTTCAAACACTGACTCCACAATGGGTGACTGATTATGTTGCTACTAAATCATGATCGAGTCAGTTTAACAGTTGTGTTGCGTTTAATATATTTTGGATATGTCACAGGTGAACTGAGCATTGGTGTTAAAATGAGAACATTTTTACAGGAAGTATGTGACCCACATAATCACACATCTGTTGTTCTGTATGTCAGTGAGGATATCCAGATAACGGTATATCTGAAAACAAAGACAACTGGGCTCCTTGTCTCACACTGTGAGTCTGGAGTTTCTGGCTATTAATGGGTTGTCATATAGGTGCCAGCTGTGAAAAAGAAGATACCACCCAGGTTTAGACCAGAACAACATCCTCTGACAGCAGGTGAGTATCAGGTTAATAACAGACACGAATCATGTGGGTTCTGATAAATACAAACCTGAATTAAATGTATTAAATAAAACTCAGCTAAATAGATTTAACCCCAATGATCCTGACACATGCTACAAATGTGGTAGAAAGGGCACTTTATACCACTGCCTATGGGACAGCCCACAAATCCAGGATTTGTGGTCCCAAATCTTGGAAATCCACTACCAAACCAAAAACTCACTTTTACATTAAAGGGTAAATATCACATCTGAGACAGTATATGAATGTCTTTGATGGTGTTTTTAGAGGCAGTACTCATCTGTTGATGGTTACATACAAGTAAAGCATTGGAGGCATGCTCTTCTTGTATGTAACCATCAACAAATGAGCATTGCTATGTATTTAGTTTACATCTGTCTTTGCTTTGTTCAGTTTGAAGTGCTTTTCTCCTTGGGAAAACTAGGTTAACTTTGGGACCACCAGTGACTCTTGAGGATAACTTGTGTTTTGGACTGTGCCAAATATCGCATGTTTCTGGCCTATCATGTTTACTTTACTGAAGATGAGCCTACTGTGATAGTTTTACACCAGTGTTATTTGTTGTAATGGGTTTCTTTTCTCTGAAAATTAATAAACTCCCTTAATGAAATTAATGAAATGTCTTTTGTTTTTTAATAAACATCTGACCCCTTTCCCTAATACTACTACCTAATACTAATACTAGTGTGTGGAGTGAGTTAAACTTGTTTGCATGCATGAACAGTTCAGTGTTTTGTGTTTTATACTTAAAATGAAAAAGAAGTTGATGCCATCTTTTTCTTTTTCAATGTATCTAAAAATGTGAATTAATGCAGCATTGTACATCATTATGATTGAGTTTTATATTCCAGTTGTCTGGCAATGCTTTCACCCAAACCTGTTACCAGTTACACTCTTTTTAGAGCAGGAGGGAGACAACTCCTTACTTCTATTGTCGTCAGCACACTTGGAGGCATATTGCAGTCATTTAGCTTCAGCTATGCTCATGTTCAACTGCAATGGCAAACCTGGTTTAGCAAATCCAGCTTCCTCCTCATCTACCGCCAGCAGAAAATGCAGGAATCTGGTCTGACTGCAAGCATGCACAGACCGGTGCAGGAATCCTCCATAGGCCTTTCGCCAGACAGGAATGTGATACAGTGATGTGACGTCACCAAAGGACAAACGAACCGAATACAATCCCACCAGTCATTTCTTGAGTTAAATCATTTATGGAGGGTAAATGTATTTCTCTTAAGCAGAAACTTCTGAAGTAAACTTATGTTGGTCTGCTGAACATTTGAATTATTTAAGCCTAAAATAATGCAAATGCAGTCCTGTCAAATCTGGTCACATAAATGTATACATAGATTATTTAAGGATTTGTTTTTTAGCTGTCATAGAAATTGCTATATTCTTAAACAAAAAACTCCACTTTTTAATGTAATATAAGTACACTGATGTGTGCCTGGCCATCAAGAGCGTCATTGCTATGAGGTGGGGTTGCCTGGTCTGCTGTAGGTGGGTACTTGTCTACGTAACATCCACATGAATGAATGCCAGGTCCAAAATGTTCCCAGCAGAACACTGAATTTCACCAAATGGTGGATGTTATTTACTTCTCCTGTCAGTGGTTTTAATGTTGTGACTGATCGGTAGCAGTATAAAATAAAAGCACAGGCACTCTTGCTATGATGTGTATTTTGCAGTATGGCACCTCATGGTACTACACTGTCTACAAGTAAGCGGACACAAGATGACTTGACAAAATCCTGCGCCTCACCTGAGGCCGAGATTAATGATTAAGTGAGCTTTGTTGTTCTGTCCTTGTTTAATCTGTATTTATTTAAGATGTTGAACCAGTATTATATTAGGTATTAGATCGTGCTCTCTGGCTGTCATGAAACTGGCACTAACACAAAAAACATTGCTAATGAGCAAATAGTACATAAAATGGGCATGTTGCTGGATCTGACTACACCATGGTGTCTGGGAAGTGTCAAATGAAAAGAACACGTTTAAATTCACAAGGTGTAGGATACTGATGTAAGGGGTGTAACGTTACAGCGACTGACAAACTCTTTCCACAGCAGAGGAGATCAATGAGGCCTGAAGTCTGTTATGCTAAACGGCTAAATGTTTTTTGTGTTTGTGTTGTAACTGATAAAATCAGAGCAACGTTTAACCAGTCAACTGAACCCCCTCAGCATAACTAAACACCACATCCATACTCGTCCACACTTGTGGGCTTTCCATACTCAGTTTGTGAGGCAGAGTTAGGACTGCTTAAAAAAATACACCTGTAAGTTAAAGTAACTCCTCACTATACAGACTGAGGGTATGTATTAGAGGCAGCCTACTGTAAGTCACCCTGGCAGTGAAAACGCACCTTGTGTTGCTCAGTCTATCAAGCTAGCCTACTGTGTTCCAACACAGACTGGGACACAATGAGGGCTTAGCTGATGTGGGGGTAGGGGCTAGGGCTCATGGGTAAATTGAGGCATTTAAAAAGAAGCTCTGTTCAGCAGTAACCTGATCCACACCTGACTGGGGCTTGGCATTCCGGTGTGGCCCAGCGAAGAGTTCACAATTACTAGAAAAATCTGCTACAAAGGGCCGGTATTCTGGTTGCATGAAGAAATAGTTTAAAAATCACTGAAAATGTGCTCAGAAATAAAAAAAAAAAACAACATTTCATATTTTGTCCTCTTTTATTTAATGTTTCCTTTTTCATTACATAACATCATATTACATTGAAAAGCATTAAGTACAGAGTGTGTCATAGATAAGAGAGTTTCAAAAACCGTGCATTGTTCTTCTGTACCTGGAGAAAAGCCAACTTCCCTGAAAGAATTCAGTTATTGTAGGGTTAGGAAGAAAGCAGATAATACAACAGATAAAAGTCACAGAATATTTTATATGGATTTTTTTTACATGATATTTGCATTAGGATCCCTGCCAGAAATGAATTTTACTGCATGGCATTTATCAGAAAACGTCTACAGTAAGAAGTACCATGTCATCCTCGACTGCTGCTCAAAGGAGAAACTTTGACTCAAGTCACATGGAAGAAACCACAAGAAATCAATCCATCTTCCAGTGCAGGGATCATAGTTCCATAGTCATCATGATTCTGCCCCATCTGCCTCTACTATTAATATGATGATGTGATTCCCTGGGCTGCCCTTTGTCAATACGACGCATGTCAGATGCACAAGAGCAAGAGAAGGGGAAGTAAGAGAGCAGAAGGTAATGCCATTTAATGGACGGCATTACCAGACAGTATTAGACAAGAGTAATTACATCTAACCATGTCTGGTAAGACGCCTATCAACAGGCTGGAAGGATGACCTCTGAGTTTTCACCTGCGCAAAGAGGAAGAGCTGGAAGATACAGAACAGAGTAGCAGAAACAGTTTGAAATGAGCAGTTCCTCTTTTGTTGCAATCACAGGTTCCGTACACACTACAAAGTACCTTCATTCATATGAACATTTAAACTGGGCAAGCATGCAGAGAGAGAGAGCGTAAAAGCCACAAGTACACAGACAAGGGAGGGGGATGGGAGCAGCTTAATTATTGCTGTTCTCTGTCTTTCTATATTATTCCATAAATGCAAAATATATGACAACAACAAGAAGAAGAGGCTATGGCTACAGGAACAAAAAGAACTATTTTGTGTTTGTGGCTTTGATAATAGAGCTAGGTGGGCAAATAAAGGTGTGGCTCAATATTTGTGGGGTAATTCTCCCTCCTTTAACAAACACTAGGTTTCTGCTCTCTCTGTGTCTATTATTTGCCTCTGTTTCTGATGTCTGTTTGAAGGCTTTACCCATTAATTTTAAATGCCTGTCTAAGCTGATTACTCAATTGATCATTGTGTAAAATTGTGCATTTAATCTGTATTGTTTGAGAGTGGCAAGACATATCAGTGTACGTCTTACCTTCAAATACACTGCCTGAAATCTGTGTTAGTATATATATATATATAGATATATATATATATATACATGAAGTATTTGTTTCCTTTTAGCGTGCAAAAACTTTAGAAAGCTTGGTAAAAGCATCTCTAGCTAAGTTGTTTTTTTTTTTAAATGGTAAAGCACGCTCTGGTAAGCTCATGTGTCAGTTCCAGGATGTGCCACGCAGGTAGGACTATGTGGACCAATCAGTGACACACAACACAAAGACCAACGCTGTTCAGGGGAGGGAACAAGGAAATAAGGCCCTGTAAGACCGGTGGAACCATCAACTGACTGCTATTCTTTAACTTGGGTGGGGTGAAGTTGCCATAAAAAAAAGAACAAGGAGACAAGTGAAGAGGTAAAAAAAAAAAAAAAAAACATAAAAGCTGACCTTCAGGTCTATAATTGCATAAAAGATCTACTCTTTCTCACATGACTCTCAATGCAATAAAGAAAAAGGTCTTTGACATAAATGTTCGTGTTTAACTCAAACAAATGCTTTGTCTGTCAAACAAATGCTATGTCTGTGCCTTTTTAGTTTGACTGATCATTAGTACAGCAGCCTGAGGCATCTACAATGCAAATGTATTACAAACAACACACCGTCTTACTATTAACTTCAGTGTAAAATGTGTAACACAAATATTCTCCAGTCTGAAATGTACAACCTAACGTCCCGGGATTCTTCTTGGTTTCAACAGTTACTTGAAAATTATTTATTTTATATTTTAAAGAGAAACTTTGATGGGCAACCGCCCCACAGTCACACCGAAGATCCAAAGAGTCACCCAGGAAACATCGTTACCAGACAGTGTTAGAACAACAGTTGTACAATCCAGCACTGTCAGGTAAGATGGATCCTGAGAGCCATTTCTGTTGCTCCTCAACTGCTTGAACTGATTCATTGTCCAAGGCAGGAGCACATTGCTGCTGTGCTAAAGTGGTTTGTCAGATTGCCGTCAGCAGATGACTATCATCATCATTACCAGGCAGTATTAGAGAAAGTGATGATATCCAATGCTGCCTCGTAAGATGAAGACAATCACCCTAAACAGAAAGTTACTAACTCCTAACACAAATGCTCTTGCTGATATAAAGACTGTGACACTTTCATTTGAGGATGTGAAAACTACTAAAGCAGATAATGTACAGCAAGTATTGAGTGAGCATTTGACAAAAAATAAGACTAAAAATATGTAAAGATAGGAAGCTTTTCCCTCCCTCTGCTCTAGTTAAGTTCTGGTTTTGTTGTGGTACAGATGAAACTAAAACTTGGACATGCACTGGCTCAAAAATAGCATCGTAAATAGGAGTGGGGAAGTCCATATCTGGAGACCACCACTTCATTGTGCAAGTACTGAGCCCTTGTTGTGGTTGGGGTTTTCAGCTTAAACTTCACAGAAGACTGGGCCACAGTAGTTGTTAATGATTGCCAAAGCCTGCCCTGACTAGTCTAAATCTATGGCACGGCAAGGTTGGGAGTGCTGCCTTTCACAGAATGCATGGCGGTTGACTAATTTTAAACGGCAGACGTTGCGCACATCCACTCAAAAATGCAACTTCAAAAATGCCTCTCCATTCCACGTCATGCTGTATCTCAGCGGATGGGTGTTGCGTTTTTAAGTAGCAGCATACTCAAGCAGTGTCTGTACCAGCAGATGTTTTATGGAATCAAAGAAAGGAAAAGTCCATGTATTGTGTTCCCTAGTTTTCCGTTGGTGGACCTCTAAGGCCGATGTCTTTGTGTTTGCGGAGTGATGAAAGGCTGATGGAATGCTGCTTGGCTCGACCTGAGCTAACAACAAGTCTGCAGAAGGTCACTAAAACAGCCTTCATTTACTGAATAACATGGATCATTCACAGGTACAACGCGTGAAATCCTCACACACCATACGAACATTTTAACATTAGAATTCCTGAAATATTAAAGTAGTACCTAGTGCTTTCCTTCAACGAAGATTTGAATTTCTTGTACATTTATGTGCCCATCTTTCCATATTTCGTAAGGTAAATTTGCTGTATTACTGCCTTCATTAAGAAAGAACAGGTTTCAAGTCATCCTGTAAGCAACGCTAAAGTAGAACACAGGGGAGAGAGGGGGAGGGAGAAAGAAAAGAGAGTATAAGGGAGGGAAAAGTTTAGGGGGAAGAAGGTGGAGAAAGAAAATAGAGAATGCACCTGTAACCTTACCGTCATGAAAGGTACCCCAAGGAAAGAGTGTAACAAAACCAAAGCAAAGTGAGTACATTTAGAGGGAGGGGGTTGAAAAAAGAAGAAAAAAAAAAGATCTTGAATTTCCAGCCCGCTGCCTGAGAACGCGCTGTCTTCCTCCCAGTCAGGCAGGCCCCATGAAGTGAGAAAGCCAAGCAGACCTGCTCTCCCAGACTCTATTTAGTTAATCATCAGCATTATAAACCAGTGCTGCAGGCCCTCTGAGGAAGAGAAAGAAAGAAAGAGAGAAAGAAAGAAAGAAAGAAAGAAAGAAAGAAAGAAAGAAAGAAAGAAAGAAAGAAAGAAAGAAAGAAAGAAAGAAAGAAGTGAAAAAAGATTAGCCCAGAAAATTCAAGCAGGCAGAAACGAGCTGTGAAGATAACAATACCTGTATCAGTGTAGAGCAAGTCACTTCAGATATTTAAGCAACCCTACATCCTGTCATTTCTCCAAATACTTCCTCTTCTGCTCCCAGTCACTGATATTAACTGGACAGTTTTTGACTCTCTACCGGTGAAGGCTACCCATGCTTTTTGCCTGGTGGAAGTGAGGCGTGCTCAGGTAACTCTGCCCTCTCTGCTGGAATGTGACTCTGCTGTGAAGCGAACAACCCGATAGGTAAACTGGCCTGGCCCTTAATCAATAGTTGCTGTCTTTGTGAGAAAACAATGACAGGGAAACCCAAAACCTTATTTAACTTCAGACCTTATCTCAGCGCCACCTAACTGGGCCTCAGACTACTGAGGTAACCGTGATATTTAGGCCATGATACTGCTTATCATGTGCCACTCAAACTACTTATAACCGTATACTCAGTAATAGAGGAGGTATACTTTATACTAGACCCCCACCCCCAGATGCTCGCTATAGTCGTCTCTCTGCTTTGAATATTGTAAATTTGACTATCAAATTTGACTGTCAAAACGGATTTGAACTTTTCCTTTTGAACTTAATGATTCTTTACATACTTCCTCTCCTCCTCCTTACTGGCAGGTCCCTTTTGCCTTTTGAATATTATTAATAAAATAAATAGTATAAAAATATAAAATAAATAAGTATTTAAAAGCATTTAAGAAACTTGAACTCTAAAAGTATTCACACTGCTATGAATAATTTCATATTAGCATGCTGTTGTCATGCTGTAAGCATAAAGTAGCTTTACGTTAAAGTGTATTAAATGCTCAATAATACTACAAAGATTTGTATTTATTTAGTTATTTTTACCCTATTTCTTAATCATTGTTAATGAAGAAGAAGTAAACTGTGTTCTTCAGATATTAGATTACCATTAACATGTTTTAAAATGGCCCTGGCCCCTAATGCACTGTCATTCACCCTATCAGCTGAATCATGCTGCAGCTTTAACATAACCTCTCACCCTCATGAGGAGATAAGAACTGCACTTCCCTTTCAGTTGTAACCTGTGACTCAAACCTGAACAAACAACTTAATAAGTCCACCACTTGTTCCAACCTCATAATAATTAAAAGCCTCCCCTCTAAAACTTTCCACCCCCGCTGCCACACACTGGCCGTGCGACTAGCACTCATGTGACTTGCAGCTATTCAGGTGTATGAAAGAAATGAACAAATGTTCCACCAATCACAATCTTCCACCTCGCTCTGCCGTTGCTGCCGTACAGTATGCGGTCGACATTTTCCCTCCATTTTCCCTCCCCCCTTCCCAGACTTCCACAGTCCTCAGCTGCTTGACTGTACCTTAATAGCGGCCTAGAAAACATAATAATGTGTACCTTCTAACTAGCGGAAATTCTCTGCTCTGGTAAATCCAACTCTGCGCTCTGCCTCAACTTGCAATCAAACCTCAGAGGCAGGAAAAATGGATTAGCAGACATTTTACGTCTGACTCGTATCCACTTCATAATGAGAAGCGAAAAGCGATAGGAGGTTAAAATTTAGAAACAAAAACTAGATTATATATTAACAGATAAAGGCGTTACATTCAACAGGTTGTAGAAAAAAAGTTTCCTAAGGAGTTATTTAAGGCTAATAGTATTTGTTAAACTGATTAGCTATTTCTGTTGGGTTATTAATTTGTAAAGCTGTTCCGTACCGTAATACTGTGGGTGTCTCCTTGTAAAGCACATATTAACGCTCTAAAAGAAGGAGTCAGCTTCTGTCTTCGTATCCTTTGACAAGTCTGGCAGTTTGCCTTTACCTGCCCCAACTGGTCTGTCCAGTTTAGGAATGAGCGTTGGCTTCTATTGTTTCCTCTTCTTTCTCTCTGGTTAAATGGAGGTGGAATCTGATACACATTATTTTCGCTTCCCATCGAAACTACCTAGACCCTCCTATACCGACGCACACTCGCAGAGGGCTTCGTACGATGACCTAAATTGTTGTACCGTGCATTTCCTGCTCTTAGCCGATTACCAAACATCCTTAAAGTTTTAACTGTGCCGACAGCGAGCAACAGGTCACGACGACAGCTCGAGTCTTAAAGATGGAGAATGAAGACAAAGAAGGGATCACATTCGTGAATTTACCCAGTCTTTCCCAGGTGCGGTCACCGAGCCAGAAACCCAAGACAACAGGCATCATTGTATGAGGGCTCTTGACGCCCCGTTGGCTGGTCTTCCTCTTTCCTGCTCCTGCTGAAGGACAGTCGACCTCTGGAGTGGCGATTAGGGAAGGAAGAAAAAGCCGTCCCTCTCAGGTAGATGCAGCCGTACAGTTGGAGGAAGAGCCAAACCCCGGAACAAAACCAACCAGTTTGAGGCGCGTCACTTATCTTCCTGCTGCCAGAGCAAAACTTGTTTTTTTCCATGAGCTCTCATTGGCGGTGTTAGGCAGTTAAGCTCCTCAAGAAGACAGAGGCTGAATTTGTAAAGGGCTTGGTTTACATGTAGCCTGACCCGCCCTCCTCCTCTTTTCCCCACAGGTGTAATTTTCAGGTCTCAGCCAATCTCCTTAGCCTCTGGCTCTCACAGGTGTGTCCCCCGCACTGTCTTTAACCAATGGTGGATGAGGCGAAACCCCCACCCCAACCTCTCTGACTCCCACTTCACTGGTTCGCTCACCTCCGCCCTCCCCATCGGCCCCCAGGTACCTTGTTGTGTGTTTTTTATGATGTCAGCTCAAGCTTCTGTGGGAACAACCTCCTCTGTTCCTATTACAACACAGACAACAGCTAAACCACCATCATCCCCAACTGCCAAACACACCCATCCTGTCCAAGCGAGGAAA
Source organism: Mugil cephalus (assembly GCF_022458985.1). Lineage (NCBI taxonomy): Eukaryota > Metazoa > Chordata > Actinopteri > Mugiliformes > Mugilidae > Mugil > Mugil cephalus. The sequence continues at coordinate 2,407,738 of NC_061770.1, read as the reverse complement.
ATATATCATGAGGCCTGTCACACCATGGGGGCCTAGTATTCAAACATATGTATATGAGAGGGAATATCACATGCACACATCTTTACCTGTTTCTCAACTGAATAACTCCTCTATAACCTGAAATATCTACCCTTTGCTCTCATGACTTCCTCTGCCTTTCTTTGTGTCTACACACACCTTTTTTTACCCTAACAATAACCCAGCTAAGTTACAGCGAGAGCGGCAGGTGAGCAAAGTGCAGTTGAGTAAAACTTGAGAAAGACACACCAGCAGTTTTGAGGTCATTTTGAGTGCTGGGAGGTGGGGGAGCACTGACAGGGCCTGGCTGGTTAGCCCTTCGGGCCAAACAGGGGCCTAATTCCAAAGCCTGGCCAGGGCTCAGATGGATGCTAGAGAAGGCAGCTACTTTCGGTCTCGAGGTGTAATTGTTGGGATTAGTCTCTCAACAATGAGCACAATGCCAGAGCCATATCCTGTTTCAGCAGGGGCGTGGCACAGGTTGCAGAACTTCAGTGACAAAGATGGAAGAAGACGAGTATTTGAATCTGTAAGCATTAGAACAAATAGACATTGGTGAATAACATCAATACTACAAAAATACTCTGTTATGACAATATAGCTCTATGTTAAACCGTAGTTCACATTGAATTTTGGGTATAAAGAGCTAATTGTGGGTAAGTAATTATTTTTCCTTGATGGAAACCTTCATTTAGACTGCAAAAAATGGGTACTACATGCATTATGCTGTTAAATAAATAAAATAAATCCCTTTCTTTGTAAGGTAACAGCAGTGGCCTCTAGGTCTGAGGAACTAGCTTAAACAACAGAAGCATCATTAAATACTTATACTATATTCAAGCCAACAGAAACAATTACAAAACTCTTTAGGTTATTAGTTTGCTGTTATTTGCCACTTCACCAGACCACCAGTCTAGCATTTTTTTACGCATTTAAATGTTCCATTAGGGTTTTTTTTTTTTTTTTTTTTTTTTGTCTTTCACACTGAGTGAACCCAAGTCTCTTCAAATGTAGCAGTTATTAAATTGCTCTGCTCTGAAAGGTTTGCTTTGTTTAGGCTATTCATTTGCATACCAAATGAGGTTTGGAGTGTAGCACAGGGGTCTGACCTGAACTTATTTGGGTACTGATGGCTATCTGGCTAGCTAGTCACGCAAGACAGGATGTAAGGACATCCATCAGCAGCACAGGGCAAACAGCTTCAGATGCACAACCAACTCACAGAGGCAAATGACACGTCAGCTTGTATACCACATACTTCAACTGCATAGAGCAAGCACAAAGCTGTCCAAAGACCTTTTAGGACCCTTATTAAACACTCCCAATGTTTGGAGTATATGATTTTTCATGGAGAAATAGCATACTTCTGTTTCTTAAAGTGAACTATTTTGATGGATCTATGGTAATACTGGAAGACAATATTTAATGCTGTACATTTTTTTTAATACTATTTTTTTTTATTTCATTACTATATTATTTTTATTTCATTTTACTACATTTTACTTTATTTTAATTTTATTTTAATCTTATGTTATTTTATTTTTCTTTTTACTTGGTAAGAGTTTTTAAGAGTGCTTTTTTTTATGTGAAGCTACACTACTGCAAATTCCAAATCCATAAATCTCTCAATCTAAATCCCTCAATTTTATAAATCTAATCTTATAAATCTTTTATAAGTCTAAGATGTCACCCAATTCATAATTTCTCATCACAAATGACTTTTTAATTGACCTAATGTGGCTTTGTTGCAAGATGTCTGATATGGCATTTCATCAAGAGAAACTAAACAGGTAATTCACAGGCACATTAACGGTCAAGTAACAACTTCACCGAAGTCTAAAATTGCGCCTAAAATGATGAGATCTTTAGCAGCAGTACACGGAAAAAGGCTTCAGAGAAATACCTCTTTTTTTTAATTCTGTTATATCATCCTATTTTGCAACACACTGTGGAGTACTATTAAATGCTTTTCACGGTGCCGCTTTATATAGGCTAAGCATATCTCAGCGCTCATGTGTTTATGTTCAGTCTGTTGTGAACTAGTAGTTGACATTGTTGCTGTGCTTGTAGAGCAAGTTTTTGTCCTCATTGTTCCAAAGCATAATTTTCTACTGTGTTTTTATGAGTGACGTCTTCAATGAGTTATTATTGTAAAGGTGTACTTTTTCTGACCCAGTTCACAGTTTGATCTGTGATGTGTGATTTTGTGTCTCTGACCCATGCTTTGGGTATTGGCTTAATGTCTTTAGTGAGATTTAGTCAGATATCATTGGGAGTCAGAGATGAGGTGTAACAAATAATATGCCACACATTGTAAAACTGTTAATGTCTCTGACTAGGTTTACAGGAACCAGACAGCTGACATGAGGATCGATGCAACAGGTTGTCAACGGAGAAAAGGAAAACAGTGAGTCATGTTTGTTTTATCTTTACCCATGTACTGCTACCCAACATTTCCATGTAGCCCTTCACTAATCTGCATTTAGTATCCAAGGTCACATGTATCTCCCCTTAGGCCTCTAAACACTGTCGCCTTTATGGTGCTCAGCCAACTGAAAATCACGAAACACTTGAGGTGACCTTTAAGGTCACATTTAGACCTTTAAAACAGAATTAAGCATTTGACAGGGACTGAATACAGGATCCCTGAGTAGACCACAATATGATATGACCATCAGAATGTAAAGTAACCTCATATATTGCCTAATGTAACCTGTCAGACTGTAAACCCCCAACTGTGCTTTCTTTATTAACAGCTCAGAACCAATGCACTCTTGTACAACATCAAAAGTTGTACAAGAGACTGAAAAAGTGTGGGATGCATTGTTCCTTCAGAGTCAAGAGTTTTGAATATACTCAATAAGTCTAAATATGCACTGACACAAAGTCTGTGTATGCTGATTTTCATACAGCCCTGAAGTAAACTGAAACCAGGGGCAACATGCAAAGAAGGAAATGCGTTATGTAAAAAAACTGAATGGAAAATGGGCTGGTACTTTTGAGATTGAGGTGAGGGTGAAGCTTAAAATGGTGCTCAGTATCACTCATTGAATTACTGGAACATATTAAAATGTAATGGTGACAGGAACAGTGCATATTGACTGAATGTGGAACATCATTCAGTAGGTTTAAGTGATAAATAATAATAAAAAAAAAAAAATTGAACTTGCTCAACATCACTTATTCAACAAAGATTTGTTTTCTGGGGAGCACGCATGTCCGTATCAGACTGTTTCTATTTTTTAATATATTCTGTAGTTGAAAATGTAAAAACCTATTTTGTCGCTGACTAATATGGCCATACCTGTACAAAAACATCTACATACAGTATATACATTCTGTAACCTGGATTGTTTAATTTTTACCTCATATTATCAGGAATATTCTGTAAGACCACATTAATGAAGCGGTTTGTGGATACTTCGTGTTGCTTGTCTTGTAGTAAAAAGACATGTTGTGCTGTTCACCAGACAGCTCACGAAATTGATGCATGCTCTGTCTTATAACATATTCATCAGTGATGAATAATGAATAGCAATCTTTCCACTGTCTCTAAAAAGTCCCAGGGACCACGCAAAGTCCTCAATAGCTGCTGTTCTCAAGGGTTTCCCAAAGTAGAGGCCTTATCATTCAACATGCAGCATCTGTCTGTTTGGTCTTTTTTTCTGTTTTATCCACCTGTCTCCTTGTCCTGCCCTTCTGCTCAGGTGACAATAAGATAATTACAGAGATTTACATTGTCTTAGAGGAAATTGGAGGACTTAGCCCAGGTGTGATGTTTAAAGGCCCCTCATTACACTGATTTCTACCAAGTCTCTCGCCAATTAAATCCGTGTCTGCCTGGGTAGAAGACCCCTCGCCCCCTTACAGCAGATAAATGTATGGAATACATCAGGGTGTTTTTTTAGGTTTTATCGGGACGTTTTCTACACTTTATATTGCATATTCATCTTTTGTATTTGCCTCAGTGTGAGCCAAAACAATCCTCTTTCTTTTCACAAAGCTAACGAGAATCACCAAGGGAGCAGCGTGCACACAAGCGGTCTAGCAGCCACAGCCTTGCTCTGACTTGTCACCCGCCACCAGCAGCGGGTAATTGGCCCCAGAGGATTTAGGGCGGGAAGGTGTGCGTGGATGGCGCGGACATATCCCATAATCTCCAATGGGGCATGTTGCTATAGGGAAACAGAGTGAGGCATACCAATTATTACTACATCTTATTCCACAACACACCTGTTTGGCTCATCTGCTGGCTAGAACCGAACCGCTGCTGTGATCATCCTGACAGCAGCATCGAGCACAGACATAAAGTTATATACAGAATCCATACCCAATCACAAGCATACATTTTTAAGTTTTTCTCTGATAAACCTCCCTTCTAACATTTGTGAGTATTCGTTGAATGTTGTTCCACTGCAAATTTAATATTGACAGGCTATGTGTGTCCACCTTCTGAAATTAAACATGAAGGACATTCATTATAAATAACAAAACACTCAGCATCACTTATCCACGATCCTGACCTCTACATACAGTACATTGCCTCTAAATGGCACTATAGTGGATATACAGTATGTCACACGTGGAGAAAAGTAGAGTGTAAACTCTTGTTATTTGAATATTGGAGTATTCACATACAAACAGGCTAAAATTGCCATTTTATAAGCAGTATCCTGTCTTTAAAAATTAAGGCTGAAAGTCAAGCCCATAAACCCATATTCACAATATAACTGTAACTTAATTATATAGACGATGAACAGCTAAAAAAATGGACAAGTGTTAGTTTCCAAACATTTAGGTGTCACTGAGAACACTGTGAAAGAAACTATTCACAAATAATATAAATTAAAACAATGTGTCAAAGGTCAATAACAAGCCAGTTTTTTAATTTTTTTTTGCGTGGAATAGTAATTTTTATTTTATTCCTTCTTATCTTGCACTGTTGCATAATTTGTTGTTGATGCACTTTAATTATTCTCACTACAAATGGTGTACAGAACGATTAATGATTTTAAAGTTCACTGGAGAAATCCATTATACAAGTGTATTGCCCCATAACTATAATCCATTGTCACTGTCACAGCACATACATGTGAGAAGCATATCTTGTAAAAGAATCTGTTGGTTCACTGTCTTTTCCAGAACCTAAATGCACACACACACACACACACACACACACACACACACACACACACACACACACACACACAAACATGAACACATCAACCGAAGGTTTGACTCTCGTTGCCTGTCAAACACACCTGCAGAGCTGTTGGCCGGGTCAAGTTTCAGTCATTCACGGTCGAGACGTCTCAGTTTGTTTAGGAAATGAGCGTAAATGCTGACCTCAAGGTCATTCCTCATTGTGCGCTGCTTTAAATAGCCCGCCCCTGCCTTGCCTTCCTCACGGCCAAATTTGGTATTGTCAGGTTTTAAAGGGTTTGTGTGCGTTCGGTCTGGATGCATTATGAGGTGCTGTGATGCCGTACCATCTCCAAACACACCTGCCTGTTTCTTCCAAAAGACTTTCTGTTTGGCCTTGTGTAATTAGCTCGCTGGGTAACGTGTTTACTGAGGTATTAGCATGAGAGCAGTGACAATGATTTTCTAAAAAAGAACTACTTGCTTCACTGTATGTTCAGCTCATTCAGGCATGTCCAATTATGAATGGCACTAACAGAAGGTGAGTACCCATTACATGAGTGTTTTGAATCTTCAGGGCAGAGATAATCCTGAAAGCGAAATCATGCAGCTGATTATCATTTGTCTAAAGTCATTATATGTAAATTCGGCATCCATTTAATTAGCAGTACATTCTTAAGTTCTAGCTGGATTCAAATAAAATCCCTTTATTGCATTTTCTATCATAGATTTATCATAAGATGGCCAACATCAGCTAATATGGGTACCAGGAACGAAGAAAACTGATTCACTGTTAATTTAATATAGGAATATCTATATATATATACACTATGCTTAAATAAAATCACAGGTAGCCCCTTTTAACCAGATGGCATCAAGAACTAAATGTTTCCCGTAACTAAATAAGGAACTGAAAGTCTTAACTATTGACAGGAGAGGTAAACCATATTGACCGTCCAATGTTCTGCTGGGAAACATTTCATCCTGTCATTCATGTGGATGTTACTTAGACCAAATCAGACACCACCACTCCATAGCAATGACACTCGTTGTTGGCAGCATCAGGATGCAGTCTGACAGAGATACACACACAAAACTGTTTAGGAACAACTCAAAAAAACATGAAGAACAGCACAAAGTGTTGTGCTGGCCTCCAAATTCACTACATGCCAAACTGATCGAGTATCTGTGGGATGATTCACAGAGGCCCCTCCCCTCAACCCATAGGACCCAAAGACCCCCACTAACAACATGCTGTTCCAGACACCACAGGACACCCTCAGACAGTCCATGTCCATTCTCTGATGAGTCACAACTGTTTTGGAGGCACAAAGGAGATCTACACAATATTGTGTGGTCATGATGTTATGCCAGATTGGTGTACCTTTCCACTCCATCCAAACAGCCATTACCACCACACTTACACTAATGAAAGAGACTTTTTTTTTTTTTTTTGTTCATGATGAAACAAGAACATTGGATTATTCTTTTATCGCAGCTGAAGGGAGGTCACCCGTAGTTTTGAATATCAATGAACATGTCCTCCCCTCCTCCTAGTGTTGATGCTGCTGGCAGGTGATACTTAAAATCACACTGTTGTTGGGTGATGTTGTCGTAGCAGATTCTACATATGTACTCAGGCATTCAGAGACAGTCAGTACAGAAGAGTCCATTCTGAGAGTTCCTGCTTGATCAGAATGTATAAAGTATTTGCACCTTATTTTGTTAGTTGGCATATCAGGGGCCAAATTTTGAATGATTTTTCCTCAGGCAGAAAGTTACAGTATGGATATTAGAGAAAGAATGTCCTCAGTCCAATACAATTGTTTGTATTATTTTATAAAGTTACGTCATTATGTCATTGATAAGAAGCCTTGACATGTAGAGTGTGTAGACACTGTGCGTTAGGCAATGACTGATCTGAGTGTATCATGGGGTCTGGCTGCAGGGCAGCAGCAGGTCGAGCTAATGATGCAAGATGTGTTTGTGATGTGGAGGGTCTCTGGGGAGCCAGGGTTCAGGTGAAGATACCGCCAGGAAGCTGTCCATAGGGACCAGTTACCAAGAAACACAGCCCTCTTCCACCCAGCATCCTCACATGTACTGCACCTCTCCACTTCCTCTGTGTGTCAGGACTATGACAAAAACAAAACCACTCACTAAAGCAGAGACTAAAGAATATCAGACGCCAGCCACTAATCGGTGTATGTGGGTTTTTATAACCAGTATATCATCATCAGAAGCAGCAATTCCTTCTGGCCAGGCCCATGCATTAATACAGAGATGTCAGTACTGAAATATACAAAAGTCACAATACATCTGACAGAAAATGTATTTTCCCAAACAGAATTCAATGATCAATTATCAATTTAATTTAATTTTGATAAAGTGACCATAAATGTATATCCACCATGTTCTGTACAAAAAACAACAACAATATCAGAGTGGTACTGAAACGCTGCATGAGGCTGAGTGCCTCCTATTCAACACATAGCAGGCGACAGTAACTTGATTATTTCTTTCCATACATACTGTATAGAACCGACAAATCGACAAGACTGAATTTACATCTACTATTGATATTACGTTGCTAGGACAATAACTTTCTTATAAGAAGATTGATCTAAGAATAAACTTCATCAGTCTCTCAACACAATTTACCACAACTTGCCATGTTTCTGCAGACCAACACTTGAAACCACCATAAAGGTATTGTTTCTCATCACTGTCTGTTTCCAGTAAATTATGACTGAGGAATGTTGAAAAAAAGAGGCACAATTAAGGGAGATTTATAACTCAGAGAAAATGTGCTGCTCTTTGTAATCTTGATGGCTCAGGCCAAAATATACTTCTGAGCTAAGCAGCAAGGGGAGATACTGAGATATTCAACCATCCCACTCAAAAAAAAAAAAAAAACAAGGGAGGAGAAGAGGTCTTATGAAGCAGGTTCTTAACTATCACGCAGCCACAGCCTGAAACAAGGATCACTGCTTTCTTAGACAAGTGTAGTTATTGTAAAAGTTGTTGTAAAAGAGAAGGGTTAACAGCAGCTTACTGGTTGTCTTATGCAGCTCCTTATAACTGGATGCGCTTCATATCTTATCTGCGCACGTAAACTAAATGACTTTGGTTATGGCAGTAGCCTTCTGTTCCTCATGCAGACAGTGTTCAGGTTTCTCAACTGTAAAAGATGAAAAGCATTGTTGAATGCAGAGGAAACACATTTTCCGGTGTGCTGATTTGATCCTGTTGAATATTTATGTCACCGTATTAGTGATAAATAAAACATCCCTGGGCTCAATATGTAATGAGGAATTTAGAAAAACTTGCTTTGTGTAATACATGGAGCAAAAATATTTTACACTGAAAGATGGCTCTGAGCTAATAGTAATTTCAACTACTCGTCATCTGGGGTAGAGTTCTGACTCCAGCCATGAGCTGCAGATCATTTCACCAGTATGAAAGCAACCGCGGAAATCAGGATGCATGCATCTGAAAAACACTTCGGCTTTGACCCAGAATAGCTCAAAGTCATACAAGCTCTCCGTAAGTCAATGATCTGCACACTTTCATATGAATCAGGAAGAAATGAGTGTCAAAGTCCACCGGCCTAAACATTATCTCAGCCTCTCTGCGACAGAAACCTGTCACAGTAAGAAAGCTACACATTAACACATTCATCAGCTTTCTCAGCCAGCCTTTTACAACCCTTCAAACACACCCTTTGGAATTGGGCGCCGCTCTGTCAACACTGCAATTTCCAGACACTACGTTCGTATGGTTCTTGCAGCCAATTGAAAAGAAGCATGTAGGTGCGATACGCTCCCATGAGAGCCTATGGGAGAGCAGGCGCCATGGAGACCAGCTGTTCATCGAGCACTGGGTGAGGAAGTGCTGGGAGTTCAGGTAAAGGTTGTGTTTTGGAAAGGAGAGCACTACACTGATGCTAGTGTTTTATGGCCTGTACATAGCAGTGTGTTTATAGCATCTAATCTGTGATCATCCAGGAAGGCGCTGGCATTAAAGAGGCGGTGAATCATTTTGAAATTTAACCAAACAGCATGAAACCTGCTCAAATTCAACAAATGCACTTCTATGATCGACTGCCATATTTTTAAGGATTAAATATCAGCAAACTTTACCAGCTCCCCATGAGGCAAACCTCCTTTCTCTATTCCCTTAGCCTGTTTCCCATCAGGTTGGAGGGTAAAGACACTCAATAGATGTGGGAACACCTGCAGCTTTAACCCCAGCTGACCTACCTCTTGAAGAACATAACCTTTGGCCTGGAAGATCACCCAATCACTACAAAACCAAGGGAGTCCTCAAACGTGTTGCCTTAACTCCCATCTCCTCTTGAACGACTCAGAACAGGAACCTTACACTCTGTGAGACAGGCTGTATTAAAATGTGAACTGGGGAAAACCAAGGAAAAGATGCTGGCAGCTCTGATGTGTGTTGAGAGGAATGCACCGGTGTTATCACTCACTGAGTTATGCAAGAGCGATTCGGTGGAAACCTTTGCCTGGTACAGTATTGGGCCACAGCCTCCTTATGCACAGACTGAATATGCAGTCAATGGCAGGCACACACACACACACACACACACACACACACACACACACACACACACACACACACACACACACACACACACACACACACACACACACACACACACAAGCCAAGCAGATCCTGCCCTGAAGATTTTCTAATTACCCTCAGTGAATGGGAGGCAGTAGGACACACAGAGGGCTGACCACTGGGGTTATCAAACACACACTCAACTCCCTTTTCGTCTTCCAAATAGATAGTACTATTTTTAGTTTTCATCCGTGGCCCCTGATTCTTCAGAGAGCACAAGATTTAGATGCAGAATTGTGGCTCAAGCCAAAACTTTTCTCCTAACAGGATTGTAGAACAGATTGAAGTTGGAGTACACCCTGAACAAACAGACAAACAACAATTCGTGCTCACACTCACACCTACAAACAATTTAGAATCACTAATTAACCTAACAAGCTTGTCTTTGCATGGTGGGTGGAAGACAGAGAAACGCACAGGGAGAACATGCAATCTCCACACAGAAAGGTCCCAGGTGGATTCAAACTGTGGACTGTAGAAAAACATTTGTGTCCACTTCTTTCCACTGGGCAAAGTGAGGCTAGAATTCCTGTGATACGAGTAACAGTGTCTTGCTAATTAGAAGCCAGAGTCTGGGCAGAACTGTCTCAGTGGAGCCACGCTACCCATGACTAGCCCGTACTTCCTCTAGGCTTACTCATGTTTGTGTTTGGTTATGGCTGCACTTTGCGTTACTTCCGCTACTTACAAAGAAATGTTGGATTAACTTTAAATGTAAAATACGATTGCCAACTTTTTCCCCAAAAAGCTTATGTTGTAGTGTTGTTTTAGCCAGTTGATTACATGAAATTGCTTGTTACAAGTTTACTCACCAAAGAGGTTTACACACAGGAGGTGCGACTTCTGACCTTCACATGCTTTGGCTTTAGTTTTGAGGAGCTGTTATGGCGGTCTATTGTCTATTGTTCAAACCCAGACCCTTCTCACTGTCAGGTAACAAAACCAACCACTACTCCACCGTGCCACCCAGTAACACACTGCAGCACACTAAATTAGAAACTTCAGAATGTTCTTCCTGCTAATCTCAAACTTGCCCAAACAGCGATAATGCGATATAGCAGTATATTTATCGTGCCATATCGAGAAGTATCGAATGAATTACAGAACACAAAAATGGAAACCGCACTGGAACAATTTCCTATAAATATGTAATACATTTAGAAGAAGAAGGAACACGTGTGACTGAAAACAAGATTGGGAACTGCAGAGGGTGTCAGTTATTCAGTGAGAAATGGAGGTGTCATATTCTTTCAGCGATAGTATGTTCACGTAGGAGTAAGTGTCCAGTACATTTAAACGTTTCTCTCTAACTGACTGTTGTGAAGAAATTGCTTTCTTAGCCTATTTTGTTACCCAGCCTTGCACACATTCTTATGATGTTTTCAAGTGTGGAAATAATTGAGTATCTAGTCAGCAGCTAAAGTGCATCCTGACACAGACTACAACAGCTGAAATCTTGATCTTTCTGACAACGTTTTGTCTGTGAGAGCAAATGAATCCATGGACTCATTAGTATGAACGGTAACAGGCTGCAGCCTCAGGCTGCAGAGCTGAATGAAGTGACAGTAAGGTGAGGAAGACTGATATCAGATGAACACATGAAAGAGGGAGGTCGCTGGATTTAAGGCTTTTTGTCTTTGGGCGTTCAAAGGAGACAGCTGTCGACTGCACAAGGCCCGGCTCTATTCATGTTGGGAGTGGAGGGGGGCTGCAGACGGAGACCACACCAACATATACACACACTTCAAAGGAAGGTGTGTGTGTGCACGCTGTGAGTGTGCAGCTCACTCAGCGTGTCTCCCAGCAGATTCACACCATTATTATCATCATTTAAAGTTATTTAAGTCATAACTGGATATCTACTCATGTAATCTCAATGTCAGACATGTATTATTAATACAAAATCACCCGCGGGACTTGCCGATGCTCTCTTTTGACTCTGATCTGTTGCTAGCTGTTGTATGTAACTTACTGGATTCAAACAGACATTGCACTTTAATGGAAACAGACATCGTTTAGGGAAATACCCTTGTTTGTTGCCTAGCCCCTGCACAAAGTATCACTTACATCTCTTTGTGTCCGCTACAGAGAACATATTAGCCTAGCGCAGCACATATCCAGAAAGCAAATTATTTAGTGCCTGAATTTCTGTTGTTGTATCTTGCATATATCATATATGTTCTTACACATATTCTACATCTACTTAACTTTGCTCAACTCTGTATATTTATATATAACTCCATGTAGAAACTCTGTGTATTCTGTATATACAGAATGATGTGTGTGTCTTGACAAACAACCATTTACTCGTTCACTGCTCGTTCACGTGAAAACAAACCAGAAATGTGAGTACACTTATAAAGGCAGATAAGTTCTTTTTTTTTTAGACAACACTTGATAAGATTATGTTCATAGTGAGGGACAAGGTGGTGCAAATAATTTAAACAATGGGGACAAAACAGAGTCTGTCTTCAAAGGCTTTCGTGGTGTTGCTCTTATTTGTACATACAGAATTTGATGGAAGTCATATTGAATAGAATGAAAGGGAGCTCAAGAAAGAAGATGGTTTGGACCAGAAATGTTTGTCATGTGACTAAAATATCAAGCAGGTGTGGGGTATTCAGGCATGCTGTAAACCAGAACGTTTAAAGCACACTGATGCCTTTAATATAGCTTTCCATGAGGCCTGATGGGCAGACTGCAGTGCAGGTGCAGCCAGCACTAGGTCATGAAAACCCCCATGAAAAAGAGGGCACTGCTTTTTACAAACGCGAAGGGCGTAACTACATGATATCAGCAGACACAGGGTGTGTGTCAGTAGGTGGTGGAGGTTAGGCTGACGCCACAGTATACCTATCTGTCTTGCGCTACTACTTTTTGCACTTGTATTTCTGTGTGTTTACATAAAGGCAATAATCACCATGGCCTCTCCATGGACCAATAATAATGTCTATTGTTAGACGTGGACTCTGCTTTTCATTGCTTTTTAGTGCTAAACAAAATGTGATGCTCAAACCTATGCCCTAATTCTCTGCAGAAGACTACTGAGCTCATTTATTTAAATTTAAAATTCAACGCTGAATAACAAGGCCTCTCTTTTGAACATTCTGGTTTCAGAAAATCCCTGTCTGACGCAGAAAGTCAAATCTCTCTACATCCTTTCCCTGAAGCAACAATTATTTTCTGCTGCTGCACTGCAGCAGATCTTCAGTTGCTATTTGCATTAGAGGCAAATCAGTCAGACAGTGAGATAGACTGTGGGTACTGGCAGAGATGAGGCAGCTGAGTGAAACATACAAGCCATGCAGTATGTTTGGTAGCACAGCATCCATGTAAATTTCTGTTTACACATTACTTGTAGTGGACTACATCACTACTTGTAACACGGTTCCTTTCATTCTTTGTACATCATGGCTTGTGTTTATTATACTAGTAAAAGTGACATTTTTACTCACATATGAGGACACAGTCACAGCAATAACACGATGTATAAAGTATGCTTTGTTTCTATGGCATAGTGCAGATTTCGTATTCATCACCTTTTCTACCAACTGAATCATCCACTGAAGGGCCACACACTTACCCCACTTCTCTCAGAGACATGGATTTTCCTATGCAAATAACTTTGCATTCGCTGAGGCTGCTCTGTCTGTCATGCTCAGGTCTCTTCCTGACCTCTTTTGTTCAAATCAAACCAAGATGCAAAACTGGCTTCAGCAGCAGGCGCAGCAACGGCAACAGCCTTTGTCTACCACAGTTTGTACAAGGAAACCGACGGAAGCGACGGGCAGTGACAGGAACTGGAACGAAGCAAGGCGGATCTTTCTGGGAACACGTCTGAAGTATATAACAGAATTCCAGTTGCCGTGACAAGATTTGACATTACTTAGGATTTTCAAACAATGGCAACTTATTAAACCTCCTCAGTATGTCCAATTCAGATGAGGTAGTCTGCAGTGAAAAGGTAACACATGTCCTCTGGGAGTTGTTAGGCCATAATTAACAAGCTTTTCTGTCTAGTTTTTACCCATCTGCTGTGGTGGGTCCCTCTACATATGGGCTGTATTCTCCTATAGGAAATGTAATGACCACCTTTTTAACAAATCTGCTATGACAAGGGCACTGTGAGCCAAGACGACAGCAGGTTAAGTACAATGAGGGCAGGATTGGAGAGGCGGGGGGGGTGTTCACAAGTTGTGGCAAAGGGTGGGTTATTGAAGTGTTAAGCAGGTAGACAAAGGTGCGGTGTGTCTGCAGGGAGTTCAAAGAAGGCACTGCACTGACACACAGCTCTTCAGGTGTCTTATTATCACAATGGAGGAGTTTAAATGGACGGTAAGTGTGATGTCTGCTTCGTGGCAGTCATGGAATCACATAAAAATGATGTACTGCAGCTGGAAAACACAAAGAAACAAGCTCCTGTCAGAACAGTTTGGAGAACCAGCAAATATAACATGAAAAAACACTTCAGATAAAAATTAGACAAGGCTCAAGTACCTAGAGGGTTGAGCCAAGCTTGCATCAGCGGGAATCCCATCATAGCAACCTGCAGTCAAAGCTGGGAGGATGGAGGGACCAGGGAAGAAAAACAAGTTGCTTACCCTTCACCTCCTGCTCTGAATGCAATATGTTGCTTAAACTCCTGTATTATTTAAGACTATTGCACATATAGTTTCTGAAATAATATCAGCACACCGATCAAGATATAACAAGGTGGAGCAAACCACCCTAAGCCCGTCATCAATTATTAACCACTAAAGAAGAATCATCTGCCAAATGTGAGATATCTCTTGACTGATGTTGAATTTCCAAATCCTCAAATAATCATTTTCTGAGACATCATTTGTCAGATCATTTAAAATAGTGCTCCCTTATTTGTAGTGAGAAGAGTGCATTAAAATAGAATTAGCCAATGAGTTGGTGTAACACTAGTGGTCTATAAACCAATTAGGCACAACATTAAAACCACTGACAGATGGACTAAATAACACTGACCATTGGGTTTTTCCCAGCAGCCATCATTGCACTGAAGGGGGTTGCAGATGAATTGAAACATCACTAAACATCACGATATCTTGACCTTTGCTGCTTAGATTTTGAACCCTTTCTGTCTTTCACATTTCTCCAAACTCTCTGGACAGCTGAAGCGCCTTTAAAAGTACACATGTCAAATACTGGGCACAGTTGTGAAACCAAAGTAAAATCTTTCATGCAAATAAGTCTCCCTCCATCTGTGTGATGATTGTGAAGAACACGTTCAAGAAATTAAGAAAAAAAAAACAACCAACAACAATCGTGTGAAAGGGGTTCTCCGCTGAGATTAATTTAGAAAATTAAGAGAGCAACAACTGAGGCATGTTGAAAGGTTTCATAACACAAAAATAGTCGCCACACCTCAAAATTAAATAATTAATCATTAATTCAGTTTGAGCATTTTGCGACCTGAGTGTGGTACATGGTGTGTTTTCAAAGGAGGACATTTTGTGACTTAAAAATAAAACACAGAAGACAAAAGACATTTCTTCATGAGTTATTAGTCAGAGTTTAGTCAGCCATTATGGAATTAGTGACACCAGACTCTGGTCAGGCAAGTTTCTGGTGAGTGTACCTACGGAGTTTTCCTATTTAAACCTCAACTTCCCACAAGTCTCTCAGAACTGAAGAAGCTACTCAAATGAGTGGCGAAACATCTTCAAGAAATTCTACAAGTCCAGTTGACTTTATTCAATGCCTTTTTGGATACCATGACCTGGATGACTGAGAACCTTCACAGACACAGTCAGAGTTTGCTATATACCAGTTACTGTGTCGTTGTGGGTAGTACTTTGTGGCAAGGACTAAAGAAAAGTTAAAAAATCTTTTTGTGCCACACAAATATGGAATACATGTCAATTATTTAGCCTGTTCCTTCTATATCTAAGGAACAGAAAAATGTTCACCACAGAAACCTTAAATTAGATCCTCAAACCAAAAAAATAAAAAAAAGATCCTTAAAGATTCATAGTGTGGAAATTACATATATGTAATAGTCTACATATATAAGTCTACATATATACTGTAAAAGTCTACATGAAGGGATGCGGAAATTGAAAGCTCTGCAATACCACAGAACACAAAGACAACACAAAGATGACCTCGGCCTCTAATATCATAATCCCTTCCTAACCGCTTACCTGACCTACAGCATTCATTCCAGTTTTATTCTAACATGAGTGCGCAACTAATGCTAATACTGGGATAATCTGAATTCTTTTGTTGGGGCTACCAAGTCTTGTCCTTTTGCTTTTAATAAAAGCCTCTTATTTATCTGAGTGTACTTCAAGAATACTGCAAAATAATGTGGTACAAGTGATGGGGGCTCTCGTCCTTCATTAGGTTGTCTCCCTTGTTGTCGTACTTAAGTGAGTGAAATAGTGTAACCTGGCACTTTTCAGGTCGTCCAGAACAGAAGGAACGTCATTTTCCCACAATCAGCGCCTTCTCTTTGTCGGCAGATATTTCAGAAGAGATTCAGCCTGGGTATCCCGTGGGGAACACTCTGTTTCTCCGTTCATGAAACAATAGCAACGACTCGCTGCAACAAAACAACATTCAACCCATTCACTTAGAGTTAGCTCTAACTGCATCAACAAATCCTCAGCAACTGTTCAGCTGCTGGTGATTTCTTTGGTTTGTATGTGGAATGAGAAGCAGCCGATTCAGTGCAACTTGTTGATGGAACAACAGGTGTTTAGTGACAGTGTAAACAAAGCAACCTTGAATTGCTGGTTTCTTCCAGCAGCACGGGAGTTGATTCAAGTCTTTGCATCTTATGCCCAAAAACAAAGCCAGCCGGAGTTGTTGCTGGTTTCTTGGAGAAGGTTTCACCTCTCATTCAAGTAAAGGTGTCCACTCCGGTCATTTAAAACAAAAAAAAAAGCCATTTGGATAAGACACAAACATCTTTTTAAAAAAAAAACAAAATCCAATGATTCCAGTTGTTTTGTTTTGTTTTGTTTTGTTTTGTTTTAGAGATACCATGACCTGAATGACTGATAACCTTCCCAGACACACCTTCACCTTATGGTAATTTCCATCTAGACTTGATTACCGCATAGAGTTCAAAGGACAAAGAGCTGCACAGACTGACATTATTTCGTCGGTGTGATGAAAGAACAGACAGATGAGCTTGGAGGATCACATTCATGTTTTTACAAATATTTATCTGTTTTACGCTGTAGTGATAAACCTACAGGGTCAGTGTGACTGTGCCACACCTTGTAACTAACACCTAACTCTCGGATGACCTGGCTGCAGCTTTGTGTCATTCACAGTCAGTGCATTCATTAATCCGATTAAAGCAACACTCCAGATCAACTATTTTTTAAAGGAAGTTCTCTGATTATCTTTATGGCAAATGATAAGTAATCTGCTAGTATTTCTTCTGTAAACAACAGAAGAGGCAGAAACATTCATCTTTGGAGCATTATGCAGTCCCTGAAATAATGTGTAAAAGGAGGCATGACACTTTTATTTATAATTTTACATTTATTTAACCTTTTTTCCACATGTTTTATTTTATTTTATTATTTATTTTGTATTTATATTTTCTTTAATTTATCATTATTTTCTTTCATTTATTATTAATATATTTAGCGTCTTTATTATTTTCATTCAATTATTTTTTGGCATATGTTTTCAGTTAGGGTCTGGTTACTATGAAAAAAATTCAGTAATAATAATAATAATTATCATCATCATCATCATCAACAGTCTCACATACTGGAACCTGGAATATCCCACGTCCTTCTCCAGATGAGTGAACCTTGTTTTATCAGATATGTGCTCCTGACGTCAAAAAGGAACGTTCACGTGCAAACGTATTGTAGTTTAACCTGTTTTTTTTTAACAGTAACCAAGCAATAGAGCAAACACCGTGTGTGTCTGAGCTGACTTGTAAAACCTGCCAAGAACCTAAAGCTGGAATCAGAGGCAGAGTGAGAAGTGTCAACCAGAAGATCCTGCTTCAGGTTGGAGGATAAGACTATAATGGGCTGTATGCTTGAATGATTAAAATATTCGGGAGGCAAGCCAGGTGTCTAAAGACCGCTGCTAATGACAAAACACTGGCCCAGAACAATGTTTCTGTGAACTATACTGCAGGTGTTGTAATGAATTAGGTAACAGCGTGATTGAACGTGTTTGAAAGGAGACAGGCCTCTTACTGGACCATTATCTGGAAACAGGTTTATGAATTAACTGAGCTGAAACAAAACCCCGAGGCTGTGATGGCTGTTAAGAATAGGTTCTTCTACGATTAACGGTGTTAAACTACATAATTTCCTCTCATTATCTCTGTTCTCAGAAAGAGAACAGGAAGATAACAGGAAACACTAAATATCTCAATAATCTGTAATATAACATTTGATATCCGGTTGAAAAGTAAAATTTTTGTTGAGATGCAACCAATAAATTTCTGTTGAATAAAAAAAAAAAACAAAACGTTTAATGCTTTAATGTTTCATTGTGGACAAGCAGAGAACGCAATCATGAGCTGCTTTAGTCTGAAAACATGCTGACAGAAACACACAAATATGAAAACACAGCCACATTTAGTTAACCTGGTTGATTTAGCTGGAAGACTGACAACAATAGGTCTAAACAAAGAAACAAATGTAAATGAATAAATAATACATTAAAAAAATGTTTTCCTGAAAGAAACATATCATTAGCCTAATAACATAATTGCCTGAGTAATTTTTTGACTTATGTTGTAATATCATTAAAAGTACCTTGCTTCTTAAAATTTGGGTTATTTATTTATAAATGTTCAAATATGACTCAGGCAATTATGCTATGACATTAACAATATTAATGTCTAAATAAAGTAGCTTTATTAGCTAAGCTAAGCTAAGCTAAGCTAAATGTGTCTTGGTTCCATAGTAAAGCTTACTCAAGCTTAGCAAATGCCCTTTAATGGGGCAATTCAGCTCATAAACAGTAGTTAATAATGAAAAATATAAATAATATTTCATATTATATTTAATAATATTTAATACTTATATAATATAATCATTCTTGGCAAGAAAGTCTTATATCTTTCATAGTTAAATAGATGCATAAAAATGTGAGCCAAGTGTAAAAATTACAAATAGAACTGTGTAGGCTTATTCCAGCTAAGCTAACCATGTCCTTCCTCCAAGGTAAACACAAGCTAAGCTAGCTGTGTCTTTGTTCAACAGTAAAGCTTTTGGCAAGCTAGCTAGCTGTGTCTTCCATGGTAAAGCTAACTCAATCTAAGTAAATGGCCTTAAGAAGGCCTGTTTAGAATTCTTCTTAAGAGAAGAAAGAAAGTAATGTCCTGGAAATGGCTACCCTGACTCTAAGCTGGCATCTGTGTCTTCATGCTGAATCACTAAATGTAGCGTTGACGTTAGGAGGCAGCTTCAGGTAACTTATTCATTTATTTATCTTTGATGGCCATTGTTTTATGTCGGTGACATTCTATTGACCACCACCTACTACATGTGAAAGCAATACACTAACTTTGTTGAAGTGCCTCGTGCAACCACAGTTCAAGGAAAGTCAACTCTCCCTCCATGACCTCAGCTCACATAGCACTCAAGGGGAAATTCTGTGAGCAAGTGCGCCCTCCATAGGAAACCTGAGCTGTTACGTGCCTCTTTCTTTACATACAGCTCACATACAGTCTACTACAGAAAATTAAATGGAAGTGTGTGTATCATAAACACGCTCAGCTTTATAAGGAGGATGAACTTATTAACCCTTTAACATCCCGCTGGGTCATATATGGGGCAGCAGCAGCTCTTCGAACCAATCAGAGCTCTGTGCAATATGCAATATGCATGCAATATGTCGTTGGAAAGCTACTTTTCTTCGGATTTCATTGATGGAAGTAATTTTAAGATTCAACTAACACATTTTTTTTTTTCAAAACAAACAAAAAAAGTACTTTGGGTATGTCCTCAATAGGCTTTTTTTTCCCTCCACGTGCACTAGATGGTGCTCTAACCCCATCTGTCAACATGAGCTCTCCTAGTCTGACAGCAAGAGGTGGACAAATAAAACACTCTACCTGCTTAAGAATGTATTTTATACACGGATATTTAACATATATATGTATAATACGATATATTATTTATTTACTTCAAAGTGACATTTAAATCATGAACATCACAACAGGTTAAAAAATAAAAGCAAATAGAACTAATTTTATAGAGCAGTTTTCTTGAGAATTAATTTGAAATAATCTGCACTTTTAACAGTACCAAGATAAGGGGCTTTATTTAATGTATTCATGTCATTTCATGTAGCAGCATGAGCATTCGTTTTGTTCTAAATATCCATCACCACTAAACTGCATCACGTTTGTTGGACTGCGTATTGTTTTTTAGCCGTATTGTTTTTTAGCCGATCATTAGTAGTTATGTTATGCTGATTCACGCCTCAAACAATCATTTGCACCATATCTTGAATATTTAATGCTTTTAAGTCTAAAACCAAATATATTTAACTAATTCCATACACTGTAGATATTAGTACAGTCTCTTATTATTACACAGATGAGTGTTTTATGGTAATATATCTAGCTGTGTGACAGTCAGAGAAAAGCAGGATGTGTCCACATGTAATAATTATCACATTATGTCTTCATGGTCGGTCCCAGTCTCTGAAGCTCTCATCCTGTCCTCAGAGAACACGTCACTGCTAAAGTGCTGAGTCATATGCCAAAGCCATCTGAGCCGTAAGACAATTAGGACTAAGGGGAAGCTCACAGCAGCGTTTAACTGGAGACGCTGCTCAGATACAGTCTAAATGGGTTACAGCCAATACAACATGCCCACCTGCAGCTGTTTAAGTTAACTGAGGACAGTCTTTAGATAGACATGTCCCCATAAAGCAGGTCAAGAAATGTCCTTATATCACAAACACAGCGTTTAAATTGGTGTTTTATATTGACTTATTTTTCTTTTCTTTTTTCTCCAAAACTACAATCTAGAGAAGATTGACCAAAGCATTTCTATTTTGCAGTAATTACAACTTTTAAATAATTATGGGCTTATAAATGAAAGTGGATAGACTGGAAGGAAATATGAAAAGCTGACAGTTTTATTTAGGGAGTTATTTGTTTTTTCATTCATTCAGTTTGATAAATCATATTCAGCTGGCATTTTTATTTTACTGTATATTAAAGGAACACTGTACTTGGATAAATTTTTGAGCTACGGAGAAACTGCGTAAGCAATTAAAGAACAATTGCGTAGGATTTTGCCTGATCTAATATCACTTCCATTCAATTTTATTCATCAGCCTCAATAACACTACAAATTGTCTCAAGATGCTTTACAGAACCTGGTCTCAATCCCGACCTGAAACGCCCAGAGCAAGCATGAAGAAATCTAATGTTCACAATTATGTCTATAATCACTTCCAACTACATTATCTTAGAGCAATCCCCTCATAGGAAGCAGGTCGCCTTCACGTCCTACATGTTGCACCGCTGTGTTTCCAAAAATAGACTAACACTGACGAAGGCTTGGTTTATAATGAGCTGGAGTTGATTCCAGGTGTGACATTTGCATTTAGAAGGTATTGCTGTGAACCCACAATGCACGGTCAAATTACATCTCATGAAAGCACAACAAACCATCCTTAGGCTAAACAAAAAGAAGAAACCCATCGGAGAGATAGCTGAGAGTAAATACAGAGGGTTCACTACAAGGTGCAAATCATCAATCAACCTCAAAAACACAAAGGCAAGATTAAACCAAAAAAACTGGTGAAGAAACCAGCCCAGTTCTAGGACCTAATTCTTTGGATAGATGAAACTTACTTGACCTGTACTAGAATGATGGGAAGAATAAAGTATGTAGAAGGCTTGGAAAGGCTTGTGATCCCAAGTACACCACTTCTTCTATAAAACATGGCGGACACAGTGTGATGGCATGGGCATGCAGTGCTTGCACTGGCACTGGGAGCCTAGTGGTTATTGATGATGTGACAGAAGAAAAAAGCAGGCAAATAAATTCTAAAGTGTATAGAGATATACTTTTTGCTTTACACATTTAACACCCAATTTAACTGGACGGTGCTTCACAGCACAGATGGACTATGACCCAAAGCATACAGCAGAAGCAACCCAGGAGGTTTTTAAGGCAAAGAAGTGGAATAATTTTCAATGGCTGCGTTATTCACCACATCTGAACCCCTTCAAGCATGCATATCACTTACTTAAGACATAACTTAGGGCAGGAACAAAGAAGGGCAAAGCATCACAAAGGAGGAAACCCAGCGTTTGGTGGTGTCCATGGGTTCCAGACTTCAGTCATTGCCTGCAAAGGATTCTCAACAAAGTATTAAACATGAACATTTTGTTGATGACAATGTTAACTTTTTTGTTCAACCCCTTGAATTAAACCTGAAAGTCTGCACTTCAACTGTATCTTAGTTGTTTCATTTAAAATCTAATATGGTGGCATGTAGTCCAAATCATGAAGATTGTATCACTGTCCAAATATATATGGGCCTGTAACTTACACTTAGGGCTTTCCATGTTTTTATGTTAAAGTCACCCAGTTCCATTGTACACAGAGAAAGGGAAAGACATTTAATTAGTTGAAATTTGCAAACTCACTACAAGATGGTGCTAAATGTTACACACTGGTCCTTAAATGGCCTATATGCACATCTCCTTCTGCATTTCTGTTGTTTATAGCTCCATCTACTCTCTGGCGTCCAGTGTTTCTCTACTTGGTCTTGCCACAGTTACCCTCAAATTATTTTCAAGTTGTACTCCTCAGTCATTGCTTCCTACCTCCACAAGCAGGTGCTTGGAACATTGTATCAAGCTACATAATCCAACATCCATAATTACATAGTTAAGTTACAGATGTGTAATGATAGCAAAGCATGTTACTATTTCTTACTGTTTCCAAACACAATAATAACAACATTATACCAACAAAAATGGTGTCACATTAAATGATGCTAAATGGCATGACTTCAATACGTTTATGTTTTAACAGAAAGCAGAACTTTTTTTTTTTTTTTGTTGCTGCAGTGGCATTAATACTACCATACATTTGAAAAAAAAGATCAGATATTTGGTGGCTAATGTTAGCTAACATTATCTCGATTGTAGCTGATACTTATGAGTTGATGGACACTGTTGAAGTAAAAAACATAACTTTAAATAACTTATATTGACTTTTTTTATGTAACGAATAAAACTAAATATGCCAGCAAATCATTAGAAAACAGTTCCATATTTATTGCAAAATATTTTTGTACAGAATACAACTGAAAAAAAAACATCAACAGAGGAGGAATGGACAGTAAGGCCAACATCAGAACTCCAAGAGCTGAACTGTACAAACACCAACAGTAACATTTGCTGCTTTAATAGAATTTTTATACATAAAATGTTTCCCGCTCTCACAGCAACCTCCTTATCAGGGAGAAAAAAAAAAAAACCTCAAACATCTTCCCTATTTTTCTAAAACATTATTGCCTTTGCCTGTAAAACCCTCAACGTAGGACACCAATCCTTAAAATGCTGAAATTTCTGTAAGAAACATGTCCTTTGATTTTTAATGTCTCTCAAAATATAAATATATATACTTGTAAAAAGGTCCAAACCATACGGAACTGACAGTATTTTGGAAGTGAGTGTAACTTTGTCTTTCATTTTGAACATGAGGAGGTTCAGAGCACTACTGCTGAAGTTAGAAGACTAGAAGCTCAACTGCAACGCGCTGAGACAATACTTCTGACTCTGGACTAAACAAAATATAAAATTTGCTTTTAGTTTACTTCACTTTTACTTCACTGCTGGAATAATAGAACCCTCACTAGAGGTTGGAGGGGTTTAGCATGGTGCGTCTAGATAATTTCAGGCGTGCATGCCCGTGCACATCCTCATGCGATTTGGCACTGATGTAACAGTTCTTTCATCAAAGTAAACCTCGAGGAACATTTTGCTTTCTCAAGCTCCTTCTCTTACATCTTTTTTTCTTTACACATAAAAAAGGCAGAGTGAGACAGGATACATTTCCCCCCCTCTAACATTCAAATGTACATCTTTAACATTGGCTCTCCCAAAATTTGGGATCTAAGGAAAACAAAAAAGAACAACTCCTGTCTCTAGTTTTTACTATAGAAAATAAAAATTAAATTAAGATTAAAATAGATTTTTTTTCTCATAAGCCCTTCAAGAAAACACACCAAAACAATAGTAAGGATGAAGAGGATGTACAATCCAGAACTCCAGAGGAGAAAGCGAGGGGTTTCTGGGAGAAATGACTGGACTTTGGAAGGTAGAACTACAGACGCTACACAACAATGTCATGTTTTTGCCCTTCGGATTCTATATCTTACAATACATCTGGTACGTAGGTAACAAAATGTGAACATCCTCCTTTAAAGCGTGAACCCGAACCCAGTTGGACGATACACAGATGTGGTATTCATACGGGCCGACTATAATGATACTTTCTGTTCAAAGTCAAACAGAAATAAAGCTGACTGGTGTTCAGGGAGGCTTTGAGGATTTCATTTGTGTGTATTTTGAAGGAAAATGTCAAATTAGTTGCAGAATGTGCTCTGCAATCATTCATTTCACTAAAGGAAATGTGGCTGATTAAGTGAAATGAGCATTTCTAGTGCATTTCTTCGACAATATGCACAATGTATGTTTATATTTTTGTACAGTGACCCTCCTATAATGCTCTAAACTGTATGTGTGTCTGGAGGGGCTCTTTAACCCTTGATGTATATCCCAAGTGCTTTCAATGATTTGATACCCTGAGTAGAGGACATAGGCTTGGGGTGAACGTCAGTAGAAACTTTTTCTTTCCAAGCAAACTGAAAAAGGACATTACTAAGTAATACCACCTTTCACACATAAATAAAACTCTGCACTCGTAGGTACATTGAAAACCACAAATATAACCAGAGAGAAATTAACAACAACAACGAATCACCCATGACAACACAGTCATTTTCAGCTTCAATATGCATATATTCATGCATATATAGTGTGTATTTCCCCTTGCATACAGACAACTGGTTGGGGACTATTATAGAGAGCCTTTAGTTATACCAACTCCCTCTGCAGAGAATAACACTGATTATTAAGAGATTGATACAAAAGTGAGCAAACATAATTCACAGGACAGGCTGAGGAGCTAGAAGACGAGAACTGATTTCTGTGCAGCCTTGTAAACAGAAGAGGCCAGAAAGCCAGAGAGGATGATGGGTAACAGACATCCACTGAAAGCAGCAACAATAGGACAGATTACAAGAGGCGGAGGCTGGGTGGGAGTCAGGAAAAGAAGAGGTTGAGGAGGGGGGGTCTTATTCTCCCAGCTTTCCAATTAGAGTGGCAGCATTACCTCACAACTTGTCTGATTCCTGTCAGGCCCATCTGAACAACAGTTCTGGTGTTGAAAAACAAAATTATAGTGATGGACATGTTCCTGCCTGGGTTGCTCGAGAGAGAAACTACTCAAAATGTAACAAACTGTGGATTCAGCAATGTAACACAGAGTCTCATAGTGATGTATAGCTCAGTGGGGTCATCCAAGGTAACAGTTGCCCCCTTCCATCCCTAGACTCCAATATCCTCTTTGGGCCATTAAGAGCTGAAAGGACTCAGACAAATAGCTGGATCCGCTCACGGATGGTCTGTCGGCAGATGGGGCAGGTCTTGAGCGCGGCGCTGCAGTCGATGCAGGAGGCGTGTCCGCATTGGAAGACCAGCTTGATGTGGTTGTCGATGCAGATGGGGCAGGTGATCCGCTCCTCCATCTGGCGGTAGCGAGACTGCAGCTGCTCCAGCAGGTTGTGCTGCTCCGAGTTCTCTGTGCCAGGGCTGCAGTCCACCTCCGTTTGGTCTGTGGAGGGAGGGAGGTCATTCAGCAAGAGTACATTTTCAAGTCAAGCCAGTTTCTGCAAACCGTGCAGTACTGTGCAAGATGACACTGCCCTGCTGTTTCTCTCTGCAGCTGGATCAAATATAATAAGGCTGCACACTATAGCAAATGAGCATGGCCATACTGAAGCCTGACTGAAAAATCATACAACACACACACAAACACACATTTATATATGTATATATAGAGAGAGGGGGGAGAATGACATAACTTTGGTCTGAAGACTGATAACAACGTACAAGGACACTTCTTACCTTGCCTGATCTTCTTGGTGATTGTGACCTGGCATTTGATGCATTTCTTCATCCGATGGGCACATTCTGTTCAGACAGGAAATATCATTTTTACAGTGCAAATGACATGTTATTGAATCTCAACCAAATATCAAAGATTTTCATTTAAATACATATCTGTTGAGTCTCAACCAATCACAGAATGGGGGAAGACACTAGTAACTGAGCGTCTGGCCCAGTGATGAAAGCAATTTTCAGTCTTACAAAATCAGTGTTAGTGGCGTTTATTGTGAAATAATCACAGGAAATGCAATGTGTTTCTCTGTGAGCTTACTGTTGTATCTAACCCTGTACCCTTCATAGACTTTTTAACTTCAGTGAAGCTTCACTGGAGCAGCACAGAATCAGATCTTCTCTAAGAGAATGACGGAAAAACCCCAGTTATTGTCTGACCTCTTGATTAAAATGACTGTTTGTCCTCTGTGACCTGTAGTATTAAATCATTTGCTGTCACCGCCATTATCTACAGGTGATGCCAAGATAGAAAGTGAACGACACAGGAGACTTTTTTTGTGTGTACACAACAGCTATCTGCCCATCAATCACTGTGTGGGATAAATAAATGGCTACCTTATCTTAACTTATAACCACCCACCCACCCACTAACCACAGCTTCATCTCATCTCCACCCACCTTCACAGGCCACACTGTGCTGGCAGGGGCAGAAGAGGACCAGTAGAGCCAGCTCAGAGCAGATGAGGCATTCGCTGGGCCCCGGAGGCGTGGGAAGAACCAGGTTGGTCATGGTGTTGGGTGTTGTGTGGACCCGTCGCAGGCTGGCACTGCTCAGGCCCTGTCCACATGTGATGGCCTGCAGACGCTGCAACCTGACAGACAACAAATAGAGTAACGCACACAAACTTTTAGCTCATCCAGTGACTCGTACAGCTCTTATTCCTTAGGAACTTATTTCTGTTCGTCTGAATCATGAATAAATCCTCTGCCAGTCTCAAACAGAGGTGTGAATGTATAAAAATAGAATCCAACAGCTTCATAATTTCAACCATATTTTGTCAGACAATTACCTGTGCTTCTCAGAAAAGCTCTTGATGAGCTGCAGCATGCTGCTGTCTGCCACCAGGTCCAGAGGACTCTTGCCCTTGTGGTTGGCGTAGTTGATGTCTGCACCTTCCTGTGCTAGAAAACAGGCGATAGCTGTTCCTACGCTCAGCTCAGTGCTCCCCAGAAGACCCGAGGAGTTCAACTGTGAACACAGAGGATGACGATTGGAAGAGAGGACGCAGAAGAAAGAAAGAAGAAGTCGGATTTAGAGCATGATACAACAAACAAGACAATGAGAGGATATTGTGCAAATGGTGGAAGTAGAGTATACTTGGAGCAAAATCCAGCTAATACATAAAACCACCTCTAATCAGTACAGAAGAACTACCTCAATAACTCATCTGCTGACGGCAGCCAAAACAGCCCTGAGCACTTAAGTCTAGCCACCTTCATGGTTGTGTGTGTGTGTGTGCGTGTGTGTGTTGGCTTGGCAGAGGTCCAGGATGCTGAGTAGAGCTGCAGTGTTTGCGGTCATGTAGACTGTAAAGGACGTTCTTCATTGGTGCAATGATATCTACACCGGCTGACAGGACAGTGTTTAAAGAGCTTTTATAAAATGAGCAGCACAGATTCAAGGTCTCTTAGAGAAGAATGTGAACCTGGCTCTTGGTGAGTGGATCACTCTCTCACAAAAAGGTTAAATGACACACTGTGACATTAGTATTCTGAATCTCACCACCAGGTGGGTACAGTTACAGTATCAACATCCGGTGAACAAATCCTTCAGCCGCTGCTTAAAGCTGCACAAATCGATATCTTCTTATATTAAGACCGAGTCAGATGACTGTGTATAATGTGAGACGTGTCACTCAGCGTGCACTGAGAATTATCACCTATTCCTCCATCTCCCCTCAGCTTTAGATATTTTTTAGTGCCTTTCAGCTCATTGATCTAGTTTCCTACTTACGGCTTTACTAGTTGGACTCATTCACAAAACCACTAAATTTAAGAGAAGTCTCATGCTTCCATTAGCATTATCCTATCCAACCCTTTGGCATCATTATTAAGGCGTCCGCTGGGGCAAAAAAAGACGTGGCGTGTTTACAGCGTCCTCCTAAATTTATCACAGCCATCTTAACTAAAGCTCCATCTTTGCCAAAACTGTATTGCTTCACTAAGTGGAGCCTCTTCCCTTCTCAAGCCTTCAGTACTTCCGTCCTCCTTTTACTCCAGCATCACCTTCAGTCTCTTGCCAGTACTTTCATTTAAAGCCACAGTATGAGATTAAAGCCAAAGCCGTGGTAATCTTTATTTCTAGGAAAATAAATCTTAAATGTTGAGGGTTAATTTGTCAAATTCACACAGCTCTCAGACCGTATAATAAATGTTTAAAGTTTAGCCTTCTCAAAAAAAAAGCCATGCACTGTGGACATAAGACGTAATTAATTTATGAAGACTACCACTTCACTGCACTCCTACCTTATTACTTTCTGCTCAGTTAATCCCACTCTCCATCCTTGTTTAGACAACAAACCAAAGTCCTTTCTCCCCCATTAGCACTCTCTTTAAAGACATGCCACCTGACTCACTGCTTGTCCCTCACCTTACCTTTCACACCGTTGTTTACTTGGTAAAGTAAACTAACCCCCTAACCTCAAATTAGCCCTCTGGACTATAAGCAAATATCTTAACATTCATTGCCTCAGCTTTTGTTTACAACTCTGTCCTCAGCCCTTCCTTCAGTCTTTATTTACACCACTATAGCTTAACGCTATGTTAATCGGTTTTCCCAACATTACTTTCAGTCTTCTTAGTAACCATCTATTTAGCTTTTATTTACCCTCTTGTCTTTTTTATGTACCCATTATATCATCCTGTCTTTTGTAATCGAAGCTGTCTCTCTCAAAGTCACATCATATCTATTGCTTTTAAATTCCAAGTATTTGCAGTTGATTATTAGTGTAGGTAAACACATCTCCTGGGGTCAACAGTAAAATTGTGCTGTCCTACATGCCACCTCCCCTATAGCCTCCCTGTGAGTTCTTACCCTGCAGTAGAGCGACGTGGACGAGCATCCCTCGCTGCCCTCCTCAGTGCTGCTGGTTCCCACGGAGGGGCTGAGCACAATGTTGGCCAGCTGTGGGCGGAGGAGGGCCACGTGCATGGCCGTTTCACCGTCCTCGTCCTCCATGTTGACGTCGGCTCCCTCTGCCACCAGCAGCTGCACCAGTTCGGTGTGGCCCTGTGTCACGGCCAGCTGCAGCGGCGTCTGGTTGCGGTTGTTGCGGATGTTGATGTCACAGCGTCCCTGTGGATTAAAATGAAAGGTATTACAGAAAACCTGAAAACGGTGGTTGCATAACAAGCCGATGTGTGAAAACCTTTTTAATGGACTCTGATTTGGTCCTGTTTCCAGCTCACCTCCTTGATGAGGATCTCTGCGACGTCTCTGTGGTTGTTGAGGGCAGCCAGATGCAATGCGGAGAAGCCGTCCTCCTTTTTGACATCCACCAGCTGTCGCGCTCTGGCCAGGATCTTTTCTGTGGCTCTATGGTTAGCACAAAAGACACAAGACTAAATTAGCCACAACACTCCTAACAGCTCACGGCTTACATTAAGAACAGTTATATCAATAACAGTTGGCACGGGGCTTTGTACTTAAACCCAGTTAAACCCATTACAGGCAGCTGAATGTGTCTATTAACAAAAAAGAAAAACCCTTTTATGATGTAATGAGCACACACTGACCGACATTCATATTTAAGGATATCATTATGTACAAAAGTGACAACAACATGCACAGAGCATGGACCTGTCTGAGTAGGAAGCTAATATTATCCCGCGTCTCAGTACTCAACATGAACTTGGACGGGGACGCAGATGTTGTAGAGCCGCTAACAAGCTGATAACAATCTGACAAGAAAGCTCTTCACCACATTCAGTATTCAGGCCAGTGTGCTACAACATGGACCGAATATCACCAACACCTCGATCAGCACCTCACAGCTCAACGCCCGACACAGCTGACGCCATCAATGCTTTCAAGGTCAGACACTTTCCTCATTGTCATCCATCTGGTTAAGTCAAACACAGCACGTTTTCTTGAATATGAGGTTTAAGAACAAAGAAGAAGTTTGGTTAAGTGAGACCTTTTTGTGCGTTTCATGCAGCCGGCTGATGCTGCAGTCGGAGGCTGGGCTGTTGTGTTGTCCTCTGCTCTGTTGCCGAGTCTGCTTTATGACGCGTGGAATTGAAGTTGACAGCCTTAGCTAGCGCGCAGAGAGCTGCCATGTCACCACGGATGCTCCGTGTGCCACGAACCCAACTTTACGTGGATGTTAGGTCAATCTGAACGTTAGCTCAGTCAGATGTGAAAGCTTGGAAACAAAAGGCTCATGCTGATATATGATACTGGTGTCTGTTTGTTTAACAGCAAACTGTCAACTGAAAGCAGCCGGAGAGACAGCACATAGGGGAGGCTTGCCGTTTCCAAAAATGATTCAGATTATTGTGTGTCTGCATGTATTGATTTGTCTTTTTACTACTTTGCAGTAGAACATAAGTATAAACTTTAAAATAACAATATATTTCAATATATTTTTACTTTGAAAATCCAAATTGTAATGACCATAATTTAATTTCTAGAAGCAGTAAAATAAGGAAAGTCTTAAATCTTATGTTACAAATCCTAATGCTTTTATTACTGTTGCATACTAGTGGCTCAACTGTAATGATTGTGGCATTAGTGTAACAAGGACAGTTTAAATATGACAACTAACATATTACAACTAACACCAACCATTTCCATAGCAGTAGACGTCTATAACCTTTTAATACATACATACACAGTCATACATACACGTGTTTAAAAGGTTGAAGGCTGCTGGGAAGACACTGTGTTAGAGGTTATCAGTACCTGCAATGCAGATCTGTGTGTGTGTCTGCATGTGTGTGGTTGAGGAGCTGATAGAGGGTTGTATAGTTCCTGACTACCTTTGGTAACCTAAAGCTCACACTTAACAGACAGTTGTGTCACCTCTGTTTCCACCACGCCTCCCTGCTCTGCTTCGTGTCCATAATCGTTACTCCTGTGTGTTCATGAATATTCAGACGTTTTCAGGCAGTTTTAAACAACCCATGCTGCCACATACAACCAGCCAGAGGCCATCTCAGACATGCTGGCAGTGTTTTCCTTGACGAGTGAAGCTATCACTTGGTTATAGTTAGGAGTTTTCATTATGCCTGTGTGTAACTTAACAATCAGAACAAGGTAAAAGAAGAACATGCAATATACAACTACGGGTTCATTGACAGTTGATCTGATTCCATTTTACAATAAGCTTTGTAGATAAGTTAGAAAGAACAGAAGGAAAATGTCAATAACCTAAAGGGATGTGGTTAAAGTGAAGAGAAAACAAAGCTATGGAGGGAGCAAATCTGCAGGAAAGAGAAAGAAACTGAGCCAAGTAGCCCTTCTTTATAAAGTAAATACAGTAAACACATTAACCACCCTGTGCATCCA
This sequence comes from Mugil cephalus, assembly GCF_022458985.1. NCBI lineage: Eukaryota > Metazoa > Chordata > Actinopteri > Mugiliformes > Mugilidae > Mugil > Mugil cephalus. The sequence goes on along the minus strand of NC_061770.1, from coordinate 2,376,185 downwards.
CTGGCGTCTTGTGTCAAACTGAAATCTGGCAACAGGCCTCATTTCTTTTCTTTCCCAGGACTGTTTTTGAACTTGGCCCCTACCCCTCTTTTTCCATTTCCTCACAATAAATAAATACCCTAATAAACAAAACATTCCTGTCCTTCTGTCTCAAAAAGGGTCGCAGCTGCTTTCAGAAACTCTTTACAGATAGTCTGCACTTTTCAAACACAGGACAGTAAAACTCGCCAATTTACCAAACAAAGCAAAACAGCGATGTGGTTAATGGTAAGCAGAAACTGGATGTACTATTAATGAGTCAGAAGCCTGTATATGTATAGATTTAAAAATGATGTTCATCTTTAATCGACAAAGTTCAAAGTCACCCTTAATCTAAAGTCTGGGCACCTTCAAAACACAGTGACTGGTCTGTATTAGTGTGGTGCAGACCTGCTGATGATGATATATGAATGAACTGGTGAAGCAAGTTGATCCTAAATCCTGTGTCTGTACATTTAGTGCAGCTGTCGATGTCAGGCTAAATGAATGCTGGGGAGAGCAACCTAAACTCCCAGAACTGCACATATGACACTTGCCAGAACAGATCAGACATTTATTAAATGATTGCAGCCTCCACTCCTGTTCCTTTCCTCTCTCATTTGCCAAGTTTTTTTTCCCCCATCTCTGCTGACGACACTTTGCGGGGCTGTCCTGAAATTATATTTAATGCAGGATTATGCTCAAGGTCAATATGAGCTTGCAGGGCTTGGTCCGTTGGAACAATAAGGAAATGTAGTTTGCTGGGAGGTTAAGTTTGGAGGTCAGAATTTTGCACTTCAAAGCTTTCCTCTGATGAGAAAGATGATTTGACTAGATCTGTTCCATAATTAATAAACTGGCACAGAAGTACATGGTAGAGATTATACAGGCAAATAACAAAGCTCTACTCATGCAATGAGCCTGAAAATCACAACTGATGACAGAAACAGGGATCTCAACCTTTGGAATATAAATTTCCAGGATATTATTATCCATTATCCATCAAATTACACAAGATGCACTTAATAAGTCTCTAATTAAAACCTTGAATGAAATGGCAGTGCTTCAGGGCAGGAATTTATGGTGATGCTGGTGGTTTTCATTCTTACTTGATTTCTTTCATGGCACTGCTCCAAAAAGAGTCAGGGACAATTTTCCATTACATACTTTTTTTTTAAATATATATATATATACTTTGGGAGGGAAAGTTCACCTGAGGTCATAAAATCCCCAAAGAGACAGGAACTTCACTGCCACTTGATGCACTCCAGAGCAGCAACTAATCTGAAGAAGTCACTCTCTCATCTTTCAGTCATATTTTCTTGATTGTAGCACGCCTTCCCCAGTTTTTGCATATTTCAAAGCTGCTACAAATCATTATGTTTTAAATAACTCAGAAGAGTTTTGCTTGACAGAATTAGGGCAGTTGCAATTAATCACTTGTTAAAGGACAATTTTGAAGAATGTTACTGCAATTAATCAGTGTTACCGTTTAAAATAATAGACATTAGACTGATGACAACCTCTGAACAAAATCTGATGCTGCACCATATACATAAACTTTTAATATCATATCTGTGCACAAATCATAGAGAATGATTCAAAGTACTAGATATCTGAGTCATAATATGCAAGAGGTAAATCGTGACATAATTTACTGTAGACTACATTTCCAGACTATTCAACGTGTGTGTGAGCTCCATGTGATGCAACACAGACAGAGGAGGACACTGGTGCATTAAAAAGGAGGCAGCAATAACAGCTGTTTCACGCCTCGATCAAACTTTATAACTTAGTCATCGTCTGTCTTTCTGCCTGCCTGGATGGTGCCACATCAAAGCTCAGCTTTGATTAAGAACCTTCAGTGTCAACCAGTGGAAAACTAACACACAGACAATGGAGCCTTTGTGGCAGGTGTCAGAAAAGCACCTCATTGTGGAACAAAATGGCTAAGTTGATCTTTAACTAAATTCCTATTAGTGTGTTTCCGGAAGGAATGGAATACCTGGAGCCTTTTCGGGAGGAATGAAGTTTTAAGAAACGGTCCCTCTATTTCAATAAGCTCTGTTACACAACAGTGACATGATCTAAAGTCCTAAAAGCTTTGGCTACGTTAAACAAGCATGTCCTTCCAAATCTGCACTGCTGTGAAATTACAACAATAAATGGGAAACATTTGGAGGACAAGTGTGTGCATGGGGAGACACGATGCAAAAAGATAATGTTGTTGCATTTTTACTTGATATTGACTGCCAGCCTGCTGACAGCAGCAGAAGCTGTGTGGGAGATGAGCTCTCTTTCTGTAACGGATAGCGCAGTGAGTCGACCTTTGAATCCTCATTTGAGTCCACAAGGAGAGATACCACTACACACTCACACACACGTGCCCATAATCACCATTTGCAGCGCTCACAAAGGATACGTGCCTTTAAACTAGACGACTGAGTGGGGTGAAGGGGATGGAAATTACTCTAGTGTCTCAAAATATAAATGATTAAAAACAGAACTCAGAAGTAGTGCTGCCTTGTTCTATTACCTCTTTTAACCCATCACTAATTATGCTAAGCAGTATTTGGAACATTTCGCAATCTTAAAACTGTCAAGCATAAGGCAGACAGTCTGAGTCAGCACCATGAGATGCTGTTCCTCTAATGCCACTAATTGTCAAGTGCAAAAAAAAAATCCCCATCTGTGTGTCCTTCAGAAAACGCCTAATTTCTCACACCACATACAAAGTCAAGACATGTTTTAGCACTATGATTCAGGATCAGTTCCTAATTTTACTTCTCTGGAGCATGTGGGCAAATGCCTACTATGAGTTTCTACTCACAGTTTGTTTCCTTTCAAAGCAGCGTGGTGCAGCAGGTTGAAGCCTCTGTGGTTCTGCTGGGTGAAGTCAATGTTGGGCACCACGACAAGGATCTCAATGATATTACGGAAATCTTTAGCAATGGCGTCATGGAGCGGCGTGTCCCCGTATGAATCCTGACAGAGAGAGGAGGCAATATTTGATATAGGGCAGAGTGAGTGAGGCATAGGCTGCAAAACTACTGTCAGAAAGTATCTCCGTAGAAGAACACTTACAGCTCCACAAACCACTGAAAATCTACTAAAATCTTCTACATTAAATAATTTGATGATCAGTAAATATAACAGGTTTTTACTGTGATTTTAGGTAAAAAAGAAAAAAAAAAGAATCTAGCACCACCGCACACAAACAAAATCTAGACTGGCATGATTTTAGCAGAGGGACCACATTATTCAAGCAGAAACTAATGAGTTAGTGAGTTCTGGGGTTGGTTTCAGGCGTGTTGGACCATCTGAAAAATGCTCTAAAAGGATACACTAAATCGCTTTAATGAAGCTGAGGGTTGGAGTGACGCAGGGTCACAATCTAATACCATAAGCATTTGTTTACATCTGCTTGACAGAGCAATCTGCGAGTTGCTTATAATTATAACAAAAGCCAGCGAAGTTGACTTTTTGGCAGCCCAAACAACCAGTCAGTGGTCGGACTCCTTTCAGTGGCAAGAAGCTTAATCAAGTCTGAATAGTGAGAGGGATGTTAAGTGTCAAGCAACTTATAAAATTATATTAAAACATATTGTTGAAACAAAGCAGTAATAAGACTGAATGCCCGATAAATGGATGTAGCAGCTATAGAAATGTGTTTTTGAATATATTGGATTTCAGAATCAGTCCAGATGATAACAATTGAAATAAAAATATAACTGTTACATTGGCAAAATGTCAACATGTTGCCCTTGTAAGGATTTGCGACGGATGGTCAATGTGCAGGATTAAGCATACCACAGCCTCTCACCTGGAGATTGACGTCAGCCGAATGTTCGGTCAGCACCCGCACTACGTCAGTGAAGCCCTTGTTGACAGCGATGTGGAGTGCAGTGCACATTGAGTTGTTGAGGAGGTTGACGTTTGCCCCCTTACTCAACAGCAACCGTGCAATCTCTGCCTGATTACTAAACCAACAAAAGAAATTTGTCACGCAAAAAAACAAACAAAAAAACACACACACACAAACGAAGCCTGACTCTTTTTGATTTTTGAGTATTAAGATTGTCCAAATATATACTCGAAACAATTTTAGAAACCTACCAAGAGCTACTCAAACCTCAAATGTTCATTGCTAACTTACACAAATACTTATTTTTAAACCTCTTAATTTTGTTTGCATATTCAGCCACTGCTGCAAGACGTGAAAGAGGCATTATAAACTATTTTAATCTCTAAATTGGTCTTATCTGATGCCAACTTCCTGAGCACATGAGATTGGGGTGAGAGAAGAATATATGGCGGACTTAAGCAACACTTCCGTAAACCGATTATCACCTTACTAGTAAAGAGACGACAGAACTTTGGCCTAAACCTGTCAGTCACAAGATTGTTTGGGAACACTAAAGCTGCTCTTGATGTAACTCCATCTACTGTAGATTGTCTACACATAGAGTGCATGTGAAGAAAAACTGTGTGCGCTCACCCAAAGGCAGTGTAGTGCAATGCTGCGTCTCCATCTTCGTCTTTGACCTCAATCGAGCTGTTGGCCTGCAGCAGGGCCTTCACCACCTCCATGTGGCCTTGGTGAGCCGCAACCTGCAGCGCTGTCTTGCCCTGGTTCTTGATATCCACCTGCCAGGAGTAGAGACACCGTTGAAGATTCATCAGAGGTGATGGTGGACTGAACACTAACAGAGCTGAACATAGACTGGCTGGATATAATCTGTTCATGAGCAGCCAACATGTACGTCACACACTTGATACACATAATCTCATAAGTACAGTAGTCATCACAGAGTAGCTCACAACAACAAATAAATACTTTGAATAATAATCATTTACTTTCCTCATTAATTATAAAGACGAAGTACATCTCAGAATATATTATACATTATGTATAATATATTATACATAAGATGCCAATGTATAAATGTTCAAAGGTAACCAGAGACTTTTTGGCAACTGTGGGCAATTACACATGAATGTGTATGGCATCATTTTCAGAAATTTCTGAAATCATTTGCATTGAAAATTTCCTTCATGACTTCACAGAATATCTGGAAGGCTGAAATCTTAACAGTCACGGAATTCTGGTAACAAGAAAAGGAAATGATGGAGGGCTTACAACCTGCTAACAACTCACTCTATTATTTAAAACTCCTCTACGCAGTCATTGGTTCTCCAATTTTGTCAGTCTCAGAGTGTCTCAAACAATTCTGGACATAAACTTGTAAGACATGATCATTTATTGATTTCACTCTCTGCTCTACTCTCACCTGAACCTGTTGCAGCAGACAACCATCCACTTGGAGTCTGGTTTTGTCATCACAGAGCACTAATAAGAGGGGGTTTGTGTTTCTCTCTGCAATCTTGCGAGGTCTTGGCCCCAGTACAGTATTACGCTACGTACAAACTGAATAGAACTGAATTTTTTTTATTAGAATGGGTAGAAATAAGAACGAGAATGTGGATAACCTAAATCAAAAATGAAAAGCACATTTCTTGATTTCTTTGTGTATTAAATCATTTAAACTGGAGAGTCTCTGGAGATCCCAAGAACATTTTGTCTAGCAATATATTTAATGTACCATATTGTAATGTTCAGTATATATAATAAATAAAAAATTAATTTAATAACTTTAAGGATAGAAGCTGAAAACTTTATCAGACAGAGTTGTAAATATCAGTGTTTAGCTTTGCCATCTGGCTGAATAAATCAGTCTGGCCTTTAAAAGCCCCCACCCCCATTCTTGGTGCCCTGGTGGAAAGAGCTCTTGGAACAGACAGTGGACTGCAGCAAAGAGACGGAGTGCTGCACTAACCTTGTCAGGATACTTCTGCACCAGCTCCCGCACTTTGTTGGCACTGCCGTGTGCTGCCTCAATGACCAGCCGAGTGGGATTGTCCTGCTCCGTGGACTGAGACAGCAGCTTCTCCAGCACAGATATGACAGTACCTGAACAGAGACATAGTCACGAGAAGGGAGAAAGGGAGTAGGTTGAGAAAGGGGGACAGACAACGGAGATTAAATTAGCTTTTTCAGCCCATTAGTAACACCAGGCAAGTCTTGTAGAAGGACGAAGAAGCCACACCGGTTAATGAATTTGTCAAACGTAAGTGAACAAAACCACAGGAATGAGTCAAAATGCCCCTCCATGCAGTGAATTCTGACCAAGCGCACATTCACACACACACACTCTTATCACTCTGTTGTCAGCCTCCCATTCACTGAGGTGAAAACAACAGAGAAGATTTTGACATGATGAAGAGACTCCTGAGAACTTCTGACATGGTGTGGCTGTCAACATGCAGGATCATGACATGCTAAAAAGAAGAACACTTCAAGAAATGGAAACCTTGTTCACATATCGCTGAAAACACTGATTGATGTCACAGTTGCAGCCAGTATGAGAAAGCATGCATAGCAGAGAAAGCGCTGAAATGAGGGCAGGGGAGGACGAATTAATGCACGGAGGAGGTAAAGCTGGAGCTGGAGCGTTAGAGATGAGCCCTCTCGTCCCGGCAGAGGCCTTACTTCCAGATTCGTTGGGGTTCTCGGCTGTCATGAGGTTAGCATCCACCTCCACAGGCTGGACCGAGAGACACGCTGGGTTGAATGTCCACGTCTGGCCTCCAAATGCCACCCGTAGGTCACCATCCGCGTACACTTTCAACACCTTCCCAACCTGGCCAAGCACCTATGAAAAAAAGCATTAAGTAAGGTGGATGTGGGATAAATAGGTGAGGAAAAGGTTGAAAGGGACAATTAAACATGTCATCCAGGAACTATTTTTCAGGTCCGGTTTCTGCCCCACTTTAATTTCAGGTAAATAACAAGGGCACATTTGAAGAAACGTCACAAAACTTGATGAGTTCCTGAACGCCCAATTTCTATGAAGTAGGTCAGTCTTAATTCACATAGATGTCTCCCAAATCGAGGCTTTACCTAAGTGACATCATGCACACAGACATGAAACAACCTGAAGACGGGTTCAGATTCTAGGTATGAAAGTCAAGTCAAGTCGCACATTCAGACACAGTCCAAAGCCAAGACCCCCGTATTACAATTCCAAACCCAAAATGTTATTATGCACTTTTGCCTACATGTAATGCCATGCTTTCATTAGAATAAATAATTAGTTATCTTTCATCATTGGCTGTTTATTCCAAGTCATAAGAACCTGTTAGACAAGCACAGAGAAGAGGTTCATTCATAACTGATGTTAAAATGCCATGCAGAGTTAGCATTATCAGGTTATCGCTCATTATCAGGCTAAATGGGCGTACAGGAGTCATGCTGTCTGTCCACTCTCCATGGCCAGCCTGCAGTCTCTTCACGCTCTCCATGTCCTCCAACACTCTTACAAGTTCACCAACCCCAAACGTATTCACCTAGAGACAGACAAATTATTAACAGTCACTACAATCTTAAAACCAAATCCTTCTTGTATAATGTAATTTAAGGTGGTCTAGTTGAATCTATAAGTCCTTTGTGTCCTAAGTACCTTTGTGAGCGCCCCTGGATGGAAAGTCCAACGGATGTTGTTACTGTACTGGACTCTGACATCTCCTCGGTCAGTGATTCTGTGAACAGTCCCAATCCGGCAAATGTACTGCAAACATAAAAATGCTGTTACACACTGGGTCACCCTCCGCATGGATGGGACCTAAATGTTCCCTTGAGCAGATTTGATTTAAGAGGTGGATGCTCTGGTCTCTTTCACTCTGATGCAGCATCCATCTGAACCACTTTTATAAATACTCAGTATGCCAGACTCTAGAGGTACATGGGTTGTGACTGTGAGACTGTAATTATTTCAAATATAAGGCATCCATATGTGTACAGTAGCTCACTGTAAAAACACAAAGAGCACTTTGTACTTTCACAACCTATAAGAACTCATTAGGAAGTAATGTAAAGCTGTCTATTGTTAAATGTATGAATACCTCTGCCATTTTGGGGTTCCACCCTCCGTGGCCCTCCTGCATCTGTCGCAGGATGTCCACCTCCAAGAGACATTTGACTTTGTCGCCCTGCTGGAATGAGTGGCCGTCTGCACTCTCCTGACGCTGCAGTTCTGCGTGCTCTCCTGGATACACAGGTATTAGCATAGAAAACGTTTATTTTCCAAGTTTCAAGTTTGAGTTAATATCTGTATGTCCATATATTCAACTGATAACCATATTTAGAGCATCAGGGTTATGTTTAGATATGTCATGACAAAGTATCCTCAATAACTACAAAATGAATAGGTCCATGAATAGCTTTTTAATGTTAAGCTCAGACCGCAGGAGTTTTAAAAATGTAGAAAAGGATGAAGAGGATGTGAAAACATCGGGCACTGTGGTGCAATAACTTGCTGTAACTTTGTACTACTTTGAAGTGAGAAAGGAAAGTGGAAGGCTAAAGAAGTGTGGATGACAAAATGTTTGGGTAAATGTGGTTAGGGAGTCTGTTCTTTAGTGTGAAGTGGAGCTGAGATGGTAGTAACAAATGCTATGCTAGCTAACATTAGCTTCACTGGCTAGAATGTTCACTGTTACCTGATCACACTGTCAGCTGCTCTGTGTCCTAGTTTTTTTTCATGACACTGTTGTAATAATAGCCATTTTAAATTCAGGGGTGGCCCTGCTGAATCTGCGAGAGTTTTAAAAGGATTTGTAAACAATACCAGAAAATTTGGGATGAATCCTGGTACTGTCTGATTAGAGAGGGCTTAGATCAGGGGATACATCAGTGGAAAATTCCTGCGTTCTGAGTCAGCTTAGTAGAACTGTCACCTAACAAGGTTTTGATCAACATATTCCCACTTAATGTCAAAGTTAAGATTTATATGATTTTACATCTAATTAGCATCTTTGTCTGTTGTTGAGGAACAAAAAAAAGCATAACTTATAAGTCTAAAGAATGCACAATGTAAAAGAGAGACATCTCTTACCTAGTTTAGGTAGGTGATCTTTGTAATAGAAACCTCCTTGGCCATCTGACACATATTTCAGGTCTACCTTGCCCTTGTGTCCCATTCGATAGACATTGGTGGTGCCATTTGACCAGGTCACACTGGCCACGCTGCGACCAGACTCTGTGTCCCAGCCGCGAATGTCCACTACCTTCCCAACCTTACCCTCCCCACCTACACACACATAAATGCACACAAAATATGCAAGAAACAATAAAGCATCAGTTTGTGGGAAACTGGGTCGAAAGAGTCAGTGAAAGGAGAGTCAGGCCATTAAATAAAGAAACCATTGGAGAGAAGATTGTGATGTGTTTGATGAACAGAAAGTGTGAAAATCAGATTATTCATGTAAAATTAAGACGACAGACAGATGTGTGAGAACATTTTCCCTGTAGGAACATAAGCTGCCATGTGTCATTCACTTGTCATTCATTTTCTACAGTCACGATTTTTAAAGAATCAATCTGCTATTTCCCCTTTTTGAGTAATATTACAAATAGAAAAATCAACATTTAACAATCAACATTTTAAAGCCCCATTGTTAGAGCAGAGACCTACGCAACATGTTGTTAGACAACTCTTGTTAGGCCATAAATGTTGTCAAGCTGCTTCGGTGCATAGCCACACCACGTTAACCAGTGACCCATACGATGACATGGTGAGCTGAGGGATTCCGAGCATGCTCAGAGTCCTGGATGCACTTACTGCACACACCATTTAAGCCTGATGAGTGACTTAACCAAACCCCAGGGTGCTGATTTCAAAGACACCAGAAGGACATTTTGACTCATTCGCTCTGGACAAGAAAAGGGAGCACTGCTATTCTTACATTGACCCCACACAGCAGACATAAAAACACATTCCCTCTTTCTCTAAAGGGGACATTCAAGGATTTGAATTTAGCCCACTCAGGTGGATTGTTTTCTACTAAACTCTTTCAAACATTGCAGTTTGCATCTGAATGAAAAAAACACTCATAATGTAAAACTGTATACATTCAGAGAAGCCACAAAGTCATAGAACTTCTCCAGTCTCTACTTTCTCAAAACTCATACCACAGACTTTAAGTGAAGGAGCTTCTCAGTTTAAGCCACTAAGCGGGGATGGAGAAAGAATGCAAGGAATATAGTCGTTATAAAACAAGGACTCAATAAAGACACACACGGACACAAAAAGGCAGGCACATCTGTGAGACAGACTTGGATGAGTCACTGGCAATATAAGTGCACACAGACGCATACTAACACAACATTTTGCAGGTTAATGAGGTGTGAGTATGGAATGTTATTATGGGTTGTGGATAGTGAAACACTTTGAAGAAGTTTCAAGAAGTTTGATGAGTTGGCAGTGCCAGGTCATTGGTATTAACAGTTCCCCTCTCATTCCACACTCACCGTCTTGGTTGCCCCAGTCCCAGTCTGGTCCACGAACCACTTTAACCCCCTGGAAGATTCCTTTGAGGATGATCCGTGGGAGGTTCTGCCTCGGTGCCAAGCTCACTCTGTGATAAGAGCATGGAGCATGTTAACCTTATTAAAACATATCCTGTCTTCATTATAATTCCAAACATGTACAGACAGGGAAGGTCTGTCTTAGGTCTGCCTTGTTTCAGTTTTGTATCTGGGTCAAGACAGAGCACAAAAATGCACAAAAAGACAAAAAACTAAGCAAATATATTCACACCAATATGCATTAATAATGATTTGGAAATAAAACATATCTTTTATTAGTGCAATGCTATCTGTTTGTATCATTTATTTGTGCAACACAACACAAATAATATGATGGGGCACTGACATTGATCTAATGCTGGAACATACCAAAAACATCAAAACCATCAAAGCTGAAAGTTGTCTGTTCTATTCTAAGTGGTCAAGAAAGATATCACACTTGAGACAAAACTGTTTTTGTCAGGAATTCAGGGACTGAGAACAACTAACCACAAAATCTGAGGAGGGTACATCAATCCATTATCACACTGATCAACACCCTTAACTGCAAATGATGATATGTATCTTCAAAGCCAGACATACCTTATGGTAAAGATTTGATCAGATCTTGGTGCAAAGGAGCTGCCTATTCCCATTCTTGACGAGATCAAACTCCAGCTTTCATTTCAATCACACAGCTTCTTGTATCTACTCCAAATCATTTAAAATCCAAGGTAATGAAGAGAAAAAGAGCCCTGTGAGGGCTGTTCCCACCAGTCTCCCTAGTGCTGGGGTTTTGCTCCAAGTTAGCCTTGACTAACTTCATCCCCGTCTCAAGCCAGATTTTCAGGTTTCGGGTTCCTGGACGCTACCACAGGAAACAGCAATCTCAGTGTACACTGAGCGTGGACAGGTCTGGAGAATGGTGTGTATCCGAGCACATAGCTTTGAGCCTAATCCCAGACAGCAGAGCTATCAGAAAGCAGGGCACCTCAGGGCAAATCACAGATCACGCACATGCTGGCATGTTATAGTGTGTGTGCATCTAAATTCAGGCAGACTGGACTGGCTGAAACACAAGTAGCCCTGTTTATGACAGTAAAAGTATCTCATGAAAAACTTTTCCTAAAACTAAGATTATTTTGAAGGTAGAGATAATGTAAATTGACAGATGTCCCCGTGTCATAATAGACAAACATGACCTCAGTGTTTGTTTTTCCGTTCTTGGAAGTGACTGATTCCAGGGATCAGGATTTTTAATCCTGCTTGACCAAATGTTACCTCTGCTCCCAGACAGGATCAGGACAAGAGACCTACACCTACTGACACAAAAGCTGGTTCGACAGTCACCTAATGGTGAGCACAAAGAAGTGGAACACACAAACTGACCAAACAAACCAACTTCAAATGGATATTCTCAAGGAAAAACAAAGTGAGTGACATCTCAAAGTAAGGCGGCCCTCTTTTTACTGTGAAATAAACACAAACGTAGGATACAGTCTAGTTGAATTTGTTGAATCCCATTTAATGCGACAGGTCATGGAATTTTTGAAATATAACTCTTCTTCTAAATGCTCACTCTGGCTGCTCTGTCTTGCTTCATTACTACTTGAAAAATTACTGTTCTGTGTTTTAGATGCATCATTTTTAATGATCGCTCGCAATAAGTACAAAGTTGAACACACTGCTTTTCCTGTGACTACCTCATAATAACAGTCAACTTGTGTTCATGTGCAATAGTTTTTAATGTGAAGCTGCAGCAGTAGGAAATATTCAGCAATCTCTGAACCATCACAGACACCCAGTTCATAATGATGAAAATACTTCAGTGCTGCAATACTTTCACCATAGTGTTATCTCATTCAGTGATTCAGAGATAGTGACTTAAGTGTTTATTTTAATTAAATGAAATGCTATGAGACTTACTAAAGCTTCCAAAATGTAAATTTATTAGAAAGTGGAAAGCCCTGCGGGGCAGTGACAAGGACAGTTTGGATGTACCTCAAACCTGATGACAGGTTGGAGAGTCGAGGAGGTCAGGTGGGGGAACGCAGATTGACGTGCAATGGAAGGATTAGGGCAATAGGTTCCCCGGAGGTGTGTGTTGTTTGTGTGCTGAAGAGCCGATTAACCAACTGCATACCAACTATCTCCTTGTAAACATATAAGAAACGCATATGCTGTCGTAAACACCGTCAGCACATGCGCACACATCTATGTATATGTACTGATTAGCATATGATACAAAACACTCACACACAAAAATACTCTGTGGGTTATTTAAAACAATGTGTAATGAAAGAAATTTCCTAAATGTCCATATAAGCAGGAAGCATTACTTCAGTCTTTTTTAATCAACCATAACAGAGTGAAATAAAGCAACGCTTCTATGTACAGACTTAGCCATATAGGGCTTAAAGCCTTGAGGACAGCACATGTTACTGCGGCCTCATCTGATTAATTTCCCACACCTGTTATCTAATACATGTGTGCTAGGAAGTTGACAATGTTAACATAGTAATCCCCACTACTGAAAATGGTAGCATGCTAATCCAGTTAAACCTGCTGTAATTACAATGGAACAGTACATGAGGTTCGGATCTCACGGATCTCACGGATCTCACGGCATGTCTGCAATGGCACTGCTCCAGTGTGTGCTGCTGCAGCATCTTGTAGGGTTTACCACTTCCCATTGTCCCCTCAGGATACTAATAAAGTTTTTGTCAACGCCATGTCCATAAACTATAAATAGATCAGCTTAAACCTTCACACATGTTTGGCCCACATGAAAGGAGTCCCTCTCAATTGTACTAAGACCAAACTTCTGTCTCCTCACATAGATGACTGCTGGCACTGCGTGCAGTGGCACAAATTATGAAACCAAGCTAAATTTGACTTTCCAGGCAAATACCAATGTGTCCCATGACTGCCAAATCATAAATTAGCCCTTTGAAATGCTGTCAGTGTAATATGGGTCAATGTGATGTGGAAATAAAGAAGCACTGTGTTTGACAGCACCCATCTATTTGTCTGTTTCATTAATGCAGTGAGAACAGAAGTGACTCTCATGTGATGTTCTCCTAGATGTCCTCTGTGTACCAGCATTTGGCGGCAGTGACAACTCAAGTTTTCCCTCAGATTATACAGAGATATCCTTAACAAAAAAGATTAGGAGAAAGGGCAAAGTCTGAGAGTTAAAAATGCATCAAACTAACATGATGTGCAGGGCATCGTGAATTATATCTCTTTAGATTTATCACAGCTGCCTTTGTCAATGTGCATTAACAAGTTTCTTCATCTTTGCAGACAAGCTGAAATATGAGTCCAATCTTACACCACAGTGAAAACTCAGTTTGTTCACTCATATGAAATACTTGATCAAAATGTGTTTCCTAAAAGCTCAAACCTCTCTTTAATTTCAGCTGTCGTCAAACAGCTGTAAATATTTATATTTCTCAAGTTCACTGTTGTACTAACTAAATATAAAACACTGTTCATTCCCTTATGGAAATAAAATAGCAGCTTGCGATAATAAAAGTTTCTTTTATGCATGTATTGTATGTCATCACACTTATATATGTCATACTACAATTTACTAATACAGTGATTATAAGAATTAATTAAGCTTTAGGTAAACAATATCTTGTCATGGAAAATTATGTCTCAGCTGTAAGGACAAGTTAATTTAATGTATATAGATATATAGAATTAGATACATGGGAAATTGTTTATATACCCCTTTATAATCCTAGTGATTCTACAACGCACTTCACAATGTTTTTAATTCTCCCATTAAAACATGCTCACACAACAATGAACCAAAGTAACTGGGAGTTCAATGATTTGTCCAGGGACACTGGAATTAGCAGACAGCACGCTCTGTCAACTACATTCATCCAGGTGGAAGAGGACATAGTTTTTGTGTTAAATGTATCAAATCCAAAACTAGTTTTGAGAAAATAACCTTAGCAAAACTTTAACAAACTGAGCTTACCACGTTATACAATGTTAAAAAATACAGTAAAATATCAAAAATACCCAAAATGGGTCATCTCATCATGTACTTTCAATATGAGCTTACTCTAAAAGTCCTGGAAGTGGTGAACAAAGTCCTGAATGTTGGCTACAAAAGCTCTGAGCAGTGCTGCTGGAGATTTAATTCACATCAGGGCCGTCTGACTGACTTTGGCTGAGTCACAGCGTTTTATGCCACTCACGGACATCATTTTCCCATTCATGTTTCACACTCTATGAAAGTCGTCTCCCTGAGAGTCATAATGGACAGTGTGCCATCAGTGGCGTCAAGCCATTCGCAAGAGCTGCAGACGAATTTCGTGAATGTCCATTTTCTAAATATCACACACATTAGTGAAACTAATTAAAAGGGGCATGAATATTTTGAAGGGGCATTAATAAAATGTGACAGAAAACATGAAGGTACCTGACCTTCATCTTTTAAACCTATAAAACCTTCATCTCCATCAGTGCCACACAAACCCTGGACACAATCTCCTCCAGTATAAATGCTACTTACAGTATGTAGGTGCCTTTTGGAGTTGGGATTACACTAGATGAAACAGGAAATCTGTTTACTTTTTTAGCTTTTAGTTTAGCCTCATTTCACTCAAATGGTATGTATCACAATTGTACAGGAATTAAGGCAATAGCTGTATTATTATCTTCTTTGTTAATAAAGTATGTTCCCCCAAACCAAATACAATGAAAAATGACCTGTCAGTGAGTGTGAGCCATTAGTTCTGCAGTGTTAACAGATGGAAGCAGTGACCTTTTTATTTTTATTCTTTTACTTATTTGGAAGGTTGCAGAAAGCTGTTTGTTCTAAGAAAAATAACACTATCTTTATGAAGGACACAGTAGAGCTAAACAACAATCGGGACGCAATGACCAATCAATGCTTCTGAAGAGAAACTGAGGTGGGAGACGAAATGAGATTCCAACTACTGTCAGAATGCTAAATGATCCCTGCAAAGGCCAGGTTACACTTTAAGCTCAAATCTGCAATTGCAGCGCTGCTCCATTTACACCCTCACAATCAATGCCCCAATAACAAGCAGATACCAAGCCAGATCTAAAACAAGGCTTTAGTAAGATCAAAGCAGGAGGGTAGTTAAAAAAAAAAGCCTGGTGATAGATTCAAGTCATGACCAAATTACATACTAAAAATTAAGATTTGAATAACATTTAAAATAATCTGAACATAACAACTACATAAATACAGTATTCTGACTCATCTTATTTGTCATTAAGCTTTTGAAGAAAAATAAACCTAAACCTGAAGATTTAATCAAATGGAAAAGAGTTATATGGTTCATGATTCACACACATATTTACAGCATTCACTGGACAGCAGACCCAGAAAAATAGATGCAACATTGTTGGACCTGGACCAGGCTAAACTATAGTGGAAATCTGGGTCATACATATCACCTCGTTAAAATGAGAACAGGCCATCCAGCTGACATTCAGACAGTGCCTGAAGCCGTTTGGAGCTTTACTGTGAACTGATGCAGAAGAGTGGATTCTGAAGGGAGCGCTCACTCCAGTAAATCTGGATACACAGGACACTTGAAATCAGATCACTAAACATTTATCCAGAGCCAGGCTAGTGTGGTTTACCTAAACTGACTTGAAACAACATCAAGTGAAAGATCTGCTTTTGAAGATAATCTCATTGTGTTAGTGCCAGTAATGTAATTGCAGTGCATGTGGGATGTAGTTAAAAAAAATGCTCTGCAGTATATTTAAGAACATCCATTCAAAAATCAGATTTTTCTTAATTATGTGTATAACATACAGCTATGGCTGACAGCAGCATGTGTTAGCTAGAATGGACTGACAGAGAGAAATAAGGTGTATCCTACAGCAACCATAGAGAATACTGGCTACTGAAAGGATTTATTGACAACAAACTGTTACAGCTTCTTTGCTTTGTGTTATGTAATCATTAACTAAATATATCTTTGAGTTATACATATTCACATTGATTTGGTTTCAATATATTGTGACATTTCTTTCGCTACTTCCTGCTATTTTACAGAATGGATTGATTATCTCAGCATATATTCTACATTTTAATTTAGATTGTTGTTATTTGTAACCTTGGTCAAATGTTTGGTGAAGACAAAATGAAGTAAAAGCATCAAGGAGCCTTTTGTTCTCTCTTGGATCACTCCAAGCCTTTAAAAATAAAGCAACATTTGTGTTTAGTGACCAGAGACAGTGACTCTACTCAGCATGGCTTTAGGCTCAACTAAAGATTCTCTGCTTTAATATTAACATGCTAATAACCTACTTTCAGTTATGTTTTAGTTTAACCACCGAAAATGAAAATAAAAGTGTTAAATGGTCTGTTATGTAGACACATTTGTTTATGAAATACAGCTAAAAGGAACACACAATGCAACACAAAGTTACTCCGACAACTAATAGGAGGAAACTAATAATAACTTATAATAATAATGTCCGTCTTACTATGAGTCAATCTGCATGATGCAGAAAAGCCATTGTAACAGACGTCACCATAAGAGGAACTGAACCAAGGATCAGATGTGCAGGGAGCCTGCAGTACTCACGGCTGGGAGTGTGCCGTCTCGTAACGTTCAAAAGCGTGGCTCAGGTCGTGCTTGTTGTTCATGTAACACTGGGTGCACAGGTCGTAGTCGAAGCACACCTTGCACTTCCATCGCATTCCCATGATGCCATGCTTCTTGCAGCTGTCACAGATGATATTGGAGTGACGCACCCCTTCAGCAGAAGAAGAGGTAGAAGAAAAGTGAGAGGAATCATTAATTCAACTTACCCAAGGTTTCTGTTCTTGTTGCAAATGTTTCTGCAACGCTTGTTAAGATATTTATATCAAGTACCACACTACTATCTATACCCATATCCAAGGCACTGAAATGTTCAAGGCATATGTCATGTTCTCATCTTACTTATTACAGTGGCTAATATCATGAAATGTGCAAGAACTGAGCCACAAACAGCATGACAAAAATACCACCCCCTCTCGGCTCCTCATATCTTCCCCTCCTCTTCTTTCGCTCCATTAATTGAAGGGCAAGCTACTGAGGCAGAAAAATGTCACTTTAAATGGAGCAAAATGCTAATGAGTCCTGCATTAATGTGTGTCATTCAAGTCCAAAATAGAGCTGCATGGCTGACAATGACAAAGGATTTTCACTTTAAGAATTCAAAATGGACTTTGTGAAGACAGCATGACACATGCCAATGAAAAATATCACGTTTAGTCAAATGTTTTAAACAGATGTGTAAACTGTGTGACCATCAGACAGAGCTGTCAACAGTTGTGTCTGATTAGGCCATGATAGTTCTCCAGCTGACATATCTTCAAAAGCTTCCAAATTGCCATGACGCAGCATTAAAGGATGAGAGCAAACTAATGGAACATAAACATGACTAAGTTATTTTTTTCATTAAAAGTATAACAACAATCATTTGCACTTACCTCGCAGCTCCTCGTCATTTTATTTAGTAATAGTTGTTCAACATCAGTGAATTTGTATTAATTTAGTTTAATAAATCTTCTTTAATGTACCCAGCATATTGGAGGTCTTAGAGTGAAACTACTTGTGCGAGTACTAAAAAATGTTACAAGCCCCTGTCCTAACTGATTCAGAATGATGTAGTTTTGAGCCTTACCTATTTGAGCATTATCATAGAGCAGCAGGTCAAAGGCACCCTGGTAGCCAGTGCGGTAGTTGGTCCGCGTGCCGCTGTCCCACTGCACCACCACCGTCTTGTCTGGGGTGGTAGTGCTGCCCTGCCGCCCGATCTCCACCACAGTGCCCACATGGCCCTCACCATCATCCTGGTTTCCCCATTTCCAGTCTAGGCCACGCACCACACGCATGCCCACCTCCATGCTGCCTCTGTTGGTGCCTGGCCTACAGGGTGAGGGCAATGGCCGGGGCCTGGCAACGCTGTCAACTCCGCTGCTGCTGCGCCTCCGGGTCTTGTGAGGTGCAGAGCCGGTTCGCGCCGACGATATCGCCGGCAGGGATGGCACCAGAGGTGTTTCTGGGAACAGATCAGGGGTAACTGCAGTGAAGAAAAATGGAAATACAAAACAAATTAAGTACATCAGTGGGTTTTACAAAGCGAAAATGCTCTAAAAAGTGTGACCTTTTGGATCCATTCCACTACTTTCAAACAAGTACATCACACAACCTGTGTGCTGTTTCACCATGTGTCTGTCAGTGGCTGCTAAGGGGCTCATAAAGCTACACGCCATATGTCTCATTAATTTCAGAGCAGTTTTTCTTTTTGCTGCTGGATCATTCACTGGAGGCCTTGCTGTGTGTCATGGCACACTTCTGGAGAGAGCAGCTGGACACAAATGCTATGCCCTGCTGCGCTAATCAAGCCCTGACCTGACACAAACACGCACACACACACACACACGCACACATTCACACTTACATCCAGCCATTGGCCCTGTTCATTCCCTTAACCTCAACCTAATCTGAACTAGCAACCACAGGGTGCACGCTGTAAATACATAGGGTGAATGTCCTACAAAAGAACAAAACCAACCCATTTTTAAATGATTAAAAATAGACAGAAACAGAGAAAAAAAACTTTGAGTCCAGGTCATAGCTGTGCTGCAGCCTATATGATGAACCATTCGACCAACAAGTTGAACCTTTTGAAACTGTGGCTGCCAAAACAAAAGGTTAATCACAAGGGACATCTCACACACATTCCTCTAGCCTGGAATTCTTAACAAAAAGTTTGTTCTCACATTCTTCAAGGAGAGATGAACACCCACAACTGGCAGTCACTCAACGCAACAACAGCAAAAAACAAAAATGCCAAAAGTGCAAAAGTCCCTCAGTCTATCTCTATTCATGTGTACAGGTCGGCCTGAAAAATCTGCAAGACTAGAGTCTCCTTCAACAAAAGTACATTTCACATAACCACTGACTGACGGCACCAGTGGTTTAAACGAATGCTGCTGGGTGATAGAGACAAGAAGTGATACTAAAACCAACCAGCATTTTTAGCACATGTGGAAGCTTGAGTCAGCGATAGCGAAAGGCACTTTTGCTGAAGAGCATGATCATGAGCAGGCACCTAATTACATACATTAATTACATAGAATTACATACACTGTCCATCTCAACCAGTACAAAAAGATTTTATTCAGATTTAAAGTATTGCCGTTTTTTAATGCAATATTATTTGTGTGTTCAGTCATTCAATAAAGAGTTTGTAGAAATTGAAAACTACATTTGTGTAAGTCTAAAGAACATGATATTATTCCTCCTTGTGTGGTGCCAACAGAGAGTGCATTGTGACTGCCAGCCTGTATTTATGCTTCTTTCCTAAAACATGCAATTTCAAAAAAACTGTTTGCTATTGATTTTTACTTAAATGGTTGACGTCACAGGGGGTAGTCTATGTATTAACATCAAACATCACAATCGAATAGAAGACTTACACATTGTGGTGGAGTTATGGAAACATGACTTTTTGAGTCCAATGTTGACATATGACTGTAACATAAACTTTCACTAATATGTCACCTGAGGTCAGTGTTCCAACATTTTTAAGAAGCCTAGAGATAACCATTAGTGTTGAGAGCGTTTATGACCCTAAACCTAATAATTATTTTTACATTTTTGTATGACAGACCCAAGGATAAGTACCAGTAACAGCATCAGTACTGGGGGATGTGTAACTCAAAACAAGGATCAAGACAATGTGAAGTCAAGTGCCATGCGTGTCAAAAGTTTGATCCAACCACAATCCAGAGCAGATTGTGTTGCTAATCCACCATTTCCCTGTTTACAATGACGATTAACTTAAAGGACACAAGGAGTCACAAGGACAACGAAGAGATTTCACTGTCACACAACATTTAGCAAATGAGCTACAAACAGTGGTGCAGACAGGAAATGCCCAACTTGTGAATGCCATTTTAAAGTTTATCCTTATTTGTGTGAAAATATGCTTATGCTTACCAAACACCCCCTGTTATTTGGAGTTTCCAACATGTTTTAAATAGGAAGCCAGTAAGTTTACAGTTCAGTCAGTGTTCACTAAAAAAAACTTTCAATATTAAATGGACAGATGTCTGTAAGCAGCTGAGATTACAGTTGCACGCTTATCAAGATTACATTGTCACTTTGGCATTACTGGCATCTGCTTAGGAATGAAAACATATGGGATGTAGGGGATCAAAGGAGAGAGAGCAGGCTGCTTACACTCAATTTCTGCCCAAAATGACAGCTTAGCCTCTTTTTTTCACTGAAATAATACCTCTGTCCTCTAATATTTCACCATGCACATGGAGGAGCTGCCAGGGGCACTGGACGGTTTTCACACAGTGCCCAGCATTCATGTAGATGGAAATGTAATGGCTGACTACATAATTGGGACGAATCTCTAACTTAGCCAAAATACACCACACTTAAACCCAGGGATAAGAGTTGTAATTCAATAATTGTAAAACACTAAATTTGCAGTTAAGCAGGGTGAGTGAAAAACAGCCAGCTGTGCTGCGCAATCCAGCATTCTGAGTTGAGGAAGTGTTTTGCAGAGACAGGCAGCCAAAGCTAACCTACCACCTACATTTAAAACCCACACATGTCCTCCCCCTCCTCTGCAACCCCTTGAGTGCATGTTCCAGAGAGAACTCAGAGCAAGCACTGATAGCTTATCACTATTAAATAGACCAGTTCTGACAAGTAGACACAACATGGGGGATTCAGTGGGTGACTCTACCTACACAACAAGGTCCTTACCCACGTCACCATTTAGAGCTGAGAGTAAAAAACTACGTGAGCTAATTTAAAAACTCCATTAAAAGGATGAACACAGCTGTATTTGGCAAACATATTCTGTATAATACAGCCACCTTCTTTAATCTCAATGTCTTTTTTTAAATGTTGACACATGATCAACGGCAAAAAATCGTCTTGACGGTGAATCCCAAAATTACCTCTTAAACAACAGAGAGCGATTAGTACAACAAAGATGTTACCCCTTGCTGAAATCTGTTGAAAAAATGGGAGCCACCTCATGTTGAAATTCGCAGGGAAGATTAAGCAAAGTACATGTTTTACCACGTGCGACAGTCAGCGGTTCAAGGTACCTAGTGCTCTTGTTTTTGGAGAAAAGTTGAAAAAACAAAACGTACACGTAAAAACTAACTAGTTTTCTACGCTGACAAGACGTTTGCCTAGTCTGAAAGTTGTGGGCTCCAATTTTATTCCTGCATTTAGTCCTTTATGTCTACCTAAGTTTGCATTTCCACAACTAATATTAACAACAGTCGTCAGGAGGACAAAAACAGGACGGTGCCAATGGACGTGATGATGAAATTTCATGTGGATGTTTACTCACCAACTAAAAAGCGGATGTGAAATACTGAAATGAAATCTGTAAGATGAAGTTGACAATGAAGGCTATTTCCAGAGTGACAAACAGTGACTAATAAAGACAACACTTTCTAGGCATGAGTTTTTATAGAGCACTCACAAATAACCTCAGCTACAGCCTTTTAAAAATATGCTTAATGTTTTTAAATACATTAAAAAAAAAAAATGAATAAAGTGCAGTTACTAATCAAAATGCTGGTGATTATAAGGGGTTGTTTGAATATACACTGACAGGAGAAGTAAATGCAGAGATGTCTTCGTTTTGCTTATTTCAGGACAATGTGGGTCAGCAAAGCCACTGGGACAAATTTGAGTAATATAAGCAACCTGCCATAGCTGCTAACTACGTCAGGACAGGTCGCTGCATTGCAGGACAATGTCATATAAATGCAATCATAGAATAAATCAGACATAATTTAGCTCTACTGTACGTCCAGTTGGCTAAATATTTATGCTTCAACTACATTTTTGCATCCACGTTATGTTGAAGATAACAATAATATTTGGCAGTAATCAGTGTCAAGTACTGTCACCAGGTTCGCACGGCCCTGTCTGAATGTTTGGTACTTTTCTGCTTCGTTTAACACATTGGTAACACTTTCTATGAAGGTTGTATGTATGATGCCCTATGAATGCACTCATAATATTTTATAAGGTGTCTATAAAGCATTATAATGGTCATTATTACCATCTATACCTATTCACAAGTCGTCATAACCAACTTCATGATGCACTATGACAACTGGTTATGAATGATTATAATCTTAATCTGAATAGTGCATTATAAATATGTCAATATCTGCCTAGTCACTTGTTAATGTTATGATGCATCATAACTACTTTGCTTTGCTAAATGTGCATAGAGCCTGGATGGTAAAAACAAAAGGAATGTATTTAGTTCGCTTTATTTTCATTTAAACCAACACACATAATCAGAATGATTATCAGTGTTCAGAGCACATTACACAAACACATGAAACACGTGAAACAGGCCACAAAAGTGGCACGGCGTGGTCCTATACTATGTCATGGTGGTTATCATTGGAACAAAACTCACAATACCACTGAACTCTATGTTGGGTATGAAATTTTCCATATGCATGCCAGTCCTGCAAATGATGTGATACAGGCATAAAACCTGTGTAAAATCATATAACAGTAAATAGTGTGTAAATGGGCCAACAGCCCAATAGCAGCCACCAAGCAACTGAATTACTGAAATTGAAATTGAAAATTGTAAAACACCCAACTTCCCCCTAATCAAAAATATACCTACTTAGCCTCATGTACATTGTATTTTCTTATATCAAGCATGTGTGACCCATGATTTCTAGCAAGCCAGTACTGCCACTCTATAACTTTCAGGTGTCGCCTGAAAAAAAGCATAAAGACCAAACATATGAGTGATTTCATGAATGCAAGGGAACATATATTTAGAAGCAAGAGGTGCATCTGAAGCATGAGTTGTGTCGCTCCAGAGGTTGGCCCTCCAATGTACATTCTGGTGCATTTGTCACTGAGAGTGGTGGGGGTAGGGGTGGGAGGGGCGTGCTCAAGACGGTCATGAACAGGCCACCTGTGTTGCTGAAATGTCACTGCCAATCTGCGACAGAGGACTAAGACAGGCGGGATTACAGCTCTCTGCCTGAAATAACAGATGGACTGGCTGCTGAGGGCCAATCTGTGAGGGCAACGTCAAACTCCTTCACACAAACAAACCAGACAGTCTTTTGGCCGTGACACAAATACACACCATAAACAAACGCACACACTAGAAATATGCTCAGGAATATTATGTCATTTGAAAGATACTTCTACACAGCTACAGCTAATGTTTCGTGCATTTAACATGGATACACAATTGATGACTGTGAAACTGCAATATAAAATGAGAACATACATAAATAAAAAACAAAACAAAAAAAAACTCTGGATATTGTGAGAATTAAATCAATATAACTGATGGAGTTTAATATGCTGCGAGAAATTATTTGTATATATATATTTTATAATATAAAACTCAGCAAGCAGTGAAAAGGCTACAGCTACAGTGAGGTGAGCATGTTACTCTGAGGCCGTATCATGAGTTTATTTGTGCTCCACAGCACCTTTGTGCTGTAAAGCAGATCAGCACTTTCCTCTGAATTATGATAAAGGGCGTCCAAATTAAAAACATACAGTCACACCGCTCCTTAGATGGAGCCAAATGAAGTGCTGCATTAGGATTATGATCCACCGGTCCCACGTGACCAGTCTCCATGGGTGCAAGCATAAATGTTACAGTTACTGGGCTGTATTTAGCCCTCAATTAACAAAAGGAATCAGAATCAATACAATAATGGCACACATGTCCTCAATTCAAGTTTCACTGAGCCATTGTTACATAACCTTCAGAGCTGTGGGCCAATGACATGACAAACTATCTCCAGACCTTGATGGTTTCACTAAACAGATACAGCGTACTCATCCTTTTTTACACAACCAACTGAGAGCCACTTTGTCCCTTTGGTACTAATCACTGAGCAGCTTCCACATGGAAAGTGATTATTAGGATTATTATTGGTACACCCAGTGCCATTACATGTGCGCTACTGTGTGAAGCAGCAAAGGCATACTTAGGTTGTGACACAGGGTCTAAGAAGCTTATACCTCCATCCTAATTTTTAATAAGAGCCTGTTTTTTTTAACCTAAATTCTGAGCAAATGCAGAGTTCAGTAACATCCGCCTTAATATCAGAAATTAGCAGAAGCCGGCTGGAACTGGTTCATGTCAGAAACATCTGGTGGCCAGAGGACTTCCAGGAAAATCAATAAGGGCCCTGAGTAAATAATATGTGTACAAGATTTCTTAAGCATGGGTGTCAGGTCTAAAAGAAAAGTTCTCCATTTCAGGTTTCTGCTTGTCCTACATTCCTTTTCATCAGTCTTGCTCAAAAAACTGCTGCGGACTTCAGTTCATGTGGATTCCTTACACAAATCCATAAGAGGGTTTTGTGTGTAGGATGTGAAAAATCCTTTATTATGGATGTCTCAGTGTCAATACTAGCATCAGTATGGTGTCAGATACTGTGCTCATGTGCTCCTACAACAGCTCCCATAACACAGAACCTGATCCCATTGCATATTACCACATAGCAGATTTATGAAACCCCAGAGAAGAAGGTAGGCAGGTAGGCACCAGATTTGGTGGCAGTCACCGTTTTATATTTTCCACCAGTGCATACGCTGTACAACAGTACGTAGCATGATGCTTCTTATAGAGTAGAAGTGGGCTCTGGGAATACTTGAGTCCAAATATGATCTCCCTGACAATCTCACTGCTCACCACTGGACATTTTTGGAAAAGACGCTGACAGTTCTGGCTCTGTTAAACAGAAAAGTAAGACCCTGTGATAAAAACAAACAGATGTGAATCCTGGCATTAAAACAACCAGTAGTCAAAGGCTGATTCACCAACAATGAAACAAATAATAATAAAAAACTACCTACTGCACAGTTCATTTGTGTATACTCGCATCGGTACTCTGCAAGTACTTGTAGTTATATATGGCAAAGAGTAATACTTGTGGTTTCACACACAATTAGACAACCAAACAAAGGCAAAGAGGCACTCCAAGGACAGTCTTGCCTTCTTCTTCCAAAGGCATCCATACAAAAGCTTAATACCTACAACAAAAATTCTCACAGCATTGCTCGCATATAGAAAACTTTATACACAGCGAAAAAATATGTGCTACTGTCATGACATAGATTGTGGATTTTCATACTCACTCCCCATGATCTTCAGTCCACTTTTGAACATGTTGGCGGCTGTGTGATTCCAGTTTGCTGTAAGCCCTTGTACTGCTATTATCCCAGGTCTACCAGCAGGACCATCTGAAACCTCCAGTGGTGTGAAGCAGTCACCCTACTACCAGGGAAGTGAACCCTTTCTGTCATAATCTTAGTATTTGGTTTGCTGTGAACTTTGGTCTTTGCTTTAGAACATACAGTTTTTTTTCTGTGGTTGTTTTTTTTTTTTTTTATCTGACAGATGTTGCTCAAGGACTGGACCAACCTGATGTCCTATCAAGGAAAAAAAGAAAAAAAACATACGCTGGCTGAGTCAAGTAAGAAAGTAACTCTTCATTCAACAAGAGGACTGTGTTCAGGTAAATACATTACTTGGTATAATAATGGGCACTGTCACATCAAGGCTGTGGGGGAAACTTTGATTCTCTCATGTTTACTAAGGCCAGTTTTTGGTAAAATGAGTCAGCCACACCTAAACTCTATAAGCTTAGACCTCAGGCAAAACAGCACTCTAAGAGTCAATATTTAGTCACATGTTGCTACTAGCACATTCAGCTTCCAATCATTCTTCCGTCTGTGGTAACTTCACCTAAAGCAAAGTGTCAACTGGGCTACACCTAACCTACTCCATTTGTAGGGCATTTGAAAGATACAAACCAATGCACTATTCTCAACAACACATGATTATAATCTTTTGGATAACGATCCTCTAACCACAGTAGCCACTGTCTGTATGATATATTTAAGTGCCTCACATTGTAATAGCTGCTAATTAACTCAATACCTCTAACTCGGGCACTAAACACACTGTCATACAGCTAACTGCAAGCCACACACTAAAATATAATAGTACTAACTTTGACATTGCACACTAGGATTACTGCGATGCAGCATCGGCACACCAGGTCAAACATTTTCATCAGTTTGTTACACAGTGATAACAGCAGCCAAGCCAGACAGATGTCAGCTTGCAAAGCACGTCCTCTAGCTTTACTACAGACTGCAATGACATGTGGCACGATCGTAGTAACATGGCCATGGACACATACCAGGTGCATGTACATCGGCTTTGCACATTATTATTTTAGCTTTATAGGAAGTAAACTCTGAAATCAGCCAATATGTCTGCTATGCAAAATTTATTTTCAAGTATCTGAACAGACGAAAGAGCATATAATGCTTTATCTTAACATGTGGACAGCAGCATCATAGAGATTTCACTCTCTCGCAAGAAGGAAGTGCAATCATTACTCGAATGGACTGAAACTGAGTTACCTTAATAAATAAAGCATGTGCGTTTGACTCGTTTACCTGTTGGTATAGTGATGTGCAGCAGGGTGAATAGACAGAGCAACAAAACCTGGAAGAATCGCAGGCAGCTCCTTCCTCCTGGTGTATAAACGCATCAGGTAAAAATAATAATGATAATTAAAAAGCTACCAGTGGTCCCACAAGCTTCCAGCGAGATAAAACAAAAAAGGCTGCGTCTTCAGGGCTGAAGCCTGGTTCTAATGTGCTCCTTGAATGAATTGGCCAAGAAGGAGGAGCGGATGCAGGGGGCGGAAGAGTCGGACGGCCAGGCCGGTATTCCAGAGATGTGATATACAGTTGCAAACGGTCTCATGGAAACAGCATCCGGCTTCACACGAACAGACTGAAGCGGATCAGAGCTGAAGGAGGAAGAGGAGAGAGCCCTGCTGCTGGAGGATGCTGCCAGCGTTTAGTCCTTTGTGCGTTGTGTCAGCAAGGATTACCACGGTGGAGGCGGAGGAGAGGAGAGGGAGGAGAATGGCTGGGGAGAGTGGCTGCCTGACGAGCGCTGCATTCAGTTTGACGTTCCCTCGCTCTCGCATAAAAACAGGCCAATGGGCTTTGCTCTATATAAACTCCGTCTGATGTTGTATTCCATGACTGGGGGGACGTGAGCATCGGTAACACGCATGTGAAGCCAACACACTGTGTTTACAGACCAATATGTACAAACACATGCGCATCAAGCTCTGCATAAGGACGTACAGCCCACTCTTTCATAGCCCATGGGGACACCATTCGCTCCGCTGCCAATGAGCAGACAAGCAGAGGACGGAGGGAAGGGGGGAGGGGCATACATTTCGGGGGAGGGCCTGGATGTCGGGTTTTTTTTATGCTTTTTGTCTGGGGGGGTTGCTCAGGGAAAAGAAAAGGGGTGGGGTTGGTGATGATTTTGATGAATGGGCACCTGCCAGGGTCCCTGATTTTCAGCCTCAAACTGGTTTGTGAATCCACTGCCGGTTAGTCCCCTCCAGGATCACACAGAGGAGAAAGATGACACAGAGAGAGAGAGTGCTTCCTTATGCTTTCCTCGCCTTGAACAATTCTCTTAAACATAGCTACAGCTGTGGGAGACATCAACAATATGGCTCCAAAAAACAGCCAAAACGGCATTCTGTTCATGCTGGCACACACACACACACGTACAGCTGGAAATGCCAGGATGTGAATAGCCATTGAATGAATGGAAGCCTAGGAAGTGACAGAGACACAGACTCACAATGAAGAGTATCGCAACACTCCTCCATCTTGTAAACAAATCTGCTGCTGTCCATGTAACAGACGTGTTAGTCTGTGACATTCACTCATGCATACCCTCTTCCAATAGCAGTGACTTACACATAGAACATAGTCCTCAGTTATCAGCCATCAGACTGGAAGGACGGTTAAAATATGGGCTTGTTACTGGACTGAATAAACACTAAGTTTAGATGTTGGCATATAGCTGCTATGTGGGTCTCAGCAACCAACCACTGACAACAAGCTAACCCAGCTTTATTTAGATCCTCTATGACATTTCAAAAGACAAACAGAAAGAGCAAACATATTTAGGCTGACAAAATTAAATCAGAGAGTCACTTCTGTCAGTATCCTGTGTACAAGTGAGCAAGAAATCCTTAATCATTTTAAAATGTTTACCTCCATCTTTCCATGATGACATGCCACAATTTCTCTAGACTTATACTTGCCATCAGTGTTTTCAAAACCAGGCAGAATTGATAGAGGAGCAGAATGAAACCTTCGAGGAAGAAAGGCATGCTCCCTATCTGGAACCACTGCTTCTGCCGTATGCTTAATTAATCATTTCTTCTGAGAGCCTGGGACAGCTGACTGACTTCCCCGTCCACAACACTGTAGCAACAAAAAGTTGATCTGGAGTCGCTCCGTTGGGCACTAATTATGCTCCAAGTTTATCAGATTGTTTACATCACCTGAACGCCGTGAAGTTGAATTTATTTAACAATATGGTTGATTGGTTATAGGACTATACAGTTAGGTGTTTTTTTTCTCTATATCAGTTGAAACATGCCCAATAATGAGATCCAAAAGAGGTGTTACCAGGCTCATGTTCTGAAAGGAATGTCAACAAAAGGTTAATCTTCTTTAAATCCACTCTGAAATACTCTCACAATGATGAGCAAAGTTTATTCAGTCTATGTTAAACTGGATGACTTTACAAACAATAAGAGTGTAACACACAGAAACCCAGAACAGAGCACATAACAGAAAGTAACACAACAGTAGGGAAGCAAAATGCATCAGAGTTTCTCCGTGTGCTCCTTTCCTCTATAATTTAGCAAGCTATAACTAGTGTTGCTCAAGCATACTGTGAAGGTCAGAAGGTTTCCATGTTGGTCACAAATGAACACCTCTGAGAATGGAGAATGTTTTTTTACTGAATAACTACAGCCAACAAAGGCCAACTGTGACATCATCTCACTTTGCCTATGTCTGGGACAAAAAGTTGCACCTGGCAAATAATGTATGTTCTGTGTCTGCATGAAAGGAAATATCTCTTCTAGGAAACAGGAAGTTAATATCAGCTGGGAGGCTAGGAAGAGCTAAACCCCGCTATACAGAGGCGATTCATACTGATCATCTGGTCTACAGTTTATTCATTCTACATGATCATCTGGAAATAAACATTAGATAAAATGTAAAATGAGAAGTGCCTCCTGTGTGCCCTTTCAACTTCATCACTTCCATTTCTCCAAGCTGAGCAGCCTGTCAGAGAGATCGTTCTCATCAACTCATCCCAACATAATGAACTAGCTGAAAAGCAAGTGACAGGGTTGGACTAGTGCCCAAACTAGCGCAACAGGAATTCCCCGACAGCCTGACACCGGAAAACAGTCGACCATCGTCTTGACATATCCTTAACACCCCCAACAAGGGATGTGCTGCCCACAGAGATCTTTGACAAAATGTCAAAGTTCTGTACTATGGTCACCACAGTGCTGAACATTGGCTGCTACTAGTACGAGTTGTAGCAGTGTGGAATGGAAACACAGTTATTTGGAGTTTTTAAAATTGTCTTTGTTTACATTATTCTTATGGTAGATTTTGAACCAAATTCCACAGTCTTTAAATGGCAAGTCTCGGCCACATCTCATTCCGTTGGATTTGTCAACACTGTCACAAGACTAGTTTCATTCCAAGAGGGTGTTTTTCTGAATCCCTTTTCCAGCTGGGAAGATCGTGGCAGGGTCGTCCTAACGTCCCAGCAACAATTTTGTGTTTCTACTATGGGATCTGGACATGTTTTCTTAGGCCACGGGAGACATAATGTTCTGGGTCTGCCCCCGGGTCTCTCACCAGTTGGATGTGTCCGGAAAACCTTAAATTGCAGGCATGAGTCCAACCCTATCAGATGTTCAAACCACCTGGCTGGCTTCTTTCAACAGAAACGTGCAGCAGCAGCTCACCAGCTCCCACCAGATATGTAAACGAAACAAAAAGTCATTGCAGCTGCTGTTGCTGTGTTCTCAATCTCATTCTTTCAGTTAACTAAAACTCATGACTACAGGCCTGGTGACTTTCCACCAATCCACCTGTCAGTCTCATGCTATATTTGACTCCTTCAACTGGAACTGGAACTAATTCCTGACTCTCAAAGATTGTAGAGGGAGCAACTCACAATTTAGCGTAAGAGAAAAGGGATTCAGACCCCCTCAATGTAGTGGAGAGATTTAGATGACTCTGTGATCATGGAGGACCCAACAAAGGCTGGTCCCAAAGGAGCCAGACAAAGTGGGGTGCGTCTGTGTCCACCTCGCCCAATTTAGGGAGACGAAGGCCCCTCCTGGATCCAGAATTTGGAGGGGATCATGTGTACAGAGGCTGGCTGTAAGGTAAGCTGGGTGACAATTTCATAGTGCTTTCTACAACCTCAATCAAATAATACTGGTTTAAGCCTGTCACGTGCTGCGTTTCCATTACCCCTAAATGCGCAAAGTCTAAATATTGCCATAATAAAAGAAGTGGTAATGGAAACATCTACATAACACGCTTTTACACTCTCATGAGGTGGTTTCTCAGTTGTATGGATGGTATCAATGTAAATACTTTTTTCATGACACCCTGCGCAACTGGAAATGATGCATGTGACCAGTTCATTTGAAGTCCATCTTCCTCAAAGTGAAGTCTTGTGTGACGAGACTTTAAGAGAATTATGAGATAATGAGAGCCAGGTCTTTACGAGAGTTACAGCTCATTCACAAAACACCTTCCAATGGAAAAACATACAAAGCGCAATTATTTCAGAAACATCACTTTTATTTTGCAAAGAACTGTGATGGAAACGCAGCTATTGTACTCTAGTGACAACTATCGTCAAGCTCCACATTTCAATTTTACACAAATCTGTTAAAGTAAAATGCTGTTGTCATCTTTTTCTTTTTTAGTCACATAAAATGCTTAACTGTGATGTTAAAACACTTTTAAAACATCTGAAATGTATCAAGCATTGATGGAAATGATCTCTACAGACATCAAGCACTAAAATCCACAATAACGAGGCAAATAATACCATCAGCAAAAATCGAAATTTGAATCAACCCCAAAGACAGACAAAGTCAAACACCTTTTCCAAAGGTTCAACACCAAGAATTAAGATATATTACCTTGAGTATTTCCACACAATATCTTCTCCATTTCTTCACAACTCATCACCTCTTTCTCTCTGATAACTTTTGTGATATAAGCCAGTGGATGTTTCAAGAATAATTATTGTGACATAGACTTGGGGAGTAAGTAAGAAACGAGACAAAGACACAGCAGACAAGTGAGACTTATCCAGTCTGTAGTAGGTGTGGCTAGCCGTACCCCAGCTATGAACCAGTTGTAGCTCCAGTGTGCAGCAGCTGCAGCTGGGCTGTCTGCTTCATGACTAACAAATGTCCAGAAAGATGACAGCTGTAGCGGGTTAGTTTTCATGTAATACTTGAGACTCTTAATACGGTCAGTGTCTGTCCACGCATTTATGGCAAACTCAGAAAACAATATGAGCATTTTTTGTCTCTTAAAGTGATAATTTCATTGATGAAATTCACAGTTCTGTCTTTTTGAGCTGCAGTCTGACTTTTACACACTTGCATCTTGCATCCAGTGCTGACAGACTCAGTGTAACAATGACACACTAGTCTGATAGCCTTAGTTAGCTTTCATCCTTAGCAAATAAAAGCCCAGAATGCAGACCCCCATCCTCCCTCCTATTATTATTATTATTGCAGTTATAACTGCCACTACAATCCCTATAATCATAAGTATTTGTAACATAGTTATGATGTATCAAACTCTGAAATAATGTATTTGTTAATATCACTTACACTCCCAAATAATACGCACACACACACTTCACGCCTTGTTTGTCTGTTATATCACTGTGTTATCTCTCTATGATCTCATTTCACAATAAAAAAAGAAAGAAAGAAAGAAAGAAAAGCCCAGATGCAGTCTGTCCTCCAACAAGGTGACACCAAATCTCATTCACAAACTGTCAAATGAGTTATTCTGAATACTGTTAAGTACACTTGGGGTGACAAATGTATTAGAACCAGAATGAATTAACTGGATTAAAGACACAACTGAGAAGGATTTCTTTTTATATACTGAGTGTCCGTTTCCAAAATGAACAGCTGAGTCCAAGCAGCTTCCTATCGCCCACCTCATTACAACTGTGCTGTGATCATTTCTAACTGGAATATTAAGCTCTCCTTTTTACGGGAGTGAAACGCTGCCGGCTATATCAAATGTAGATAGAAACATTTACTCGGCAAGGTGCCGTTACATGGCGTTAACATTAATTTAGCGACATGATAAATATAAATCTGCGTGCCTTTACGAGGATGTCAGACAAGCTTGCCTAACGTTGACGCTAGCTAGCTAACGCATGTTTCACACCCCCTGTCCCCGGCGTTAAAAACAACTTCTGTCGTTGTGTAGCTACTCACCGGTTCTTTGACAACCGTGTTTACTTTGTGGTAGAATAAAAGTCCACGTTGCTGTCTCCTACAAACGCTGACATGGCTTGTTTTAGGACAAACAAGTGTTTACTACACAGAGAGCCTCTGCTGCACACAGCCATGACAACACGCCCATGCCCTGCGTCACCGCTCATGTTGCCTTCAGGCGCTCCTCGTAATTAACATTACTACAAATGACTACCAATAAATATAATAAAATAAAACATACATTAAAAATTACATTACACTACAATAGCAGCATTACACGTTACATTAAGCAAATTAGCTAAATGACTTGAAGAAGAAAATATACTATTTAGTTTGAGAAGGCGTATTGACAGTTCAAAGATAATTATACCGAGCAAAACCGTGCTCCTATAAATGTAACACCCCATAGCTGTTCCCTTTCTAAATGTCAGACACCTTAAAAGACCACCAGCAACCTGAATAAATTGATTTTTTTTTTTTTTTTTTTTTTTTTTTTGCAATCTACCAAACACCACTATGCACACATCTATAAATAATAGATGGGAGCCCTCTGTGCAGATTATTTTCTATATGAGGTGCTAATATAAAAGCAGTAACACGTCACAGTTTAGCAGTTTAACAAAAAAGCTTTTAATGTAATTAGGTCTTTGTCAGGCCCCATGTTGATCACGGCCGGGGCCCTCTGTAGTTAGCCTTTTAGCCAGCTAATGCCCCAGGCTTGACAGGTTTCTCAGTTCTCATCACCTCAAATCAACTCCACGTATTACTCATGCGAGGACTATATTGACAATAGGCTACAAGTGCCTCATTTCATTTAAATCGAATGGTTGTATCGATATCATTATCCATGAACATTTTATGCAAATTTCTGATAGCTGTTTCTAATATTAATAAGGTGGGAGTGTCCATGTTTTCAGCTGCCAGTTCATTTACGTACATTTACACATGTCTTGGGGCTGTGGGTGGATATCGGAGCACAGCCAGCCCACAGAGATGTGGTGGGAGGCAAAGTAATTACAAAAATTCCGCTTGTGATGAGCTATTTGATAAAATCCAGTTAAAAGATTGGAGTATAAATGAACATTAGTGAAAAGGCCACATTAAAGGAACGTGTTTCTCAAAACCACCAAAAAAGAGCAAAGTAAAATAGATCACACGCAAAGATTTCATCAAATTAAACTACATAAAAACATGTGCTTTAATGTCTATTAATCATACGGGACGATTGGCGTGTTAAAAAAATTGTTAGGAGACGTGCAAAAAAAAATCTGTAACATGGTCTACTGAGCATTGTCCTACCACTGACCAAATTAGAGGTAGCAATATAGACATTGACCTTTAAAGACAAATTCTTATTATTATTTGCGTCCAGCAGTTGAACTAAAATATCTGACCCACGGTTAGGGCATTTGAGAGCAGTCACACGTTTACCGTTTCAACAATTGTTCAACACTGCCACCTGCTGACAAACTACACACATTTTACAAATTTGCTCTAAATATCAAATTTGTGAAGTTAGCTTTGATAAATAAGTTTTCAAATAATAAATGTCCTCCATTGCACTGTGACTTACAGAACTGAAACTTGTCATTTAAATAAAAATGGATATGTTAGTGTATGCGTAAGGGTTCCTTGCAGATAGTATGACAAAAAACATCCTAGTGGTATCTCTAAAATGTAAAACTCTATGATAATAAATGAAGAGATCAGAAATAACAAACAAACTTTAGGTTTCTGTAAAAACAATATGTCAGAATGTGCTGCTTTTCAATTCCAGTTTTCTTGGCCTTCACATGAAATGTCTATAATTGGATATATAAGCTGCCTTATTGATACTGGCATACAGTTAACACTCATATTTCATTTAGTCTGCCTGGCAGGCACAGTTGCATACACTACATTACTCTGAGTGTTTTGTCTTTTGGGTGGACCAGTTTTTGTCTAAGTGCATTCCCAGGTCTGAACTAAACTGGGATGGTTTGTTTTCCAAAAATTCACCTCAGTTTCTTGGGATATCTTTTTGAGCCTTTGACAAAGGCCTAGTTGGGATATCCACATGTTTTGAGGGTTTGTTTGATGTGTAGCCCCTCCTTCTTCTTTCCATCCTGTCTGGTGGGAACAGTCTGTGCTCGGTACTGAAGGGTTCTGATGACTCCTAGTTTGTGTTCCAGAGGGTGGTGGGAATCAAACAATAAGTGCTGGTCTGTGTCTGTGGGTTGTCTGTATACTTTGATGGTGAGGCTTTGGCCTTCTTCAACATGCACCAAAAAGGCCAGGCTCTCCCCACTGATGTCCTCTGCATTGATGTGTTGTGTAAAAGATTCCACCTCCTCTGTCCTGATTTTGACCCAGGTGTCACCCACATACCTGTACCAGAGGGTGGGGGTTGAACCTGCAAAGGTGTTCAGGGCTCTGGTCTCTACTTCTTCCATGTAGAGAATGGCCGTGATCGGTGACACTGGTGACCCCATCACACAGACGTGTTTCCGCCTGTAGAAACCTCCATTAAACTCGACATAGGTGGTGGTCAGGCACAGGTCGAGTAACACGCAGATTTGTTCTGAGTTGAGGCCAAAGTGTCATCCTTTTGCAGTCTTTTGCGTACTACATCCAAAATGTCTTCAAGAAATTCTACAAGTCCACTTGCCTTTATTCAACGCCTTTTGGATTACCATGACCTGGATGACTGAGGACCTTCACAGACTTACTGTCAACACCATTTATCAGTTTGTCATTCATTTTTTCAATGTATTACCATATTTGTTCCATTTGAAGACACGAGTAGACAACATGGCACATCAGCATCAGTGAGTTTTATTACAATCCTGTAAAATACTATTTGGCTTTGCAAAAAAAAAAAAAAAAAGAAAAAAAAAAGAAGCACAAATAAACATGTACCATAAAGAGAGTACAATGGTGAGAATAATGGTTTGTTCACCTTTTTGGTGTCAGTGTTACTACAAATATGGCAACTTCATTGTAATGTTGCCCACCTCTACAAAATGACACCAACACTTCTTAATTTCACCAACACATTCCAGTGGGCCTAATACTGGAAAAAAAACATCCAATTACATCTTCAGTTTCACAGAGGAGGCGCTAAACTAAATCTCTGTTCAACTCATAAATTAAACAATAAATTAAAGGCGGTGAAAGCCTTCAGGTAATCTTTGTACAAATACAAAGAGGTTCTTAAACTAGTCTGTATTAAAACAACAAAATAATAGTTTGAAAGCCAATGGCTCACAGTAATGGCAAGCTGCCAGGAGGTGCCAGGATGATCCCGAACACGTAGAAGAGTCCCATGAGTAGGTTGAGCTTGGCTGTTTTCTGGGGGATCTTGGCGTAGAATCGACTGCGGAACTGCTTCTCCAGAGGGAAGGCCATGGGCAGCGTGAGCAGAGGCAGTGCCATGCTGATGGTGTACCGTGTGGCGAGGATGCAGAAGACCACATAGGGGGCAAAGAGCAGGAGGTTGTAGAGGATATAAGAGAGCGTGGGGCCTACGAGGATGGCCAGGGTGACGATGCCAGCCTGCTTGTCCGAGTCCATGTCTCTGGTGTTGTTGCTGTGGAGGATGGCTTCCGTGTTGAGGGCCAGCGGGACGGCATACACCAGCGGCAGCACCGAGAGGTAGCCAACCTGTACCGCATGAGCAAACATGACTGCCAGAGGGCCGAAAGTAATGAGGATCACTACATCTCCCAAGGCGACGTACTTGAGGCCGATGCCTGGGGAGAAGAGAAACATGAAGTCACATTTGACTTTGTGATTATTGACTGTCACCATGGTACCATCAAATCTAGTAGCACAGAGACTTATCACTTCTTCTTTCCTGACCTCAAGTTCTGTAGATTCAGAAGGTCAGCTTTTACATATTTCAAAGCATATTCCAGTTGTGTATTAATGAATCTCTTAAACCTCTCCTAACTTAGAGTACAAAGGATGGTCAACATTACTAACTCCTAGGATGGAAGGACAAATATCAGCTCAGTATCAAACCTTCTGTCTCTGATAAACTGAGTATTTCAAGCTCCACGATCCCTGATAGCAACACAAGGACTCTGTTACACATTTGATAACATTAAGAAATGTCTGGGTTTTATGTTCACAGACTTCATCCAGAGTCCTAGAACTATACAACTATTTTCATAGGTTTGGAAGTACTAACCATGACAAGTAAACTGAGCTTCTAGTTATCAGTGATGTTGGAGATTCCTCTCCTCTGGTTTTTTGAATATCTTTTTTGTTTTTTTTGGAATTTACTGCAAAAAAATACTAACTGTACTGTGGAAAAGACTCTCTGAGCATTAAAACATACTAACGTTCTCCATGTTTTGATGGATGAAATGATGGAAAGAATACACTTTGAATTTCACCTCATGTAGAAATGTGACACATCTGTCTCAGGTTTGAAACTATTTGCACAATCCCAACAAACGAGAGACTGTAGACCAGGGATATTGAAGCACATAAGCATTCTCTCTCTCACACACCTGACATTTAAGACACAATACTCTAGAACACTGCAAATACAACTTTTCAGTGCAGAAAGTCACCTCTACAAATTTTCAAGGACGAGAAATATAAAAACTGAATATCAGTGTTTGTGCTCTTTTGTATTTGCACAGCTAGAAACATAACTGTAAGAGATAACATTTCTGTTGTGTAGATGAATGTTGCTGACTGATTAATGTGTTCTTCATCAAAACATGATGACAGACATAAATGTGCTGATTCCACTTGTGTATTTCATATTAACCTTTTGCTGCTTCCAGAGCGACCAATATGCAATGCATCTGTGTGCAGCTTGAATGTAAAATGTTTATTTTCAGGGAGTATAGTGGCTAATAAACAGAGGGGTAGTGGTTCAAGAGATTCAAGATAATCTTTTACTTACCGCCAGTGTACAAAAAAGAGCTGGAAAGTCCCCCAAAATAAATAAGAGCTAGGTGCTCCAATCTAAGCGTAGACAGGAAGTAGAGCAGAGTGGCACACAAGCACCCCAAAGAATATAACAAAGCACCAAACATAACAACATCCTGTGGCGCCAAGATTTCATCCACTAGAGTTCTATCATCACTCTTCTTGTGATCAATCCCTTTGGAGAAGTCATAGTAGGTGTTCACAAGGTTTCCTGCTCCGTGGACCACGAGGACGGCCACCGCGCACACCATCAGGATGACCAGGTCCACAGAGCCCTCCAGTTTGTACGCCAAGGCGCTGCCAAGGGCCACGGGTGTGAGCGAGGCACTGAAGCTCCACGGCCTCAGTGCGAGAACATAGGCCGCACATTTATGCCTGACATCTGAGGCAACGCGGGCCATCCTGGACATGTGGTTGGTGGCTTCAGGATGATGGTGCACCACGTTATTCATACCGGTCCGCCACTGTTGGCCATTATGGCCATTCGATCCAGCCAGGACAAATGTTTCTACCCTGCTTTGCATCTGCTCTTCAGCCATTGCTCTGTAAGGGGTTTGCGGCACGAGCAATGCTTCCGAATATTAGTCGTGGTGTTCCTGTATAAATAGAAACACATTAAAAAAAACAAAATTACAAGACAGGAGGCGGAGAGTGATGGTCTTGACAGGTATGTAGCAATTCCCCAGCATAAAAATCAGACTAAGTACTTCAGTACGTTGCGAACTACTCCATAAAATTAATTTAACTAGGCAGTCAAATTAAGATTAAAGAAACTCTTTTTTTCCAAGGTAGACAGTATATACATACAAAAGTATATAAACATAAGAAGTAAAGTTGTGGCATTTCTCGTTTAATTTTATTTTTTAGATTGAAAAACGTTCTGATTCATAACAAGACCCTGTGGATTATAACTTATATTTGAAGTTATTATTTGCATTAAGATTTTTACACATTTTAATTGAACGAAATTATAAAGCCCTTCCTGTACACATGGATTGTGCTAGCTAATGTTAAGTATAGATACAATATGCACCAAAAGGCTTCTGAAGCTGAAGAAACACCAGCTACTTATTTAACTCGCAAAAACAAGTGGCATTTAGTTATATATCTCACTCACACTAACATGTTGATGAAGCTACCTCTATGGGGGGAAACCAACGAACTGGAAAACGGCAGCGCACCCGCTAGAGGTAGACAGCTTCGGGCTAACTACTAAGATTATGAGATTAGAGCTAAGTGGGTAGCCACCGCGCTGACGTCCTGTGTTCGGGGACGGAGAGAAGGAAATGTCTGACAGCAGCTCTCACCTGCTATGTCTTCGGTGTCCGGCAAAAACTGCACGTCTCTCCGCTTGAAAACATAGTTCTGTGCGCGATGAGGCCGGTTGCTGTGCGGGGCAGGAAGGAAAGCTTACGTGTCAACTTCGAGGGTACTCGGCTGGTCGGCCACTGTGAACCCTGCTGCACCTGACGGCCGCCATTTCCTTCGCCACGAGTGCCACGTCGAAGGGAGGCCCGATGGAAGCGCGCCTAGATTCAATGGTTCCGTCTCCCGTTTGGTTCCTCTTAATGATTTTGGTGCAATTTCATGAAATTAACGAAAAAATATTAAAGTTACTAATTTTAGTATTCTTTGTATAAATATATTTATTATGCCGTTGCAAAATAATTAGATCTATATTAATTACTAATGCATTTCAACAGTTCATCACTAAATCTGCCTTTTATGTTGAAACGGAGATAAAAAGTGTCAGTTCACGCTTGGAAATATATTTTGTGGTCCTGTTAAACAGCGTTCCCGTTAGTCAGCCTTGTCCACTGACTAAAATGAGGTTGTCAAAACTCAAAATAATAGAAACATGTGTCAGGAAAATACAATACAGTTCACCAGTACTACGAACCACAACCTCCAAAATAGTCTCAGTCTTTGAACACTAAAATACCAGAACATTCAGGAAGCTAAGGTTTAATGGAGAACTATATCACAATGCATTCATGCTCACTAATGTACCTAATGAACTGGCAAGGGAGTGTCTACCTTCATAGTCCTTATGTGTAAGTATTGAGGAGCACAACAATTATTCCAAACCCATTAAAAGCAGTTGGTGAAGCTGCGTAAAAATAAGAATTGGAGGTGAAACTATGGTATGCCAATCCAACAGCAGGATTGTAATGAGACAAAATAAGAATTCATTATAACATAAGCTTAAAGAGAACTTCTGTTTCAGGTCAACTATATGATTCAATCCAGCTGCTGGTTCAAATTACTTTGATGAAAAATATGAACACACACAGAACAGACAATTTTCAAAGCGGACACCTTGACTTCAATCAGGAGAGATTTCCTTTTGAGTGCCCAATAAACATCTGATTTAATAACACACAATAGAAAACACGAGAAAGATTATGGTGGTGATCCAGCTGTAGCACCATCAGATGTGATGGAGGAGGTAAGGCCATGCTTAGCGTAGGAAACCCTCGGGCCCAGACTGAGATGATGAGAAGAAGAGAACGCTTGAGACCTGGATGGGGTGAGGAGTGAGAGTAACGTGAACCTGGATGTGAAGGTTAATTAAAGTTCGGAAGAAATTATATAATTGACTGATTGAGATGAGGAAAGAATCTGAATGGAAAAAATGAAAAGTCTCATAATCAGCTAATTAGAGAAGTGGGAAGGGAATGATGGTGAGAGAGAGAACTGAGTTTGGACTAGGAGAAAGACAGTCTTTTTGATTTAACTTATGCTCAGCTTCATTTGTCACAATAGAAAAGTACCGGTGTTTAATGAAAGCTCAGTTCCTTTAAGTATCCCAGTACGTTATGACAGTGAAGCAGCATAAAATCAGAATATTGCTCAAATGGAAAGCAGCCATAATCAATACACCTGTGCTTTCTCTACAATCTGCGATAAAAATGGTTTATTAATATCCTAAAAAACTAATTAAATACTTCTCCTAATGGTTGACATCACCCCATTGTCCCTGAACTGAACCTTAGTTTAACCTCCACCAGTCACTGGTCATGGCTCTTTATTTTATTCCCAGATATGTAACAGATGCCAATTTTTTAATTTTCTCCTCAAACAGTATTAAATGAGTTACACTTATCTAGTTTAAAGCCAAACTCATAACAGAGAGCATCAACTCATAACAGACAGCATCAACAGGTCCTCTTTCATCTACCTCTACATTAGTTAAAAATTATAAAGCCTGACAGGTTAAAAGGTTAGCATAGCTCTAGAAGCTCTAAAGAAGTGCTTAAGTAGTCCAAATACATTAACTCGCATCAACACATCAGGTGAAATTATCTACTTTAGGTTATCAGGTCACTTGTGCAAGATGTTGGAGTGTCACAGCTCCCTTACATTTTACAGCCAATCACAATAAGTAATTTTGCATTGTTGCTACAATTTTCCCAAAACCTTTTTTCAAAAGTGCATTAGTATCATATACAGCATAAACCGGTAAAAAAAAAACAAAAAAAAAAAAACTTCAGTCTGCTGGGGAGCATAAATATTGGACTCTGGAGCAAAGGAAGAAGGTCATATGGTCTGATGAGTCCAGACTGACCCTGTTCCAGAGTGATGGGGCATCAGGGTAAGAAGAGAGGCAGATTAAGTGATTTACCCATCATGCCTAGTGTCTACTGTACAAGCCTGTGGGGTCAGTGGTATGATCTGGGGTTAGTGTAGGTGCTCAGGTCTAGGTTCAGCAACATTATGCCCAAGGAATGAGATCAGCTGAATATACTGAATGACCAGGTTATTCCATCAATGATTTTTTTTTTCTCAATGCCAGGATTCATGGGGCTCAAATAGTGGTTCAGGGAGCCCGAGACATCATTTTCACACATGGATTGGCCACCAGAGTCCAGACCTGAATCTCACTGAGAATGTTTGGGATGTGTTGGAGAAGGTTTTGATCAGTGGTCAGACTCTCACATCATCAGTATCAGATCTTGGTGAAGAATTAATGCAACAGGGGATGGAAATAAATCTTGGGACGTTATAGATGCTTCGTATGGAAACAACGTCACAGTGCATGTTGCTGTAATCAAATCTTAAGGCAGTCCAGTGAAATATTAGTGTGTGACCTTTTTTTTTTTTTTTTGGTGGCAACTCAAACTTTACCTGTCTGTGATACCATAGCTCAAGAAGAGACTTGTTGATAGTCTGACTTTTATAATACCAGAATAATATAATATAAATATATTTGAGAGACACTTGCCAAAGTGTCTAAGAATATCACGCCATCTATAAATTATTTGATAAATCGTTTACCATAAAGTGTCCCAGTTCAGCTCCCTTCACTGCAAACCGCGAAAACAACATTAATACTGAGGCTCCTGCTCCAATATGAACTGTTAGGATTAGGGTTGCAGGTTGCTTTAGTCTGCCGGCTCATTTAGAGTTGACGTCTTCCATAATCAAACCTCTTCCCCGCTCAGAGCCACAGACTAATAGACTAAATCATGTCATTTCCTCTCCCAGTAGCATTACATAAACCTTAGAAACTCATGTTCACAGCAAGTCATCTGATTCTGCTTTAACTGAGCTGCTGCAACAAGTGGCTTGACGGACAGTGCGCGTTTGGTTTTCATTAGATTGTCTCGACGCTGACCTCCTGCCCCATCTACAGTAATGTGAAACCAGCCCGCTGGCAGGAAGAGAATACCGAGCAGAGCTGCTGCAGTCTGCTCTCACCACCCGGTCCGCAGGCTGGACTGCGCCGCCGCACACACACCCCGAAGCTCCGCAACTACAGAGACTCGTCCGTGCAATGGCCACGAAGTAGTAGGCTATCCCACCACGGGCATAGATGGTAAAGTAAGTCTTCGCAGAGGGGATTATTTTTGCTTTCTTTTCCCTGGAGGTGTGATACCGCAGCCATGGTGCGCTGTCAGACTCCCAGAAGTTTACGAAGAGGCGACTGGGGCTTCTCTCCTCTGCTGTCTGCTGCGCTGCTCAGCTTTCTGTTCGCAGGGATGCAACAAACCACAGCGTTTCCCTCCTGGAGGTTAGAGGTATGCTGTTGCGACCACTGCATGGCTTCAAGCGGCTGGAGGTGCAGCTGTGAAGTCCAGTATAGTGCCTGTCTCTATTTAAGCTATACACGTAAATTGCTGTTCATCATTTCAAAGATTACATTACACCAAACTCCATTCAGAATTCTGTACATCGTTTCCTCTTGTTTCTGCAAAGCAACATAATGGCAAAATGATTTCTTCCTATAACACCTTCTTTGGAAGTCTTTGGAAGCCAGTGACTATTCACTGTCAAGCAGCAGCTGTGGACACAAATGTGAAAGTTTAAATTAGCTATACCGACATAAAAATAGGGGATCATTTACACCTGGAATTTACCTCAGATATTCACAGATTGCTAACCTGCTTTTTAATCACACTTGACAGTTAGCAAAGTAACGTCAGAATATAGTATTCTTTATTGGAGTGTGGTAAAAGCGGCAGGAGTCTGATAGAGAATCAGATCAGATCAGTACAGTAGCCATCAGTTTCCATTCATCTGCTGTCCATGCAGTTTCAGTCATTTCAATGGTTCCTTCAAATATATAATGAGTTCAACATCAGTGGATGAAATCACTTGGTTATGTTAATAGGCATCAGATTCTATTAAGGTGGGGTCGAGTTGAATACCATAATTAGGTTTAAGCACTGGAGTGAATCCCTGTGCAGTAATATTTTTCCTCCCAAGACTTCAGTCGGTGCCCACACCCACCCACTGTGATACAGAGCCTGGGGGATAGCTTCACGTCATTTTCCTTTGCCACACATTCTCATTATGTGTCAGTCAAGAAGACTGCGCGGGATTGCGTAACTTCCTCTGATAAGCTTTGTAGGCTTCCATAATAAAAGTGACCAACTTTAATGCGTTTCTTTTTGATGTTAACTATAGGCAATGACATGATTCCAAATGTAAAGTTTATCAGAACACGCATAAATCATTTCTGTGTCTATATCACTTGATGTTATTCATCTACAGTCTGAATGTGTACATTTATAATTCACAGCTGCAGTTTGACAAACAGATGTGCACGCTGAGGACTCCCTTCGAGTTTGTGTTTTGAATTAAACACAGACAATACTCCTCTTTTTTTTTTTTTCCAAATAAAGCCTTCAGTGTCTGAGAGTGAGGAAGAAACTCATAATCCCTGGTTTAGCAGTTTCTGGAAGTGTTGTTAAACTCTTCCAGACTCCCCTCAGGATCCTCTGGGGCTTGTCCTCAGATGTTTTGCCCTCAGAGTCAGTGCTCACCTCTGGCGTCCTGGGTTTAGTCCGGCGGGCTTGTTTCAGGCTTCACAGTGCACAGTCCATCTTAATCTGTGCCAAAGTGGGAGGTTATTTTCATTGTAGTGAATATAACAAGACCTGACAGAGACAGACTTGGCCTGAATTCAGTGAAACACCTCATATGTCCCTGAACGCATGACTGCAGTGTGTCATCTGAGGTCAGGAATACAGGTCAGGCTGTATAAAACAATAGCCCATGCATGTGATTCAATGTAGAAATATTATTTTTAGTGTGAGAGCTTCAAGTCCCACAGTATGTAGGACAGTCTGCCAGACCGCCTGCCCTTTGGTAAGGAAATGAAGGAAGTACTGCATGTATTTGTCTTGACTGGGCGAAGCAGGAACAGGAACCAGAGGATAGGGTGCAGAATACAAAATGAAGGGAGCGGCTTAGATATTTGTTTTCCATTCTCAGAGCTTTTCCTCAGAAAGAAAACCCATAGGTCGCACTGGGTGTAGTTTGGAATGATTGCACGTGGTATTAATGCTTCTTTATACTTCAAATGAGCAAGAGTGTCACTTGTCTTCTTTGAATACACCCAATGTTGTCTGATGGAGAGAGGCGATCGATTATCAGCCTCCATGAA
Organism: Mugil cephalus; assembly: GCF_022458985.1. Classification (NCBI taxonomy): domain Eukaryota; kingdom Metazoa; phylum Chordata; class Actinopteri; order Mugiliformes; family Mugilidae; genus Mugil; species Mugil cephalus. Next base: position 2,331,467 of record NC_061770.1, on the reverse strand, counting down.
GGAATTTGTTTTTTAAGACAGAATTTTGTATGTAAAACATGGGCACGACTTTTATTATAGACCTTTATTTATAAAGCTATAGCACAAAGAATGGAAACACTGCTTTTTATAAAGGTACTTTAGATGAGGTGACCTCCTCCTTCATGTAAAGAGGTCTGCATGCTGTGACTATGGCGTTGACTTGTACAAATGTTCCTCTTCAGTTAACTTTTCCTCGACGTGTTCCATCTTTATTGATCCAGAAGAATCGCTTTCAAAAATTGTGGAGATGGAGCAGCAGCCGGAAATACGAAAGCAGAAACACGCTGCCACCCAGCAGACCAATCACAGCTCTTGGAGTCTGTGGCATTGTGAGGCGTGGTTACATAGCATTGCCTAGCAAACTACTTCTTCATCTACGACTACTACTCCTACAAGTACTACTAACTGGAATGGAGCGTGGATATAGTATAGGGTCATTATGTTCACTTCCACAGCAAAAGAAACTAGTTCAACATCTTAACAAATAGCTCAGGTTCTTAGTTCTCAAAAGGACATTTCGATGCTATTTCACAACACAACACTCAGTCTAAAGCATATTGAAGCTTTTAGACTTAGAAGCTGTTCCTGGAAGGAAGCGTCTCTTCATCCACTCATATTCTACTCATACCCTGTGTATTATATCTTAAATCAACGATACACTGTATTTGTGTTTGTCACTCTTGAAGCACAGAGATAATGGGTGTTTTTTAAATAAACAGAGGGCGTTATAAAATGAAAATATTTTCTGTTGCATGGACTGCAACTATATTTCAACCACAAATAGTTTCCAGATGATTGCCAGCTGTGTGTACAGGCCTCAGTTGTAATATACAGATTGTTCAAATCTTGTTATAATCATCACACAGGACCTTCCTGTTTTCATGCACAATGCGGGCCATAAAAAGCTGGAGAATATCACAGCATTTTCAGAAACAACATTTCTGGAAGCACTAAAGTGCCCGTAAACAGGTCAGAATCCAGGTGAGATTATTTGGAGTGGGTGATGCCGATCCCCAAACAGATACAAGACCCACTGCATCCAGGAAAAGTGTCATCCTAATGCTTGGCCTTCAAGCTTTCACTTCATAGTGTTAGGTGATTCATTAAAGGTTTTTCTTTGTCCAAGGAAGAAGCTCAAACCACTGTGTTGCTCATCGGGATCCGCAAAGAGGCCCGCTCTCAAGTCCTTCACCTCTCCAGGAACAAGCGCTACACCCTCACCCCGGAGAAGCTCAAATGGGACAAGTTCAAGCTGACATACAAGTATTTATCTGTTTGTTCCTCCTCCAGTCAATGTGCCAGCTCGGCATGGTTGAGAGTAGAAAACATTAAAATAAATAAATTCAAAAAATTGTTGTATTAAGCATCAGCACACATTTAATGCATCTCTAAATACTGTATGTTGAAAGTTGATGTGGTTTGCTGTGCTTGTGTAAAAGGGACAATCTTCTCATCTCACTTAGGATGTGCATTACAGTTTGTCTAGCAAAAGTTGGCCCCCATCTGACTGTGATCACTGTACAGAGCTCTGCGCTCATATTTGGAAAATTAGAGAGCACATATGGGACTTTTGCACTCTGCAGTTGCTTGGCTTCAGAACATTTGGATGGCGCTGCACTACCTGTTTGGAGAAGTTCCAGTGACTTTATTCCTTCTAGAGCTGTAAAATGATCCCATAAAGTCATTTATGGGAAGATTAGTCTGAGCTAGAGAGGTTCAAACTGACTGTTTTGGTGGCCCAACAAACTTTAGTAGACAGTAGACAAAAAGTGTACAATTGGCCAAATTTAAATCGTGGTTGAACTAGTAGAATGGATGGTACAAATGGACTTGAAGTCAGTGTAAGATTAGCTGAGATATATGAGAATGTCTCTGTAATGGAGCTGTACTTGCAGTGCTTGTGGGAATTCTGGTGTGTCTGAACAGTAGCCACTGTGTTTTGGCTGAGTCCACTTTTAACTACATAATGCTGTTGTCTCTGAGCAGGTTGCTGTCCTTTCCTACAAACCTGATTAATGCCAGCGACACCCGTCGAGGCATCGCCAAGGCTTTCAGCATGTGGAGTGACGTCTCGCCGTTCACCTTCAGAGAGGTGCCAGCTGACCAAGAGGCAGACATAAAGATTGGTGGGTACTCTGCAAGCGTCTGTATCAGTCCACAACAGATGTTGCTTGGCTGCGAGCTCCAGACTTCTGCTTTGTTGTTACAGTTTCCCTCTCCATGCTGTCATCGCTGAAACGTCTTCGCCTCCAAAATCATTAAATCACAGCACCTTGACTATATTACCAAGCTTATATTGAGCATGAATCATAATTCTAGATTAAAAAAAAAAAGAAATGCTTAACAACTTCCATACATGTCAGGCCATGGTGAAGCGGTCTAAATTATGCTTTATCTGTCCCCCTGGGTGCAAGCTCCAGGGCCCTGCATAAATTCTGGGTGACAGTGAGGGGAATGGTTGTCATCCTGCGGGGTGAAGACTGAAGACGAAGCTCTGTCTTTTGTAATTCATCCTCTGCCTGCTGTATTTAACACAGAGCAGAAAGAAATGGAGTGAGGGCTTCCCTCCTCTGCTCTGAGGTGCATCTCCCCCTCTCTGTCTTGGCAGGCTTCTACCCCGTCAACCACACAGACTGCTGGCATTCCCACTTGCACCATTGTTTCGACGGCATCACAGGAGAACTAGCTCATGCTTTCTTCCCGCCAACGGGCGAGATCCACTTTGACGACCACGAGTACTGGATTCTGGGAAACATGCGCTTCAGCTGGAAGAAAGGCAAGCATCTTTATCATGTTTGTTGAAAGTCATGATATATATCCCTTAAATAGTGTCTGATGCAGGCAGCAGACTCTGAGCTGAACTCAAGGGAGTTCACGAGAGTAAAATGATCAACTGCATCTTTGTGTTGCAGGGGTTTGGCTAACAGACCTTGTCCACGTGGCGACTCATGAAATTGGCCACGTCCTGGGACTCATGCACTCCATGGACCCGAAAGCTATAATGCACCTGAACGCAACTCTGACAGGGCGCAAGCTAATCACTCAGGATGAGGTGTGGGGTTTGCACCGTCTCTATGGTATGTTCACAGTCACCAAGAGTTCAGTCTTGCTTTTGGCAGCGGCAAACACATCAGAGGGTTTTGGGATTTATTTATTTTTTTAATTTATTTCTTTGGTCTTGATGACATGTTTGATAACTAAACTTAAACAGAAAGTTCAGCCGCTCCGCTGGGATCAGACTACATGATGGGCCTGATGGTGAAGCCTGACAGTTACGGGGTGTCAGAAACCAGTACGAGCACAGAGTGCCGTGTAGTCTGGGCAGCTGTTCCACATCCCCACCAAAAGACTAGCCGGAGAATTCCTTTTCTTTCTCCCCGTTTGACAAATTCTACGGCGAGATCTGTGACACGTGCCAAAGTGAAAGGAGAGGAAGTCAATCACTGACTTCATAGTCGACTGCCATCTTTCATGACATAATCAGTTTTTTTGTCTCACTCCTGTGTGTATTGTGTTGTGTGTGTCCCGGCCAAGAATGAAACGATTCAAGTGGTGGCCTTATCCGCAAAAACATCACGCAGTATGGACCCATTAGAAGAGTTCAGTCTATACACACTTACAAACACAGCTAAACACGCAGTGTTTGGGCCAGAACTAGATCATAGTGTCTGACGTCTGACACTGCAAACCAACGTGGCATTAATGAATACTGTACAAACCACTCATGAGTCATCATTAGTGTGTATTATGGTGAGTCATTTTCATTGAAATCAAAAGCAGATTGGGGATCTAAATTCATTTGCTGCTGTCTGATCCCCCCCTCCCCCCACCCCTCCCCTCTCCTGCAGGATGTTTGGACCGGCTATTTATCTGTCCAGCCTGGGCTCGGAAAGGCTATTGCGACAGCAAGCGCAAGCTGATGCAGAAGCACTGCCCCTCCAGCTGTGATTTCTGTTACGGTAAGATGCAGCAGCAGCAGTCTGGGAGGGAGATTCTGTCAATTGAGCAGCGCAAGGAGCTGCTGTGAACTGTTTGCCAATGGAGCAACGGGAGCCAACAGGTCCAGCAGAGCAGAGCTTCAACGGAGGTTTTCAAGGAATTGATTTGAGGGGAGATTCCACTTGACACTGGTTTGTTTTATTTCTGGAGAATGGCAGCATCCCCAGAGAGGCTTTATGGCCCCAGAACATTTCCACAGAAGAGACGCTTACCTGTTGACTGGTGTCTCAATAAGGGCTGCTTTATACCAAGTATGACAGCAGTCTGACAGCATCTTTAGGTTCATGGCACAATGCTCTGGTTCTGAAGTCTCCTGTTACACAACAGGAAATGGCCCCTCTTAACCATCCCAGCCGATAGATTGTTGTGGCTTTCTGAGCTTTTTGTCAGCAACGAGGGACAGCGGGGAGAGAGGCAAGAGGATACGATTCCTGGCTCGCAGTAATCTGTTCCTCATTGTTGATTGGGAGACGTTGTACGGCTGTGGAAAATTCCTGAGTGACTCCAAACCGCTGGAATTTCAGACTGTGGCTTGAGGGTTAGAGACACACAAGGTCAATTTAGATTTTTGCGGCATTAATGAGAACGACTATTTTTTATTTTTTTAGACTTGATTTTGACTTGATCACACAGCAGATATTCCTGTTGTGTTGTCCGGAATGAGATGGGAGAGACTGTAGTGATATGACAGCCACTGTCCTATCACAGACCTGCCAGCAGGTCGGAAAATGTGTTGTTTGCGTCAAACATTTTGCCGGGAATCAGAGTTTAGGTGAAGCTTGTTCGAGGGACAGTGGTGACATTATGGTCCTTGCATCCACTAAAATGTTTCCTTTACATCTTTTTTTAGAATTCCCCTTCCCCACTGTAGCTCCCACCCCGACTCCCCCGAGGACCAAACACAAGCTGGTCGTTGAAGGCAAGAAGCTCACTTTTCGTTGCGGGAAGAAAATAGCGTCGAAGAAGGGCAAAGTATCGTGAGTGTCTCTCTCTGATCTGTTATCACTTTACCGAGCAGCGGGGACAAATAAGTGACCTTGTCTAAAGTCAGGTCCCTGTTTCAGCTGGTACAAAGACGGAGAGCTGCTGGAGTTCTCTCACCCCAACTACATCTCCCTGAAGGACGACCACATCACCATAGTGGCCAACGCCATCAACGAGGGCACCTACACCTGCATCGTGAAGAAAAAAGAGAAAGTTCTCACCAACTACTCATGGAGGGTACGTGTGCGCTTCTGAAGGCCACGCACGCAGTCACCAGCAGACCTCATTCACCAGGGCACATATTTGTTTTTCTAAAAAAAAAAAAAAAAAAAAGAAACGTCCACATACTATTGTCTACGGTCGCTGCGTAAAATGCATTTTTCATATGGGAGAATAATAAATGTTCTGTGACAGGTAGTGTTTTTGTGGAAAATACTACCTGACTGTGAAAAGCTGTTTGTGGCAGACGGTGCGGTTTTGCGTTTTATTTGGTGATGAAAAATCTGTGCAGTCCTCATCAGCTGTTCCTCTGAACTCATCTGGGCTGGACTCCTTCAAAGCTACTGCTGCAGAGGCTGCGTCCAAGGCCACCCACAGGTTCTCGGGTAAACCTGTGGAAAATGGGGACTAATTCCCTGGACGGTGTTATACTTTAATTAAGAAGATATCAGCATCGCCACCGTAGGGTGCTATAAAACATAAGCCGCTGAAAAGGTGTCATCAAAAAACGCTCTGAATGTTTCATTTTAGGGGCTTGAAAAAAGTTACAGAAGCCCTGGAGTAGATGCATGCCATTTGAATAATTTACGCAGTGACCAAACTAAGCTACTAAAGCCAGGATAAGCAATGTTGTCTACAGCTTCTGGAGCCATTTGGACCTTAAACCACATATGGAACACCTCAGACGTCTAGCTTACTTTACTAGCCTCACAGTGAAGCCAGGAGTCTGCCTCCAGAGACTGAGCAGTCAGTTCCACTCGCTTCTCTCCTTCCAAGCTTACTCAACACATCAGGTGTAATATTCTGCAGAAGAGGCTCCGGTGGGGGCAGGGGACAGATAAAACTGATTAATGAACATTTCCATTTAGACCTGGCTCCAGGGCCAGAGGATCTTTCTGTGCCCGTTCCAGAGAAAGCAGCCAACAGTCATGCAGGGGCCGAAGCTGTTCTGTTTATTTTTCTTTGGCTCGAAATCAAAGAATTTATTGGTCTAATTCTGAAGTCACAGAGCCATTTAAAGACAAAGGCAAAGAAAAATCAGGCCTCTTTTCCCCCGAAAGAACAAAGTACTGAGACAAAGTGCGCAGTGCAAAAATGACATCACTTTTGGAGCGCAGCTACTGAACTGGGTTGAAGGCTGGATTTCTTTTAGGCTCGACTTCCCTTCTTTTTTTTTTTTTTCTCTCTCCCCTGGCAGTGTGGCCTTGTGTTTGCATAGTTTGGACAGGGTTTATAAATACAGGGAAAACAGCAGACAAAACAAAGATTCAAACTTTATTTCTAGCAAAAACATCACCTCCCTGTCATCGAGTGAGCTCACGTTCCCGTGTAGATTTCAGACATTATGATGGATAGAACACACAGCCAACGCTGCATCATTACACAGTAGCTCAGGCAGCCAGGAAATACCAACCATTTATAAAATCTGCTCCTCTCTCATGAAGTATAAAAGGAAAAATAAAACAAGTCAAACAGGGGAACTAAACCTCTAATAGATTTATGGTGGGGTCTCCTCCCGAACAGCTAAAATGGTCACATGTCAAGTGCTGAAATAGCTAAAGAGTACAGAGAAAAGGCTGAATCCAACATGTTTGGGCCATCCGTCTTGCTGTTGAACAGTCCTGACTACATGGTAACAGCTGTAACTGATCAGATGCTGATCTGGCCTGTAGTTGTAAACTGGTGATGCCGTCCAGTCCCAAACAAACAGACGAGTCCCAGAACTCTTTGTTCCATCGTAATCTCGTGGACAGCCAGGTGTCCTGCAGATTGAGGCTCAGAACTTGAGGCTGAATCCTGGGCCGACCGCAGACGCTCCCTGGTTGCTGGTTGTCAAGTGGAAGCCGGTGTCTTTAAGGTCGTCATCACCCTGCAGACACATCGGAAACGGACATAGTTCATAGCAATAAAAACCACAGTCCATCACACCTCTGATAACATTTCATTTTTTTTATATTTATTTCAGAACCGATCAATACTACACTGGTTACCTTTGGTAAACAAGTAATCTGAAATTAATAAAATGAGATTGTGTTTCCATAAAAATATGCATGAAGATTGTAATGATTAAAATTCTTATTGTTGTTTTTATTCTTGGGATATCTCGTGGTGGTCTGTCTCACCAGCTTTTCCAAGCTGCCAAGAATAAAAATGAGATAAATAACTACTACGTTCATTGTGGTCTAATTTGTGCCTGAGGCAGCTAAAATTAAGCCCAAAAGAATAGCAGCCTAAAGGTTCTGGGTGGGTGGGACCACTGCTGAAAACATTACGCCCTAATGGTTGCTCATCATGGAAAACACAAGGAGGAAATACACAAAGCAGAAGGCTGAAGGTTTGTAATCTATTTAACACAGACAGCGTCCAGAGAGCTGGGTAGCTGTATGTAATGGAGAAAGCGGAGCCAAATGTCCTAACCAGTTGACTGTAGCCTAGACCTCCTTCGGGCGGGCGGGGACTGGTGCCTCTCTTCACCCTCTGCTGCTCGCTCTTGGCCGGCCAGGTGGGAAACATGGAGGGGTCAATGGGGAGCGGCGTCTCTCTGAAGTACTCGTGCTTGAGAGCCTCGTCTGATAAGATCCTCTTACTGGGGCAGTAGGTGAGGAATCTGGAAAACAAACAAAAATCCCGTTCATGTGTATGCACTTCAGTGATATTTCAACACAGGAGTGAGCTAGCTCAGAATGCTGTGTGGACTAGAGTTATGATTAAACATGGTGAAACCTTTGAATTCATTTTGGTAAAGAGGAAACCTGGAGCCAGGACCCTGAGTGGCTGCTCTCACCTCAGATTTTATTCTGTAATTCAAATAGTTCTGGCGTTTAGCTCATTGAAGGCCGTTTGGAAAAACAATCATGCCTTTGTAGACAGGATTAGCCGTGGAGGAGTCATCTTTCTGTGCCAAAGCCAGAAAAAAAGTGACAAGAAAGGGCCAACAAATGACGCAAGCAGAGAGGAGACTGATACATCTATACAGGTAGTTTTAATGAGGCTAACTGCTTTGGGTAGACGGAAATTCTATCATTGAGACCGACATTCTGTTCAGTCAAAGGTTTTTTTTGATTGGAATTTCACTTAAGTTGATGATGTGACATGAGTAGAAATCCCCTTTAAGGTGACTGACTGAATAAACTGATTGGCCATAACATTATGACCACTGAGCATTTAAGGGAAGTTAAAAAAGACTAAAAAAGGCTAAATTGCGATGGCTAGATGACTGGGCCAGAGCATCTCCAAAGTTGCAGCTGTTGTGGGGTTTCCTCCAAAACTGGTCCAAGGAAAAAAAAAAAAAGCAGTGAACCAGCGACAGGGTCATGGTTAAATGTGCGGTGTGACGACTGGCCCATTTGGTTTGATCCAACAGAGCAGCCCAATGGTGCCAGTTTACTGGTTAACTACAACAAGGAAGACAACTGGAACAAGAGATGCAGTCCCGACATGTGGGGTCACAGAGTTTATGCAGTGAGTCATAATTACACATGACTGGATCAACACAGCATAACAATTGTGGTAATTGGATTCAAAGTAACTGTGTGACAGGAATCTTCCAAATCTAAGAGGAGTCAGTGTGGTCAAATTAAAAGAGCTCTGCTTTTATAGTGAAGGACTCGTGACGGGGGTTAGACAGACACCAGCTCTGTAACACAACGGAGGCCTAACACTGGCAGAGAAAGGGACAGTCCACCTCATCCCAGACAGAGGAGGGAAATCTATTATTTGATAGGAAGAACTGACAGTATTGTGGGTCTCTAAAATACGAACTGAAAACCAAACTTCCTTAACGCCTACATTTTTAAGTAGCAGGTTAAAAAATCAACTAAGTTTTGAAGCCACTGCTGGAGATTGGTAACACCTGCCTAGACCTGCAAACTCTTTCCTACACATGGGGGTGTGATATTCCAAACAGCTCCGTGACATCTACCTTCCAAACTACACCTCCAAACTCCACTGATGTGTTCTGAAGCTTTTCAAACAACACTTCTCTGCTGTGGTCCCAGGGTAAATGCTTCGAGAGTCTTCTGACAGCTGGAAGGTTTCAGCAGCGCTGGACAGATGCCGAGCTTCCACTGCGCCTGCACAGTGGACATGTTGTTGCCATCCTCTGTGAGAGGCTGCGAGCGGACCGATCACGGTTTTGTCATTTACAGGTGTAGACAAAAGGCTCTGTGTGTGGGTAAAGATCTGAGGGAGGCGAGCCTCTGCTTTCTGCAGCTGCTAAACAATGCTGATCTTGGGAATGTTTGAGAAAGAATTATGAACCAATTATTCTGTGTATTACCGTTGTAAAAGATTTTCCCGTAATGTGGAGCATCACCATGGTGAGTGTGTGTAGTGAGATGGAACATGGGAACGGAAAGGGATTCCTGCTGGGGCACGTTGATGACTTACCAATACACTACTGCTGTCATGTTTAATGTCAGTTTGCCAGAAATACAGAGACTGGATTACAAGCTCTGGAAGCATCACAATCTGACAAGACTGAAATGTTTGTCCTCGTACAGTAAGACAATATCAAAAATTTTCAATGAAACCTGCAGTAAATCCTCCTTTAAGAAAGTTATCAGGATCAATTTATGTTGAGACAGCATCAGAGAGGTATTCAACTCTGCAATCATTTCAGAGGACGTAGTTTGTGGTGGCATTAAACTGGATTCAATTAAACACTAAAGTGTCCCTGTTGTTTAGTCCAGTCCACCGACAAAATAACAGAAACACGTAGTACAAATATTAGCCTCTGTAATGAAAACTCAGTCAAATCAACAGTTCTCTCTGTTATTTTAAACCAATGCTGAATGCCAGAGCTGTCATGAAGATAAGATTCAGTGCTGGTTGTCATATAAGAATGCATGTACTTTCACTGGTGTTGCTAATGAACTGGCAGGTTCATCAAAAATACACTTTAACACTTTATTATTTGCCTAAATTCTAGATTTAAATTATAACATGCAGAGAGGTTTTTGAAAACACTCACATGACACGCAGCAACTACACAGACTGTGTTGCAGAGAAAATGTAGTGCAGCATGTCAGGTGTAATGTGTGAAATGTGACAGTCTTTAAGAAACCTACTTGTTCATGAGGTCAAAGCCTTGGTCAGACAGGAGCGCTCCAAAGCGCTTTCGCAGGTTGTTGTAGGGATACTCTGTGAAAGTCATCTTCTTCACGGCGGGTAGCTCGCTGTAGCCGGGCCAGATCTTCTCACTGGGTGACCCCAGATCCTACAGTCAACACATACCAGTGAGCAGACAGACTGTCAGTGCAGGGAGAGATGGATATGAGATATCCTCACTTTGGCTGATGTATACATCAACCGCAGACATTTGGCATTAGTCCTAGGTACATTTTAGTACTTTAACTGCTCACTGGCAAAGAATATAACACGGGAGGCCTGGATGACATCAGTCCACACAGCTGTTATTCTTTATGTAGATCATCTACTGAAATTTATTCAGCCAACTGTGGTGAGCTTCTTGGTTTCATAATAACTTTGGATTGATGGAAACCAATGTCTCCACCCTGTGGTGCGCAGCAGAACAGCATGCTGACATGATATAACAGACCAGACACTTCCCAGTAGATTTACAGGCAGTAAACACGAGAGCTTCTTCCATTATGGTCACAATTTATTTTTAAGAGCAAATGAGGACGTTTACCTTGAAAATCTTGTTAATTTGGTCAATTTCAGATTTTCCAGGGAAAAGAGGTTTCTGGGTGAGGAGCTCGCCAAATATGCAGCCCACTGACCACATGTCCACAGCTGTGGAGTACTCCTGCGGAGAGAAGAACAAACACAGTGGCAGTCCGCAGAAACATAAAGTAGACAGTCTGTCTGGCATGGAGCTGTGTGAGTTTGTCATGTGTGAAAGTGGATGTGCTCTGACGAGTAGCTGGGCCTCTGCCGCCTGGCTGCATAAATCATACTCTCTAAAAACTCAAATAGCATTTTGTGGTATTTGGTATCTTACAAGCCAAATGTTTCACAGCTGTTGTCTTCTCTTGGAAATAGACCACTGGGTAAAACAATCACTCAGGATGATGTAACTACTTCTAGGAAAGTATATCAGATTAATGTGTACAGTTCCAGCTACTGCACAGGTATTTTATCTGTGCTCCTGTGGTATAGAAGCAGCGTGAGCCTCAATTCTCACCTTGGCTCCAAGCAGCAGCTCTGGAGATCGGTACCACAGGGTCACCACTACAGGGGTGTACGGTTTCAGAGGAGAACCGTACTCACGGGCCAATCCAAAGTCCCCAATCTACAATACAAGAGACAGAAAACAGGTATTTTATGCAAGTTAGAGACTGAATAGATTTCTAATTTTCATTTGAAGCACAGTAAAATATTTTAGCAGCAGCCGCCTCTGTTGGATAAGTATCGCTGTTAGAGAACAGAGAACATCCCTGTTTTATGTGTGTGCTTCATGACTTTGGCACACACAATAAGTTATTGTTTAAGGATCTCAGCCCTGACGTTAGTTAGACCTACACAAAACTCAGATTAGAACTCCAACCCTGGAAGTTTCTATAAAGTCATCGTAAATTAAGACACCGGTAAATGTGGAAATATGTCACTTAACCACATGCGGCTCCTTAAACATCAACATGACCAGACCACCTCCCAAGGTGGTCAGAGATTGAATCTCCCAACTGCAATGTCAATGCATCCTGGGTGAGTTTACACTTGTACTTTAAGCTGGTCACTTGTGATCGGATTCCATGTACCAGTTTCAGACATTTGCACATGACTTACTTTCAGACACTCATGCCCCTTTTATACAAATTCTAAAGGCTGTTTGCTTACAGTGTCAAATACTCCTCTTGCTTCATCACTGTGGCTCAACAAACATACCTATCACCCCATGTTAATGGCTGACAGTGCTTGACTAACTGTAAATTTAACTTGTCTCAAACACAAAGATCCCTCCAAGTAAATGCTAACAGCATTTTTTTATTCTTCTAAAGTCAACTGAAAACTATACATTCTTAATCTTCAGTGTTAAATGGTCAAGTCAATAGAAGTGAAGGTTTGTAAAGCCACGGAATAAAAAAATATTAAACTAATTTTCCAGTTTAAGTCTGTTACAGGATTACAGAAAAAAACAGACCCCAAGAAGAGGGGTTGTCACCAAGGTAACTAGCCCTTTAGTTCACAGGGCCGTAGCGGAATCCAAAGTGTACCTTAAGGATACCCTTGTGGCTCAGCAGCAGATTGGACGTCTTCAGATCACGGTGAAGGATCCAGTTGTCATGGAGATGTCGGACTCCTCTAAGCAGCTGAATCATCAAAGTCTTTACTTCTCCTGAAAGAAACGTATCACAATTTACAACAGCTCTAATGACATGACAGATAGACATCTGTTGTTGTCTCCAAAACAAGGAAAAACCTATTACAGTTCATATTTTAATAGTATAAAGTGAGAGAAATAGACCACATATTGTCAATGCCTCTCTTTACCTGGCAGGAATGGCTGCTTCATGGTTTCCATTAGACTCTTCAGGTCATGTTCCACATAGTTCATCACAATGTAGATCTTGTCCATGTTGCTCCCAACAACAATTTCCTAATATGGTGGGGGAAAAGGAAAATTTGACTGAACACCTTTCTATTAAAATCTTAATTAGGGATGTCACGATTACTTGATTTCACAATTAATTGCGGTACTAAATGCTACGATTAATTGATTGTTACGTTTCCTGAACTGTCAGGAATACACCACGTGTTGCCGCGCCCGCTTGTGTTGCTTTGTTTTGGTCCCTGCAAGTTATGATGTGAGGCATGCGTGGGAAAAATGGCAGAAGAGGTATTCCCCCCGACCAAACGTGTCAAATCAGCAGTGTGGGAATATTTTGGATACAGGTAAAACGACCAGGGTGTCGTTTTTGAGGACGTCTTGCCAACATGTAAAACATGTTATAAAAGTCAGTCAAAGGAGGAAACACATCTCATATGTTTCACCACCTGTGGAACAACCACCCAACTTTGTATGCCAAAATAAAGGTAAGTAACATTAACATGTTCTTCTAACATTGCACTGAATTAGTAGGAAATTAAACGTTAGCATGTTATTTGCAAAGAATCGTGTACGAGTACGACACTGGTTCGCCTTTCAGTGCAGCGTGAGGTCGATCGTTTTTTTCCTTTCTTTTTTTTCTTGTTGTCGGACAGTCTCAGTGTCAGTGTCTACAATGTGTCTGTGCAGTGACGTGTAGAAGAAAGCGCCATGTAGTCAAGGTCCTCACTCAGTCAGTGAACATTTAGCATTACCTCCTTTTGCATAAACGTTGGGCTTGTGCTTCCAGCTCGATCCAGTGCTTGTACACTTGTGCTTCTAGTCTGTTTCATGTTTTACTAATTTATGTCATTGTAATTTAAACATAAAATAAATTAACCAAAATAACAGATATGTTATATTATCATATTATTATTAAAATTATTAAAAATAAACTTAAACATCTGGTATAGATGACAATTGATGACTTAAATGATTTAAACAATTGTCCTGGGGATTAATGATTAGTCCTATATAAACAGATGCTTAAATATACAAATACAAATATTGGGTCATATAATTAGTAATAAACTTATATTTTAGAATCAAAAGATAGAAATAAAGGAAACTTTAAGACCACAAAGGAGTGTTCATGTGGTTTAACATATGAATATAGTTGTGAAATCAATCGACGCAAAATAATCGTGATTATCGTAATATTGTGATAAATTCTCTGACAATAATCGTACTAAGGAAAACTGTAATCGTGACATCCCTGTACCTAAACAGATATTTTAAAATAAGTTGTCTCACCCTCACTGTGACGATGTTTGGATGCTGAGCTTTCAGGATCGTATTGATTTCTCGTAAGGATGTGATGGGAAAGCCCTCCTTCTCCTTCTCCATCTTCAGCCTTTTCAGGGCGACAATCTCATCTGGAAACATGGCATTGCATTAATCATTTGATCAGTACACACCTACCCTAAATGCAAATAGATTTATGTGTTTATTTTCATACCAGTTTTTTTGTCCTTGGCCCTGTACACAACACCGTAGGTTCCCTCCTCTATTCGGTTCAGACACTGAAATTCCTCAACACTGCGGCAACCCTGAAGACAACATGAAACCCAACACCAGATTATGCATTTGCCAAGGCATCATTTGTAGCTCCTAAACAGAGTATTTGAGTCACGTTGCCACCAACCTGTAAAGCTGGGAGATACTTGGGTAGCTCCTTCTTCAGCTCCACGGGAGAAATCGGGGGAGAGTCGGGGATATAGTTCTCCTCAGGAGTGGGGGAGCGAGAATGAGTTTGAGACTGAGGGGTGGGGTCACCATCTCCTGCTTCATCATCCTCCTCTTCTTCTTCTTCATCTTCCATGTCTTCACCACTCTCCTCTGAGTCGTGGTCAAAACGGGACTCTGGCACTAAGAGTTTTAGGGTAGGGTTTTGCGTTGGTAAGTATGTCCTCTTTAAATATTTTGCTTCCAATATTTAATTATCTGATCAATTATTGAGTCTCTGATGGACATTAAGATCATAAAGATGGAAGAAATGAAACTTCCTTTACAACTTAAAAGGTTTTTATGGCACAGCTGATGAAGATAAGATGCTGATTTTTTTTCCAGATCAAGATTGAATCTCATATTCAGGTTTTGTTCGATGTATCGACTGTTACTCTGCAAGCAGCCATCTTCTTCAGTTGTAAGGTTTGTGTTTTGACTACCTTGCTCACATAAAGTAGATAGTGTGTATAACAATAATAATAACAATAGTCCAAACTTCTAAGTTATGGTAATATATCTCCTACACCACAGGTTGTCAACAAGGGGTCTGTGGAGGTACCATAGAGGGGTCAGAAAATCTTTGGTTGATCCCCCACAAATTTCAATTTCTTTAAATACACATTAAATTAATGCAACATATTTCAGTAAAGGGATAAGGAAGAGCTTCATATTGAATGCAAAATTATTATTATTATAATAATGCATATTTATAAATAGCACTAGGCCAAGTTTGATATAGAACACATATGGGTAGAGGGTCCCTACCTAATCTCTCCATCAGTTTAGAGGCCCTTGGCCCGATAAACGTTGAAGACCCCTGTCCTACACAATCATCACTGTTGACATCAGAGCTTTCCTCACCTGCAGGTATGTGATTTCCATTTTCCCTCTCCTCTTCAAACTCTTCTTCTGACTGCTCATCTTCACTCACATCCTCTGAAAAGAGAAAGTCAGTGTTTAGGCTGTTATGGTGCATCATTGGTCTTGACTCAGTCACAGCAGTAGAGCAGAAAAAACCTTTACCTGCACTTTGCTCCGACCTTCCTGAGCCTGAAACAGACTCCCCCTCTTCTTCCCCTTCTTCGCCTTCACTCTGGCTGCTGGACTCCTCTTCGTCCTCCTCCTCTTCCTCCTCTTCCTCCGAGCCTGATCCCGATGCTAAATGAGATGGAAAAGACACAGGAGCAGTTTTCACTTACTTGGCTCCGTGAAGAATAACCTTTTTGGGTTGTTCTTAGTGTGTTAATGGTTGTTTTTTGTCTGACGTGTTGTTTTTTTTCTACCCAAAATGGTTTTAGGTTGTTTTTGTCTTTTTTTGCCTCAAATATATTAAGCTTCCCAAGGATAATTGCCCATTTAATACTGATAATGTAGAGTTGCTGTAGAGTTCTCTTATCTGCTAAAAATGGAGGTTATATCATCCATTACCTATGGAAGATTCTGCAGTGCTTGACTTCCTTTCGCTGTCACTGATGTCCTGAAGGTCAGCAAGCAGGTCTTTGAGCTCTGGTTTCTCCTCCTTTAATGCTGAAGAAGAACACATAGTATATGTTAAACGGACATATGTACGTAAACAAACATATATTCTGGAAATGAAGATATGATGGTAAACTCACCTGTACTTTTCCGGGGTTCGCCGTGATCAGACCTGTCCCGTGGGGCACGAGTGGGACTACGGCTGCGGTGACTTTGTTTTGGTTTGTCATCATACTCCTCAGGTAGCATCCGATGATGAGATGGCACTGAAAACAAAGGGGTTCTTGTTAATTACTGCAGATTTTACATCATAATTTCATTGTTTCAGAATCAGAAACTGTATGAATGGTGGTGGGACATTGAACCTGGTTAGTGGTTCAAATCAATTGACAAATAAATCTTATTTGCCAAAATTACTAGAAAATTATGTATTCTTGTGTTTGTGGTTTATTTACAGAACTAGAAGAAGTGTGTTTAGTCTTCCTAGAGAGAAGCTGTATGTTTTTTCCGAGCGAGTATAACATTCACTGACCTTCCCGTCTGGAACCTCTTTCGTTGCGTCGCTCTTCCGCCCTCCTCTCTCGCTCCTTAAGCTCTCGTTGCTCTTTTTGCTGTTCACGCAGCTTTCGGTCACGTTCGCGCTGTCGCTCCAGCTGCTCCAGCCGGTCCCTGTGGTCCAAAAAAACCCCAGTAGAGTCCACTTGAGGTCTGTTTAGATAACCAAAAGTTCACCAAAAGTCACTGTTTTATTTAGTTAGTTAGTGAAAGGACCAGTGTGTAGGATTAAGCGGCATCTGGTGGTAAGGTTGCAGACTACATCCATCTCAAAGCCTCTTGCATAGCAATACTGTTCTAAAAACTTATTTTCAATTGACAACACATTAATGAAAAACATGAAGAGGGAATTTAGATTTAATTTCTGTAAGTAGAGTCGCCTAGATCCTACACACTGGAGGTTTACAATGAATTTACAATTTCTCCTTCAGTTTGCATTATTTATGTGACCTTTAAGACTTCAATGAGGAAAGAGCAGTACATCACATGTACACTTACAGAAACATACTTGTGGAAAAAAAAACACTGGACAGAAGTTCCGATCCGAAAAAGTAGTTATTACCTTTTGGAAACATACACTGGCCATACTCAAATTAATAATATGTATGTATGTATTAATATTAATACATTTATCTGTGTCAAGCTAACATGACATTATTTAATATTTATACTTCAGAATGTTGATGCTCACCTTTCTCTACGTGAATGAGCTCTGGCCTGCTCCCTTCGTTTTTGCCTTTCCCAGTCTCGCCTGGCTTTGTCTTCTTCCCACTGACGCTTCCTGCGATCGCTCTCTCGCTCTTTTTCTTTATCTTTGGGCCGTGCATGTTTCCCTGCTGTATACATGAGGGGAGGAAGCAGATATGAAAAAGTACCCAGCATGGAGTAGTCAACTGTAAATAATGTTTTTTTATTTCAGTATCACTTCCAAACCTCCTTCAGCAGAGTGACTGCGATGACGTCTCTTATCTTTTCTCTTCTCCTCCTTTCTGTGGTGAGACTTATCCTTCCTCGCTATCTGCTGTGGAGGCTTGATTGCTAATGATTCATCTTCTTCTCCTCTGGTACGAGCAAAAAAAAAAACAACAACATAAGACTTAAAACAGACAACGGTTATAAAATAAATGAATTATATGTGTACGAATTTCCTCACGTTGGTTTACTACAGGTCCACATACCTGTCTTCTGTTGAGTCTTCCCGTGTGTACGGGGAATTACGGATTGTTATTTCCATTCTTTGATCCTGAAGTTCTCCTTCCTCCGGAGTATCTCGTTTGGCTTCCCGATCATCCGCCTGTGGAACAAGTCCCTGTGTGAACTATGCAAGAAGGGCAGAATTTGTGATTAGAGCAGGAGAGAAATCATTTGCAATACAAATAAACGCATAAGCTTAGACTTTTCTTTACAATGTATGCATTAATAAGAATCCTATTTTATACAACAGATACAATAGAAAGCTAAAAATTGTTTTTAATACCATCATTGCGCATGTGTAATGTCGATATGACTTTACATTTTTCTGATGCTTCTGATCACTTTTCTCCTCTAATTCTCTTCTGCGTTTCTTCTCAAGTAGGATTTCGTCAAGAGTTTTAACTTTCCAGGTCTCCTTTTCGTCCCCCATCAGCGTCCACTCTCCACCGCCTGATTCACATCACAAAGACACAAGCAACACAGCGGGCTCATTTACTTCCATCATGAACGGTGTTGCATAAAACATAAGCGACTGAAAGTTGAAATACATCTACGACAGAAGATCTTTGCACTGGTAGGTCGCGAATTCAACAATTAATCATCCATTTAATTTTAATGTTAACTGTCAAAATTAAAGAACATCTGGCTACCTTTGCTAAAGCTGTGAGACCTTAGAAATCACTAGTGATTCTTATCTACCACAGAGTAGGTGTTAATCAATCACATTTAGCGCACTTGCTCTAGTTCTACTAACGTTATCTTAAATAGAGTTTGTCTTTATTTCATTTGAGTAGCAACACGGGTAGGAAAACGGTCAAAAAAAATTGTGCGTCTAAGCCTCCGGTGTGTGGAGAATCAAACGGACGATGCTAATACGTAAGCTAGCAAACGTTAGCTATCGAAAAGTAGCATGGGCGACTATTGCCAAACAACTTCCATAGGCAACTACACGGTGCTGAAAGAAATGACTCATATATTGATTACACTTGTTAATATGCCAGAGTATATCGGCGACCGTAGATCAAATTAAAAGCCTAAATACAACAGACAGTGGTATTATTGGCCCAGCGGGTGAAACAGTTAAACCAACCTGAAATACGCGCAGCGGTATTATTGCACACCGGAAGTTTGAATACGTCCGTAACGTCTGTTGCACTTCCGGTGTCAAACAATTACTTCCTATATAATATAATATAATATAATATAATATAATATAATATAATATAATATAATATAATATAATATAATATAATATAATATAATATAATATAATATAATGTAATGTAATGTAATGTGATGTAATATAATATAATATAATAGTAAATCTTTGTTTTCAAAGATTTCCCACTTTTCCAACAACATCTAAATTCTCAACAGCAGGCGCTGTTGCAAGTAATACCTGGAGCGCAATGTTAATATATGGCTTTTGACAACAATCTTTTTATGTTATCCTTTACAACAAACTAAAAACGAAATGTAAGCAAACTGAAGTCTTTGTTTCTAATGTACAACTCTGAATTAAATTGAATTGTGTCTGAACATATAAAGGCCAAATCAAACATTGCAGGATTTCTTTACATTCCCAAGTTTCGTAATTATTTTTACTTTGCACTCCACTATCTGCTCAGGATGTGATGAAACCGGAGACCACACAGTACTTACAGAGGCCTTTATCACTGAGAATGTGTCATATAATGAGGTGAAAGACATCAGCTGGATTACAGCCAGTAGATTTATGGTAGGCTGACCTCCGTGGTCAAGGATTCTTATGGAGCAGGAAGCATGATTGTCTGTGTCAGTCTGGGATTTGAACGTGTTGGAGAGCTGAGCTTTCTAAGCAGCTTGTTTCAGACTCCTACAGGTGAGTGAAACTGTTATTTGAATAATCTTGACTAAGTCCTTAATCATTAGACACTGCTTTCTGAATCACATTATTTCAGTCACTGGGTCTGATTTAGCTTCTGGGCTTATTAATTAACATGGATGATAAAAACATATTTTTAAACTTTATTAAACACATTTAAATCTATATACCTCATAATGTATTCATAGAAATAACACTCTTTAAACAGTAGCTAGTTTCTTTGGCTGTTGTGAATGTGCCTTAATCTTATTTTTATCTACCTGCAGACAACTCACTGTGTCCCAGCACAGAGTATATGTGTTGAACAGTGAGCAGTGATTCCAGCAGATAAATCTCAGAGAAAAAGTAAAACTTCCAACATGGACTCCAACAGTGGTGGGAGCGTCCAATATGATCGCTGGAATGACGACAACATCAACATGAACGTAGAGGCTTCACAGTCTACTGGAAGGTGAAATAAAATGAGGCCTGATGTAAATATAAAAATAGAAAAACAGTTTTCATAATATTGATCATTTTCTTTTGCTGCTGAGGAAAACCCATAGAGCTAGATATGGGTGAGTTACAACTACATGGTACTCATAAGCTTTACAAGACCAGAACCAAATTGACAGTATGTTAAAACCAGGTTATAAAATAATGTGGGAGTGACAGTGGACTTAGAAGTGCTTCATGTGACCCTGACTACCTTTCTCTCACACAATTACAGGATCTATAACAGAGTGTTTGTTGGCAGCACTGGAACAATAATGAAGGCAGCAGGAGCTGTAGCTGCACTGGTGTCTATTTACATCATAGGATACGTGACGGGATACTACATCCATCGGTGCTCATAGTGAAGACCAGGAAAGAGGGAAGAGACATTCAGGATAAATTGTGCATTTAAAATAATCTTTTCTTGGTTGTATAAGATCATTAGGGCCATTCAATCTGATTTTTCAGGCACAGCTGTCTGAAAATTAAAAACCATGTCTAATCAGCTTGGGTGAATTCTGGGCAGCCATTTTCTTCACTGATGCAACACTGATTTCATTGTGTTTATTAGACAGAAATTCCTTATACTACATTTGTAACACCTTTGTAATAATACAGCTTTGGTTTCAATAGAACCACAATAGTTTCAATAGGTCTGGGGCTTCAAATAGTTTGTGTTATTGTTTAGCAGTTTCAAAGACTGCAGCAGTTCTTTAACTGTTAACTGATCTTCAAGTAACATTTGAACCATTTCTACATAGTTAATGCAAGACTTTTTTTCTGTGATGAAACTCTGAACAATGAATGAAAATAACGTATTACAAAAGTATTAGCAGTCAAAAAAATACCAAATTTAATGTTTGTTTTTTTTTTCTTTGAAAATGAATTTACTATCAGTTTTAATTGTACAATGGGTGTTACTGATAAAGTTGATACTGGAAGAAGGGCCTGAAAGCTGTTATGTCAATAGTATTACTATTAGCATTACAGCTTTCAGGCTCTTATAATGTCCCAATTCTTTGTCTATAACATGGTGCCTACTGAAGATGTCAAAACTTTTAGCTATGTATAAAGAACTGATAATAGCAGCCTATTCCAGCTGTCATTGGGCGAGAGGCAGGAAACACCCTGGACAGGTTGCCAGTCTATCACAAGGGGTGACACACAGAGACAGACAACCATTCATACTCACACTTATGTCACATTTAGAATCATCAATGTGTCTAACAAGCACATCTTTGGACGATGGGGGGAAGGAAAGAACCCACACAGACACAGGGAGAGCATGCAATCATGTTTCTTATCAGAACTACGATAATGATGAAAAAATATAGTTCCAACAGCAAAAAAGCAACGGAAGCGGCATTCATTGCGATGCTTTACAAGTTCTTACTGTGTGCAGGACTTGGTGCAGATGTCAGAATTGTGTTCCAAACTGAGTCTGAACCTATTCTGACCAGAACAGCAGGTGTGGTCCTTATACTTGGCATTATTTTTACATTTTTTTCACCTCAACAGTAACCACTTGTGTTGTTACGTATATGAAGGAAAATTGTGGCACAAAACGGACTTTAAAACAGGTGGGCTATACTTTGTCTTGTTGAGTTTCTTGTTCTCAAAAAGAAATGCAAATTTTGATATTCATGTTTGTTTGGATAACATTAGTCTTTATAAAAGTCTCCGAAATGTCATAATAATCACATTTTTGAGAGTTTGTGAAACAGAGAGTGAGGGTCTCAGCAAAGCAAGCAATCCCAATCCAAGTATACCTCTGTTAATCACATTTCCTCTTATACTTATATAAAACGCACGTACTTGTCTCCGTTTTTATTGTGTATTGTTTGATGGGTTGATGCAGTAGCCGTGGAGGTTTTCTCGATGCTCCGTGGGGGCGGGGCAGGAGGCCTCAGACTCCGGGGAACCCCGTCAGACTGATGTCACAGTCTGCAGACAGCCGAGAGGCGGATCCGTAGGAGCCACCACCAGCTCCACAGCGTGTCTGTCTGAGCAAAATGAAACATGGATGAGGAGGTCGCTGAAAGTTGGGAGGAAGCTAGCGATAGTGGGGTAAATAATGAAACGACCAATATACTTTCTTTAAAAGGTTGTCATTCTTTCTGTACTTCGTGTTATCAACGGATCTTGTTGTTGTAAGAGCCCATAACGCGGCTCCACGTTAACGACTCCTATGGGCCAACAATGTGGCTAAAGCTAACGTTAGCCTCAAGAAAGTTGGCGAGCTACCGTCAAATAGCTTCAGCTACCAAGTGAGTCCGAATTAACGCGTACTGAACTCACTGAAAGACCTTAGTCGTGTCAACGTTATTCTGCACTAATTAAATGTATTCGTGTATACGTTTAAGCTAACTACGACCGGATATCGAGTATGGCTAAATAACGCGAGCTAAACCCGCGGAGCGAGAGTTCAGCTGTAATGCTAACGTCGAGGTTAGCTAACGCAGTGCTAGGTTAGCACGGTTTCTATAGAAAATATGTCCCGTTTTACGATTTGTTACTTATTGGCACATGTACACATCTTGTCCGGGACGACAAAGCCTCTCTTAGGTCCCACTTTAGACTCACATTCAACACTTACAGCTGCAATAACTTATTTATGGAAAATTACAGACTAAACCCGGTCTATTCCTGGGGAGGAAGGAGCGAAAACGATAACAGCCAAGATCGCTTGCCTAGTCGCTTGAAATAACGTGTAACTCAACAGAGTCCTTATATTTTTTACGCAGCCTGATTTAAAGTGACAAGGTTTCCATGGAGTCGTAAAAAGTCTTAATAAATGTGATTTAAATCCTTTATAGGTCTTAAATACGAACCTATTTTGCATTGTAGGTCTTCAACTACATTTAGTCAAGTGTTAAATCCTTCCGTCTATTTGCCTCTTGATTTGCAGCACGACCAGCTCTGGCCCCGGCCTATATGTTTCTGTTCCTCAGTAGTGGAGTCCACCGCAGTTGATAGTTGAATGACGATATATTTGGTAATTTTAAAGGTAATTCCGGGGCTCAGAATTGTCCCTATTTTCGCGCTTAGCGTAGATCTTAAATTTAACCCATAATGGTCTAAAAAAGTCTTATATTTCCGTGGTTCAAACCTGCAGAAACTCTGAGTGGGCTTAATGTTAACGTGCTCAACTAAGTTTGCGTATTTCCCGTGGTTGAAAAGGCCGATTGTTTGTTCGGCAAAAACTTGGGTCAAGGTGTCAGTTGGAGTCTGAGTTGTGAGCTAGTTGTGTCGTTAAGCTGGTTAGGTGGCAACGCTGGGCTAATATTAGCACGGCTAACCTGTACTGTTAGTGTTAGATCGCTGACGTCACGCTAGTCGATGACGTCGAGAATGTGGTTCAGGAAGCGGTAGCGACTCGTCAGGTTGAACCTATACCTAACCGTGGTTAGCCCTGTACCTCAGTTAACCTTATGCTCCAACTCTTCTCTTGTAACATCAGTCGGCTAATGTTAGCTGGCTGAACCACTGTGCTATGACTTGGCAGCTGTCCTACACAAGTAAAAATAGCTCGTAACTGAATCCTGCTGTTCCATCCACTCTCCCACTCAGTACCTGCTGCACAGCCCCCCAACAAAAAACATCTTGACCCTGCTGATTGTTGACATGAAAACTTGTTTGTGCTGTTTTTCACACAGGAAATGGAAAAGCGCTTGGAAGAGAAGCTACGCATCAGCCAGAAAGAAAAGTAAGAACCTAAGAGGTTAAAGACATATGTCCTCTGCTTGCTTTGGATACTACAGATTGAAAGTAAGATGTACTGGAAAGTAGAACAGCTACATACAGTGCAGGATAAAAAGAAACTTTGATTCTAAGCATGGAAGTTCAACACCTAAGCTAGTACTTGCCCCCCCCCCAATCCCTAGTGGCCTCTTGTCTGGCGTATCAGTAATTTTGCACGTGCTGCATCTTGTTCTCAGGGAGTCCAGTAATTCGTCACGTTCTCCGTTGAGGACAACCATGGTGATACAGGATGAATCTTTACCAGCAGCGCCCCCACCTCAGATACGCATTTTGAAGCGGCCTGCCAGTAATGGCTCACTGGGATCGCCCTTGAATCAGAACAGACCCACACCGCAGGTCAAGTCCCTGGCCCAGAGAGAAGCAGAGTATGCTGAGGCCAGGAAGAGAATATTGGGCAGTGCCTGCCCAGAGGAGACACCTCAGGACAAACCCAACACTGACAGGTAACAGTCACCAAATATTGACAGTTGAGGAACTTACTCAGCCAATAACAACTTGCTGAACTGCACCGGTAACAGCCTTAGTACTTGCTGCACTGAAGACTATGTTTTCCTTTTTTTTTTTTAATCTGTACAACTGTTGGCATGCACTCATTTCTAAGTAGCTAAACACATGTGGATGTTGGCATTATGAGTAGTCATTTAATACATTAAATAGTGGTAGTAAATGCAGGCTAATCTTCAGTATGACTTATTTGCCACTAAAAATTAGACTACTTAGAGATGAATCCTTGAGGACTTTTCAGAATACGCATATTGTCTGATTTGATGGGAGTGTTGCTGTCCTCTCATTCTACTTACTCATACTCCTCTCACTTTGGTTTCATTTTATATAATAAATCTTGAAGAAACATGTTTATCTGACTTCTGTCTCGACCTGGTTTTGATAGAGTTGGAGACCAACAGTTGTCACAGAAAGCTCTCCAGCTTAACCTTGCATAACACGATCAACTTCAGGTTAATTGCCTGAATAAGACGCAGATTTAAATGGCAATGAACAGTGCCCAAATGAATACAAGAAGTTAAAATGATTTTGCTTCATCTTAACTTTTATAAGTTTACATAAAGCTGTGCAGGTTGTAATTCTCAGTCCACTTTGGGTGATTGTAACCAAAGTTGTTGAGTTGTAAGATGCTGTATTTCTTTTTGAAAACTGAAAAAACTAATTAGATGGATGTCAAAATTCCTGTTGCCTTTTGCTTTTGCATTGTTCTTAATCTACCATGGCCTGGATGAATGAGAACCTTCACAGGCATGTTAAGATGTTTCATCACTCCTTTAAGGGTTTCACTCAGTTTGGGGCTATTTAGAGTAATTACTTGTCCTAAACGAATGTGGTTAAAGGTCTGTGGATAACATATTCAGAGCTGGATCCTCCTAGGAAGATTCTTGGATGAAATGATCTCAAGAAGTTTCCACTAAATGCTTAAAATTTTGACTAGATTGACCACCATAACTAAAATTGTATGCAAAAACACATCCGATGTGAGGCAGCAAAGATTCAGTTCAAGGGAGAGCCATCCACGGAAAACAAGAGTTGCTGAACTTTGCCAACTGGCAACGAGTTGTGCACAGTTTCTAATTAATTTGTTTCTGTTTCCTCTTTCTTTCTTCCGCCAGGCCAGGGCGCAATAACTCAACAATGCCTTCAGAGGACACCCGATCAAACAATCACACTGTCCGTCAGCCAGCCGGCCCAGATGGCACCCATGGGTTCCGACAGCACAGATAAGTGGGCCATTAGGACCACACAGCCATCAAGGGGAGAGAGAGAGAGATCAAAGGCCATCGGAGAGCAAAGCAAGTACTGTATTCTTAAAACTTCCCACCCTCAGTTCCCAGATATCAGCTGTAAGCACAGCCGCACTAATGCCCACCTCTTCCCACTCACGCGGACCTGACGGGCAGCAGGGAACTCCAGGAGGAAGTCAAATAGAAATGAGCTCTCTTCTCTCCCCACTCCAGTTAGGACTAGGCACTGTGATTATGGACATCCTCTGGACTCACTGTGATGATCCCCTTTAAGAGACACCCCGCACCTCCATCTCTGTCCTCCGTCAGTGCCCAGCGGCTCCATCTAAGGACGCCAAAAGGGCACAAGTAAAGACTGAACAAAGGATGGTTCAGAGAGGAGGAGAAATGAGGGGCCATATCAAAATGAGATGAGCTGGTACTTGTGCAGCAACTTATTCTCAGCAATAACAAACATCACCTTTCATGTTTTTAATTTTTTTTTTTTTTAAATGTTGGCTCTCTAAAATTTTATCTTTGTTTTTTGCTCGCCATTATCATTACTAGGGATGCTCTGATATCTAACAAAAACATAGACAAGTACTTCATTTTATCATCCATGCCCCACCACAAATCTGTTCAATAAAACAGTATTTAATAATGAGGCTTTTTGGTGGAAATGTATGACATGGCATCGCTGTTTGGTGGTAAATGGTTCATATGTTTTAAATTATCAGCGCATCCCTAATATGGAAATTGCCATTTGTTTTTTGTTGTTCTTAAACTGATGGAAGGGGTTCGGTGTGTCAACTTGTATATCTGATGAGTTCTGTTTACGGTTTGTATTTTTGTTTTTTAATTCATCTTTTCAAACTGTCTTTCTTGGATTGTCACTTAATTTCTTTTTAAAAGAAACAAGGCAAAGGATAAAGTGGATAGAAGTCCATTTTTAAGTAGCATTTCCACTTTTTTTAAGAAGATGGCAGCGATGCCAGCAGTATCTCAGTATCTTTAAATGAAACGAACCAAAATCCCTTTTAAAATGATCTCAAAATGTTATTTGAAGGTGGTGTTGGCAGCAACTCAAAGGAGGGTGAGATAGATTTACTGCTGTACTTCACAGACCTCTCTGTTGTATCTCCACATCCTCCTCTGAAGTGCAGCATTTAGGAACTCAGGTGCATGTGAACGAGACTGAATGAATGAAATGAACTAAGATTGTATTTTTCCAGCAGGTTTGATTTCTCAGACAGCTGATGTCCGTATTTAAGCTTGGGTTGGCGCTTAGAGTGCTCTGTGGAATGACCTGTAACTGAAATGGTGTCAAAAGATGAATGAATGCCAGGTGTTTTTGTTTGTTTTATCTGGACTATCAGCATCATGGTCACAGTGGGGTTCAAAATCCCTCCCTGTTTATTGTTTGTGTTTATTAGGATCCCCATTAGCTGCTGCTAATCAACAGCTAATCTTCCTGGGGTCCACACGTAAACTGTGTGAGTGATTAGTGCGCTATAATTTAGACACAGCTAGATATGAACCAGAGAAGAGTGGCTTTTCTGGACCATTGTGCCCAATAGATGTTAAAAGTTTTCACCTTTTTATTTGTTCAAATGGAGGAGATCTCAAAGCCATATTCAGTGGAGCAACATCATCAGTACAAAAATGGTTCGTGTAAGGGTTGAATTCAGCTTGTGCCTCCTGTATCACATCTTTACTTCCTGGTTATTGATCTTATTTCTGAAAGTGTCTGAAGGGTAAATTCACAGTTCTGATAAGGTAATGTAGTGGCAGATACGGAGACAGGCGTGTTTAAGCTGAGCTCCGAGTGCAAACAATAACTGCCTGTAAATACAGATTTAATAAAACGATTTCCAAAAAAATGTTTATGCACATTCATTAAAAAAACAAGGCATCTGATAGAAAGTTAGCATTTTCCAAAAGATAAAGTTTTTAGCGCTACAGGTAAACATTGCATTGTTGGTCAAGTTGTGGATATGGCTCAAACATCCCTAATTTGGGGACAGTGTCCAGCAGAGGGTTGAGCAGATGCTAGCTGCAGCAGACGACTGTGTGATCTGTGGGGGACAATGTTTGATTAAGGGGCGGCCATGATCTGGGGTCAGACAGAGCGGCGTTCAGTTGCTTATACTGCTTCTTGGATTGGCGCCTCCCACGTAGCAGTCGAAGACAGTTCAAAATCCCACAGTCTATCAGCAACTGGAAAACAACAATAAAACATTACTTTAAGGAACATATAACCTTAACCAAAAAGATTTTTTTTTTTTTTTTACTCAAACAGGAAATAGTTTGACTTGTAATACAGGACATTGACTTGTGTGACCCATTGCAGAACTAAATGCAAAAGTCAGAGAGCTGCCTCTCTTCCCAAACAAGATTACAAACTTTATAAAACAGCCACTGCAACGTATGCCATCTTTGTGTTGGAGCTAATGATTCATGTTAAAGCAGACTAATAGTGTCATATCATCACTCACCTCCACAAAGAAACAAGTAAGGAAGTTGAGAGCAGCCAGTGCAATGAGAAGCAATTTATAATTTTTATCAGGGATCCTGTATAGTTGGAGGACACCGCTAAAGACAGGTCCGGGATAGAACACCAGCCAGAACATCACAGCAAAATGGATGACCAGCAAACAGAGGAACGCCACTGGAAAGAGGGGGAGGAGAAAAGTGCATGTTTGGTCCACATGTTGTAATCCCCATTTGAGGTGACGAGTTTCCAGAAGGGACAGAAACGGGTAATAAAACCATTAAGTGTTCAAAACAAGTGTTAGAAAGAATGAACAAAGCCAGAATTTATTTGTGTAGCAATGTTGTTTCCAAAAAATTTGTATTTTGATTCCACAGCAGGTAGAACCACATGGTCACCAGTAAAACTGATGAATCATTTTATATTATTTAGCGTCTGAGTAAACTGTTAAGTGAGAATTTCTAATCAGAGTGATGTCAATCAGGTTAAGGAAATACTTTCAATGTAAATATAGCCATTCATCCAGCTTTACGTCCTCATCCTTAGACACTTCTGGTGACTCACCATTGTGGTAGAGAGGTTTTTTATGAGGGTAACTTTTGGTGACCACCACGGCCATGATGATGTACTGGAAACCTGACAAGTCAAACACACTGGTGTCTTCCATGTTGGGCAGATTGGCTGCCCCACACACTGTCGAATTCAGTGGAATATACCTAAAAATACAAGTTTATTACTTTTAGATGAATTTACAGTAGCAGACACTGGGTTATTTATACACCAATCAGCCACAACATTAAAACCACTGACAGGAGGAGTGAATAACATTGATCACCTTGTGACAAATCAGTGTTCTTGTAGGAGCCAAATTTAGATTTTTGTTTATTCTAATGTTTTCTTATTTCTTTATCATTAGTATGTGAGCGTGTGTGTGTGCTGCAGTATGGCCATAGGTGGATTTAACCTCTGGTGGACACCTGAGAGGCTGAAGGTGGAGCCCAAGTGGGGGAAAATTATATTACACAGAAGTCACAGCTTCAGCGAGTGTCTGAAAGAGGCAACTGTTCTCTGACCATTGTAAAGTTATCTGTCAAACAAATTTCTGCAATAAATGGTCACTAGGACCGTCTGGAACACGTGTTAACCTTGGATCCAATACAGCCACCAAAGGAAACAAAAGAACCAAAAGTCAACTGAAATTGCTGATACAGTTCTGCTGGAAAACGTTTGGACCTGGTATTCACGTGGATGTTACTTAGACATGTAGCCCCCACCACATAACAATTACACACCTCGATGGCAGCAGTAGGATGCAGTCTGACACAGACACACGCAAAAACACAAAAAACAAGAAGACCAGCACAAGGTGTTGACCTGGCCTCCAAATTCACTACACCCCAAAATGATCAAGTATCTGAGGGATGATCCACAGAGGCCCCTCCCCTCAACCTATAGGACCCAAAGACCCCCACTAACATGCTGTTACCAGACACCACAGGACACCCTCAGCAGACCCATGTCCATTCTCTGATGAGTCACAACTGTTTTGCAGGCACAAGGGAGACCTACATAATATTAGGAAGGTGGTCATAATGTTATGCCTGATTGGTGTATAATATAATATAAAATATTCCTGATGGAAAAAATTACTCTATGTAGTTGTGTCTTTTACTGACCAGTCCTGTGAGATGGTGATGAGGAGAGCAGCCACCTGGCCCAGGATGATCAAACAAGTGTGGATGAAGAGGCTGCCCAGGACAGGGAGGGCCAGTAGACTGGCTGGAGGTCTGCAGGGGTACAGCTCATTGCTGGGGCCTCCTTTCCCCATCACAATGGCGAGAAGCGTCACGAGAAAAAGATCAAAGTACAGGAACTGCAGGTCTCCAATGCTCGTCTTCACCTGAGCACATAACGGGAATATTTTCTATAGGAAGTGATTTAATGGAGTTGCAGGCTTGTACTGAGCGTGAAAGATGTTTTCCTTGGCAGACATTTAGATTTGCTACAGCAAGGAAAGCACAGCTGTAGGGAAAGTTCTCTTGTGCGTTTGTAAATTCAGTGGCTTATTAAGCATCCCTTAATGTAACTGTGCTTTATCTACTACTTACCTACTATAAAACCTTAACTAAAAAAAAAAAAGTGAATGTCATCCACAACATTCAGGCTGCAATCATGACTTCAGGAAATCATACATTTGAAAAGCATACCCAAAACAGCTCAGATTTAAAAAATAAATAAAACAAGATACTTCTTCATCTTAAATAGAACAAGTACAGTGAACCCTCGTTTATCGCGGGGGTTACGTTCCAAAAAGAACCCGCGATAGGCGAAATCCGTGAAGTAGAAACCTTTATTTTTTTACAGTTATTATACAATGAAATACTCCATAAAACATTGAAAGCAAGGAACAAAACCTTTTTACAGGCCCAAGCATTTGTTTAACAAATAAAAGTACTGTATGAACGTTTGTTGTTGTTGTTTTTTTTTTTTTTTTTTTACAAATAACTACTGTACTGTACTGTAAAATAATATAGTTCTAAATAAATAAATAAATAATAATTTTAATCATCAATACGAACTGAAGGGTTAATATTGCAGGGATCAGCACCGCCTCACCGCTCGTATCCAGCGTGATGTTTTTTTTTCTGCAGTCATTAATCCACAAAGCTAAACCAGACTCCATCCTTACCACGGTCCTGTTGCGGACAGTTGCAACCCTTTTTGCATCCTTATTAAAACTTATTGCTGCTGTCGTCCTTATGTTATTTTCCTCCTTCTTTATGGAACGAACGGAAGATTAATTAATTCCGTAATGGCGACCTACAGCCGCATAGCCTCTACCTTCCTTTAGCATGTCCAGAAGTTTAACTTTTTCTGCGATAGTTAGCATCTTCCTCTGCCTTTTGGGCCTGACCGCAAGTGCCTTTGTCGGTGCAGAACGTTTTGTCGACATTATGGGTTTTAGAGAAACTTGAAATTGCAAGAGAATTAGCAAACTTCAATTTGGCAAGCGGTTTTACGTACGGGTACATATTAAACCATAACGTTATTGACACACAGGTAGAGAAGACGCGGAGAGACTGTTTAGCCAATCAGAATGCAGAACACAATGCATGATGCAAATCCGTGAAGCAGCGAGACCGTGAAAAGTGAACCGCGTTATAGCGGGGGTTCACTGTATATTGTGAAAAATGTTCATAATCATCAAAGACTGTACAGAAAAGAAAAGGTGAGATGATGATGATCTCCATAGTTTTTACTCACTGTGTAGAGAATGACGACTGAGCTGAACTGAATAAGGCTGTAGAGTGCCATGTATCTGAAGAGACTGAAAGAGGTGACCAAAGAACATCGACCCTCTCTGCACAGACAAGGAAGAAAAAACATGTTATTTCTCTTTCCTTGGCAGAAACTGCCACAAACTCTGGATGTTTCGTGGCGAGGTTTCACCACTCATCCAAGTGGCTTCTGCAGTTGTTGGACTGCATTCGAGGAGCAGTCAAAGAACTGCAGAATTCATTTGGATTGAAGTCCAGCTGCCTTTGTTTCAGACACATCCAGATTTGCCCTGTTCTTCACTGTGTAGGTTTTTAATGCCTCTACCGTTCTTACTTGATAAGCAGCGGCACACAGCTGATGTTCTCTGTCTTGGAAGTGAAAGGTGAAGCCACTGAAGCCTCGGCTTCAGACAGGGAAACGCCGACATCAGCAGCTCTCAGGGCACCACAGTCATTGGCTCCGTCCCCACACATTCCCACTCGGTAGCTGCGCAAGTAGAAGCATGATTTCATCATTAATTGGTTAAAGCCAGGAGGCAACAAGTCTGGTGCATCAGTGTTTAATTATCAACTTGCAAAGTCTTAGTGAAAATTCTGCAGCAGAGCGTTTAAACTCAAAACACTCAGACCCTTATATTCCAACTATCAGCCTACATGTATTTTAAGTGCCATGACTGGAGGATGTTGGAAGTTCCATTTCTCCTATTTCTATTCATTTATTCACTGTGCTCCACCTTTTGTTTTTAGTCGGAAGTATGGACTGAACTCACTTTAGTTTCTGCAGCTCCTTCACCAGCTGGGTTTTCTGATCGGGGGCCATGCGTGCAAATACTGTAGCTCGCATCAAAACCTGCAACGTCAGCATGACAAGTCACTGGTACATTAATGTGCTCTATTATCAGTATATCGCTGCTGGTATTACACAGCTTAAATTACCTTTGGAAGATGCTCTGGGAAACAGTCACAGAGGGCAGCAAAGGACTTGCCATTAATAGCCAAGTGATAGCCAAAACCACTCTGATACAGACCCTGAGAGGAGAGGGAAAAACATCAACTAAAACTTATCCACTCGTGATTGCACTGTTATGCCACTGTGATAGCCACTCATATTATTAAACAAAGAATATGTAAGATCTGTTCACATATTCTGTCTCTATCCCTCTACTGTCCATCTGAACCATTTTTGTTGCTACAGTCACTTTATCAGTTAAGCTTTCCCACACTGCCAAAGTCACTTAACTATTTTGTCAATGCTGCTCTCATTCAAAGATATCAACATATCTGAGTGTGCAATAGCAGTGGCAGTGCAAGTGTCTATGGTGCACGTATTTAACTGTGTTAACTGCACAAAAGGTATGGCTGAACAGAGACAGACTGAAGCTCACTATAATCTTACTTTTGCCTTTTGTTTAATTTATTAAAATAAACCCATATTTCTGACTGGAATTAATATATCTACAATATCTTCAAATATGAACGATTTGGTACTGGTATTTGAATAATAAATATAATAAATTGACATGTAATGGGAATTTTACTGCTTTGGAAAAGATTCTGACTTCAGCTGACACCAAGAAGATCATCCCATCTAATATTCATTACAGACCAGCACAGCTTAATCAAGCTATGCTCAAAATTTGACTTTCTAACCACAGTCCTGGTCCCAGTTTACATGCAACGGAGAAAATCCAACAACTGACGGGAACATGTCCTCTTCCACCACACTAGGTGGCGATATGTGTCTTTTACCATGTTAATACGGCTCGCTTTCCAGTTGACCTTTACGTTATATAATAAAATAAAGATTCATTCATGCGGCAGACGGGATTTCAAACAACAACCAGATTGATAATGGTACAGCTCTTTTAATCTCGTATATAATGAGCGCACTACTTTTGGTGCAGATAAGATGCACGCTATCCCTCAGGTGGTTCTTCTACTGGCTCTGTTTACCTTGTTCTCCTGCGACTAGCATTCTTGGATTGGATTTCTTGGTTTTTGTTCCAGGGTCACACGCCAGCGAGCGGTTGTGGAGTATGTGCACGTTATCCTGTTGTAGTTCGATTAAGCGTATATATGCCGGAGAAAACCAAATTCTAATCGCATTATCTGAGTGTCTTAATCGGATAAGGGGAACTTTTTAGTAGGAGTAATGTGTTTACATGCACTTACATTGTCCAGTTAGAGTCTGATTAAGGCAATAATTATTTTTTTTCATGTGCATGTAAATGCACTGATGATTCCTGCAGTCAAAACTGCCTTTGTGAGTAAATGAGTCCTAATTAGTGGTTAGTTACTGTATGGCAGTAATGTACTGTATGTGGAGTAAGAATGACCCACCTGAGTGATGACCTCAGTGGAGTTTTGGGTGGCAATGGGCTGTCCGTCTTCCACAGTGAAGCGCAAGGTGGGCAGAGAGTGGGCAGTGTGGGGGGTAGCAGTGACGAAAATCACCTTCTCATCAGATTCCACCATCCCACAGGTTTTTGCTACATTGACTGCAGTTAAAATGTTGTCCCCTATGTGGAGAAGACATTTGACATGGCAAAGTGTATAATAATGTCTACTTTTGAGTTTCATTAATATCTAAGAGTAATGCGTAAATGTAAATGACAGGAAACAAATGAACGTTTGCATGTTGCCAAAGTGTTACACATTTACAGTATAATAAAAAAAGAGAAACTGAAGAAAGCAATTAGGCTGTAGTGAGTCCAAAACATTTCTCACCCGTGACCATAACACTACGAATACGTGCCACTCTCAGGATGTTAATAGCCACAGGACTTTCAGGCTTCACCAGGTTCTTCATCATCAGCAAGCCAAGGAACTGCATGTCTTTCTCTACTTCCCCTCTGTGGACAGACACAAAGAGATAATTACGTTTGTGAAAAGTTTTAGTCTCAGAAAGAAGCTTTAAGTACAGACTATATTCTCACCGTTCAATGGTCTTCAAGTCGGAGTTCACGTCTATTGGTTTATATGCGAGTGCAAGCACCCTGAGGCCTTCACTGGAGAAGTCACGCAGTTTGCTGGAGAACTGTGTTGGCACTGCAAACAAATAGCAATTTCTGGAAACATGCTTTCTTTCCAAATCACTACACAATAGAATCACACGTATCTCACAAGGATATACTGCAGGTAGGTAATAAAATGGTTCACCTAAATTTACCTGTGGAAATTTCAGTGAGCAGTAGTTATGACTAATATCAAGTCTTAGACCAAACCTGTTTCTGCACGACAGAGGCTTGCCACCATCTCTGGGGCTCCTTTGATGAAGGCAGTAGCTGAGCTTCCCCTGTAGGCCACCGTCACCACACTCATCCTCTGCAGGGCTGAGGAGAAAGGAAACCTCCTCACAATGGCCACTGCCTCGCTTGTGGACTAAGAGGAAAATGAAAGAGAAGAATAAATGCATAAGTCCAGACAGATAGACAATTTTTAAAATTATCCAGGGAACATAGCAAAGACACAATAAACACGGCTAGAACATACTAAAAACAGTAACACTGAGGTTCCCTTGTCCTCATATGTGCTTTAGTTGAGGAGTTCATTTTTCATTTGCATTTTTCACCAGAAAGAGAATAAAACAGTTATTGGCATCAAGTGGGGCCCTTGGAATAAAGTCTAAGTTAGATTAACAGACAATAAACAACAGCATTACCATCATTATAGCACTGTCACTTTAATAAGGCCTATTGATCAAGATGTGTGAGTGCTGGAGAGACACTCACATTGCTTTGAGTAGGAGGTCTCATTACAGCCAAAACCCTGTGGCCTCCAAACTCAACATTCAGCCCATTTCCATCTCCATCTGGCTCCTGGAGAGCCTAAAAAGTTAAAAACAACATAAAAATACTGATAAACACAAACATTGTTTTAAGTTGTTCTTTCAGCAACAGTGAATGAGAAGGAAACTTTTAAATCCTTATTTTATTTGAATTAAAAAACCTGCTTTCACATTTACAATAACACTGTTACTTGTTCCATACCATATGTTATCTATACTGTAGATAGGTGACTGTGGCTGCTTTACTTCTTTTTTGTGTACTGCTGCATCAAAGGTTAGAACACAGGTCACTAAAGGGAGGACCAATGTTCAGGTCCTGACATGAAATTATCCGGATCTGGACTTACAGCACTCGTTTAGTGGCCTGGGAAACCCTCCAACCATTTGCATGCATTCATCTCTTACTGTGCTACTCAGCCATATAATCTGTGCAGTCTGATAATCTCTTTATTATTTAATTTAAAATAGAAGTTATTCTGAATTTCTGAAGATGTGTAGAGTGTTTATAATAAAAGTGGAGGAGACTTTTGTTTTGAAATACAGTTCTTACTAGACTTGAAATAAGAAAATAACACTTATGATCAGAGTATTTATGATTTATAATCCTTCCAGCTCAATTTTAAAAGAACAGGAAATATTATTGAAATATATTTACATTTTAGTGTCGTGATTCAACAATAAAATGTTATGTCTTTATGTTATGTCGAGTAAGAAAGGTAGAATCACTATATAATGTAAGGAACATACTGATTAATATTGAAAATAAGATCATATAATGCAGATTCAAGTTCTTTTAAATGAATAAAATAAAGTTCATACCCAGCCAGTGGACTCCATCATCTTGAGCTCTAAAGGGTCTCCGAGCGGCTCACCTCGCAGCATTGCGACAGTGTGACAGCAGGCCAGTCCAGATAGCATGGGCCCTGCAGGTAGGAGTCTGGGGTCTGGGACCAGCTCCGAGAACCCGGCAGGCCCCCCCTCCATCACTCCCCACACATCCAGACCATCCTCCGTCAGAGTTCCTGTCTGGGAAACCAAATGCACCGGTACACTGATTCGGTACACTGATTCATCAACATGTAAAGCAGTCATAACTCTTCTCTGGATAAACAGTAAATGTCTGTCTATATATAGGTTCCTCCCTCACCTTGTCAAAGCAAAAGACTGAGATCTTGCTGCAGATGTTGATGCGTGGGGGACTAATGCAGAAGATACCCTGACTCTTCAACCTGCGCTGAGCGTAGATAGTGCCTGTGGTAATGGCAGCAGGAAGGGCGGGAGGAACTGCGATGGTCACGATATCCAGGCTTCTAATAATCAACTGCATCCAGGTCGCCTGGATATAGTACACAGACCAGCTACAGGTCACTGACGGCACTTTAATTCATTCATTTAACGAAGACGGGCCAGAAAATATGTTAATTGTAGGTTGCACTTACATTTGATCTATAGAGGACCACAAAAACGTAAATGGAGCCAATGAAAGCTGCAGAATGAAAATTAATATTGAAAAACAAATTATTATTAGTCAAAAAAGGAATAACGTAAAATCTGAGTAGTTAACTTGAACATTAAGATACCTTTAGTTTCACTGTACATTCTTGAAAGTGAATGCACTGTTAGAGCTCTTACCAACAAAACCGAGGATGAGCAGGAACTTGCCAGCATCTTGGTAAAAGCGGAAGTTGATTGGTTGAGGGTACAAAATGGAGCTGACCAGGTTTCCTTTAGCTGTGAAAAACCCTGTGAATAAGAGATAGACAGGACAACTCTTTTGACTTAGACAATTAACACAAGCTAACATGAAGGTTTGTCCACACAAATGGACCTGAGACAGATTTTTGCCTCAAAAGTCTAAGTTTAAAAAGTTTAAAGTTGCTGAAGGCCACATTATCAGTTTGTCTGCTCACCGGTACTTGTGACCACTGCAAGAGCACCGCCGCCTCCAGGGTTCCCACCTTTGGCTTGAATAATATGGGTACCACAGAAAAGGGTGTGTCTGCGTTCAGTCTCTGAGCTGTACTTTGTGTCAACAGCTGACAGAGGGGTCTTCAGTACCGGGACACTCTCACCTGGACACAGAATTAACAAGAACTGGTTAGTAAACTGATTCTCCTTCAGAGAGGCAGCTTGCAGAATCACAAAAGATCGTTTGGATTTGTGATGTGAAGTAATTCATGTTGACTCGAGGCCTGCATTTACCACAGGATCAAATATAAAACATGCAGACCACATCTGATGTCCAGTTTGGACAAGTGTAATTGGACGAAATCCAGGCTTTGAAGGGTTGAAAATAAAATCCTAAATAAAAAGACGCAGCAATTTTCTACTAATAAAGAGTGTTGTTAAGACAAATCCACTATCTGGTTGAGTGCTCGCCTGTTGGAACTATTGAGAACTGTTGTTTACCTGTGAGCATGCTCTCATTGACGAGACACTCCCCAGCCAGTAGGGCAGCATCACAGGGCAGCAGCAGACCTTCCTGAGGGATGATCAGACAGTCTCCAGGGACCAGTTCCACAGAACTCACGCGTTCCTCCGCTGAGAAAACAAACACCCAAGAGTGACTGTCCAGGTGGAGAGTTTGGGGTTTAATGCAAAATGACTTGACTGAAGTGGATTTACTCTACTGGCACACTTTCTTAACTACAGTAATGAAAAACTTCACACACTTTACACTTCAAACTTGCAGTTTCCTTAAAGATAAATAATTCTTTGCTCCTGCAACCGTCCACGTCACTCATCTTATTTTCCACTTACTTTGTAAATATTGTTTGCCCTCTTAACCCCAGTCATCAGTCCCAAATTCCTCTCTATATGCACAAGTTCTGCATGTCTCCCTTGTGGAGTTTTTTTTTTCTGGTTCACATTTAGTGTTGCTTACTTTTGCGTCTCGTGAAGCCAAACAAACATGTTGTCGTTCATCAGAGAACACTGGTAAAGCTGACTTTGTCAAAGACATGAACAACAGACTGTCTACTTGCTTGCAGTCCATTTCTTCACTGTTATTTTTGTAACTGTGACCAGTTTGCAAACACTGCTCTCTAGCACAACTTGATAATGGAAACTCCACGTGGCACCTTTAATTTCAACACCTGACTTTGCTGTATATTTTGGCAAACCAAATCTCCCTCTTGAAGACAAATGTATCAAAGAGGAAGCTGAGAAATAACTCAGAACACACAGCAGCTATTATTGGCTTCCACTGCAAACAGCACCTGGTTACATTCAGTATCTATTAACAAATTAAAAAAAAAAAATCCTTTAATGTTTCTGACTGTTAAAATTAGTGTTATCAATCCCAAAATCCTAAATTCAAGCTAGTCCAAAGTGGTTTCTCACTCATAAATCATGCTGCTGTATACGATGTCTGGTTTAACCGTTAAAAGCACCAAAAAATTATTAAATATATGTGTGAGTGTGTGTGTGTGTGTGTGATATATATAGATATAGATATTAAAAAGTAAACACATTTCTTACAGTAATGTATTTACTTATGATAATGATGCTTTTGGCTTTGACCTCCATACCTCTTCCAGCTTAAAATGAAATAGATTATTTAAGGACTCCATTAAAAATTTGTACAGTTTGATAGAAAAACATCAACAAAAACTCACCTCCTGAGTTTCTACGTATTGTGACATCCGTGACCAAGCGAGCCATGTCACGAAGAGTGACGCTTTGCTGTGGAGTGACATCAAATAAAGTTTATGTCCTCTTGTTGTCATCCATATCCACAGGCAAACCAAACTACCAGTACCCACTACAGGCTCACCTTGCGGGTCTCATAAAGTGAGACAATGATGGAGATGATTGAGATAATAAATATACATAAGGCGTAAATATAGTAGTTATCAATCGTCCACAGGATGATGCTGAACACTTGGAACACATAGAATGGGTTGAGCACCTAACGAGACAGAACAAGAGAGAAAAAACATTTAATGTTTAAGACGTTATTATGGAAGAAAATGAATATAAATGTAATCTGTTATCTCACCTCCTCATACAGCAGCTTTGTGTAAGGCTTCACAGGCACGTCAATAAGGTTGGTCCCATACATGCGTCTCCTGAAAGAATTCATGTCATGAATTACTGCAGTTTCCTCTGAGATTAAATGATCTGTTTATTTTTCAATGTATAAAGCATTTCCTACCTCAGGCTCTGCTCCAGGGGACTTAGGCCATTCTGGAAGCCATGCAGGTCTCTGCAAGTCCAGTCCTCA
This sequence comes from Mugil cephalus, assembly GCF_022458985.1. Taxonomy (NCBI): domain Eukaryota; kingdom Metazoa; phylum Chordata; class Actinopteri; order Mugiliformes; family Mugilidae; genus Mugil; species Mugil cephalus. The sequence goes on along the minus strand of NC_061770.1, from coordinate 2,292,131 downwards.
TTGAGGACACTAAAGATGAGTTTTTTTAAAAAAAAAATGAATATATCAATTAACTAATCTTCTCATTGGTCTAGTATTGCTTTCAAGTTTTCCTGTTACTGTACCTAACACGACAGAAAGCTCCTTTCCTGTCCAGCCAGATGTAGCGCAGCCCTTCAAACATGTAGTAGCGCAGCAGCGTTTTCTGTAACAGTAAATGCCACTTTCAGACTTGCGAGGGATATCACTCAGCACATCATTCTTCCAAAAAAAAAAAGAAAAATCCTCCCCACAGTTCACCCCTTTCTTACCTCATCCTTGTACAGCTTAACTGTATCTCTCCAATCAGCATCCTCCTGCTGTCCCAGAAACTCCAAACTGGAAAAAAACAACCCACTCAGCAGAGCTGAAAACACACATCCCTTTCTCTTGTCTAAAGCAGTTTCCACAAATGCACTGCAACTTTTCTAGAAATCCATAGGGAGAGCTGTATGTGAGAAGGCACATATCCACACCAGTCTGTCACCTCTCTAACACAAAGTCTGACTGAACAGAGCAAATTGTGGTGGGATAAGTGCATGGGTATGTATCTGATATGGATCACATTTTGTCTGCTACACATATAAAACAGAGAACAGTGGCCCAAGTTTGTGAGTGCAAATGACTTCAAGTATGTGAATAGTGCTGACAAAAGGATACACTGACAGAACAGACATGGAGCTCACCTGCCTTCCTCCATCTCCTCCGTGTGGACCTCCACCACATGCTGCTGGCCAAAACTGTCCTGAAGCAAAAGACCACATACATACAAATGCATCTGTAATATCTGAAAAGTGGGTCAAAGTGTGATCAAGAATATTAATTATTAACCTACAGTTACAGATGGGGAAGGGGAAGCTTGAATAATAGACATCTATGAAGCATAACATTAAGACCACTGACAGGTGAAGTAAATAACATCTTGACAATACAGTGTTCTGCTGGGAAACCTTTGGCCCTGCCATTCATGTGGATGTTACTTAGTCATGTAGCCCCCAACACATAACAATGACACTCCTTGAGACACAGACACAGGAATAACTCAAAAAAACACATAAAGAACAGCACAACGTGTTTACCTGGCCTCTAAATTCACTAGATCCCAAACTGATAAAGTATCAGTGGGATGATCCACAGAGGACCTTCCCATCAACCCACAGGACCCAAAGAAACCCACTAACAACGTCCTGTTACCAGACACCACAGGACACCCTCAGAGGACTCACGTCCATTCTCTGATGAGTCACAACTGTTTTGGAGGCACAAGGGAGACCTACACAATATTAACTTGATTAGGAAGTCAAGTTTTAGCTAAATTTCTAAATAATATTGCAAAACAAGCCATTCATTTCTAGTCATTTGGAAAATACAGTACTGTAAATTAAAAGTAATATAGAAGTTTTTTTTTCCAAAGGTTTTATAATATATGTGACTGATTGATCTAACCAGCCTAAATATAGCCCTGTAAGTTTCATAGGACATAAAATGTGTATGTGGAGTATATTGTTAGGAAGTTCAGGGATAATCCTTGCAATGCCAAGAGAAATTCATTGTCAGTGATAAGACCCCATGTCAAGGTGATTTAAATTCTGAATAGCAATGGATTCATTTACTCACTCTTAGCAGCAGAATATCTGCCAAAGCCAGAGGACAGGAGCAGCAGCGGGCGAGAACAGCAAGCCGTGGACGCCAGTGAAACACAATCAGGAGGAGACCCAAGGACAGCACGGCAGCCAGACGACACAACCACACCCGCCAGCGCACCCACTTATACCCCTGAACATCCTGGTGGGGCAGAGAGAAAAACAGGTTTATCTTCACATTCAAACAGACTCTCATTTTAATAAATCTGGTTAACTTACTAGTTCCTACTACACATGATAAAGAGCCGCAGTCAGAAGGCCAACGTGATTGTGGGGTTGGATTTGCCTTCAACTGCAAAACTGAAACTAAATAATCAAAACCACTGGTTCCTCTCTCTATATCTATATATACATACACACGGTAAAGTGACCAAGTTCTAGATCTACGGGTGACAGGTGTCAGTCACCACATCAAGAAAACTACCTATCTGGCTCCTGTTTGTCCTCATTCCTCCTCATGTCTACATCTTACTTACTGTCATTACAACAAACAAATCCTTTTGTTTGTTGTACAGTGGTGGACAGTGTCAGTTCAACAGAAACACTCAGGAGCCATGTGTGTCTTACCATGTGTGAGTCAGGGCAGAGCAGGGGGTCTTGTGGACTGGGTGAGGGGAGTCTGCTCTGCAGGTCCACCACACTGCCTATGAACAAATACTGCTGTAACATTTACACAGATCAACAACTGCATTGAACACATAAGTGAACAACAGTATTATTTTGTGGCAATGGCACCTCTCAGGCTATATCAGGCAGTCAACTAGTTTATAAAGTTGATGTATTTGAAGGACGACAAAATGGACAAACATAACATCCTGACTTTGATAGGGGCCAAACTGTGATGGCTAGATGACAGAGGATCAAAGCACATCCTAAATCTCATAGAGGAGTCACTGTGGCACAAACTATTAGAAAGCTTAATGCTGATATGATAGGAGGTCACCAGCTCCATGAACAGAGCTGTGAAGCTCTGTTCATGGAGCAGTGAGACGTGTTACAATGGTAATGTAGAACTAAATAACTTATTTTGTATACATGTAGGTAGCCTTATGGGGGGAAAGATGACAGCAGGATATTGTAGGGTTAAAAAGGTAAGCTGGTGGAGGCATTATGAGGCTCTGGTCAATATTCTTTAGGGAGACCTCAAGTCCTACTGCTAATTTAGTGCCCGAGACCACAAGGCACCTTCGGAAGGACGCATACTGTCAAATAAGGCAGGTGGTTTTAATGTAGTGGCAATAAACCCAGCCACGTACTGCAACACACCTTCAAAGTCAATACATTAACCAAACACACCTCTGGTTTTAACTTCAAACTACATATTATTTTAATAAACTCAGTGATGGGGAAAACAGCATGGTTTTGTGTGTAAACGTCAGACACAATAATCTACCTTTCTACACACAAATGTACAGCCTACCTTGTAAAGTATGAGGAGGGTACATTTTACATCTCTTCAGTGACAGTCTGGGTTAGTATGGTTAAACGCTCTTTATGTCCCCCCATTTTAATTCACTGACTTGCAACTATTCGTCCTTTAAAAGGTCGCACAGTACGAAACAACCCCGACACAAACGCAATTAAAGTGTAAGAAAACAGAGCGAAGACAGAGCGGCAATCCACTGTCACCTTTCGCAATAAAAAGGCACCTTAGCAAGAGCGATCACTTTGAGCTCCGACATAAACATTAACTTTTAGAGCCAAGGAAGAAACTAAAAAGCCTCATAAAGTATTAGTGCATGCCTGCTATAAACCAGTAAAATCGGTAAAAATAGAACGTACAATAACGAAGAGGACGTTAAAAAAACACTTCCGCTTCCAAAAGACTTTGAGAATATCGACACAAATCCAGTTTTCTAAAAGTTACAACACCTTCGAGGAAGAAACGGAGCTTACCGTCAACTCGACACCGCGAGAATAAAATGTACGTTTCGCTGAATGGCAGGTTTTTCAGTCGGTGTATACCAGTGAATATTGCCTTGCTGCTGCGTCTTTTATCGGCCGTGCGCCGCCAGGAGCGCTTGATACCTGACTGGTTGAACCAGCCAGAGAGGAATGGGACGCGGTCCTGCACCACCGCAACATCACTGTGGCTGCACACATCAAACTATGCACATTTTATAACCCTATCTGATTTCCTACTTAACTGCAAATCCTACCACGGGAAATAATAATCACACTATCACAAATATGACAACACCAAACGCAACAGGAAGACAGACAGATATCTCAACATTTTGACTCAAATTAATAATCAGTAAATGTCTGATAATTGTTAATATCCTTACAGTCTATTCAAAGCACCAAATACAACATTTAAACTAGTTAAATTAAGTCAACATTTAAACTGTCTATCTAATCTAATCTAATCTAATCTCATCCACTACACCAAACATAGAGGGACAGTGGGGCTCATTCTACAGCAGACTGATTCAGTCCCCTTCCCACAGTGAATCCCACAGGACCTACTTTCATACCGTACTCTATCCAGCTGTAAAAAAAACAAAAAACTCACCTTTCTGCAATATGTAACCCAGTGTTATTAACGTTAATTGACACTATTGCACCTTACACATAACACCTATGTATAGCGTGTATATTCTTCCATCTCTATTTTGTGTGTTTATTTTACTTGATTGTACCATTATTTTTTTTATTTTAATCTTATTCTGTTTTATTCTATCTTTCTTTTTACTTGTGGTTCTTAAGAGTGTTTCTTTTATCTGCAACTAAGCTACTATGACCTAGTAAATTCCCTTGTGAATCATTAAATATGTCTAAATGAAGGTCTAAGTCTGAGAGATTACAGAGGTTATCAATGTGCCCTCCCTTGCCAAGACATTAGTCAACTGGCGAAAATAAATGTGTTCCAATAAAAGCAGTTCCACACTAAATCTTAACCTCATGACTGTTATAATGTTCGTACTGAAACAGCGTCAGAAAAGCGGTAATTCAAGTGTATAGTCATTTCTGGAGGAGGCAGAGAACACAGCTTGCCAGATATGGATGTTGCATGTTGGCAAGTGTTATATCAAGAATAAAAGGACTACTGTAAACTATTTTAAATATACATTTGTAGATATTTTAAGGATAATTCTGTGACTGAGCTTTGAAATCAGATGTCAAAATCTTCCAGATACATCTGTCAATCCTTTTGTAATTTAACTGTATGGTCATTTGCAGTGCTGTCAAACTGGACTGCATTAAGCTCAAAACAATTTAGCCTGGCCCACTGACTAAACAGGGCTGTCAAAAAAACACAAACCCGTACTACATGAAAACACAACAGAAACTACTACTCAGCTATTTTTAAAAAAATGCTGAATACCACATCCTTCACAAATACAAGACACTAGTGAAGACTTTTCACTAATGTACCTAATGAATTGGCAAGTAAGAGTACCCAAGCAGTACTTGTGTCGTGTGCTGGAATAGTTGCTTCTACACTGATAGGAGAACCAGAAAGTACTGAATCATCTCTTTACGTGCTAGTATAATCATGAGGAAGTTCAGCACAGTTCAGTTAGTTTGCCAAATCACATGCTTTGTTGTAATTAGGCCAACCCACCCAGCTTTTGTAGATTTAGAGATTCCAATCAATACAGATGGTTTGGTGTGTGGTGTAGGGTATTTGGAATGAACTGTTTGTAGACATATCTTGGTGACATAAAGCTACCGCTGCACCTACTTAATGGCTGAAGTGGTGTTGAATTCCAGTTGGTATCGAGTAACCAATTCATTCACATACCCCACCCAAAAAGACTGACTCTACACCCACAGGAATTCTAAGCTTTTGATAGATATACTGTATATTATTGTCTCAGATATCAATCACTAACTGTGTTCAAGGGGCCATCTAAATTTGTAAGGGAGGAGAGCTTCTAATGAATAACATAATACTTCCCCACAGAGAAAAAAATGCTCTTTACTGCTTTCTTACAAGTGCTCAACAGGCATTAAACAAAAATAGTAAGAATAATAGCAAGACACAATAAATGACTAGAAAATGAAATTGTTCAAAAGTACTGCACAAGCTTGAATCACAGTCACATGGACAAAGTATGACCTCATAGATCCTGCATTGTCTACTGAGAAGTTGTGGACAAATTTAAGAAAATCCCGGCTTTATTTTTGTGCAGTGTCAAGAACAAGAAATGTCATGTGTGACAAGACAGACACCAGACAGTCATCTGAGCTGAGGATGCAAAAAAAAACAAAAAAACACCCCACAACCTCCCTATTCTGTTAAGTCAGTGTTTGCAACTTTGTTGGAGCGACATGGCAGCAATATTACTAGCAGATCAGTACAAATCAGGAAGTAGAAGCAGCTCTGTGAGAGATTAAATCAGAGGGGAGCCAAACGTATGAAACAGGAGGCAGGCAAAAGAAACAAAAAGCTGGTTTACATACAACAATCAGACAGACAGATATACATACGCACACAGTGACCAGACATCTACAGGGGGTTCAATAAAACAAGACAGGAAGTGAGAGAGAGATTGCACCAATTAGCAAAGGGGAAGGTGAGCTGATTGAGGAACTGAGAGCAGGTGAGTGCAGCAAGCAGAATAGAGAGACTCTGACTATGCTGACATAGTAGTCAACTTGACTAAAACTGTTCTGATCTGAGATGTCAAACCAATTGCTTAAATGGACACTCAGTAAACATCATTCAGAATGTAACTCTTTAGACATGTGTCAAAGAGTGTCTATTCTCACACTTACTGACAAAATTAAATGCATTCAACAGATAACAGTTTCTTATTTTGTTTTGCTGGCTCACGTTTTTGCTGTTCATTCATTCATTCATTGTCTGTAACAACTCATCCTAAACGGGGGCTGGGGGCTGGAGCCTAGCGAAGCCATTTCCAGCTGTCACAAATGAACGTGCATGTAGGGAGCACACGAAGAAAAACCACGCAGGAACAGGGAGTACATGCACATTCTTTTAGATTTGCTTTTAGATACTTTACTTGTTTGTTTGTAGTTGGTGATCTGATATTAACTAATATTTCTGCTTTAGTGCTTCTTCATTATTAGGGTTGCACATAATTACTGGAGATTGTTGAGTTTAGGCTACTTAGGGTAAGGAAAGTCAGAGAAATGTTCTAGCCGAGCTAGGAGCAGATTCTTGTGCCCGTTGTTGCAATAAACCCATTGTCTGCATAAAATGAATAAAACCTGCAGTCAGCCAACATTTATCAGCTGTCTTCAGCGCGGAGCTAACAGTTAGCAAAAACGCCTCCCTGAACGATTCCTGGATTAAACGTTCCCTCAACGCCATTCACGCGTACTTACCACGCCTGTCCATCCTCCCGTCACGATGACAGACACCACCAGACTACTTTGACAACATTCTAAAGTAAGCGCAAGCTGTCATCTCGTCAGACAGAAGGGTTTCTTTGAAAACATAAAACTACAGCAGCTGCAACCTTTCTACGGCAAGTCGCAGAGTTCAGAATTCTCACGGAGTGTGGCCGTTGAGCTACGTTGACACCGTTGCCATTAACATTATGATTACAACGGTGTTTTACTGCCATCCGTCATGTGCTCACTTCCTCATTTTATCAAATGTTATTAAATAATATATGTATATGTCAGAACAACTGTCTTTTTTATTTTATTGTGTTATATAGTTCCTATTCTTCAGTTGAGCTTCTTTAGCCAGGAGCTATCACTCATAATTGTGATGACAATAAATGATTCTCGAATCTAGAATCTTTGTCCCTTCCTTGTAAGCCTTTTATAAACATTATTACTTTTGCTTTTGTGGTGGGACATGTGTGGCCTGCTTTCATTGGCTTATATTCCATTTCTGAAATCGCTGCAGAATGAAGTAATAAGATGGTGTACTGTTACTGTAATATAATTATTTTCTAGGCTCTGCAAATTATATCCCAGTAACACACACAGTTGTTTTTGGAAAAATAGATGATGCTGGATTCCAACGAGCTGAGTCAGTTTCAAAGTATTGTATGACTGCCAACTGTCACAAGCACAAGGGTTGCTAACTGTGTTCTTCTTGAATGTATTAAAACCAAAAAGTTAGAGATTATTCACTCGAAGACCCACCCAAGATTTTCTAGCGACTTCATCTAGGGACTTCATCCAAAAAGGTTGTCCATCTTGTTTTATTTTAGTTTCAATTGGCTTTCACATGACGAGACTGGTGAAGTGGGAACTTCCCACCAGTCTCTTAGAGCGGCAAAACTTCTTCTCAAAACTCTAAGGCCAGTTGCCTTTTTTTTAAAAATGCCTTTTGGATTACTATGACTTGGATGACTGAGAACACTGGTAGTTTGTATGACCCCCACAGGTTTGTATGCATGCCTGACAACAACCTGGGGTAACTCCTCCCAGATCTGGACTAGGTATCACTGAGGGGCATCACCTCTAGAGGACCCTCATGAAGTCTGTTTCTGGTTGTTAGGTAAGAGACATTCATGCATTTTGTAGAGCTCTGGCAGTGCTCATTGAGTTCCACCTCTTACAAAGGAGCAGATACCGGTCCTATTAATGGGTTGAAGACCTTCTACCGTCCTGTCCTGCTCTCCCAGAGTTACTATCTGTCTCCTGGAATCTCCTCCATGTCCATCCAGACTGTACTGGGAGACACAGAAAACCTTCTGGCAATGGTACATATTGATGCACCATCCTGGAGGAGTTAGACTGTATTGTGTCATGTTACCAGTGGTGACACTGACCCTAGCCAGATGTAAAACTAGTCTCATGTAACTAGGGTTGCGGGGGTTGCTGGAGTATATCACAACTGTCATCACCCAAGAGCTGGGGTACAGCCAGGCTATCACATGGGCTGGCAAAACTAATATTTAAAAAAATAAATAAATCTGAGAAAAATGAGGAGGGAAAAAATGTCACTAAAACCATTCCTGTTCTGGGGGTCGTCTCATTGTTGCCCATTGTTGCCCCTCTAGTTCACCTGTTGTTCTATTACTTATAGAAGATTATTAGGTTTAGTAACTTGATTTAGTAAACAGGTTATATTTATGCATGAATAAGTGCCTTGTCTTGTTTCTGTAGAGAATAGTTCAACAAGAGTGCAAGAGGCCTGACGCCTTGGTGCCATCTCAAAGAAGTTACTCCCTCCTTCCAGAAGAGAGATAAGATGTTGCCTGGCAGCATAACGTGTGCTGCAGATAACACCATTGTGTATAAATACTGTTTCATTTTTCTGTTCATGGAGCTCCTCTCCCATAACCTTTTGTTGTGTCAGATCCTGTGCACTGCTGGAGTAAAGAGACGTTAACTTCAAGATCCTCATTGCAAAAGTGGTGATTTCTCTTTTCATCTCATAGCTAATTAAAAAGCATTGCTTCTTTTTGAGCAGTTTAAGTGCCCTTAATATATGTAGCCTTAGATATTATTTTTTTCCTCTGGCCTGTTCTATTTTTATTCAACTTACAGTATATTGTTTCACTGTCTTGCTTGGCCACGGTAACAACCTACTTTCCACTTGCTGATCAAGTAAGCCTTATCTTATTCACAAGGCAGAGCAGCTAACCACTTAGATCAGGACTCACTGGTTTACCTGCATGTGAAGAACAAGGGACACTCCACTGCTCGCTACAACTGGTCATCACTCAGAGAATGTCCTCTATACAGACCTGGACCCTTGGAATCCTCTTTGATAACATATTCACAACATTGCTTTATTAAAACATCTAAGAATATCATGACTTTAACGATTCTACACTTTTCCTACTGTGATAAATCAAAATGGGCTGTGACACTTTGTATGCGTGGTGTTTTTTTTTTTATAAGGATTTAATCTTGTTCTCATCATGCACAACTTCATAATTAAAACACAAAATAATCTCACAACAAAAAAGGTTTGTTGTTTATTTTCTCATCACAGCAGATCCTTTAGTATATTATATACATATATTTACTACAATGTAGGTTGCAATGCAGTCGACAAATAGTTACTTTTTATGTGTGAAACCTCCATAATTAGATCTACACATATTTAAATATGAACATAATTTCACAACAAATTTCAATATGCAGACAAATAGCAGAACTGTGGTCCAACATGTTGTAACACTCAATATGTCCTGTATGCTTCTCTCATGACTTTTTCCCTCACACTGTACATACAATTATATTCCCACACCTCAGATACTTTCAAATCATAAATAGTCCTGAGGAAGGCAAAAAATGGCCCATCATTTCCTCTTCCACTTAGTTTGAGGTAATGTCGGTAGACCTCCAGTCAGTTTTATTTTCAGGTGCTCATGATGCTGCAGCTTTCTTCTCTTTGTAAGTGGCCATCATTTTCTTGATCTCTGCGATGGCCTTTCCTGGGTTGAGTCCCTGTAGAGTAATACATCAGATGTGAGACACTGATCCTCATTTAGCTCTGTGAATACGTTTGCAGTGATTGTAAAGTACCTTGGGGCAAGTCTTAGTGCAGTTCATGATTGTGTGGCAGCGGTACAGTGAGAAGGGGTCCTGGAGTTTAGACAGACGTTCCTCTGTGAATTCATCACGGGAGTCAATCATCCACCTGTAGGCCTGTGGGATAATAACAGAGTGTTCTTGAAATTTGGAAAGATGCACTGCCTTTGGAGGATCTCCTGCAGTGCCTCCAGAACTTGCAGATATGGTAGTCCTAAAACTCTTAATTTGTCACAACATTCATCAACATCCAGTTGCTCACATATCCAAGTTCAAGTAATGGGTGCAGACAATAATCTGACTAAACCATGTCATTTATTTATTCCATCCTCCATCCACTGCTTCAGTTTGTTTAATATTTGAGAGACTAAATACAATTGAGACTGAGATTTTGTCATTTCTTTACCCACCTGCATGAGGACAGCTGGACCCAGGTATTTGTCTCCATTCCACCAGTAACTGGGACAGCTGGTACTACAGCAAGCACAGAGGATGCACTCATACAGGCCATCCTGTGGAGAGAGGTAAAGTTAACAGCATACTTTGTCTCTAGGGTCTGCTGTAACTTTATCACAAGTGTGGTTCTTCTAAGTAAATCATTTATTTTAAAACAATCTTGCTACATTTTTTTTTTTTGTAAAGGAATTAGCTATGATAGTGATAACACGCCATGTCACGCCAACCATGTCTTAATTTTTTGTCATGTTGGCCAACATATTTAGGCCTCCATGATGGTAGCTTCACATATAAGGTCTGTGCAGGTCACAGAACAGTTTTGGTTCATTTACCAGTTTTTGTCTGTCCTCCACTGACTGGAAATACTGCTCCTTCCCTTCTTGACTATCGTCCTTCTTCTTCAGGTAGGGCTCGATGGATTTGTACTGTGCATAAAAGTTGCTCATATCCTGTGGAATTAATAGCAGTGATACAGATATCCAATGAATTAACCAGATAGGACTGTATCATTCCTGAATATACCTTTTTTATTATTATTTTTGTGATCAGTTCATTCATCAACAACAACAACAACAGCCCATGTAGTACTTACAGGCACCAGATCTTTGACAACATACATGTGTGGCAGTGGGTAGATTTTTGTGGGTTTGCTTGTGTTGGTGTCGATTTTGTTCAGGCATGCCAATGTGTTGCCTCCATTTATGTTCATGGCACATGAGCCGCAGATTCCTAAGGAAATTCATAAACACAGGTCCAGCAAATCCAGCAAAAAAGGTTTATTTGGATGGAACTCATTCATACTGTCATGTGTTCTTTCTTTATTTCTTTCTTACCCTCACGGCAGGAGCGTCTGAACGTGAGCGTAGGGTCCATTTCATTCTTGATCTTAATCAGGGCATCAAGAACCATTGGACCACATCTGTATTGACATACACAGACACAATGACAATATTAATGTGTGTCAGTGTATAAAGTAAAATACTGATAAAGAACTTTCTGATCACTCGTCTAGTGATCATATCCTGAGTCAGGACTTACGTGTTGAGATCAACTTCATATGTCTGCATCCGTGGTTTGTCTCCAGCGGTGTCCGGGTCCCAGCGGTAAACCTGGAACTTTTTGATCCTGGGTTCAGGAGCTGGAGCAGCTGCAGTCTGAGCATACCGCACCATCTTAAACACAGATAATAAACAAGAGATGCAGTTTTTATCAATCAAATGGAAATTTGTATAATCTTCTCGGGCTAACCTGTCTGCCAAAGCACACTCTCTTATAGTAGTGAAAATGAAGAGAAATGACATGGGGGCCTTTGGGTCCTATGGGTTCAGGGGAGGGGGCTCTGTGGATCATTCCTAGATACTTTAACATTTTGAGATCTAGTGAATTTGGAGGCCAGGTCAGCACCTTGTGCTGTGCTGTTCTTCATGTTTTTTTTTTTTTAGTTGTTCCTAAACCCTCTTTGAGTTTCTGTGTGTCTGTATCAGGTTGCATCCTGCTGGCTGCTGCCATCAAGGAGTGTCATTGCTATGCAGTGGGGGAACCTAGTCTGGTGTAGATGGGTGGTACAAGTCTAAATAACATCCACATGAATGCCAGGTCCAAAAGTTTCAAAATACTGAATTGTCATAAGATGGTCAACGTTATTCTGTTCTCAATGTTATGCAGTTCACCTGTCGCTGGTCATAATGGTTTGTATATTACATTGTGATGAGAATAAATCAAACGCAAGTTTTTAAAAAACAATATTACTATTGTAACTAAAACTAAACATATTACTCACGTTGTAAACTTTCATTCACTTAAATCATTTACTAACGTGGGGAAATGAGACAGTACGGAGTCTCACCCTAGTGGCCGCCTGGAGGAACTGACACTGAAGTGTTACATCACTTTGCCGTCTTGGTTACCTAACCTCCTCTTAAAGGACAATGAAACATAGCCTCACACACAATAACTACGATACGACTGAGTTAAAATGAAGTGTGGGTAATGTAACACTAAACTCCTTCAGACATGGGGACTCATTGTTTATTTAATGTAAGTTTTGACTATAGTTACTCACATTTTGCAGTGTAGTAGATGACAGTACAACAGTATTTTGTCACACGTACCTTGAATAACATGATTACTTCAAGTTTAACGACTGAGCTAACGTTTTATAATAATTGATATTTGATAATATACTGTAGCCCTGCTCAAACTGAAGAGCAAAGCCACACAAATACTCAGCAGTCAACATCGTATGGAATATTTTGTGGCATATATCTATTCAAGCTTAATTAAATAATTCTGTACTCACCACCATCATGCCAGAATTCCTAATGGCAAAAACATTTCGGCTGAGGGCAACACAGGCCACCGACATCTTTTTCTCTCGTTTTGTTGATGACACTAACTCCACCACAGACCACACGGTTCACTTTTGTCTCAAGGAACTACCGCCGAAGCCACGCCCCTACGTGGTTTAACGCAAGGACGCGTCATCGTTGTTGCCTTCACGTACACCATTCCAGCTCTTTTATCCTGCCAAGAAATGGAAAGCATATCCACTGTACACATAATATATATGTATGTTGTATTTGCAGCTGGAGATAATTTAAAACATAAATATTAATATAATTGTCGCGTTTTTATAAAGACACTATAGACGCTACACTAAATCCCCTGGCTGGGTTGTGAATGGAACATATATTTCCGACTGCACATGAAGGCGGCATATGTAACTGCCTCTTTCACAACTCTCATTGGCGTCAGTGAGGGTCAGTTACATATAGCCATACAGGAAAACACTGCAGTGTTGTGCTGTATAGATTTTTAAAGTTACTGTCCTATTCTTTAATTAATTAATTCTTTTATATTCAGATACATTTGTCTCACTACTTTATTCTCAATATAGGATTTTTTCCTCTAATCTTTATTTAGCTTTATTCAATGATTTTTTGCCTATTTTGCTTATGTTATTTGCTATGTCCTCTAACCAAACAAACATGCCTGTCCTCAGATAAACATGCAGAACAAGGTTGTGAAGTTATTGAATCATAAGTTAGGCCTCACTGATAAAATAAATAAATAAATAATAATAATAATAATAATAAAAACAAAATAAGACAAATTCTAAGCAAGAGTGCTTATAGGCATGTAGTATGAGTACATATTAATGTTTGCTTTGAATTTTTTCCTCAGCTACCAGTGAACAGTAAGACAGACCTGTTTCAGGTTGAAGCAGAGGCCAAAGCTCATGTGGGAGGTGTAGCAGGAGATCTGATCTGAGAACACATCAACCTGAAAGCTGCTCAGCATAAAACTGTCCTTGAATCTATGAGGTGAGGGAGAAATGGCTTTCCTTAATCCTCGGAGTAACTGGCAAGTTATCTTCTTGTATCCCTTCTCAGCTAGAAGCCGCAGTCAAACAAAAATCCCAGAGGGCAGCAGAGACTGTAGCTGACAGTCAGTGTGATAATTGTGTTTTGTTCCTGGTAGGACAGCAGGAGCAGAGTTTGGGGACGGATTGGGGGCCTTCATCTCCAACTGGGATAAACTCATAGCCACGACAAATCCACGTCAGACTTGTCATGCTTTGTCACACTTTCACCACAGGAGGACTGCAGAAGTTTACTGGAGGCAGCAGTCGTTATATGTGATGTGTTGTACAGTTTGTTTTAAAAGTTGTAAGCAGCAGTAGTATATTCTGACAGGAGTAGGTGAGCCTTGTCAAGAAAAGCCTTCCCCGGTCTGAGAGGTTCAGTGATAACAGTTTAGCTGCTGTGGCCAATTACATCATAATTTGTACGTTTGTTTACTGAACATCACATGTGGATGTTTTACGTTAAGATGATTTGATTATTTGGATGTTTGTCATCCCTTAATAAAGACTTAAACATCTGAAATAAAAAGAATCAACAATTCTAGGAAATTAATGGATTAAATGATTTTAGAATGTAAAATTTGTAACTTTTGTGGTAGTTGAAGATGAAAACATCAAACTTTTACATTACATAAATAAACAGTTGTTTCCTTACTTCTTAAGACCCTCTTAACCATTAAAAATCCCTCTGTTGCATTGTGTCATATGGTAACATTTATTTTGTCTCAGTTGTACTAAATGGCAATAATATAAAAATCCATGTCTCCACTGTTTAATTGTAAAAATATGTCTTTCAGTAAAAAATTTACAAATATTTCAGTATACAGGAACAATTCAAGAAATAAATTCATTAATTAGAATGTTTTTATAATTTATGCCAATTTTAATTAAAGGTTCTTTGTAAAATGCTAAAATCTATGTATTGCCATATACTAACCATATGAAGACATTTAAAAGAACTGTTTCCTTTCGACCTAATGGAATACCCTGACTCTGTTTATAAGTAGTTATTTCATTAAAAAAGAAAATATATTAATTTTGTTCTAATTTTGTAACTTCAACTTTGGACAGTAAACTATATATATTTGTTTTTTAAATATAATATATATAAAACAGCAATTACTGTTTTAGTGCAAAAATAAATTATTAAATATCAAACAAAATAATTCCTTACATCTCATTAAAGGTGCTGTTAATCATTTTGTAAATGTGTGTATTTTCTATATTTATCTTTTACATATTAGCTGAATTAATTCATCTCTTAGCACTGCCCTTTAGAAGCCGGCTTTCCATTATGGGATGGTCAATGCCACTATGAAAGGTGGGGCATCCATGGGGTGCAATGAAGTCACTGCCATGCACAAGATACAGCAGGTAAAATAAGTATTGAACACATCACAGTTTTTCATAGTAAACATATTTCTAAAGGTGCAGTGTTGGTACCAACCCAAGTAATCCATACATAGAAAGAAACCAAAACAAATAAGTTCAGAAATTAAGTTATGTGTAACAATGTGAAATGACACATGGAAAAAGTAGTGAACATACTTACTGGTATTTATTTAATACTTTGTACAAAAGCCTTTGTTGGTAATGAAGCTTAAAATGCCTCCTGTATGGAGAAACTAGTCACATGCATTGCTCAGGTGTGATTTTGGCCCATTCTTCCACACAAACAGTCTTTAAATCTTGAAGGTTATTGGGGCCACTTCTATGAACGCTGATTTTTAGTTCTTTCCATAGATTTTCAATCGGATTCAAGTCAGGTGATTGGCTGGGCCGTTCGAGGAGCTTTATTTTCTTTCTCTGAAGCCAGTTGAGAGTTTCCTTGGCTCTGTGTTTGGGTTCATTGTCTTGCTGAAATGTCCACCCTTGTTTCATCTTCATCATATAGACGTAGACGGCAGCAGATTTTTCTCAAGAATGTCTCTGTACATTTTTCCATTCATCCTTATATGAAGTTTGCCAGTACCATATGCAGAAAAACAGCCCCACACCATGATGTTCCCACCTCCAAACTTCACTGTTAGTATGGTGTTTTTGGTGTGATGTGCAGTGCATTTTGTCCTACAAACATGGTGTGTGCTATGGCATACAAAGTGTTCAGTTTTGCTCTCATTTGACCAGACTATGTTCTCCTAGTATTTTACAAGCTTGACCAAATGCAAACTTTCTGATCACTGATAGATTTCAGCTGGTGTCTTGGCTTTCCACGTCTTTTTCCACCTCCCTTTCCGCGTGTGTTCAATACTTTTTCCCTATATTATTTTACATTATTACACATAACTTAATTTCTGAACTTAATTCTTTTGGTTTCTTTCTATGTATGGATTACTTGGGTTGTTACCAACACCTGGTGAAAATGTCATGTCAATAGCACCTTTAGAAATATGTTTACTATGAAAAATTGTGATGTCTTACTTAATACCTATTTTACCTGCTGTATTTGACTCGGCTGACACCAGCAAAAGAAGGCAAGGCACTAAAGTTGCTCCATTAATATTAATGATTTGACACTAAAATGTGTATTAGCTGTTACATTTTAAACTGCTGTTATTCTCTCTAAGACATTGAAGGCTCTAAACAACATGTCCATTTTAAGCTAATTATCTTTGATGTTCTTAGATCTCTGCAGCATCCTGCTGTTTGTAGATGAAGCTTGTTAAAATGTAATTGTCATGGGTCAACATGTTTGTATCGCAGAAGATAATTTTAGGACCTCAGAGCTGAGCTCAGTATATTTCTCCCCTGCACTGGAGGGCAGCGCAACATGCTGGTATCATACTTTATTCACTGTGCATGGTTGGGCAAAAATGAAATGAAATAAAAAGGTCATCGCCTTGACTGAAAAGGTCACTGACTGAGAATAAGTTGCTTCATTTTCCCCTCTGGTTTATGTGCTTGCTAGTAACAGCTAGAGCTGTTTGACTGGACCATTAACTACCAACCTGATGGGTAATTGAACTTACAGCATCTTTTAGGAGAGGGAAAGATTGATGCTCTTCAATTTCAACAAGGAGACCATGAGTACCCATATTGTATTTCAGTAATAGCCGGTATAACAACTTGGAAGGTGCTTTACCACCGCAAAGAAAAGCGTTGGTCCCAAGAGGCTACCTCGCTAGCTCGAGTTGCATAATGGTGTGTATAATGTGTTCAGCCATGAAACCACTGTAGTGTTTGAGGCTGATTTACTGCTATGATGAAATGGTTCTTAAGTTCTCAGGAGTAGTACACAAGCAAAGTGGGTTGGTTATTTGACACCATTAAATATACTCCCAATCACAGGAAAGAAGTTAAATCCTACTTACAGCCTCTTGTGCTATATTTCAGCAGTATGGACTCCAAACTTGGTGTTGCCTGGCAGGTTAGTTGAAAATCCTCCAGCGGTTTCCATCCACTTTTCTGAGGGTTGCGTTTGGACTGAAGCAAATGATTGACTCAAGAGTTTATGATGCCATCGCACAGCATGCACAGAAAATTGACTGGCTGCTGATGGAAGCAGGTGTGGGGGGTTGACAAGGTCGCCCATTCCTCCCTAAGGATTGTTGACACAAGGAGCACAGAGAGCTGCTTCACTTGCTCAAAGGTAAAGATACAGAAAGCAGATGATATCCTCCAAATTGGAGCTGATTTGATAGCAGAGATTCTAGGACCTATACTACCTATACCTATACTTGAGATGTAGCACTTGAAGATGAACCAACCACTGAACTAGTGTGAGAACTACAGAGATTGTTCAAGAGGTAGGACGTGCGATGACAAGGGTTTGCAGGGAAGATGCAGCTTTTATCTGCAGGAATGGCGACCAAAAAAAAAAACAAAGTCAGGATAGCCATCCTCAGAGGTAGGTAAATAGGCTTGACTGGTTGCTGCAGACATTGTCGTGAAGGCTGCAGCAACAGAGCTTGTGAAAGATCCTTTACCTGCAGTGAGAACTGCCAAGGAGGCCACAGAGATTTCCAAGGGAGCAGAAGTCATATCAAAGAGGCTGACTCTGTGGTTACAGAAGATTTGAAACCACCTGAAACTGTGGCTGCTGCCAAGGAAGATGAAGCCAAAACCAGTGAGGCTGCAGAAGATGCATCGAGTGTGGTGACTGAAACAACTGCTTAGTAGATTTCCTCCAAACTAAGGCAGAGACAGTGATAAACTGACAGTATAACCTGAACCCAGCCAGTCTGTGAAGGTAAATCTAGTCCAACAAAAGGATCACTTGGTATCTTTCATAAAATCATGAATCATGAATGAAAACAGGTATAGCAGCCTGTACCTTGATCGTCTTCTCTTCTTCTACTATGTTTATCATTCAATAACTTTACATATCAGGAGTAAGTGGATTACCGGTGGGATTTATGAACTGTTGCATTCTATCTGTCGTCTTCTCTCTGGTAGTTACTGCCATTGTCAAAATCTTTGTGACACTAGTAACATGAACAATGTCCAGAAATGGAAGAACATGTGTTTCCTAATATATATACATATATCCAAGCAAAATGAAAATATTCTTTTATCCCCTTGCGCCTTCAAGAATGTGTCATAATATACTGCTGGATAACAGTGGAAGACTTGTGTTGGCTGCTTCTGGGTGTCATCGTCATTGTTAGTCTTTTCAGACGTGTTGTTAGTCAGTGCATTTGCTATTTGAATTATAATTAACCAAACTGGAGTTGTCAGCAGGATCCTCTGTATAATCAGTCCGTCTGAAATAACCTCTCGCTATGAGAAGGTGCTCTCATCCCCGTTCACATGATTGGAATGACACAATCAAACATCAGAGGTCACTGTTGTGCTTCAGTGGCACTTTTAATAAAACAGACATTTCATCCTCACAACAGCAATGTCTGGACAGAGAGGGGGCGAGGGGGGTGCTGGGTGAGGGTTCCCTCTGCTGATAGGCTGGTTGCTCCTGATAAGTGAGAGGGAATTGGATAAAGAAAATTGAACTGAGCGGCAGGGCGCAGTGTGGGCAACATGGACGCGCATGTGTGTGTGTGTGTGTACTGAACTGATTCATGTTGGCTGGCTAAACAATGATAGCAAAGAGAACCCCGACCTCGACCGGACTCGCTCCCCTCCCCCTCACATATTTACAGGAAAAATTAATACATTCAGTTAATTCACTAAGTAACAAAGCTAATTAATCTGTGTTTTAGCAGAAATCACATGGTTTCACATCCAGTTTTCAAACAGACTCGTTTCCATTCCAGTAATCTTTACCCACACAGTCCATCAGTATGTTTTCTATTGATAAACGACTCACACAAAAATCCCCCCACACACCCCACTTTTAAAGACTGTTAAATCCCACTTGCCCGTATTTATAACTATTTACAGAAGCAGCAATCTAACTGTCACAAAAACCCACCCACCCACCAGTGTCATTCACCCCACCGTATGCCAGCAAAGTCCCCGTCCCACCCAATAGAGAAAAAAAAAGAAATATCATGATGCCTGTGTTGCCGCCCCGTTCCATACGCTGCCCACATCTTACCCTGTCTAAAAGAGCATGCCAAGTTTAACAATGAACACAGAAAATGTCTCTATACAGAAAAAACACCCTTAAAAATGTTTTTTTTTTTTTTTTTTTTTTTTTTTTACTTCTTCCTCCCACAATGGTGGACATGGACATAAGACAAGATTTCAGTGGCAACAAATAATTGTCATCTTCCTCCATTTTGGGTTTTTTTTAAGGGCTGACAGGGACTGGGGTTTAGTCATAAGAAAGTCCTGTCAGGGAGGTTTTAAGAGGGGCCATGTTATGGAACAGTGGGAGGGCAGTTTTTCAGGGTCTCTGAGGCAACATTTGGCCTTTGGGGCAGTTTGGTAAGGAGGTGTTTTGGAAAGGAGTGAAGGGACAATTTTTACGGAGAGGGAAGGCCTAGATTATTTTTTATTTTTATTTTTAGAGTCAGAGGTGGCGGGGACTGGGGTGGCCGTTGTGGTAGAGCTTCTGCTTGATGTGGACCATGTTGCCGCTGGAGTCTTCCAGCTGTCTGAGCTGGGCTCGGCGACGGAGGTCTCGAAGGTTGCAGAACTGGGGAAGCCATGACCAGGATGGAGTGTCTGGAGGAAGAAGACAAGGAGAAATATTAGCTGTCTATTTGAAGTTATGACCTCAATTTGTTGTATTGGAAGTATGGAAAGTCTGCTAACCACAGCCCCTACCTCCAAGACATATCATTAGCCTAATAGCATAATTGATTGCATAAGTAATTTTTTGACTTATTGTTACAATATCAATAAAAAATACCAATGTGCTTGAGAATGTGGTCACGTCAATTTCAGGTAGGCAACAGGCACAGAAGCTTCTATTACAATACCAGCACCCAAGCAGTCTCTTACAACTGAAGATGCCACGTGGATGAAATGTCTTCAAGAAATCCTACAAGTCCTTACGCCCTCATTTGTGCTGGTTCTATGGATACACCATGACCTGGATTACTGAGAACCTTCACACAAACAAAATACAACAAAACTCCAGAGGGTCTGGGGCAGTGTCCCATTTTGCCAAAGGTACATAGGTGAAATGGTAATTAATACACAAACAATACCTATGAACCTGAAGAGAGGAATACACTCCTAAAATATTGTAGCATGGATTTTAGAAATACCATGGTCAGGATTTCTGTGTTCAGTGTTCAGTGTTTTTAAGTGTAAAAAGTGGCAAAACCTTCATGAAAAATGCATTCAAATGTGCTATTTTTATGTATGAGTTGCAAAACCTTAAAAGGACAAAGGGCTTGAAAGAGTTCACCTTTAGAGTTTTACTTTATTAATCAAACAATCATCTGAAGCATTTCTTTTATCCAGATCACAACTAAACAACACAGGGATTTAGCATACTGTGTTGTTGTAAAACTGAATGCAAGCTCTAATATTTTTCAAGCTTATTTTAGGGAAATATATTATTTGATAGCCAACATGAGATACAGAAAGGGAACATGAGTGTGAAGAAGGTAAAGGGGTTAACATGCAGCAAAAGAATCCGAATCAGACTGGATAAATTAGGATTACATGCTGCAATGTGTGCCTTAGGCAACCAGTCAGAGCATTAACAACACATAAAACACAAATACAACTCTGGCAATATATCAGTGAAACATACAATGCAACACCAAGTATAAAGATACTGATTTAAGAACCTTTCATTTGATCAATAATCTTATAGACAACAGAAACAGAAGTCTAAAACGTCTTCATAAAATACTGTAGATATATGAAAGTGTGTGTTTTTTTAATCTAAATATTCTATTATAGTATATTGTACTTTATCTCCAGATAAACGTTTTTCAGGAGTTTGCTTCGCTGTGTACTGCCATTATTTGTTGTGACAGCTGCTGTTAAAACTGTCACTTCCTGTAAGGATGAATAAATTATCCAACTACACTGTCCTCTGTTAATTATGGGGACAGCAGAAGAAACTGTTCCTGTGCCATGAGGTTTTGGCTCTCAGTGGTTTGAGATCCCAGCCAGAGAGGAGGGGTTAGGTCTGCGGTGTCAGTGATGATTTTACATGCACGCTTCTAGACGCTGTAGGTGTATTAAATTGTGGGAGGATGGTAGGAGGCTTTTTTCCACTGTCCTCTTCATTCTAGTTAATAGTGCATTGAATCACAACCTTTCCTGTGTGGACGGAGGAGCAAACAGCAAACGTGATAGCTGCAGGTTAAAATGCCCTGAGGAGATTCAGGGAAAGTGAACTTCTGGTGGAGGGAGTACATACTCGCCTCCTATTTAAAATCCTTGGAGATGGAAATTAACACACCCCACAGCACAGACAGTATCACTCTTTTTGGGTTGCAGCACTGGGTGGATTCTCCTTAAGTCCACTTCGGTCTGTATGTGTGTTAAGATCCAGGTTGCTGGAGCTACACCAGGGGACAAGATGAGCCACCCCCCTCCTGTTCATAGAGTTATTTTTGCCGTGAGAGTGTTGAATTATTCCCAAACTTCAATGGCCAAACAGAGTTTTATTGGTGTATAGGGAACCCAGGGGAAAGCTTGTGCTGGTGGAGGCTGTCCGTGAAGACTGAGGTAAAACTATAGTTAACTGTTGGCCACACTTTCAGTGGACCTGTTTGTCTGCTACAGAAACTGGAGAGGATTGAGGATGGGTCCCAGGACTTCAGGAAAGGACACATTTTTGTGACACCGGTGATGTAGAAGGCTACATCATGTAGAAGGCTTTGAAATAGAAGGCTCTACTAAACCTGTTGCACAGTGCTTTAAGATGCCTACTTTGTCCATGTGACCTTGCATATGTGGCGCAAACTAACCCTCAAACGATGAGTATCAGATGACAAAATTGCAATCCATATTGGTAACATGGAACAGTGTACACATGTTTTGTAATTTGAGGCAAATAAACAAGTCAAATATGAGAATATTGTCCTGGATTTTAAGCTACCATTTTAGATTTTAATATAGGGCTCATGTTGTCGAACAACATTGTCTCGTTGTGCAGACGACAGCAAAAACAACTGAATGCAAGCTTTCGAAGACACCAAAGCCGAAGAGCTAGACAGGACATGAGATCAAGACACACAAAAGCATAAAATCCTTCTTAGCCTGGTTTACTGGCCCTAAATCCAGTTAGAGGAAGACAAGACACATCAACAACTAGAGACTCAGGGGGCTCATCTGTGTGCTGCGAACTGTATTTTCGATGTTAATGAGTCCAAGTGCCTCTTTGCCACATATTTTCCGCTGCAATATGTATGAACTGAAGGCCAGGCTGAGACTGAATATTTCTTCTTATTTCTCCTTGAATATGTCTTAAACTCTAAAGGGTCCAATTTAAAAATGCAACTCATGCATCAGTTCAACATGTAACATTTTCAAAGATAAGCCAATCTCACAAAGAAACAGTATCAAATGCATTCTGGTTTTCTACTTCACAGTACGCTGCCTTAAAATGAGTTATGAGACCACAGAGGGGAAAAGCTGATGTTTAATATGTCTTAACCACCGGTTTGATCACAGTAAATTTTAATTCTCAAAGGATGCAGATTTTTTTTTTTTTTTTTAGAGTGAAAGCAGAGGGACAGATATGAGATAAAAGATTGGAGAGTTAAAATATTGGATGAGGACAGTAAATGGCATCAATCCCTTCAAGTGCATGATGGTATTGCCCTTGATCCTTCACATTTGTGTTTTGGTCCGTTTATCTGCTGTAACGGGATTTTTCAGGCGAGATAAATACGGATTTATTTTCAAAATGTATGTTACCACCTTTGCCCAATTACAGCCTCCGTGCTGCAGAGGAGGTGCAGACTTTACAACGGACAAGCTGTGAAATATCTGTCTGGAAAACACAGAGGGATTTTGTGAATGTGCGGTTTAATGTAAAGAGGGGAATGGCGGAGCAGACATTTGTGCTTGTCGGGTTATAAACCGGAGCTGGCAGGGCAGAGCGAGGTCCACAGGGACAGCAGGGAGAGAAAGAGAAGGAGAGGAGAACCCCAGACAGCAAACTCTGTAGCAAATGGCCTTACTGGAGGATGAGCAAGAGGAGAGGGGTGGTGGTGGAGTTGGGGAGGAGGGGTGAGGTGTTGGGTGGATGGGGAGGAGGAAGAGAGCGAGAAAATAGAGAGTGAGTTATTTATAGCTGTGAATGGGTATGCTGTCCACAAGGACTGCTCTGAAGGGTATCCAAAGGAAAAGGGGCAACGAAGACAGGTTTCGCTCATTTGAATAAAAAGATGGAGAAGTAGTTGGGAGGAACGGCAATTCAAAGCAGAAAATGGGAGACAAAGAAATAGCTGTTCTGCTTTAGAGCAAAGGGAAACAATGCTTCATCTCAATTTCTGATTTTGTGTTTTTCTTTCCCTGTCTTGTCTTTGCAAAAGACAAGAATCAGATAGTCACGTCAAACAGACAATAAGCACTGTAAAGGAAACGACCAGAGGTAGATTCAATAAGTGACGTGGGAAGGAGAGGGAGGAGCCAGAGATGGAATTAGGAGGAGGAAAAAAAACAGAAAAGCAAAGGGAATCGATGTGTGTCTCAATGCACCACGCGTGTGTGTGTTTCCCACTTGCCATTCCAGCTGCTCTCTCTCATTCTATTTATAGTTCAGGAAGAGCAAGTGTGTGTGTAAGTGGGGGTGGGGATATGACAGCATCTCCATCCTACCCCCCTACACTCACACACACATACCTCTTCCTACACACTCACATACACACACCCTTCCCCGCTCTGTCAGCCTCACCTTCACTCCTCATCTCAGGGAGGCTAAACGAGTCTGACCTAGCACCAACGTCACAACCAACACACTCGCACACACACACACATGGAAGGGGCATTCCCTCCCAGTACAGATGTAGAAACCTATGTCCCCCCAGTATATGAGTGCCGCTAATGGATAAGGGCGGGTGTTTTTTGTAACAATGATGCATTTTACACTGTTGTACTAAAGCTTTGCTGCAGCAAAACCGTCTACACTTCTGAGTGACGCCTGCAAGCAAGTCAAACAATGTATTTACATGCTTCAATCTAGAAAACCAACATCAGTGCTTTTTAAAATGATTTCTGTCAGTCTGGGATCAATTGCCTTCCCCCGTTGTGCCTGCGGAGCTTTTCCATGGCGTTCCCAGTATCCAGGTCACATATCACCTACTTTATCCTTAAAACTGAAGATCCAGGGCACCTCCATATCACAGAACAGCCCCGACTCTGAGGGCCGTACAACAGAAAGCCGACAGAAAATCCCAGGTCCAGCTTTGATTCAATATTCAGGATTCACAAAAATTCAAAAGAATGATACAAATTTGTTTCGGCACATGGGTTTGATCCTGTCGGGGCCAGAGAACCACCACGAGAAAGTACAGCACTTTAATCCAAGGTGCCAATACTCAGCAGTGAGCATCTTTCCAGCGCACACAAATGAATCCTCTGTCTTGACAATGGTTGATGAGAGGGATTTCATGCCATCATGTCATGATTTTACACGTGTGTGTCTCATAGCTGCTAGCGTCACTGAAAGACCTTTTATTTCTCTGCCTGTGTCGGCGAAACGCCAAGGGATGAGCTATACACCACATGTTCTGTCTCATTAAATCCGCCACATTCCTTTTCTTTTGCTAAAGTAACATGCATCGTTCATCTGTCAGGAGGAGATGGCGAGAGAAATGAAACAGATATTTCAGAGAGAGCGCGTGTTGACAGAAGGCAGGAAATTAAGAAGCAACTATCGCGCTCAGTTGGATTTAAACACACACTATGTGGGAATGTAGCATTCGCTACAGCACAGCAGATGGTGGGAGAAAATTCATGTGTCATTTCAGCCTAGTTTGATCCAGTAACTGCTGTATCCAGATACATATACAGTGTATTTGTCAAGGTTTTCAGTGATGCAGGTGATGGTATAACCAAAAAATAAGCTGAAACAAGGGCAGCTGGAATTTGGAAGACATTTACACCTCTCATCCAAATAGCTACTCGACTTCTAAAAGTGGAATTTGGGTTTTAATCTCAACATCTGTGGGTGGTACCCACCTGAACCTCACACAGTCAGTGATCAGGTAACAAACTCACCTGTAATTGGAGTTTTGATTCCGTTCTATTTCTGCTATATTTTATTGTTATCGTATAAATTAGGGATCTAGCAAGTACTTTAATTTTGAAGGCTTTTCATGTACCATGGCTCCTTTGCTAAAATCAAGTAGTTAATACTTTGTATAAATACTGATAATACTCTATAATACACAATGTGTATTATATGTAGAACAGAGGTGAAACCTTATAGAGACAGATGTTGAGACTGTGTTGTAAATAGATGGAAAGTTATATGTTCAGAGAAGGGTATTCTGTACTCTTCTTTCAAACCACCTGTCTTCTGATGTAATGGACACCAATACACACACCAGTCATTTAGTTTTAGCTTTTTTTTGTTTATTTTGTTTTCTTGTTAAAATCGGTCATACTGTACTTGTGAATTGTCATTTTTCCAATATAAAGTCTACATTTATTTTCCACTCTAATTTGCATGAGAGTTATTACAATTTAATTTCACTGCAGCTATAGCTGCAGCTTATTCATGTGACAAAAATAAAAACCTCAAGCACATATTCAACTAAGTCAAGAACTTCTCGCTGTGATGTGATGGTGCTAACCACTGAAACTGAAGTTATCCTATAGACATTTCTGGGACATGCAGTTACTCAGACGGAAATAACAATTGTCCATGTATGCCCATGGTAAACCAGTTTAAAACATTTGGCTGGGTTATGTTCAGGTTGTCTGGTGGGATATCTGTAAAATCACAGAGAATCCATCCTGCCAAGCATCAACCAATCAGCATCCTGTGAGGACCTACTAGCAGTTACGGGTGGGTTTCAAGTGGCTTAGCGGTTTGATTCCTGGAATGTGCCCCTACCGAAGTGTTTTTGTGCAAGACAATGAACCCCCAGTTGCTCCCAATGTGTGGCACTGGTGTGTGAATGTGTGTGTCTATGTGAGCGAATGGGTAGATGTGTCTATGACTGTAAAAGCACTTTGCGTACCAACAGGTAGAAATGTGCTATATAAAAGCATTGTTTTACAAACAAGAATCATCTAAATGCTAACTACGTAGCTAGCTTTACCGACGACTGCTCACTAGTTTTTGAAGCAATCTGGTTAAAGTTTGTGATAGACAAAGTGTTTGCCCACTCATTTTTTTTTTTTGCCTGTCCTTTCCCATAGAGTTTCCACAAATAACTTCCCAGATGGTTCTCTGTAACAAACCATCTGGTGTGTCAAATTAGTTTGTTTCCACTTCTATTTCTATTACACTTTTAAAATGACATACGCCAACTAGAACTGACAGCTGTTTGACCAGAAAAGACATTACACAAAGAATCGCATCGTAAATAATGCAAAGATGTATTTCACATGGTATGTCTTGGCTGAATTCATGTGGGAAAAGGTATGGCCTCTGAAATTATTAATATAATTGACTGATATTGATTTAGCGGCATCACAACGGTCAACTTCTGACCTTGCTCCTGCGTAGTAACCATCACAGTCAAATAGAGTGCAGGTATTCTTTTTAGTTCATGGAATCCAGTGACCTCACATAAATCCTATACACTAAGTCCATCAACCTTTAACCTTAGAGGAGGTCTAATCAGCAAGAATAACTAAAAAACAACTGTAGGACTATTGGAAAACCATACTTAATATTACTTACCACAATTATTATAATTGTTATCATAATTTTATCTCACCGGATTAAATATGACCATTTGTAGTTCAACTGTGAATTAAATGCTGGAGGTACTTCAAAGTAATCATTTTAATTACCCTTGAGCTCAGCTCTGTCTTTGACACAGTGATTATAATGTTTGCAAAGCTTTGTTGGTATTACTGATGTGCTATAAGATACAAGAAGTTTACTTCAGACCTGATAAAACGGCATTTACTGGCACAAGTCTTTTGTGGAGTTCCCCAAGAGTCTATCCTGGATCCCTGATTATTCTTTATAACAGGCAACACAACTGTAAAGCCCAATAAACCTTGTAACATAGCTCCATAGTGTAGTATGGAATAGTATGCCAAATTTTGAAGTTATCATTAGATGTTTAAGTGCCATGATTACATATCATTTAACTAGAACTTTAGTTTTTTTTTTGTTTTGTTTTGTTTTGTTTTTTTTTTGTTTTTTTTAATGAAGAAGGTCACCTAAGTTAGTGCAGAATGATGCTCCTGGACTAATCATGCTGTCCAAGAAAAGGGACCACTAGCGAAGGTATGCATTAACATCACTGCCGTCCAGGGCCACAACACAGCTCCAACAGCTTGGTACTAGATTACTTCCTTATTTGGAAGAACGAAGTGGAGTCACTTGACTGCCTCTTTACTGAAAAGTGGATTAGCTTCAGTTTCAGTTAGTTTACCGATAAGTTTATTTCATTTCAGTTATGATAAATGTAGCTAAATAAAAGATAACTAAGCTAATGAAGAGCTTTACTGAGAAGTAATGTTAACAAATCTGTTAGTACAGTCAAACACACAGCTCTTCCCCATTTTTTAAATTAATTTTACAATTTAGATGCTATTAAAGCCTACGATTCAACTATTGTGGCTAATCTCCATGTTCAACTGTCACTCTTTGCCACTCAGTGGGCATAACCATGGAGACTTATGCTTGCTGTGACATCACATGCATACCCTCTATTAACTGTAGAATTGCAAGGTTTTAAGAACAATTATTTCCCTGATTAATTAACCCCACGTGACTGAGGCTTAAGATCCTCTTTAAGGGCCCTTTCCATGAGTCTTTCCTTATGACCCTAAGAAGCCTCTGGGACCATTGGTTGTCAAAATCCATGCGCATCAGGTTTCCAAAGTCAGTCTACTTCCATTTCATTCAAAATGTTATTTCACAATTTGTATTTGCAATGTAAATACCTATTAACATTTGAAAATGCCTTTTATCAGTTCATTTTTTATTTTTAACCAGCGGCCATGCCAGCAACTAAACCACTATCAAAAAGAGACATTATCTTGCCATGAAAGCCACAATCATGAATGTAAATTGAGTTAATTTTCCATTTTGCCAACTTGTGTAACCTGTGCCCTATGAGTACGTTTTTTTAGTCTTCCTAATTAGGTTTACGTCAGTGGAAAATTTTAATTGGAGTCGGCATCATCTCCTACTATTTCAATTCCTATTAATATTGTATTTCACCTTAATGCATTGCTTTGCTTGTTTGTTCTTGCAGTGTCCCCAGTGACACTATTACAGGTTTGACTTAGCAGAGGTGCTCTGTCAGACCAGGCTTGAAATACTGCATGTTGTGTATGTAATCGAAACAACCACTGAGAAGTGATTTAGTCTGACATCAGATGTTACAAGGATATTTAATTCTCTGTTGATTTCAATGCTAATGCAACATTTTGACTCATGCACTGAATGGACTGAATAATGTACCAAAGCAGCAAGATAGTGCATCAATTACAATAATGTATGCCATGAATATAATTTAAAAGAGATACACAGAAGTGTTTAAGTCACTTCACTGAATTTATTGTGAGTCAGAATGAGTCATATTTTGTGCTCTGATACAAACAGACTGGTTTATCACACTTGTATTTATATTAAAAAAAAAAAAAGCTTCCTGAGTTGAATACATTCACAATATCGTAATTACACTTGATGATGGTACTGTTGTTGTATTGAAAATGAAGATTGAAATTAAGATGAGATAAACTTAAAGTCTGAATCTTCCCATGGCTGGAAGGTTTTGTTTTGTAGTGATTTTCCAAGAGGTCGCAGTAAACTGAGAGAAACAAGATCAAAATATGAGAGCCTAAAATGGGCCAAGCAAAAGGCAGGAAGGTCATTTTCCAGAGTTCCGCCAACTGCTGTGTTACCTGGCAAACACTCAGAGATGCAGATACATTGTGGATAAAAGGGCATAAATCATATTTGCTTTAGAGCTTTTTGCTAATGCTATTGATATGTTTTTTTTACAGGTGGAATTATCCAGTATGTTTTCACGTCAAAGAATATATCAATTTAGGGGACATAAGGATTGTTGAACTTGTGCTCGACTGTGTGTATATCTGAAAGGAATAAACACTGGACTGGTTCCTTACCATAGTAGCGGCTTGCCCTCCAGGCCCTGACGGCACAGTGTAGGACTCCATCCAGCCACAACAGCAGCCAGCTGATGCAGAATCCCAGCAGCAATCCCAGCATCAAGTCCATCTCCTGCTTGGTCACACTGTCACTCACAAAGTAGTTCTCTGATGAGTCCACCAATGAATGGTCCCCATCATATGGGATTACATAGTGGACATGATGCCTGGTGTGAGGACAGACAGGGCAAAGTAATGGAACAGTTAGAGATTGTCCAGAGATTTTGAAATTATCACACTTATCTGCACATGGCTAGAAACCCTTGAAGTCCTCTCCTGGAGCCTTGGGGGTCTCTAGGCAGCACTTTAGGCAGAAAGGTTTATGGTTCAGTTGTAATGGTAAATTTGCAGAAACTCCTCAAGTCCTGTAAGAAGACCGATTATTGTAGGGCGGGTGCTGGGAGGAATTTACATCCAAATCTGCATTAGTAAAAACTTTACATATAAATAAGGCAAATATCCTAAATGAGGCAAATCTGGAAGCAAGGTTTGTGAGTTAATCTAAGGGGGCTTCATCTTTTTGTGTCATTTTTAAATTGGTTCTAAAAGGGTTTTGCAGGAAAGTCTTTAATTTGTTTGATATAAGAAAAGATTGGTTACATCTCACAGGAGACTAAAAGGAAACACGGTGAAAAAATATGGAAAGGTAACGCTGATTAACCGTAGATTTAAAAGCATGTTTCTAGATTAGTGAACGACTCTGTTGTATTACAGCAAAGGGACTGCATAATAAATACAGCGGTGCACATCAGCAGTTACAGCAACCACTGATCAGCTATCATCTAGAGACATTCACAACACCTCCATTGTCCTACATCGATTGCAATCCATTGTAAAGCAGATACATCCACCTGATATGAAAGCCTTACTGTATGGTATTACCTGCCCTCCTGGGAGAGGATGGATGCTCTCTTACTCCAACAACACGGGCAGTTGTTTGACAAATGCCATATGGGAACACAGTAGGAGTGCAGAGATTTAACTGCTGGATGTGAGTACAGATGCACTCATACACTTTTAGACATTACACTGATAACAGGTTTGGACTGACTGAGGATTTGGAAGGTGTTCTACAATAAAGTAAATAAAGTACAGCTGCAAGTAGAAGCTGCATTGTAAATCTGAAGGCCTTGAAAGTGACTGATTTTAAAAATGAATGTCAACAATGGATTCTACATTTTCTGTATGTGAAGTAATTTCACAGGCCAAGTGGTTCACTGCATGACAAACAGAAGTAAACTAGCTGACTGCCTCTTTAAAACTATTAATGGTCAAAATATTGACCACTGTAAATAGAAGTTGTTTAACCTTTGAGAGGCAAAACACCCAGTAAAGAAAAAAATATATGAAAGTAAACTATCTTATAGATTCACGTTTATTAATGTAAAATCCAGCCATGATGTGTGACTGGCAGATGGTCTCTGAAAAGTGCAGTGCAGGACCGCTACAGCACTTAATACTGAATGTAAGGGAAAAGAAAAAAACGCCCTGCAGATTAGTACCTTAAGTATCTTACAAAAGAAGCAGGGCCACGTGGGGGATCAAACTTTTAGACTTCGCCAGCCTGAGCCATGCAGCCACAGAGGACCATTAACAGTGTTTTCACAGCTAACTCAAGTGTAAAGATGACCCAAAATTTGGCTCCAGGTCTCCTTCTCTTCCCTAAAGAACACTTGTGCTTTAATGCCTAAATAAATTGAAAAAATTCTTTTGATGCATGTATACCTTTAAACTGTTCATTTGGATGATCTGAATAAGAACCTTATTTCTTATTATGAACATTACAATTTTCAGACAAAACTTTGGGCTAAAAATACTTAATTTATATCAACACACTCTGTACACTCTTATCCATCTCCTCTGTCACATAAGCCGCTAAGGCCCTTCAAAAGAGCTACAGCTACATCCAAATCTGAGCAGAGAGGCTGCCAAATAAAATGACACTAGCAGTGTCCTCAAGGTGGGCAAGGTGAGCTCCGTAGGCGTCCCAACACCTCCACGCCTCATGATTGGAAGGGCAGGCAGGCAAAGCCCAAGCTCTGTTCTGTTCATCCATGTCTCCCACATTTCTGCTGTTTATGTGAAAACAGATGACTGACTCCCATTCAGGAGCCTTTCCAGGTCACTGAAAGACACTGCATGATTACAGTGACCTGAACACTAACAGGAGGAGCGAAGTCAAACCTGTGCATACTATCCACTGGCACAAAGGTTTGTTTGATCTCTGTCTAAACATTTAACAAACACCTCAACGAGGAAAATGATCTTTTTGGAATTATAGATGAAATCGAAATCACTGCTCAGAGCTATTGATTTCCACTTGCATTCAGAACTGGACCTCTATCAGCATTTGCAAGTTTGACATGACTGTTTCAATATTACAAAATAACAGGTATTAGTATTATATTAGTTATATATTATCTTGTTTGAAAGCTGGACTCCTCGTTTTGTCTTGATTAGTCTACATTGATGCTATATTTGTCAGCATGTACAAGAGGGATTTCCTAACTTTGAGTCAGATTATTCCACTCTGACAACCACATCTGATGTGACTGATGATGACCCATATCTGAATGTACGAGATAAAAAAACACAGTGAAATGGTCTCTTAAGGCTGCTAATAAACTGCTAACACATCAGCCCCCTCACGGCAGTACGCACACTATATACTGCTGTTTTGTTTTAATGTGCATCTGTTCAACTTGCACCTACATGAACAGAGAAAATTCCCTTCCAGAAGCCCTGCTGTGTCTGTGCTCACAGCTGCAGATATTGCCTGCAGGACATGGACCAATCAGGATCTGAGTGTGCATCAGTTAAGAAAAAAATAATTCCTCACTTTAAATCTTGCGCCAACATAGCTGTTGTCATACCCACAGTAGAGACTTAAGACCAGAAATAATAACAGAGGCCCAACTGTGTCTCTGCTCATCCACTCAGTCCAGACTGGGTTTCTAACTGTTGATGCAAAATGCGCGATAAATCCGGATGAATATATTAATGAGTGTCTTGCTGCTGTTTTCCTCACTTCAAACCCGACCTCACTGTGACAGCAAACAGTAGGTAGTCTGATGAGCCAGTTCCCTCAAGCCCGTTCACTTCTTTAAGCCATAGCCACCTCACTTCAGGGCTTCGTAATTGGCCCAGCAGGTTCATATTCTCACCGACACCGTGCGAGGCCTACGTTAATCGCACAGCGCACTTGATGCTCGGATTGTTTTTGAACGGCCTCATAGTGCTCATAGTTCATTACCTATTTATGGCTCCGACACACACCTTCCTATATGCAGCAAAGCCGAAAAAATCCTCGCAGCGGGCGCATATAAAAAAAGACACAGTCGCGATCAAACGCGAGATTTACTTATCCGTGTGAATGATAATAATGTTAACAATAAAAATAATAATAATGAAAAAACACCAGCATCAGCCGCTATGGCAGAGCACAGGCACGCTGAAATCGGAGCTGGCTTTGCGGGGCTTCACCGCCAGAAATCTTCGAGGCCTCTTCAGCAATTAAGAATTGACGGGTAAAACAGAAAAGAGCACATACCACCATGTTTATCCCAGATATTGTAGAGGATGATGGCATTTAGCCTACCTTCCACAGTTGCAGTGACAGACGCGGTCCTCCCCTCGTAGATGCGGTAAGATGTAGTTGTGAAAGCGATCCAGTAGTGCGTTCATGTCCATTAAACAGGCTATCGCCTGCAAAAAACCATGCCAGTCAGCTGGGACATGTCAAGCAATAGGCTAGGCTATTACTACAGACAACGAATCATTCTTTCCATTACTGTTACCTACGATAAACAACAGGAAACACCATTACGGAAAGGACTGAAATAGTCTTGGCAGTCCTCCCGATAAGGGGGGGACTCTTGCATCTAAGCGGACTTAGATTATTTATTTATGACAGCAGGTAATTATAGGTAGGCTAACCTACTTCCACATGTCATTGATAGGCCTGATGTGTAGTTTTTCCTAAAATGGGATCAATCACTGGACATTTTTCATTATAATTACAAATTGAATAGCTGTTAGCTCCAGTGGGAAATTACAAAATGCTACTGTGGTTGAGGGAGGTGAAGATGTCTTACCATTACAACTGAAGCACCAAGAATCATAAAAATCATGGTGGTTGTGATCATATGCATCAAAACTTCCAAACTGGCCACCGTCCTGTAGCCCGGGATTCTACCCGCGGCGGTGGAGACGCTCCGGCTGGGCTCTGGGCGCTCTGTCCCGGCAGGAGCCGCTCATGGAGCCGCCGCGCCGCTCCTGGCTCCCCGTCCCTTCAAACTGCCCGGTCTCCCTCCGTCTCCTCCTACACACGGCAAGCCGCTCTCTCAGCCTTCACTGCGCCCTCACCATCCAAAGAATCCACCCCCCTCCACACAAACACCGCTTGGTCGGGTCGGATGCGGCTGCCGCTCGCTCCAAAGAGGCAGTCTTCTCCTAATTACCAATGCAAAAGTGATCGGTCGCTATCCCAGTTAAAAAAGGGGGTAAAGAAACGAAAAGAAGGGCTTCCACTTGATATCCTCCAAGGGATGCCTCGGTATCCTCTCTCCTCTTTGCCAAGTTATTCCAAGCCGGGTCTGCGCTTTAATGCCGGTGAATCCTGTCCTCCATCCAAGAAAACGGCTGATTTCTCTCGCCTGGACGTTTCAAAGAGCTGCACCAACTCCACTCACACCCATCGCCCTCGTCGTTCTCGGAATGCTTGATAACATCGACATGAGGTCCAGATAGGCTAGCTCCAGTCGGGAACTAGACCCACCCTGCGCCCTGAGTCCAGTCCGTATCCAGCAACGGCAGCTGCATCAACGCCCGGAGCCAGACACGCATGATTATCCCATCCTGGCTTCCAGCAGCTACACGAGCACCCACTCCCACCTCTAGTGCGTGTGCCCGTGCATGCGCGCTTGTGTGTGTGGTGGGCGGTGTGAGAGGGAAGAACTGCAAACTGCCTTCATGGCACAGGCCTATGGATACCTGCAGATGCCAATCTTCAAGAACGGACAAGAAACCTCTTTATTATGAGTAAACTTCATTTACTCGAAAGGTTTCAAGCCTTTTACTCTCGAATACACGCATACCCACAAGAAAACGCTACATAGCTTTCTTATTTCTCTTCCAGACAGTGTTGCTTTTCCTTCTGCGAACAATTACTGCTGTTTGTGCTCATATTATCATGTTTAATGTTTCATACCCAAAGTGAGTCCGAGACTAAAAAACAGAGAGAGAAGAGAGAGAGAAATTATCTGACCTGAAAACTTGCTCCATTAACTGTCAGATACCAGAATGGAAATCCTTAAAATTCATTGTTTTGCATAATGTCAAACCTAACCACCAATAAATATAATAGGTGAATATTAATGTAATACAGTGATAACAATATGCTATAATACTACATATAAAGTATTATGATATCTGAGCTGAAGCTTCTCAGTGGAATTTTAAAAACGATTACTATTGATGTTAAAACTGAAACTTTTGTATAGTACAAACCCCGTGGACCTGCGATTACCTGCCTCAATTCACCCAAGAATCTTATCTTACAACGATTAAGAGTACCACTAGCACTTGTACTCATATTACTAGTACTACTACTAACATTGCTGTCACTTATGCTATTTGTGTAACTACTACCCCGTTTTAGTATCACTTGCCACTAATGTAACTACTACTACTATTACCAGTGAAACTAATACTAGTACTAATCACTATCACTCGGTTGCTACTTCTGCTACTACTACCACAAAAACTACTACTATCACTTCTACCACTATTAATACTACGTGTAGCAGTACCACTCCTGCTACCACCAGTAGCACTATTACCACTGCATACCACTGCTACCACCAGCCCAACAGTGGTGGACACAGTTTCAGCACCACGGACAGCAACCACACAGCCTTCTCTCTCCTACAATACAATAGACATGCAGGATTATTTCATTACTTGTAGATTTTTATATAGTAACTACTAGATTAATTATGAGGGTTTTAAATTGCCCTCTTCCTCTTTGGTGGAGCAGAATTCAAAAACATCTGCTGTTGTCAACACACAGACACTCTCTTAGTCTTCATATCGGCCTCCCCCGGTGAAGAAGCACAGCCAAGTTGGGAAGGAGTGTAGTGGCCTCTAATTAAAATCTACAGGGGGGAGAAATGGGCTAATGTAAACATTTGACAGTAAAGGGACTTGAAACAGGAACAAACAAGATTATGAAAACAGTTTAAAAACACAGGGGTGATTACTGTTACTACTATCACTTAGCTACCAGTACCGCTATTACTACTGTTTCGATTATTACTACTACTACCAAGAAAACTACCATTTCTGCTTGTAGTACTGTATGTATAACTACAACAGTTGCTACATAAAAACATAATGATTCAATGTGTTTGATATGCACAAACCATTTTAACATACTGTATATAATAATAAATATAGTGTGCATGATGTGTTATACTTTCATCACACTTGACTTACTGTTCCTCTGTTCCACTCAGGGGGCTGATTTCTACAAATGCATGGATAGCCTTCAGGCCAGTGCATCTGTTCATCACTTGGTAAGGTTAAACCATCCCCAACTTACATCAACAGAGATATTGGCCTTTTCTTCTTGGCCGGGTGGTTGGGTGCAAATATCTTTATTCATTATTTATTTTCAGTTTTTAGGGACATAAAGTATATTCATATATATTTGTCTCAGAGTGTCTGCTTGTCTTCTTTCATAGCAAACCTCCTGTTTATTGCTTCTCAGCCCACTCCTCCCCCACATTTTATTCACCAACTGTGTGGAGGCATCAGAAGGAGTTGGTGGTGAGTAGATTTGCAAGAGTTTGGCAGAGCAGAAGGTGGAGGGATTTTGAGGGGGAATATTCCTTCCACAATTGTAAGTCAACCTCCTACTTTGTCATGAGTCACAGTATAAAATGACTAGACTACACACAGTAGACGGACGGACGGACGGACCGATAGATAGATAGATAGATAGATAGATAGATAGATAGATAGATAGATAGATAGATAGATAGATAGATAGATAGAAAATAAAATAAAATAAATTAATTGAAAATGATAGAGAGATTAAACTATTTTCCTGAAGCAATATTAATTCGCGTTTTCACTTTTTGTCCCATCCCCTCTTCCGTACGTTTTGACGCACACGGATATGCGTATGCGGAATTACAGTTGTAAACAAAACGGACAATCATTACATTCCTTTTCTGAGCCAAAAAAAATTAAAACGGAAAATACTCATAGCTCCTCGATCACAATTCCTTAAAGGTCGGTTTCAGTGTGTTAACTAGGTTAAATATTTTTTTGCGTGATTAACGCTACAGGCGGGGAGATAGGATTTGTTATGTAATATCCTGTATTTGAAGGCTCTGGAGCTAGCTGCTAGCCGGACGTCGAGACAACACTCCATGTGAATACGTTAGCTAACAAGTAGCTAGATTGTACGTATTTACTACCCATCGTTAAATATTTTACTGTATTATATATCAAAACTAATCAAACTGATATTTAACTTGGGTAAATGCGTTACACGAACAGAGCAATTAGGCGGAACACAGTTAATGTTGTTTCACAGCA